>NC_073273.2:7825000-8542500 GCF_029289425.2 Pan paniscus
CTTTCCTCAAGGGGATCCAGCCTCCCCTTCATTCAAGGGGTTCTGTGTCTTTAAATTGGCTCTGGTATGGAAATAGGTTGAGAAGCTGTGGTTCTGTCTTTATAATTTAGAATAGTTCTTCATCTATTTGACACCAAAGTTTTCTGTTTCTATAACTTAGGTAGGAATGCAGTAGGCTTTCTATCAATTTCACTTCCAGGAACACCTTGATTAATTAGCCAGTGCCAGGGTTCCACAGGTGTCAGACTCTTCTGATTGCTGCTTTGCGACAGCTGTCCATTATGGTACCTACACCCACCTTGCCTCTGATGGTCGAGTGTTGCCACTTGGTTCCTGCCACCTTGGGATTCAATTATCCCTAGTGTATTTCAATGTTATAGTTAGTGGCTGCAGTTCCCACCCTTTGATCTGACACACAGAAAAGTAATTACAGAGCTGTTCAAAGATGCGGGTACTGCTCTCCTTCACAAGGCATTGATCAAGAATATATCCTCTGGATTCTCTCAGCTGGGATGAGTAGGTCTAAAGTGAACTAATCCACTCCACCATTCCAACCTCCCAAGGCCTTTGGATTTCATCCTTTACTTTAAACCAATGGAGAGCGGACATTTATAGAGCTCACTCACAGTGGGCCATCTTTGAATCCATATTTTAGCTAACCAAACAGATAAACTATGAGAAATTCTTAGCTCCCTGTGCTGCATCTTTAAATGCAGAGTCCCTACTAGGTCAGCCCTAGTCAATAAATTCAGCCTGATACAACCCTGTGTTCCTTCTGCTATTATCCCATACCCTTAATATCCATTTGCTTCTGTGTTCTCTAGCCTGCTGTTCATGTATATTATAGAACTCAAACAGTTGTTTTTCAGTTTACCACAGCTTCTCATGGGTTGCACTCTCAATATCACCTTAAAGAGCCCGCCAGTACTTTAGTTTAGTTATAGGCTTAGAACCAAACAGAGATGTTGGGGGTGGCCTCTGAGAAGAATCAACATTATCATACCTGGCAACTGACTCAGGGGAGGCCATCACTGTGGCCTCAGCCAGCGCATGGTTTATCTCTATAGGTAGAGGTGGAAAGACTGAAGGCAGCATGTACCTCTCTCTTCTGGGATGCAGAACAATAATTTGAGATCAGCTGACTATCAGGGCTGAATGACCTGTAACAAAACTATGGATAAAACTCGCCCCCTCGCTTATCGTACTGTGGAACACAAAAATAAGAGGACAGCTGTGGCCCTTCAGGGTGCACAGACTTAGGGGCTCTCGATGCCATGACTGTGACACCCTCTTAGGGGCTTTGCATTTTCTGGCATCTCCAAGCTTCTGGGCCCCACTACGTTTCACAGTATCAGCTGTGGATGCTGCCTGCAGTATGCCTGGCCCAGCTGCTGCTTCTCAGTGAGACGGAACTTCTGTTGGCACCTAAAATTTCTTGTTTTGCCACAGCTGGCATGCCTGGATGAGTTTAGTGCTTGGGGCCCACACTTGCTCATTACAACACTCACCACTCCACCATGCTTGCCCTTGACAGGTGATAAATGCTGGCTCTTAATGCAAGCTGAGTGCAGGCTGTCAGGCAGAGTGGGTAGAACACATGTAGCAGGCCTGGGAAAAACTCGAGCAAAGGTACCACTGGCCACAGGGGTTTTCATCTGGCAAAGTGACTCCCCTAAAATTCTGTAACAAAAGAAGCATAGCTAATTGTGTTTAAATGCCTTACTTCTCTTAAATCCTGAGACACTGATAATTCAGTGTCAATACCCTGAATATTTTCGTATTTTATCCTTATTTGGAAAGTATTATATTTCAACATTATTTGGAAATAAAATTTGAATAATTGATATTTGCATTGAACCACCTGAATCCCAAGAATATATTTGCATGGAACCACCTGATTCTCACAAAATGTATTTCTGAAATATAAGCGTTGGGCTTCAGATTAGCATTCTTTTAGCAGATTGTGAAACTTGCCAATGGAACACAATTTCTAATCCCTGGAGTTTGACATTATACACTCACATACGTTGTTTTTTTTTGTTGTTGTTTGTTTGTTTGTTTTTTTGTGGAGGCACTTTTGCTGTGCGTTGTAAGAGGTTGAGCAGCATTTCTGACCTTTTCCACTAAGTGCAATAGTAACATCCCTTTTCCATGGTTGAAATGTCCAAATATCTTAGTGTCTTCTGGAAGCTAAATTGTTGACATTGACTATTCTAAAGAGTTAGGAAGAATGAATTAAAAAACCAGTTTTAACAGTTTTGCAGAGGCCATGCAGGGTGGTTCACACCTGTAATCCCAGCACTTTGGGAGGCCAAATTGGGAGAATCACCCTAGGTCAGGAGTTGGAGACCAGTCTGGCCAACATAGTGTAACCCTGTCTCTACTAAAAATACAATAAGTAAACAAACAAACAAAATTAGCTGGGCATGGTGACAGTCGCCTGTAATCCCAGCTACTCCGGAGGTTGAGGCAGGAGAATTGATTGAAACCAGGAGGCGAGAATGAGCTGAGATCATGCCATTGCACTCCAGCCTGCATCACAATAGCGAAACTCTGTCTTAAAAAACAAAACAAAACAAAACAAATATGCAAGTTTTATATGAGATCTTATTTTTATCTAACTTTCTGCGGTTCCAATATCCTGTCACTTATGTAATGAAACAGCATGTCCTGCATGTACCCTGGAACTTAATACAAAACAAAGTTAAATAAATTAAATAAAACTAGAAAGGGTTTATTTTCTTAGAAGTGAGGTTATAGTAACTGAAATGTGTGCCACACTTTATTTAAGACATTTTCTAATTACAAATCAGGGTTGTCACAAACTGCATTGAAAAGCAAATAAGGAGAATATCTCAATTCTTAATTGATCAAATTTATTTTCTTTTATTCTTAGAATGGAATCCCACACTGTCTCTTTGGATGGTGTGCAGTGGTGCAATCTTAGCACACTGCAGCACCCTGCCTCCCAAGTGCAAATGTTCATTCTTCCTCAGCTTCTTGAATAGCTGAGATTACAGGTATGCACCAACACACTCGAAGGGTTTTCACCATATTGGCCATGCTTGTCTGAAACTCCTGGCTTCAAGTACTCTGCCTGTTTTGGCCTCTAAAAGTGCCAGAATTACAGGCATGAGCCACCAAGGCTTGCCGTCCCTCATCTGGGTTTCCAATTGAGAAATACACTGGTCTTACAAACCTTATTTTTTATATCATATTTTTGATGAGTTTCGTTTTATGTCTCATAATTCACAAAGATAACTTAAGTGCATTGTCTCTCTATTGGAAATGAATTTATTTCCATTAATACATAATTAAAAGAGTAGGTTTATGTAGAAAGTCATTTTTCTATGGTGAAGAGTTCTCACATCTTAGAAATTGCTTTACATATCTCATTTGGAAAACTCATTGCATTTATTGATTACACTTGCATTTTTTTTTCCTTTGCATTTTCTTTTGTAAGAGTATTCTAAATGGTTTCAAGATACAATAAGCTGTTTAATTATGTCAAATAAACTTAAAAGGTATTTTCTTTGAAAGACAACTTTTTCTTAAGCTATGTTTCTACTAATACTGTGTGATTACTTTTTGTATGTTACTAGGAATTAACTGACGTTTAAATTTTCCCGGCATCAAAAGTTCACCTTCAATATTTAAGAAATAAAGAACTGCTAGCAGAGCAGGCTGTTCTGGTCCATAGTTCACCCACTACCATCTACCCTGGTTTTGAGCTACCTGCAGCACAAGATTGGCTGGGTAAAAAAATCTCAAAAAGATATCAGTCTGTTTGATGGAAATATATTACATGGACAAAGAAATAACTAGTGGGTATTTAAAATCATAAAGAGGTTTTTTATCGTTAATAACAGTTTTATTTGAAATTCTCTATTTACATTTAGAAAAAATTAACTCATCGCTTTTGTTTTGCTTTGTTTTTAATCAACTAGCTTAACATTTTGTAGCCATCAGGTATATAATTAAAACCATTTATATCAGAGAATATTATTTTTTTTAAATAAGATGTATTCCTGAAATGTTCTCATATATGGTTTTGGTAATTTAACACAGTGGAATTGATTTAATCATATACAAAAAAATAGTAAGACTGTTGAGTAAGAAGAAACCAAATTTAATGGTACAAAAAGTTTATACTAAAAATGTATATATTAAAAAGATTTTTCTAACCCAAACATTGAAGTTGCTTAATGTTGTTTTAGTTAAATTCCAAGAGAAGTGTTATTTTAAAATCATAATGTGAAAAGAGATCATCGGAGTGCATGTTATTACTTTTAAATGTCCACATCAATTAAACAAAACGGATAGCAACGTTCAAATCTTACGCAGAACTGAAACTCATAGCGAGAGGTAATGTAAGTAAATTGAAAAACAGTAGGCCAGGCGCGGTGGCTCACACCTGTAATCCCAGCCCTTTGGGAGGCCGAGAAGGGCGGATCACAAGGTCAGGAGATCGAGACCATCCTGGCTAACAAGGTGAAACCCGTCTCTACTAAAAATAGAAAAAATTAGCCGGGTGTGCTGATGGGCACCTGTAGCCCCAGCTACATGGGAAGCTGAGGCAGGAGAATGGTGTGAGCCCAAGAGTCGGAGCTTGCAGTGAGCCGAGATCACACCACTGCACTCCAGCCTAGGCGAAGGAGCGAGACTCCGTCTCAAAACAAACAAACAAAAACCATAAAATTTAGTTCATTTCAAGGGAAATCAGAGAGTTACAAATATAATTAACAAGAGTATTCTGTACAGATATTTAATTGAAAATGTGAAATTATGTTAGTTTATATGTTTCTCTCTGTGAGTATATTTTTTGGCACATTGCAGGAGTTTCTAGCTAAACTCACTGTTGAAAAGGACAGATCTTTATTTGTCCTGTGGGATCTATGTAAAGAGGAGAGTTTCCGTTTTAAAAACACAGACTTTTGTTAATTCATTTAACTATTGTATTGGCAGAGTGAATAAATATTAAAAAAAAAAAATTTTAAGCAACCACTACTGTTATGAAACGTTAAGTCAACCTTTTCTTTCCTTGTGGTTAATATATATTTCCAAATATATAAGACGGCATGCAAGAAAAATTATTAACTTGCCACGAATATTGTATTTCTGGTCCAGAGATGTTTTTTGAAGTATTTGCACTTCTTCATACATAAAGCTATTTCCTCTTTTTTTTTTTTTTCTTCTTCTTCTTCTTCTTCTTCTTCTTCTTCTTCTTCTTCTTCTTCTTCTTCTTCTTCTTCTTCTTCTTCTTCTCCTTCTTCTTCCTCTTCTTCTTTTTATCTTTTTTTACAGAAATGAGAATATAAAATATACAATATAGTTATTTGTTTTTACTTAGTGACACACCTGTCAATACATGAAGATCTGTTTATTTCTGTTCTGTGCTACATAATTTGGCATTCAATGTGCTCTAATTTATGCAGTCCACATCTAAGATGGATTGATGTGTAAGTTGTGTTCAGTTTTATAAGATAGAGAAGATTTCTAGTTCTCACAGGGATTTTAAATACACCACCTAATTGACATTATCTCATAATATAATGAATATAAATTAATCATCACTATGTAATGAGGAAAAAAGCAGATATTTATGTGAAGATTCTAGTTTTTAGGTTTGAGAACAATAACTTGTATGCAGTGCTCAGTTTGAACTGAGAAAACTCTAATGTCTTATTTATATAAATTTCTGATGACAGTGTATTGAATACACTTATTTTAAGTACAAAATTTTTCAATCAGTTAACACATAATGATTAAAGTCTGTGTTAGTACATGGAAATTTAATATTATACCATTTTATATGACTTTTTCAAATAAAACTGTTACAGAAGCAATGCCATTAAAAATGCAGAATTAAGATATCTCTAGTTAATGGTGCATATATTGGATCATGTTTCTGGTGATATAAAAATTTAAGGTACCATTTGAAAATTGCTGTGTTAGGCTGATAAAATGAATTTCCCAGCCTGATTAGAAGAACTATGGACAGAGTCATCATTTTTGTAGCATAAGCATAGTTTTTCTTCTCTGAGGTTGTGAAACACTCAGATAGTAGGAATATCTGCCCCCAATCAGACCCTGCCCACAAAAATGACTTGTGGGACTCAAAGAGGCTGGTATGACTAGTCACATAAATTGTGTGATCTAGCAACTATACATAACGTTAGTGCTTAGAAACAGTAGTTCTACAATTAGAAACACGTGGTGATGTAGACAATGATTGTTCAAAGGTGAGTAACAAAGGTGTGAGTTAAATTTTAATTATTTATTTGTTTTTAATATTCTCATACCAGGTACTGTTTTTCTTCCTGAGATTGCTGTACTTTCATGAGATTTTGTCAGGACTGCATTTTCACAATATGGCTAGAATATCTGAGATACTATGAATGGCATATTTTTCGTGCTCACTATCTAATCACTTGAAAGTTTACTTGACAGTTTTTATTATTTTTTGTTTGTTTTCAAAGCACAATTGATACAATCATATTTGTATGACATGGTAAATGCAATTCAGAATTTTAAGAATAAAAAATATTTATTTTAATAAGTGTATTCTCATCTTGTATTTGAAGTATGCTATTTAATTTTTTGACCTTAATTTTATCTGTGTTATATAAGTTGTGTTTATTTTTAGGATTTTCTGTATATTTTCCTCAAATTAGCTATTCTTCTGCTTAAGAAAAAAAATCGTTTTTCAGATAATGCTACATGGACCTGTTATCAACATTATTTCACAATTACAATGAGGCTACTAAAGGTATAAAGGCACCTGGTTGAAAATAAAAAGTATTCGGTTGATCATAAGGCAGCAAAAAATTAGGCTTTAGTGGCAGATCACATATTTAAGATGTAGCTATTAAGTAAGTTAATACAGAAAACCTGAATTTTGGAAATGTTTACACTCAAACTGTTTATCATTCCTTTGCTTTTTTTGCGTAGATATTGATAGAAACTAAAGAAAGAAATTAGAACATTTTAACTGTAGTAAACAGTTCCAAAATTTCTACATTTCTTTTCCTCAGTGGTCAGAAATAACTTTGCCTTCAAATAACATCTTAGCACTTAAAGTTTACGGAGATTACAAAACACACACTTGTCTCTGCCTTTCTAGATATGACAGATCACACTCTGCAGGCATTACAACTTGGGTAACATTCCTTTTAGTAGGATCTCATTATGGGATGTCCACTCTTACTTGGTTAACAGCCACTACTGGACAAAAAGATAGAATTTGGGTCCTGATCCTCTAGCTGGTTTTTCCTCTAGGGTTTGGAATTGAAAACTGATCGAGATGGCAAATTGTACTGGCAAGAAGCGAATGAAGTAGACAGAATATAGCATTCAAATTAAGTCCCCACCATTGTGCTTAGCTGCTTGTGCTTTATGTTGTCTCAGCCCTTCACTGTGGCATGCATGTCTGCCTAGCTACTTTTTCTGTGCCATGAACTTCGTCAGGACATGAAGCAGATAATTTTTATTTCTGTGTCATAAACCTCAGATGCATACCAAAGCATAGAGAAACATGTTGCATATGTGTAAAACAGCTGTATTTTGTTCCGTAGCTACAAGGAAATTATGACCTTTGGAACTTCTGTGTATGCTCTTGATCCTTCCACAACTGCTCTTAATGGTCATATTTATTGATTTGTAATAATTCTCAATACATCACATAAATTATACCATGTAAGTATCAAAAATGCATGATACTCACAAGAAGCCACTGCATTCCAGGAGAAAAAAGTACTTAGTTCTTGTAAGTTATTTATGGCAGAGCACTGATTTCTTTCCAATCCTGTCAACTTGAGAAGATTGTAGTCTATTTTCTTACCTGTGAGGTATGTTATTATTTTATTATTTCTACTGATAACTTTTCTGTATACTCTTTATGATGGTCCACCTGTGAAATAAACACTAACGTTAAACATTAAACACAGTAAGTTCTTTGAAAATGCTACAAAAATGGCGAATCATTTCATTAACTCAGTTTTGTTATACATTTCATTCAACTACTTTCACAATACTTTTAAAGATATGCCTTTTGGCTTCTAGAGTAAGGCTCATCCTCATGATGATGTATTTAAGTATTCTCATAAATGTGAAGACAAACTAGCATTAAACAAGACAGAAGATAGTAAAGAGTACAATATTGGTGTCCTAAGACATCTTCAGGTCAATCCTTTGATTTAGCTGCTTTCTGACTGCAATTCTACGTACCCAAAAGTTTTTGGAAACAGTTCAGGCAAATTATGGGTGAGTTATCATTTAATTCTGATGAAATCAACTCTACATAAACTAAAAATGTTAAATATATCTTAAAATCCATAATGTATTTGATGTTAAATATTTAAACAAAAGTAATATTATAGCTGTCTTTCTTGGTCATTTCTACTAGTATTATCCCAATAGAAAGAGACAAAAATTGTCACAGCAAAGACAGGCCATGTATTCTTTCATCACTTAAGATACAATTAAATTCTTATTATAATAAGATTTATACTCTCTATATAAACTAAACATTAAAATGTAGCCATTTCCTTGATCTAACAAGCAAATCTCTAATGAAGCAAATCTCAAGTATATAATTTTATCTCTATAAGTGCTTGAACACATCTGTAAAGATTTTCCTTAAAATTTGACCATGGTGTTGTCATCACACATAATAAAAATTATTTCATAAGCTTGGGCAACATGGCAAAAACCAGTCTCCACAAAAAATATAAAAATTACTCAGTTGTGGTGGTTTGAGCCTGTAGTATCAGCTACTTGGGAAGGTAAAATGCCATTTCATTCACTGACTTTCAGTGTATGCTTAAAGTTCCTTCATTACTCTTTTCAAATTAGATAAGTGCATCAATGACGTCTTTTAGTTTCTAGAGTAATGTTTATCCATGAGATTATGTATATCAAAGATCAACATTACTCATCATCAAATAAACATTTTTTCTTATCAAATGAACATTTTCATCACTGTCAAGAAAGTACCCCTTTCTAGCCCTGCAAGAAAATATATATATGATAAGCTTATATATGCATATATAATGTATAACTTTATATAATACATATGTGTATGTGTATATATATGCATATATGTGTGTGTATCTATATATATTTGCATATATATATATATAAATGCAAGCTTGTGCCAGGCACGTTCCTTCACACTGGTAGTCTTAACATTTTGGGAAGCCAAGGCAGCCAGATTACTTGATTTCAGGAGATCAAAACCAGCCTGAGTAACATGGTGATATATCATCTCTATTAAGATGCAAAAAGCTAGCTAGGTGAGTGTAATTGTCTGCACCTGTAGTCCCTGCTACCTGGGACAGTGAGATGAAAACATCTCCTGAGCTGTGATTGTGTTGCTGCACTCCAACCTGTGCAATGAAGAGAAGGGCTGCCCCTTCCAACCCTTACACACACACAAAGCTTAATAACAGCTCGATTTTGTTTCCTTTGTCTCCTTCATTTTATCAAGGTCTAATTTGTTGCATGCATGACAATAAAACACTGTCACACAACTTTTTACTGTATACTGTAATATATAGCTCTTTCTAGTTTCTAAAACAAGCTGCAGCTTCTCATGAGAGTTTATTGTTCTTTCAGGAAGGTAATTCATAGATATCTCAGAGGTAGAAAGAAAAAGGGATCTTCTGATTTCTGGGCTTCCTTCTGTTTCACTCACAGCAGCTCCCTTCTCTGTATTAGCATATCACTTAGATTTGTTTTAAATGTCTGCAGTGCACCTGTAATGCACTGACTCCCCATTGTATCTCTCAGTTTGAGGTTCTAGATTCCATAGCTAAACTGTAAACTTAGGGTTGTAAGTGTAATTAGCATATGTAATTCTTACTGACCTATTTCAGTTCTATAGCCTCACGTGTGACCAACACTCCCTTTTTCTTGCATCAACAAGTTATTTTCATTTATTTGATCTACTCAAAACATTTTTTTTCTGAAATCTAGTCAACATTTCTGTTCTGTTTCATTCAAATTACTATAACACTATGAGTTTCTGTCTTCAAAACTTTTACTCAGTAATTTATGTGTGCATAAATCTATGTGTGACTGTTTGCAAACAATTGGCACAAGGGACCTGTTTTGTGAAAGACAATTTTCTATTATCTTCACTGGAAAACCAAACCAAGCCAAACCAAACAAAAACATAAAGAATATATATTTATAATTTGTTTCTTTAAAAATATCTTTAGGTACAAATGTGAAAAATATTTTAACACTTTAAATATGGACATTAACAGTCATCAAAATCTTCTTGATTCTTTGGAACAGTATATCCAATGGAAGGGGCAAATCCACGTTGTTGTAAAATGGGATAAAATGCATGTTTTTTTCAGTTTTGAAAAAAACAAAGATCTCATTCAACAAAACCAGAAGCCATTAGAGTTGTTTGTGCTCATCTACATAATTAACTTCTGGTTTCTCTTTACTGTTTTAGTGGTATCAGACAGGTAGTTAAGATGATAATTTGTTTAAAGGAAAATAATATTGACAAAATACAGTGACTGACTTGAAGAAAAATGATTCTTATTAAATCAATAATTTTGGATGTAGAAGATCTCACAGACGGTTTTCATCTGTCCTCTCTAGGATAAATTGCAATTTAATGATTGAATATTGAAGAGTTGACAGAAGAAAACATTATTCTCTTTCTATTACAGATACCTCTTCATTTTATGCGGTTACAACAGATTTTAGCAACCACGAGTAGTTTCACAAACAGATTTCATTCTTTAGGCCTAACCAGCCCGTTTTACCTCTTTGGAACTTGTTTGGAAGATGGAATGAAGAACTCTCTTGGGAGACATAAGCTAAATAACATGGATGTCTTTCTTGGACTTCATAACTTCTCACCTCCAAACTGTCTGCATTGTTGTGAACTTAGCTGTCATTTAGATTGTGGTTCATTTGTAACATCATATTGCCTGCTATTCACATCTCTGAGAAATGAAACAATTTCTTTTCACCCTCTCTCTCACTCTTAATGCAAACCTCTTAAAATAACTATATGTAGGTCTTAACGTTGTATTTTATTTATTTTATTTTATTTACTTATTTATTATTTATTTTTGAGATAGAGTCTCACTCTGTCACCCAGGCTGGAGTGCAGTGGCCCGGTCTATGCTCACTGCAACTCCAACTTCCAGGTTCACGCCATTCTCCTGCCTCAGCCTCCAGAGTAGCTGGGACTACAGGCGCCAGCCACCACGCCTGGCTAATTTTTTAGTATTTTTAATAGAGACAGGGTTGAACCGTGTTAGCCAGGACGGTTGGGATCTCCTGACTTCGTGATCTGCCCATCTCAGCCTCCCAACGTGTTGAGATTACAGGCGTGGGATTACAGGCCACCGCGCCCGGCCAGGTCTTAAACGTTTTTTTTTTTTTTATAAGACAGTGAGACCGGCCTGGCCAAAAGGGTGAAACTCCGCCTCTGCTAAAAATATGAAAATTAGCCAGGCGTCGTGGCAGATGCCTGTAAAATTAGATACTGGGGAGGCTGAGACAGGTGAATTTCTTGAATCTGGGAGGCATATGTTACACTGAGCGGAGATCCTGCCATAGCACCGCGGCCTAGGGGAAGAGAGTAAAACCCTATCATCTAAAAAAAAAAAAAAAAAAAAAGAAAGAAAGAAAGAAAGAAGAAAGAAAGAAAGAGAAAAGAAAAGAAAAAAGAAAAAAACTGTGAGAATTAAACTCATTAGTATCTGTGTGTCTCTTAGTGTATTACCTCTTCTTTAAGTGCTATAAATATCAGCTGCTATTATTATTGCTTATCATGTATCTTCAATTTACTCACACCAAATTCTGCTTCATAGCATAAAAGAAAACATCAGAACAGTAACAGTCAGATAGTAGTGGCTATATGGAACCACAAAAGCGTCAGTGTCTGTGTCAGTAATCTTTTGTAATTTACAACAAATAAGTGATCTTTTACATCTACAGATTCTGCAAACACAGATTTCTTAAAACCTGAACTGTACTCAGTGTAACAATTTAGATTTGCTTTTTATGGTAAGTAATTTGTGTTTGGCTTGTAGGAGTTTTTACAAGGTATCGAATGTGTTTAATCTATTTCTTCAATCCTCTTGCTCTTTCTTTATGAAATCATTAGGTCTAATTTATATGAATGTATTGCCTTTATGGTTTAGTTTTTTCAAGGTAAAATATTTAAGATATCTTTACCTTAGAATATTGGTTTTTAATACATGGAAATATGGAAGAGCATTTATGTATTATATTGATTATTATTTTTTACTCAAGCAGTTTGAAATATGAGTCAGTGAAGCGGTGAGGTAATCACTAAGATTTGGCTTAACTAACAAATATTTTATTAACACCTTGAAAATACAAATGTTTTTGACCCTATATATAAATTTTTTTGAACAGTAGAATTATTTTCTGCAGGAAGGAAAAGAATTTGCTATGATTAGCGTACAAATTGCCTCTATATTCATCATTACCACAGGATTTTACACCAAAAAATGTTTGTGTTCCTGCCAGTGACTGGTACATGGCTTTGGATTTCACTCATAATGTAATTATAATTGGTTTGATTGTCTATTATACTGCTTTATATTTCCTAACAGCAAAATTATTATTTCAATTTTTAAATACGTGAAAAACATTTTTGCAGTAATTGTGTGAGAATTCTTGGGAAACATAAAATTCCCTAATCTAAATATGCATTTTTTAATTAAAAATTATCTCTGACTTCAAAAAATTTGTATCATAGCTTATTCTACTTTATCATTCAGTATTAAGCTTTGTCTATTCTAAACAAAATCTTTACTTATAATTTAAAAAGTGGATCAGTTTTTACATCAGATTTTGTTTCTCATGTTGATAATTCCAATAATTTGGAAGGGCAAGGAAAAAAAGGACAGTTGAGGCCAGGAATTTGGAAGAGAGTTTGGTAAAATCCTGAAACACCATCTTTACAAAAAGTTTTTAAAAATGAGAAGATGTGGTGGCTTAACACTGGTAATCTTGGCACTTAATGAGGCCAAGATGGGTGGATCACTTTAGGCCTAGGATTTGAGGCCAGTCTGAGTAACACTGCAAGATTCTGACTCTAAGAAAAAATTAAAAAATATATATGCATATATATATATATATATATATATATATATATATATATATATATATATGTTAACTAATGAGCTGAGCCTACTGGCCTTTTCTTCTAGATGTAGCTAATTGGGAGGCTGAGGAAGCAGGATGACATAAGTCCAGGAGTTAGAAGCTGCAGTTAGTGACGATGGCACCATTGTATTCATTCCAGCTGGAGCACTAGAAAATTGTCTCTTAAGAAAAGTAAAATGGCTTTAGTCTTAAGTTAGTACAAATTATACAAGTACAGAGTGCATTATAATAATGAGTTCACAACTCTTTCTGCCTTGTTTTTATTAAAAGATGTTAATAAAATGTTGCTGAACTAAAAAGTGTTTGATATACATTTTCAGAGACCTATGTATACTTGCATTTTATTTACTTCTTGACTTGACTGTGAAACTAAAGTTTCAGAGCTTTATTAGTCAATATGACATTTGTACTATATTAGTACATTTTCATGCACTTATAAAGACATACGCTAGACTGGGCAATTTATACAAGGAAGAGTAGTTTATTTACTTAGAGATTTATGTATCTGGCAAGGCAAAGAGGAGCAAGTCGCATCTTATATGATGGCAGCAAGCAAAGAGAGAGCTTGTTCAGGGATACACTGATGTTTAAAGCCATCAGATCTGATGAGACTTATTCACTATCACAAGACCAGCACAAAAAAACACCTGCCCCCACAATATGGTTACTCCCTATCTCATCCCCCTCCACCACATGTAAAAATGCAAGATAAAATTTCGATGGGGACATAGTCAAATCATATCATTCCAACCCTGGCCCCTCCAAAATCTCAAATCCTCACACTTCAAAACCAGTCATGCTTTTCCAATAGTACTGCAATGTCTTAACTCATTCAAGCATTAACTCAATAGTCCAAAGTCTGAGATTTTATCTGAGACAAGGCAAGTTTTTTCTGCCTATGAGCCTGCAAAAATTAAAGCGAGTTAGTTACATCCTAGATATAATGGGGGTACTGACATTGGGAAAATGCAGATATTCCGAATACGAGAAACTGACCAGAATAGAGGGATTACAGGCCCTAAGTACATCTGAAATCTGATGAGGCACTAAAAATTTAAGGCTCCAGGATGATCTTCTTTAACTTAATGTCTCATATCCAGGTCATGCTGATGCAAGAGGTGGGTTTCCATGGTCTTGAGCAGATTCCCCCATGAGGCTTTATGGGGTACAGCCTTCCTCCCAACTGCTTTCACTATCTGGCATTGAGTGTCTACGGGCTTTTCTGGGCACACCATCAAGCTGTCAATGGACCAACCATTCTGAAGTCTGAAGGATGAAAACCCTCATTTCCCAGCCCCACGATCATCATCTATGTCACTACCTGTGTTTTCAATGGTAGAAATGCTGTGGCCGATGACAGGGATCAGGTATAGCTGCTGGATCACAGAATGTATTTGATAAGTGGCACCAGCATCTTTGAGCCCCACAAATACTTTTGTTGGGTGGGGTCCAATGGGGGCAGATAGTCCCACTCAGTAAATATTTCACAAGCTGAGATAAGAGAAAAAAAAAAAAAAAGCTTTCTTTGAAAGAGTTATAGAAGACGGCGTAGTATTAAATTTTCATGTGTTAAACGCAGACTTAACTGATCATTATGAGTTTACTCATTAAAAACTTTTGCACTTAAAATGATTGTATTCAATTCATTGCCATTAGAACTTTACATTAAAAAAATGAGAGTTTTCCCAGTTTTAAGTGAGCACTTCCTTTAAGTTATTGTTCTGACTCATAAAGCTATAACTTTCATGTAAATATCTGCTTCTTTCCTCAGCAAATGATGATAATCACTTTGCCTGCACTCAGCATTTTGTTGTGAGATGAAGTCAATGAGACGGTGTGTTTAAAATTATGGTGGAAGTGTAAATTCTTCTTTATTTAGTGTAAAACTGAATACCACTTACACGTCAATCCATCTCAGCGGTGGACTGCATAAATTAGAGCACACTGAATTGCAAGTTATGCAGCTACAAACAAAATTAAATGGATCTTCATATACTGACAGATGTGTGATGAAGTACAGAACGAAGTTAACAATATAGTCTATTGTATATATTCATTTGTGTAAAAAATAAATAAATAGCTATATATATGGATTACTGCAGGCACAGAGATAATCTCTGGAACAGGAATATAAAATTGGTGATCAGTTAATAATTGTTAGTATATATCATCCTGTATAGTGAAAATATGTATATATATATATATAAACTATGTAAAACAGTTAGCTAAAGCATTTAACAATAGCAGTGTTTGTTTAAAAAAATGCATTTGCAAATATATATTTACCACGTCAATACAATCATTAAACAAATTAACAAAAAAAGTGTTTTTTAAAAGCAAATCTTTCCCTCTACATGGATCTCACAATGCAAATGAAGAATTGATCTTTTAATCAGTGAATTAGCTGGAAACTCCTACAATGTGTTAAAAAAATACTTACATGGAAATATATACATATATATATATAAAATTTCATATTTACTTATTGCAGGCCTATACTGAATATGTTTGTTAATTACATACTTAACACTTAGTTTAATCTTGAAATACACTAAGTTTTATGTTACTGTATGTTAATTTGCTTACATTACCTCCCACTTTGAGTTTCAGTTCTGTGTAAGTTTAAACATTGCTACCTTTTTGTGGAACTTATTTGGACATTTAGAAGTAATAAAGTGCACTCAAATGTTTCCTTCTAATATCATGATTTTCAAAACCATTCCTCTTTTAGAATTTAATTAAAATAACATTAAGCAACTTCAGTGCATACATTTTAAATATAACATTTTATAGCATTAAGTTTGGCCCCTCGTTAATGTAACATTTCCGTATTTTTTCACATATGATAAAAACAACTCATGTGTTAAGTTACCAAAACCAGCTATAGGAAACCATTAAAGAAAGGCATCTTCTTCAAAAGAATTGTATTCTCTCACTAAAGTTCTTCTACTTACATACCTGATGACTACAAAATGTTGGGCTAGTTGACCAAAAACAAACAAACAAAAAAAAGTGAGTTACTTCTTTTTCTAAATGAAAAAGTAGTATTTCAAACCAAAGTAAATGAATATTGATGAATAAAATCAGATTTATAATTTAAACTACTCACTAGTTATTGCTTTGTCTGTGTCATATGTTGCAGTCAAAGAGCCTACTCTCATTTTTAGATTTTTTTACACAGTCAATACCTGGCGCAACAAGTAGCTCAAACTAGGATTCATGGTAGTGGGTGACCTACATCTTGGAAATGCCTGTTCTGCTGGCAGTTCTTACTTCTTATACATTGCAGGTGAACTCTTGATACAGGGAAGATGAAAACATAAATTAATTTTAGGAAGAGAAAGTAATCATAATATTATTTGTAGAAAACCTAAATTAAGAAAAACCTGTTTTCTCAAAGAAAATAACTTTACGTTTACTTGATATAATTAAACATCTCATTGTATCTTCAAACAATTTTGAATTTTCTTACCAAAAAAGATCCTTAAAAAACAACCATTTATGTCAAGAAATGTAATTAGTTTCCAAAGTTATATTTTTAAAGAAATTTCTAAAACCCCGGAGTTTTACACAAAAGAAAAATGACATTCTAAATAGACTTTCTCTTTTAATTACATATAAATGGATATACCTTCACTTCCAATGAAAAGAGAAAGCATTAACATTATATTATTTTTCTTGACTTATGAGACATATGAAGAAACTCATAAAAGTATGATATAGAAAATAAAGTTTTGCAAGATGGATAAGTTTCTCAATTAGAAATTCATTCAACAGCCAGACATCCTGACTCACACCTATAATCCCAGGACTTTCAGATGATGAGGCAGGCAGATTACTTGACATCAGGAGTTTGGAACTAGCCTGGCCAACATGGTGAAACCCCATCAGCTGTGTTGGTGCACACGTGTAATCTCAGCTAATCAAATGGCTGAGGCAGATTAATCCCTTGAAGCTAGGAAGCAGGGGCTGCAGCATGTCAAGATTGCACCACTGCACTCCAGCTGAAGACACTGTGTAAGATTCCATCCTCAAAATGAAAGAAAAGAAATTCAATCAACTGAGAATTGAAATATACTACTTATTTACTTTTTGGTGCAGTTTGTCAAAACTCTGATTTATAGTTATTTTATAAAATCTCTTAAATAAGGTGTGGCACACATTCCAAAGTTACTGTAACTGCTACAAAAATGAAAGCCTTTTAATTTTAATTTAATTTAATTTAAATTTATATTCAGTTTCATGATACATATGCAGGACATGCAGATTTATTTCACAGGTAAACGTGTGCCATGGTTGTGCACTGAACCCATTACCCCATCACCTAGGTATTTATCTCTGCATAAATTAGCTATTTGTCCTGAAGCTGTTGTTTTCCCACTTTCTTTATCCAGTCTGTCACTCATGGGCATTTGGGTTAATTCCGTGACTTTGATTTTGTGAATAGTGCTGTAATACACATACACAAGCATGTGTCCTTGTAATAGAATGACTTATTTTGCGGGTGCTATACACCCAGTAATGAAATTGCTGAGTCCAGTGGGATTGGCATTCTGAAAGACTAAAAGTGTGAATCACCACACACTTTTCCACATTGTCTGTACTGATTTACATTCCAAAGAACAATGTAAAAACATTCCTATGACTGCACTAGCTCACTACCATCAGTTTTTTCATGGGTATTAACTTATACGATAAAGATAGCCATCAATTTTGCTTCCACAAGACACAAACATATTTGGGCATTTCTTCCATCGGAAAAAAAAAAAAAAAAAAAAAAGGCGTTTACAATTGCACTTAATGGAAGAGGCCCGAAATGCTGCTCATCATCCTGCAATGCACAGCAAAAGCTCCTCACATAAAGAAATTTTATGAGTACAAGATGTCAAAATCAGAAATTCTGTTTCATTAGAAACCTTTATAACACAGTGGAAGAGTGCTAACCTAAAGCCCAATGCCATGAATTACAGAAGTATATTCTCAGAGACTAGATGTCTGTGCAAGTAAGAGGGATAGGGTGTTTCAGTGGAAATACCAGTCTTTCAACTTTAATTCCCAAAAGATTTTGAAATATAATGATTTTCAAATAAGGTTTAAACATTCCAAATTGTAGGAGACTGAATTTTAAATATTTCAAGATCCAATAGAAGAAAGGCATTTAAACGCAACTAGCTATGCTCCTTTTGTCATGGGATTTTGGGAGAGTCACCTTGCCAATTGAAAACCTCTGTGGCCAGTGGTGCCTTTGCCTGCGTTTTCTCAGGCCTGCTAAGCTAGGTCTACCCACTCTGCCTGACAGGCTGCACTCAGCTTGCATTATGGGCCAGGATTTAACAGCTGCCAAAGGCAAACGTGAGGTAGAGTGGCAATGGTGTTTGAGCAAGTGTGGGGTCCAGCCGCTATAGACGGCCAGGCCTGACAGCTGTTGCAAAGCAGGAAATTTTAGGTACCAACAGAAGTGCCATCTCACTGAGATGCAGCAGCTGGACCAGGCATACTGCAAGCAGCTTCCACAGCTGATACTGGGGAATGTAGTGGTGCCCAGAAGTTTCAGGATGCCAGAAACAGCAAAGCCCTAAAGAGGGTGTCACAGCCCTGGTTTTGAGATAGCCTAGCTGTCCTCTTATTTTTGTCTTTCACAATGTGATGAGCAAGAGACATTTTTTTCCCTGTTTGTGTTACAGTTCTTTCAGCACCACCATTCAGTGATTCTCAAATAATAGTTCTTTATCCAGGAAGAATGAGGTAGATGGACACGTGGAGAGTGAGACCTTTATAGACAAGATTTACTGAGGGACAGAACTCAAAAGAGATCCTGATTGGGTAGCTCTTCTCCACAGGCTGGATGTTCTGATGAGTGTCCAGCTCTCAGCGGAGAGACGGCTTTAGAGCGGGCGGCTTATCTCTACAGGCAAGTTGTCAAGGCTTAGTGTCCAGCTCTCAGCAGGAAAGAAACCCTGGACTTGGTAGCTTCTCCATCCAGCTGGTCATATTATGAGATGTTAAGCTCTCCACAGAGTGAAGACCCTGGAGTGGGTAGGTCTACTTCACACCTGGTGGTTCCAAGATTGGCTAAGCCTTCAGCAAAGAGAAGACCCTCGACTGGGTAGCTCCTCACTCTAGCTGGTCATCCCATTATCTCCCCAGCTTTCAGCAGAGACTGTGGTGGGTAGCTCCAGCCCACTGCTGATAGTCCTGACATCTCCTAAGCTTGCAGGAGAGAGATGGCCCTTGGGTAGGTAGCTCCTCTCCACAGCTGGTAGTTTGAATAGTCCTCAAATGTGGCTGAGTCCAGGAATATTATTTGCTTCAAAGGAAAGAAAGTGCTTGCTGATTGGATTATTTGGCAACAATGCATGCATTTCAGAAAAAAGCAACAGTGGTTCCCATTCTTGTCCATCAGCCTGGAACCTGGACTTCAGGCTGTAACCAGCTTGAAGGTGGAGCCTCAGTGGGGACCAGCAAATTTATCGCCAAGAGCCTGTGATGGCTAACACTGAGTATCAATTTAACTGGATTGAGAGATACAGAGTATTAGTTTGGCATGTGTCTGTGTGAGTGTTGCCTAAAAGAGATTAACACTAGGGGCAGTGGGCTGGAGAAGGTAGTTCCACCCTTAATCTGGTGGGCACAATTGCCCTGTAATTGCTCTTCTCTGGAAACCACAGTCATGCAACGACAAAATTTAAATATGATGAGAATAGTTGGATCCCAGTGTGATAGGGGTCAAGTGGCACCACTCAACCATCAAAGGTAATGTGGGCACAGTGAAGGGATAGTGGCAGTCAAATAATGTGACTCCTGTAGAGCCTTGCCATTGGTTAATTAGTCACGCTGTTCGTGCAAGTGAAATTGATGGAAAGCTTACTGCATTCATACTTACGTTATACGTACAGAAATCGTTGGGTCAAAAGGACAAAACACTATTCGGAATGATGAAAACAGAGAAGTACAGCCCCTCCATCAATTACCAGGCTAGAGACAGTTTAAAGACCGAGAATCCATCGAATGAAGAGGAGGCTGGGTTCCCTTGACCAAGAAACCCACAACACAACTGACTATTTATGCAGTGAATCTTTACACAATCTTTCCCCAAGAAGACCTCCAGGCTTTACCAAGGTAATTGTGTACTAGGGAAAGGGAAATAGTCAGACTTTGGAGAAACTACTGGCCACTAGCTCTGTGCTGATGTGGGTTCCAGGGGACCCAAAATGTTATTGTGGTCCTGCAGTTAAAGTAGGAGCTGAGGGAGGTCAGGTAATTAATAGCACTTTAGCTTATTAGGTCAGATTTACGGCGTGCCCAGTGAGTCCCTGGAGTCATCCTGTGGTCATTTTCCCAGTGCTAAATTGCATAACTGGCATAGATATACTTAGCAGCTGGCAGAATCCCACATTTCCATGACCTCCAAGGTGAGGGCTACAACAATAGAAAAGGTTAAATGGAAGCCACAAGAGCTGCCCCTACCTAGAAAAATAGTAAATAAGAAACGATATCAAAACCCTGAGAAGATTGTGAAGATGGGTGCCACCATCAAAAATTTCAAAGATGCTGGATTGGTAATTACCAGCACATCCTAATTCAACTCTCCCATTTGGCCTGTGCAAAAGACAGGTGGACCTTGGATAATCACATTGGAGTATTGCAACTTAATACAGTTGTGAATCAACATGCAGCTGATATTCTAGATATGGTTTATTTTTTCAGCAAATTAATACATCTCCTGTTACGTGGTATACAGCCATTCACTTGGCCAGTGCCCTTTTCTTTATTCCTGTCTATAAGGACCACCAGAGGCAATTTGCCTTCAGCTGGCAAGGCCAGCAATACACCTTTATTAACCTTGCTCAGGGGTATATTAACTCTCTGGCTTCCTGTCATAATCTTACTCAGAGAGACCTCGATTTCTCTTCACTTCTGTAAAGTATCACGATGATTTCATCCATCTCATTGATGAAATTAGGCTGATGTGATGAGTGAGCAAGAAGTAGCAAGCACATTTGAATTATTGGTGAGACATTTATGTACCAGAGGATGTGAAATAAATGTGACTAAAATTCAGAGACCTTCTACCTCCGTAATGTTCCTAGAGGTCCAGTCTTGGGAAGCCTGTCAAAATATCCTTTCCAGGATGAAGAACAAGTTGTTGTGTGAGGCCCCTCTTATAACCAAGAAAGAGGCACGGTACCTACTAGGCCTAGTTGGATTTTTGAAGCAGCACATTTTTTATTTGAATATGTCCCACTGGCCCACTTATTAGTGACCCAAAGGGCTGCCAGCTTTCAGGGGCATCCAAAACAGGAAAAGACTCTGCAACTACTTCAGGCTGTGTTGCAAACCCCTCTACTCTTTGGGCCATATGAACCAGGAGATTCAATGGTGCTTGAAATTTCAGTGGCAGATAGGGATGTTGTTTGGAGCTAAATAACTGTGGCAGCAGTGTCCTGCTCATTAAATCTACTTGTCTTACCCTGTTTCCCATTATCCTGAAGGAGCTGGATAAATAGAACGGTTAGGTGGCTTTTCGAAGTTACAATTACAATGCCAACGATGTGACAATACTTTGCAGTGCTCCCACAGGTGAATCAGACCATACACCTCTAGGATTTGGAAGCAAGGCCGCACCATTTTCTGCAGATAACTAGTATTCTTTGGAGAGACAGCTCTTGGCCCATTGCTGGGCTTTGGTGGAACATTTCAATGTTGGTCATCAAGTCACCATGTGAACTACACTGCCTATCATGAACTTGGTGCTTTCTGACCCATCGAGTCTTAAAGTGGGTTGTGCGCAGCAGCATTTCATCATGAAATGGATGTGGTATACACGTGGCCAGGCTTAAGCAGATCCAAAGGCACAACTAAGTTACATGAGAAAGTGGTTCAAATGCTCACGATCTCCACTGCAGCCACCCCATCTTCTCTCCTTCAGCCTATGTCGATACCCAAATGGCCAGATTTCTGACTATATACTGATTCATGGTCCATAGCCAATGGTTTGTCTGAGTGTCAGGCACTTGGTAGATGCATGATCAGAATATTGGTGAGAAAGATATTTGAGGAAGAGGTATGTGGACGGACCTTTGTGAGTGGTCAAAAGCTGTCAAAATATTTGTATTCCATGTGAGTTCTAACCAACGAGCAGCCTTAGTAGATAAAGAGTTTAATAATCAAGTGGATAAAAACACTGGTTCCAGGGACACCACTCTGCCTCTTTCCCCAGCCACCCCTGTCATTGTCCGATGGGTCCATGAACAAAGTGGCCATGGTGGCAGAAATTGAGGTTACACATGTGCTCAGCAACATGGACTTCCACTCACAAACCCTGACCTGGCTATGGCCACTGCTGAGTGCCCAATTTGCCAGCAGCAGAGACCAAAACTGAGCCCTCAGTATGGCCCAGTTTCTTGGGGTGATCAGCCAGCTACCTGGTGAGAGGTTAATTATATTGGGACTCTTTCATCAAGGAAATGGCAGAGGTTTGTCCTCACTGGAATAGCCACTTACTGTGGATATGGGTTTCCCCATTCTTCATGCAATGCTTCTGATAAGACTACCATTCATGAACTCACAAAATGCCATATTCACCATTATGGTATTCCACACAACATTTCCTCTGACCAGTGCACTAACTTTACAGCTAAAGAAATGTGGCAGTGGGCTCCTGCTCATTAAATCCGCTGGTCTTACCATGTTTCTCATTATCTTGAAGCAACTAAATTAATAGGATTGTGAAGTGGCCTTTTGAAGTTACAATTGCAATGCCAACTATGTGACAATACTTTGCAGGGCTGTGGCAAAGTTCTCCAGAAGACCATATGTTCTCTGAATCAGCATCCAATATATGGTATTGTTACTTCTGTAGCCAAAATTCGCCGGTCCAGGAATCAAGCGATGGAAGTAGAAATTTCGCCACTCACTATAGCTCCTGGTGCTTCACTAGCAACATTTTTGTTTCCTGTTTCTTATGATATTATATTCTGCTGGCCTAGAGGTCTTATCTCCCCGAGGAAAAGCGTTGCCACCAGATGAAACAATAATGATTCCATTAAACTGGAAGTCAAGATTGTCACCTGGACACTTGGGCCTCCTCCTACCTTTACGTCAGCATTGTAAAAAGGCAGTTACAGTGTTGACTGGGGTGATTGACCTGAACTATCAAGATGAAATCAGCCTAGTCCTCCACAATGGAGGGAAGAAAGAGTGTGGCATAAAATACAGAAGATGCATTAAGATGTGTTCCAGAATTACCATGATGTGCGATTAAGGTCAGTGGAAAACTACAACAGCCCAATTCTGACAGGGCTACAGTTGGATCAGACCCTTCAGGTATTAAGGTTTGGGTCACTCACCAGGGTAACAACAACAAAAGGAACAACAATAACAAAACAATAAAAACCGCAACCTGCTGAGGTGCTTGAGGAAGACAAAAGGAAGGCAGAATGGGTGTTAGAAGAAGTTAGTCATCCATATCCGCTATAAACAAGTGACCAGCTGCAGAAATGAGGACGTTAATTGTCTTAAGTATTTCCTCCTTCTTTTGTTAAAAAAAAAGTTTGCGTATGTATACACATGTACTCAGAAAATATTTTTTTATTTTCCTTTATCATGCTATGTAAGATTTATTGAGTTCTTATCAACATTTGTGTATTGTAAACTTTATGAAATAGTGTTTGGATTGGGGATTGCTGCATTCCTGGTTGTAAGAGGATAATTGTATTATGTTAGGTGTAATTATTACCTCATTTCTGTCTGCATTTGAAGATTATGTATTATAGCAGGAGATGTGATTTGATTCGAGTTAACAAGGGGTGGACTTGTGATGGTTAACACTGACTGTCTCATTCATTGGATTGAGGGATACAGAGTATTAATCGTGGATGAGTTTCTTGGGTGGTTCCCCCCCAAAAATTAACATTTGAGTCAATGGGAAGCTCTACATTAATCTGATGGGCACAATCTCATGAGCTTCTAGTGAATATCAAGCAGACGGAAACATGTCAAAAAGCGAGATGGGACTAGCTTCCAAAGCATACATCTTTCTTCTATACTGGATACTTTTTCTCTCAGACAGTGGACTCCAAGTTCTTCCAGGTTTGGGACTCAGACTTGCTCTCCTTGTTCCTCAGCTTTCAGGCAGCCTATTGTGATCATGTACGTAAGTACTTATAACCTCCCTTAAATATTTATATATACATATACACAGGCACACACACACACTCACACATATACATGCATATATAAAAATATATAAAGGGATGGAAAATTAAACAGTTTGTAAGTATTTTCAAGGAGCATTCTTTTTTTTATTATACTTTAAGTTTTAGGGTACATGTGCACAATGTGCAGGCTAGTTACATATGTATACATGGGCCATGATGGTGTGTTGCACCCATTAACTCATCATTTAACATTAGGTATATCTCCAAATGCTATATCCCTCCCCACGCCCCCCACCCCAAAACAGGCTCTGGTGTGCAATGTTCCCCATCCTGTGTCCATGTGTTCTCATTGTTCAACTCCCAGCTATGAGTGAGAACAAGTGGTGTTCGGTTTTTTGTCCTTGTGATAGTTTGCTGAGAATGATGGTTTACAGCTTCATCCATGTCCCTACAAAAGACATGAACTCATAATTTTTTATGGCTCCATAGTATTCCATGGCACATACGTGCCACATTTTCTTAATCCAGTCTATCATTGTTGGGCATTTGGCTTGGTTCCAAGTCTTTGTTATTGTGAATAGTGCCGCAATAAACATACGTGTGCATGTGTCTTCATAGCAGCATGATTTATAATCCTTTGGGAATATGCCCAGCAATGGGATGGCTGGGTCAAATGGTATTTCTAGCTCTAGATCCCTGAGGAATCACCACACTGACTTCCACAATGGCTGAACTAGTTTACAGTCCCACCAACAGTGTAAAAGTGTTCCTATTTCTCCACATCCTCTCCAGCACCTGCTGTTTCCTGACTTTTTCATGATCGCCATTCTAACTGGTGTGAGATGGTATCTCATTGTGGTTTTGATTTGCATTTGTCTGATGGCCAGTGATGATGAGCATTTTTTCATGCATTTTTTGGCTGCATAAATGTCTTCTTTTGAGAAGTGTCTGTTCATGTCCTTTGCCCACTTTTTGATGGGGTTGTTTATTTTTTTCTTGTAAATTTGTTAGTGTTCATTGTAGATTCTGGATATTAGCCCTTTGTCAGATGAGTAGGTTGTGAAAATTTTCTCCCATTCTGTAGGTTGCCTCTTCACTCCGATGGTAGTTTCTTTTGCTGTGCAGAAGCTCTTTAGTTTAAAGAGATCCCATTTGTCAATTTTGGCTTTTGTTGGCATTGCTTTTGGTGCTTTAGACATGAAGTCCTTGCCCATGCCTATGTCCTGAATGGTATTGCCTAGGTTTTCTTCTAGGGTTTTTATGGTTTTAGGTCTAACATTTAAGTCTTTCATCCATCTTGAATTAATTTTTGTATAAGGTGTAAGGAAGGGAGCCAGTTTCAGCTTTCTACATATGGCTAGCCTGTTTTCCCAGCACCATTTATTAAATAGGGAATCCTTTCCCCATTGCTTGTTTTTCTCAGGTTTGTCAGATAGTTGTAGATACGTAAGATTATTTCTGAGGGCTCAGTTCTGTTCCATTGATCTATATCTCTGTTTTGGTACCAGGACCATGCTGTTTTGATTGCTGTAGCCCTGTAATAGAGTTTGAAGTCAGGTAGCATGATGCCTCTGGCTTTGTTCTTTTGGCTTAGGATTGACTTTGTGATGCAGGCTCCTTTTTGATTCCATATGAACTTTAAAGTTTTTTCCAATTCTGTGAAGAAAGTCATTGGTAGCTTGATGGGGATGGCATTGAATCTATAAATTACCTCGGGCATTATGGCCTTTTTCACAATATTCATTCTTCCTACCCATGAGCATGGAATGTTCTTCCATTTGTTTGTGTCCTCTTTTATTTCATTGCACAGTGGTTCGCAGTTCTCCTTGAAAAGGTCCTTCACATCCCTTGTAAGTTGGATTCCTAGGTATTTTATTCTCTTTGAAGCAATTGTAAATGGAAGTTCACTCATGATTTGGCTCTCTGTTTGTCTGTTATTGGTGTATAAGAATGCTAGTGATTTTTGTGCATTGATTTTGTATCCTGATACTTTGCTGAAGTTGCTTATCAGCTTAAGGTGACTTTGGACTGAGACAATGGGGTGTTCTAGATAAACAATCATGTCATCTACAAACAGACACAATTTGACTTCCTCTTTTCCTAACTGAATACCCTTTATTTCCTTCTCCTGCCTAATTGCCCTGGCCAGAACTTCCAATACTATGTTGAATGGGAGTGGTGAGAGAGAGCATCCCTGTCTTGTGCCACTTTTCAAAGGGAATGTTTCCAGTTTTTGCCCATTCAGTATGATATTGGCTGTGGGTTTGTCATAGATAGCTCTTATTAATTTGAGATACGTCTCATCAATACCTAATTTATTGAGAGTTTTTTGTATGAAGGATTGTTGAATTTTGTCAAAGGCCCTTTCTGCATCTATTGAGATAATCATGTGGTTTTTGTCTTTGGTTCTGTTTATATGCTGGATTACATTCATCGATTTGCATATGTTGAACCAGTCTTGCATCCCAGGGATGAAGCCCACTTGATGATGGCGGGTATGCTTTTTGATGTGCTGCTAGATTTGCTTTGCCAGTAATTTATTGAGGATTGTTGCAACAATGTTCATCAAGGATATTGGTCTAAACTTCTCTTTTTTGGTTGTGTCTCTGCCAGGCTTTGGTATCAGGATGATGCTGGCCTCATAAAATGAGTTAGGGAGGATTCCCTCTTTTTCTATTGATTGGAATAGTTTCAGAAGGAATGGTACCAGCTCCTCCTTGTTGGTCTGGTAGAATTCGGCTGTGAATCCATCTGGTCCTGGCCTTTTTTTGGTTGGTAAGCTCTTGATTATTGCCACAATATCAGAGCCTGTTATTGGTCTATTCAGAGATTCAACTTCTTCCCTGTTTAGTCTTGGGAGGTTGTATGTGTTGAGGAATTTGTCCATTTATTCTAGATTTTCAAGTTTATTTGTGTAGAGGTGCTTATGGTATTCGCTGATGGGAGTTTGTATTTCTGTGGGATCGGTGGTGATATCCCCTTTATCATTTCTTATTGCATCTCTTTGTTTCTTCTCTCTTCTCTTCTTTATTAATCTTCCTAGCAGTCTACCAATTTTGGCGATCTTTTCAAAAAAACAGCTCCTGGATTCGTTAATTTTTTAGAAGGGTTTTTTGTGTCTCTATTTCCTTCAGTTCTGCTCTGATCTTAGTTATTTCTTGCCTTCTGCTAGCTTCTGAGTGTGTTTGCTCTTGCTTCTCTAGTTCTTTTAATTGTGATGTTAGGGTGTCAATTTTGGATCTTTCCTGCTTTCTCTTGTGTGCTATAAGTTTCCCTGTACCCACTGCTTTGAATGTGTCCCTGACATTCTAGTATGTTGTGTCTTTGTTCTCGCTGGTTTCAAAGAACATCTTTATTTCTGCCTTCATTTCGTTATGTACACAGTAGTCATTCAGGAGCAGGTTGTTCAGTTTCCATGTAGTCGAGCGGCTTTGGGTGAATTTTCTAATCCTGAGTTCTAGTTGGATTGCACTGTGGTCTGAGAGACAGTTTGTTGAGATTTCTGTTCTTTTACATTTGCTGAGGAGTGCTTTACTTCCAACTATGTGGTCAGTTTTGGAATAGGTGGGCTGTGGTGCTGAAAAAAATGTACATGCTGTTGATTTGGGGTGGAGAGTTTTGTAGATGTCTACTAGGTCCGCTTGGTGGAGAGCTGAGCTCAATTCCTGCGTAGCCTTGTTAAATTTATGTCTCATCGATCTGTCTAATGTTGACAGTGGGGTGTTAAAATCTCCCATTATCATTGTGTGGGAGTCTATGTCTCTTTGTAGGTCACTAAGGACTTGCTTTATGAATCTGGGTGCTCCTGTATTGGGTGCATATATATTTAGGATAGTTAGCTCCTCTTTTTGAATTGATCCCTTTACCATTATGTAATGGCCTTCTTTGTCTCTTTTGATCTTTGTTGGTTGAAAATCTGTTTTAGCAGAGACTAAGATTGCAACCCCTGCCTTTTTTTGTTTTCCATGTGCTTGGTAGATCTTCCTCCATCCCTTTATTTTGAGGCTATGTGTGTCTCTGTATGTGAGACGGGTTTCCAGAATACAGAGCACTGATGGTCTTGACTCTTTTTCCAATTTGCCAGTCTGTATCTTTTAATTGGGGCATTTAGCCCACTTACATTTAAAGTTAATATTGTTATGTGTGAATTCGGTCCTGTCATTATGATGTTAGCTGGTTATTTTGCTCATTAGTCAATGCAGTTTCTTCCTAGCCTTGATGGTCTTTACATTTTGGCACATTTTTGCAGTGCCTGGTACCGGTTGTTCCTTTCCATGTTTAATGCTTCCTTCAGGAGCTCTTGTAGGGCAGACCTGGTGGTGACAAAATCTCCCAGCATTTGCTTGTCTGTAAAGGAATTTATTTCTCCTTCACTTATGAAGCGTAGTTTGGCTGGATATGAAATTCTGGGTAGAAAATTCTTTTCTTTAAGAATGTTGAATATTGGCCCCCACTCTCTTCTGGCTTGTAGGCTTTCTGCCAAGTGATCAGCTCTTAGTCTGATGGGCTTCCCTTTGTGGGTAACCCGACCTTTCTCTCTGGCTGCTCTTAACGTTTTTTCCTTCATTTCAACTTTGGTGAATCTGACAATTATGTGTCTTGGAGTTGCTCCTCACGAAGGGTATCTTTGTGGCATTCTATGTGTTTCCTGAATCTGAATGTTGGCCTGCCTTGCTAGATTGGGGAAGTTCTCCTGGATGATATCCTGCAGAGTATTCCAACACTCGGTTGGAAACCAAGTTTCCAACTTGGTTCCATTCTCCCCGTCACTTTCAGGTACACCAATCAGAAGTAGATTTGGTCTTTTCACATACTCCCATATTTCTTGGAGGTTTTCTTCATTTCTTGTTATTCTTCTTTCTCTAAACTTCCCTTCTCTCTTCATTTCATTCATTTCATCTTCCATCACTGATACTCTTTCTTCCAGTTGATTGCATTGGCTCCTGAGGCGTGTGCATTCATCACATAGTCCTTGTGCCTTGGCTTTCAGCTCCATCAGCTCCTTTAAGGACTTCTCTGTATTGGTTATTCTAGATATCCATTCATCTAATTTTTTTCAAAGTTTTTAACTTCTTTGCCATTGGTTTGAATTTCCTCCTGTAGCTCAGAGTAGTTTGATCATCTGAAGCCTTCTTCTCTCAACTGGTCAAAGTCATTCTCCATCCAGCTTCGTTGCATTGCTGGTGAGGAGCTGTGTTCCCTTGGAGGAGGAGAGGCACTCTGCTTTTTAGAGTTTCCAGTTTTTCTGCTCTGTTTTTTTTTTCCCCATCTTTGTGTTTTTTTTTCTACTTTTGGTCTTTGATAATGGTGACGTACAGATGGCGTTTTGGTGTGGATGTCCTTTCTGTTTGTTAGTTTTCCTTCTAACAGACATGACCCGCAGCTACTGCTCTGTTGGAATTTGCTAGAGGCCCACTCCAGACCCTGTTTTCCTGGGTATCAGCAGTGGTGGCTGCAGAACAGTGGTGGCTATAGAACGGCACATATTGGTGTCTGTAGAACAGCAGATATTGGTGATCCACAAATGCTGCTGCCTGATCATTCCTCTGGAAGTTTTGTCTCAGAGGGGTACCTGGCCTTGGGGCGTGTCAGTCTGCCCCTACTGGGGGATGCCTTCCACTTAGGCTGCTCGAGGGTCAGGGACCTACTTGAGGAGGCAGTCTGCCCGTTCTCAGATCTCCAGCTGTGTGCTGGGAGAACCACTACTCTCCTCAAAGCTGTCAGACTGGGACATTTAAGTCTGCAGAGGTTACTGCTGTCTTTTTGTTTGTCTGTGTCCTGCCCCCAGAGGTGGAGCCTACGGAGGCAGGCAGGCCTCCTTGAGCTACGCTGGGCTATGCCCAGTTTGAGCATCCCAGCTGCTTTGTTCACTTAATCAAGCTTGGGCAATGGCAGGCGCCCCTCCCCCAGCCTCACTGCCGCCTTGCAGTTTGATCTCAGACTGCTGTGCTAGCAATCAGCGAGACTCCATGGGCATAGGACCCTCCGTGCCATGTGCGGGATATAATCTCCTGGTGTGCCGTTTTTTAAGCCCATTGGAAAAGTGCAGTATTAGGGTGGGAGTGACAGGATTTTCCAGGTGCCATCTGTCACCCCTTTCTTTGACTAGGAAAGGAAACTCCCGGACCACTTGCACTTCCCGAGTGAGGCAATGCCTCGCCCTGCTTCAGCTCACACCCGGTGCATGGCACCCACTGTCCTGCACCCACTGCCTGGCACTCTCTAGTGAGATGAACCGAGTACCTCAGGTGGAAATGCAGGAATCACCGGTCTTCTGCATCACTCACACGGGGAGCTGTAGACCGGAGCTGTTCCTACTCGTCCATCTTGGCTCCACCCTTTAATCCATCTGGAATTAATTTTTGTATAAGGTGTAAGGAAGGGATCCAGTTTCAGCTTTCTACATACGGCTAGCCAGTTTTCCCAGCACCATTTATTAAATAAGGAAGAATTTCCCCATTTCTTGTTTTTGTCAGGTTTATCAAAGATCAGATGGTTGTAGATATGCGGCATTATTTCTGAGGGCTCTGTTCTGTTCCATTGGTCTATATCTCTGTTTTGGTATCAGTTCCATGCTGTTTTGCTTACTGTAGCCTTGTAGTATAATTTGAAGTCTGGTAGCGTAATGCCTCCAGCTTTGTTCTTTTGACTTAGGATTGTCTTGGCAATGTGGGCTCCTTTTGCTTCCATATGAACTTCAAAGTAGATTTTCCCAATTCTGTGAAGAAAGTCATTGGTAGCTTGATGGGGATGGCATTGAATCTATAAATTACCTTAGGCAGTGTGGCCATTTTCACAATATTGATTTTTCCTACCCATGGGCATGGAATGTTCTTCCATTTGCTTGTATCCTCTTTTATTTCATTGAGCAGTGGTTTGCAGTTCTCCTAGAAGATGTCTTTCACGTCCCTTGTAAGTTGGATTCCTAGGTATTTTATTCTCTTTGAAGCAATTGTGAATGGGAGTTCACTCATGATGTGGTCCTCTGTTTGTCTGTTATTGGTGTTTAAGAATGCTTGTGACTTTTACACATTGATTTTGTATCCTGAGACTTTGCTGAAGTTGCCTATCAGCTTAAAGAGATTTTGGGCTGAGACGATGGGGTTTTCTAGATATACAATCCTATCATCTGCAAACAGGGGCAATTGGACTTCCTCTTTTTCTAATTGAATACACTTTGTTTACTTCTCCTGCTTGATCGCCCTGGTCAGAACTTCCAACACTATGTTGAATAGGAGTGGTGAGAGAGGGCATCCCTGTCTTGCTCCAGTTTTCAAAGGGAATGCTTCCCATTTCTGCCCATTCAGTATAACAGTGGCTGTGGGTTTATCATAGATAGCTCTTATTGTATTGAGATACATCCCATCAAGACCTAATTTATTGAGACTATTTAGCATGAAAGAATTTTGAATTTTGTCAAAGGACTTTTCTTCATCTGTTAAGATAATCATGTGGTTTCTGTTGTTGCTTCTGTTTATATGCTGGATTACATTTATCAATTTGCATATGTTGAACCAGCCTTGCATCCCAGGCATAAAGCCCACTTGATCATGGTGGATAAGCTGTTCTATGTGCTGCTGGATTCAGTTTCCCAGTCTTTTAGTGAGGATTTTTTCATCAATCTTCATCAGAGATATTGGTCTAAAGTTATCTTTTTTTGTTGTTGTGTCTCTGCCAGGCTTCAGTATCAGGATGATCCTGGCCTCATAAAATGAGTTAGGGAGGATTCCTTCTTTTTCTCTTGATTGGAATAGTTTCAGAAGGAATGGTACCAGCTCTTCCTTGGAGGTCTGGTCGAATTTGTCTGTGAATCCATCTGGTTCTGGACTTTTTTTGTTTGGAGAGCTATTAATTATTTCCTCAATCTCAGAGCCTGTTATTGGTCTATTAAGAGATTCAAGTTTTTCCTGGTTTAGACTTGGCAGGTTGTATGTGTTGAGGAATTTATCCATTTCTTCTAGATTTTCAAGTTTATTTGTGTAGAGGTGTTTATGGTATTCACTGATGGTAGTCTGTATCTCTGTGGGATCTGTGGTGATATCCCCTTTATCATTTTTTAGTGTGTCTATTTGATTCTTCTCTCTTTTCTTCTGTATTTGTCTTGCTAATGGTCTATGAATTTTGGTAATGTTTTCAAAAAAGCAGCTCCTGGATTCATTGATTTTCAGATGGGTTTTTTGTGTCTCTATCGCCTTCAGTTCTGCTCTGATCTTACTTATTTCTTGCCTTCTGCTAGCTTTTGAATGTGTTTGCTCTTGCTTCTCTAGTTCTTTTAATTGTGATGTTAGGGTGTCAATTTTAGATCTTTCCTGCTTTCTCTTGTGGGCATTTAGTGCTATAAATTTCCCTCTACACACTGCTTTGAATGCATCCCAGAGATTCTGGTATGTTGCGTCTTTGTTCTCAAAGACACATCCTTGAGATGCTGTTTGTTGGTTTCAAAGAACATCTTTATTTCTGGCTTCCTTTCGTTATGTACACAGTAGTCATTCAGGAAGAGATGGTTCAGTTTCCATGTAGTTGAGCGGTTTTGAGTGAATTTTCTAATCCTGAGTTTTAGTTTGATTGCACTGTGGTCTGAGAGATTTTTTTGTAATTTCTGTTCCTTTACATTTGCTGAGGAGTCCTTTACTTCCAACTATGTGGTCAATTTTGGAATAAGTGTGGTGTGGTGCTGTAAAGAATGTATATTCTGGTGATTTGGGGTGGAGAGTTCTGTATATGTCTATTATGTCAGCTTGGTGCAGAGCTGAGTTCAATCTTGGATATCCCTGTTAACTTTGTGTCTCATTGATCTATCTAATTTTGATGGTAAGGTGTTAAATTCTCCCACTATTATTGTGTGGGAGTCTAAGTCTCTTTGTATGTCTCTAAGGACTTGCTTTATAAATCTGGGTGCTCGTGTACTGGGTGCATATATATTTAGGATAGTTAGCTCTTCTTGTTGAATTGATCCCTTTACCATTATGTGATGGCCTTCTTTGTCTCTTTTGATCTTTGTTGGTTAAAAGTCTGTTTTACCAGAGTCTAGGCTTGCAACCTATGTCTATTTTTGTTTTGCATTTGCTTGGTAGATCTTCCTCCATCCCTTTACTTTGAGCCTATGTGTGTCTCTGTACATGAGATGGGTTTCCTGAATAGAGCACACTGATGGGTCTTGACTCTCTATACAATTTGCCAGTCTGTGTCTTTTCATTGGAGCATTTAGCCCATTTACATTTAAGGCTAATGTTGTTATGTGTGAATTTGGTTTTGTCATTAAGATATTAGCTGGTTATTTTACTCACTAGTTGATGCAGTTTCTCCCTAGCCTCAGTGGTCTTCACAATTTGGCATGTTATTGCAGCTGTGAAGGTTGTTCCTTTCCATGTTTAGTGCTTCCTTCAGGAGCTCTTGTAGGGCAGGCCTGGTGATGACAAAATCTCCCAGCATTTGCTTTTCTGTAAAGGATTTTATTTCTCCTTCACTTATGAAGCTTAGTTTGGCTGGATATGAAATTCTGGGTAGAGAATTCTTTTCTATAAGAATGTTGACTATTGGCCCCCACTCTCTTCTGGCTTGTAGAATTTCTGCCAAGAGATCAGCTATTAGTCTGATGGGCTTCCCTTCGTGGATAAGCTGACATTTTTCTCTGGCTGCTCTTAACATTTTTTCCTTCATTTCAACTTTGGTGAATCTGACAATTATGTGTCTTGGAGCTGCTCTTCTCGACGAGTGTCTTTGTGGTGTTCTCTGCATATCCTGAATCTGAATGCTGGCCTGCCTTGCTAGATTGGGGAACTTCTCGTGGATAATATCCTGCAGTGCTTTCCAACTTGGTTCCATTCTCCCCATCACTTTCGGACGTACACCAATCAGACGTAGATTTGGTCTTTTCACATAGTCCCATATTTCTTGGAACCTTTGTTCATTTCTTTTTATTCTTTTTTCTGTGAACTTCTCTTCTCACTTCATTTCATTCATTCGATCTTCCATCACTGATACCCTTTTTTCCAGTTGATCAAATCAGCTACTGAGGCTTGTGCATTCATCACGTTTTTCTTGTGCCTTGGGTTTCAGCTCCATCACATCCTTTAACGACTTCTCTGCATTGGTTATTCTAGTTAGCCATTCGTCTATTTTTTTTTTTCAAGGTTTTCAACTTCTTTGCCATGGGTTCAATCTTCCTCCTGTAGCTCAGAGTAGTTTGATCATCTGAAGCCTTTTTCTCTCAGATAGTCAAAGTCATTCTCCGTCCATCTTTGTTCCATTGCTGGTGAGGAGCTGTGTTCCTTTGGAGGAGGAGAGGTGCTCTGATTTTTAGAGCGTCGAGTTTTTCTGCTCTATTATTTCCCCATCTTTCTGGTTTTATCTATCTTTGGTCTTTGGTGATGGTGATGTACAGATGGGGTTTTGGTGTCCATGTCCTTTCTGTTTGTTAGTTTTCCTTCTAACAGTCAAGACCCTCAGCTGCAGGTCTGTTGAGTTTGCTGAGGTCCACTGCAGACCCTGTTTTCATAGGTATCAGCAGCGGAGGCTGCAGAACAGTGGATATTGGTGAACAGCAACTGGTGCTGCCTGATCATTCCTCTGGAATTTTTGTCTCAGGGGAGTACCTGGCCATGTGAGGTGTCAGTCTGCCCCTACTGATGGGTGCCTCCCAGTTAGGCTACCTGGGGGCCAGGGACCCACTTGAGGAGGCAGTCTGTCTGTTCTCAGATATCCATCTGTGTGCTGGGAGAACCACTACACTCTTCAAAGCTGTCAGACAGGGACATTTAAGTCTGCAGAGGTTTCTGCTGCCTTTTGTTTGGCTGTGCCCTGCCCCCATAGGTGGAGTCTACAGAAGCTGGCAGGCCTCCTTGAGCTGTGGTGGGCTCCACTGAGTTCGAACTTCCCAGCTGCTTCATTTACCTACTCAAGCCTTGGCAATGGTGGACGCCCCTCCCCCAGCCATGCTGCCACCTCGCAGTTTGATCTCAGATTGCTGTGCTAGCAATGAGTGAGGTTCCATCAGTGTAGGGCCCTCTGATGCAGGCATGGGAGATCTTCTTCTGGTGTGCCATTTGCTAAGACCATTAGAAAAGCACAGTACTAGGGTGAGAGTGACCTGATTTTCCAGGTGCCCCTTTCTTTGACTAGGAAAAGGAATTCCCTGACCCCTTTTGCTTCCTGGGTGAGGTGATGCCTCACCTTGCTTCAGGTCACAATTGATGCACTGCACCCACTGTCCTGCCCCACTTCCCAGCACTCCCAGTGAGATGAACCTGGTACCTCAGTTGGAAATGGAGAAGTCACCCATCTTCTTCCTTCAGGTTTTGAGCTGATCACTATCCCTAGGATACAATCAAAAAACATTATTTGAATAAATATTAAAACTATAAACCTTCTTTTAATAAGTCAGCCTGTTTGATGGTGATGCCGTAAACTAATTCCATAAAAAAAATCCTGACATATATACACAATACACATGTGCATATGTGCTTCAGTGGTCCATATGCATCTATGTAAAAAAAAAAAAAAAAACCTTTAAAGTACTTATTTTCCTATTCACTTACTTACAAGGCTCTTGAACATATATCGGAGTAATTATTTAACAAACGGTTACCAATTAGTAAATACTCTTCATTTCTTTAAAAACAAAGGTGTATTATGTCTTCTTAGAAGATGACAATTTAGACTTTCAGAAATATTTAGTAAATAGTGGTTCTGCAATCATTGTAAAATGTACCCATCAAATTCAGGTTTAAATTTAAGTAATCTATAAAGCTTAACTCCCTTAGTGAAAAAGCTGTTACAGGTAATAATAGTGATAGTAACAGTAATAATAATAAAACAGTGCCAGCACTTTGAAAAATCAGGTCAGTCACAGATTTCAATAAATATTCCTCTTTCACTACAAATTTTAGCCAAACAACTTTGTTTCTACAAATAATGCCAGCTTCTGTGCACAACTTAATGTCTGTTAATGCCTCAATTTCACACTCTCTGCATTGTTCCAAGAATGTGTCTAAACAGCAGAGCTCTCCCTTAGTATCTTAAGCAAACAAAATTAAACTTGCCTTTTCCTTTTAGGTGTTCAATGGCATTTTATTAACCTTGGAGAAAAAGCAAGCCCTATATGGGTAGGAGTTCTGCCTCATGGAGAAGGCCCTAGCGTCAGCAACAGAGCCTACATCTCAGGCGCTAAGTTGGAACTAAGGAAACGGTGTAAATTTGGATAATTACCATGTTGCTGCTACTTGCTAACATTCTGAAACAAATTTTTGATTGAAATGAAAAAGATTTTCCATTGTAGAAATTCACTTCCTTTTGGATTTATCTTAACATTTTCAGAAATTGTTCCTATTACATCAGTTTCCTCATTCATTGATTTTTATTTTCTCTTATTGTCTAATATGCATTTTTTTGTGAATGCATACTTTTATTATGTTGGCAAAGAACTAATAATTCTGATCAAAGCTGTCCACTATGCAAACTTCTATCAAATAATTTTTTTAAAAGTAGGAGATACTTAAATATTGGTTCTAGTAAACAACTTTAGCAAAATTGAAAATCCTATAACCCCAGCTATAATCCTTGCAAACTTTGTTTCCATTTGACTCGCTTATTGTAATATCCCAGGATCATTCATGACTATATTATGACTAGGATCATTCATGACTGTATTATGGATACACATTGTGCTTTCTGAATGCACAATGTGTATCCATAATATAGTGTGCCGATGCACCTGTATGCAAGTGTATTATTTATGCCTTTCAACTGTATGAAAGATTAGCTCCATCCCAAATACCATTCATTGAGATTTCTCCCTTGGTACCTCCAAAACAGAGGCTGACTGGGGTTTTATTTTTTCACATTCATGTTTTACAAAAATATTGAAAAAGCAATTGGAAGGAAAAGCAGAGAAATAAGAAATATATCATTTAGTTTCTAATCATTGATTAACTGAACTGACCTTACTTTACTAATGTTTACCCTAAGTTGAATCAATGGAACTTATGTACACTTTTTCAAATCCTTCTGCTATATGGAAACCAAACTTGGAGTTAAGAAATCTTCAAAATATAACATCAAAGAGTTCTAAATGTGAGCTTTTAAATATAATTTTCTCGAGAGATATTTCAACACTGTTAACTTCTCAAAGGTGCCTGAGACTCAAGATTTTAGGATATTTAGCAGCATTTCTAACCTCTCAGCAATAGATGCTAGTAACGACCTTACCAATTCTACTTTGAGTCACAAACCAGGGTTAGGGTGAAATCTAAAGTAAAATCTGAAGACCTATAAAAATCCAAGAAAATTGTTGGGTTTTTACCTCTATGAGCTCATCCTCTATAATTCTCCCCCTTCTACAGCCTGCTGCAGCCACAGGGAGCTGGCTTTTAAAAACAATTTATACAGCCTTCCACCAGGAATCATTGTACTTACTGACCTTGCTGCATGCTTACATTATTTTCTTATTATTTTCTTTAGATAATTATTTGAAAGTCACTTTGTAAGCCACTTATTGTATGTTTGTTTTACAAAAACCAAAATGTACTTTATAACAGAGAATCTTACTTCATACATTTTATACAAAATTGATAATTTCACTTAATAAAAAAACAAAAACTTTATAACATGACCACTAAAACAAAAACCTAACACCGGGGATTGCAAATTGGAAATGTAACATTCACTTTAAGTATTTTAAACAAGAGACAAAACATAAACCTCATAAATAACAATAAACTCTGAAATTAGAAAACACTCAGTGCTTCGTAGATAAAAATAAAAGTAAAATGGCAGGGATGGCAGTTTCAAACCATTCCAAAAAAAAAAAAAAGTTTCAAACCATCAAAAACAGTCTGGACCCTGAAAAATCAATAGTTTATATAAACCAAGTAAACATTTAATCCAGAAAGACAATTATACAATGGTAAAGTTTTTTTTTTTTTCTTTAAGGATTGTCATATCACCTCCTAGGCACAGATGAAGCCTTCAGAATTGAAATCCACATTGTCAAAATGAGGACCTGATTCCTGCTTCTGAAAAAAGCAAAGAAACCCTTATGTGCTAAATTATTGTGTTTTTTTTTTCAGTCTTTCTAGAGGATATATGAAAATTTGATAAAATAAACATTTATTTCTCCTTTGCCTAACTCAGAAGTCACTCTCGGTCGGAAATGCCAGGAATTGGTCACAAACATTTAAGTTGCTGAGTACAAAAAATACAGTTATCTTTTACACTAGGCAAAGGATAAGCAGGAGCAAAAGTTGGAGAGATTTGTATTTGCAAAAATCTGAATATTCAAAAGCAGTTTAATACACTGAAGCACTTAGAAAATCATGTATATGCTTATGACAGGAACATTCTTAAAAAAATGTAAAATGATATACTTTAACCCTCAAGTTTATCTATAGCTTTAGAGTCAGAAGAAAGTGAATGTTAGGAAAGAATTATAAACAACCCCCCTGAGAGTTAAAGGAGAGGGTTAATACACAGCCTGTATTTAAAGGTGATAGTTTTCATATTGCTCTTATTCAAAGTGCTAATGGAATGTAAGCTGAGCTTTTAATAACTAACATGTTGCATTTCAGAAACAGCAAAAAGCATTAGGAGTTAGCATGTTATGACATTTCAAATACAGAGGTAACATTCAGTGTTAGCACATTATGGCATTTCAAATATAGTTTTCTGAAAACCAAAAACACAAAAACAAACAGAAAGTTTCCAACCATGTAAACTAAATGCAGGAATTAAATGTGTCCCAAATTTTATAGACAAAGAACTTAAAACAACAGTTTTAAGTAAGGCTAAAGAGAAATGACGGACAAATGATGAAAGAATGACCTGAGAGCATCAGTGAGACAAATTATAAAAGAACCCATAAAAATAGGAAAACTACTGAAGATATTAAAGGGATTTAACCGCAGATTTGAGCAAGTAAATATTCACTCAATCTGAAGGAATAAAAACTGAAATAACCCAGTCTGAGAAGTACAATTTAAAGAAAATGAAAAAAATAAAATAAAACAAAACTGAAGAGTAAATAGAACACCATGCGTTATACTGGTACGTGCGTTATGAGCATCATATAAATGAAGAAAAACGGAAGCCCAAAATTTTTAAGGCAAAAATGACTGAACATTTACTGAACTTAAAAATCGCAATCTGAAATATGAAAGAGGACAAAAATCTTCAACCACAATATAGTCAGTGATAGCCATATCAGAAAACATTACAGGCAATCAAGAGCCAATACAAAGAAAATTGTAAAAGCAGAAAGGGAATAGCAACTTGCTACGTACAAGAAGGTCTCGATTAAAATTAACACACGATTGTTCAGCTGAATCCATGGAGTCAGAAGGTGGTGGGATATCCAAGTTTTAAGAAAAATGCTATCAAACCTGAAATATACAACTGGTAAAATGAAACTAAGAAAACATACATAGATAAAGAAAAGCTAAAGGAAATTGTGACTTAAGCTTCTCTATAACAAAATGCTATTGCTCTTTCAACCCTGGCAAACTTAACTGCTAATGAACCATCTGTGTGCACAGATAAAATCAGAGAAAGTAATATAAATTGAGAAGGATGGAAAACTACAAGAGCAGCATATTTTTATACTGCTGACCTTAAACATTAAATTATTCACACAAGTTAGTATTCTTCATAGTAGGCTATTTTAAGTTTTCAATAATAATTGAAATTCCAAGTACATCAAATTGTAGTATGAAAAATACAACAGCAGTTTTTAAAAATTATCCAGATTTTTTAAATGAGCAAAAAAGAAATTGAGGATCAAGCAAGAGAAAGCACATATGGAAAACATGTAAGTCAATGTCAGAGTATGTCATATTTTACTTGTAAGAACTGTAAAGCTGAGCTCTTGCTTAAAAAGGCACACATTGTTGCAAGTGTACCCTTAAACGAAGGAGTCACTTTTGTGACTTCTATGCAAGGCATACTTTAGGCGCAAAGACAAATAGGTCAAAGTAAAATAATACTAGATTCTGGGAAAGTTCTGCAATGTACAAGGGATCACTGTATATCCGTCCTTTCAACTATACAATGGGTGCAGTGGCAGGATTAGTATGATGCAATTACTATAGAATTCCGAGTCTACCTGAAGGTTTACAGCTTCCAAAAAAAGATTTGTAAAGTAAATAAAAATTAAATTTTATCAATTTTGTAGAACAGATCAACAGCAGCTACTTATTCTTTAATAACCACCACTGTGGGATGATGCCTTGCAAATATTTCTGGAGCAGCTTACAAGAGCCATGGCAAATAAAAAGGACCCTGTCCTCCAAATCTCAGGAGGACTCATTTGCCGATTGCTGCTTCTGCTTATGGAGGTCCCGACAGAGGCGAATAGTCATTATTATATTCCCCAAATATTATGCAGGCTCTTTGTCCCTCTGTGCAACCAACTTTCAGTAGATTTAAAAAGTGAAAATATTTTTTCCTGATTGTTCTTCTTTTTCTCTTAAGACATTTGTTGACTAAAACATTCAAAATTAATCATACACACACACACACACACACACACACACACACACACACACGTAATGAATTGTGGTTTTAACGATATGTGTCCCAAAACAATGTGCCTCAAAAGAGACCCAAGACGAAGCTCAGTACAGCTGATTTACAGGAGAGAAAGAGCCTATATGATTAAACAAAACTCTACCAAACCATAGAAGTAGAAAATCTGATTTTCAAAGTCACGGCACTTTAAAATTTAAATGCTCTTTTTCAGCACCAGCAAAATCACAAACCACAGAGTGAAATAGAGAAGTATGGCTCATTGTAATAACAACTACAAAATAATTACGAAAAAATAAGCTTTTTTTGACAGCCCAAATGGCAGCCTTACTAAAATATAATATTTAAAATTAGCTACATAATAAGCTAATAGAATGAACAAAAGAGGCACAAACACTTACGGACAAAAATTATTAATCAAAAGAGTAAAATCATTTTAAAACCTAAAAAAGTCTAGAGATAAACCACACAGTGAAGCAGAAAAGTATGGCTCATTTTAAGAAGTAAAAAAAAAATATGGTCTGAAACTTTTTTTTAGACAACCCAAATGGTGGTCTTACAGAAACATAATATTTAAAATTAAGTTTCAGAGTAAGCTAATAGAAGAAACAAAAGAACTACAAAAAAATTATGAACAAAAATTAATAAAAAAGTAAAATTATTTTGAAACCTAAAAAAATCTAGGGATAAAAACAAAAAAATATTCGCTACAGATATTTAAAAGCAGACTTGAGCTGGGGGAAGAACAAACTATCAGCAAACCAAAGAAAGGGTGTTGACATAATTAAGTTAGGACATGATAGAAAAAGTATAAAGCAATGGGAATAAAGCCTAAAATGCCGTGGAACACTATCAAGCAGCCATATTACACATACTGGAAGTTCAAAGGATGAGAAAAAGAATCAGGAAGACTATTTAGAAACAATAATGTTTAAGAATGTCAAAGGCAACAAACTCCAAGTAAGAGAAACTCAAATAAACAAACTCAGATTATATGATAATTAAACTCTTCAAAAGAAAGACAGAGAAAATCCTGAAATCAACAAAAGAAGTGGCTAGTTATGTTACTGGCTAGTAACCCTCAAAAATAATCAGCAGATATCTTATCTGAAAACTCAGAGGACAGAAAGCAATAGATTAACATATTCCAAATGATGTGAGAAAAAACTTTTGAACAGAAATCTTATGTTCAAAACATTGTCCCTTATAAGTGAGGGAGAAATTATGACATTTCCAGATAAAAGCTGGGACATTTTACCAGTAGACTATCTTTTTAAAAAATGCCTTATGGGATACTTCATGGTAAAATGAACAGATAATAAAGAGCAGTATGAATGAATATATATTAAGGTAAAGATAAATATATAAGCTATTATAAAACATAAAGAATAACAGTGTACACCTCCACAATGTGTTCCCCATGCAATTTAAAACACAAATATATTTAATAAAAATACTATCACTAACTTGCGTTTTTGACATACAATGCATAAAGGTATGATTTTGAGAACTCAATAAGGAAATCATGGGGGTGCAGTTATACAGGGTTAAGGGATTTGCGTGTTATTGAAAGTCAGCTAGTAGAACTTTAAAAGTGGAATACCTTTAGAATATTCAATGTAATCACAGTATCAATGCCAATTAAAAAAGAAAAAGAGTAACAGACAGGTAGAAAGCTTTCTGTACTACACCAGAGAGTAAGAGATGTGGATTTAGCTACTCTCACTTGAGGCTACTAAGCCAGCTATCATGCAGCATGAGACAAAGCCCAAGCTGTCCCAGCAGGGCGTAAGTGTGGAGAGCCTAAAGACCATAGCATAGCTGCTATTTCAAACAATTTTCACTACATCAGTGGTGATGAAATAGAATAGGCTCATCCATACGCAGAACCTGGTAAAGAACTGGAGGCAGAAAGAAGTGGTTATGTGAAGATGCAAATGGAACAAATTTGGCGCAGCAACGGCTCCAATCCTGTGTCTTTCTTCCTGGCTTTCCAGGAGTTTGAGGTTGAAACTATTGTTGACAAAAGATGAGACAAAAATGGAAAGACAGAGGCCAGGCACAGTGGCTCATGCCTGTAGTCCCAGCACTTTGCAAGGCTGAGGCGGGCAGATTACGAGTTCAGGAGATGGAGACCATTCTGGCTAATACAGTGAAAACCTCTTTCTACTAAAAATCATAAAGTTAGCCAGGCGTGGTAGCGGGCCCCTGTAATCTCAGCTACCCGGGAGGCTGAGGCAGGAGAATCGCATGAACCCAGGAGGTGGAGGTTGCAGTGAGCCGAGATTGTGCAATTGTGCCACTGTACTCCTGCCTGGGTGGTAGCTCAAGACTTTGTCTAAAAAAAAAACAAAAAAAAACCCAAAATAACAACAACAACAACAACAAAAATGTTTGGTGTTGGAAAGGTTAAAAGAAACAGTATGACACTTGGGAACCAGAGCAGCACCGGTCAAAAATATATATATGACTTTAACAGATGACAGACTGAAAAACAGAAAAGTAAAAAAGTGGCATGGACCAAAACAACTAGAACTTTTTCAAACAATACCAGAAGATGAACTTCTACATCTACCAAGCCCAACTTTTCTAAGAGTACTCCTAAAACGCTAGTGTCTGGCCAACACCACAAATTCAAAAGCAGCCAGTTATGTTCTGCCAGCCAGAATGTTAGCAGTAATCCAGGGTCACCTCTGTCCGACCCAAAGAATATGGAGCTACTGTATTCAACTATCAAGAAAGACACTTGCCCCTTACAACCCTTTTAACAACAAGAACACAGTGAGTAGCATTCAGGAACTCTAGAATCTGGACCCTATTGCAGCAGATCAGCAGGATACAGTGGTCTTCAAGGAGGAGGAAGGGAAGATCATCAGGGCTTTATCAGATCCCAGGGCAGGACATTGTGGAATAGAGACCAAGACTCAGATTCACCCACTATTTTCTCAGAGGTCTGGCTCAGTTACGGCTTCCACGGCTGCAGACTCAGCTACCAAAAAAGGTATAGTGGTATTAGTGGGCCAATCGGCAGCCAATGGAAAAACAGGTGTGCATACATTAGTTGCAAGAGTGAAAGTTGGGCAAAGAAATGTTACTGATGGTGGCAGAGACCAGCTTTTTATCCAGAAGATGTACCTCATCATGGGCCTAGCAGAAAGTGCCAGCACATACAGAGATATTGCAGTGAAGAAAGAGGACAGATTCACCCAGATGTGGCTATAAACTAGATCGACATAAAAAATGTACTGAATATAGAAGTAATTAAAGCAATGGTTAATGCTCTGAATAGGGCTGCTGTGGGTGGCAGCAAGCTTGTGCTGTTCAGTGCAGCTGGAAGTGTCTTTTGCTGTGGTCTCGATTTGGGGTACTTTCTGAAGTATTTAAGGAAGGACAGAAACAGAACAAGCCTTGAGATGGTGAACACCATCAAGAACTTTGTGAATACTTTCAATCAATTTTAAAAGCCTATTTTTGTATCAGTCAGTGGCCCATCCTTTGGAATAGGTGCATCCACACTGCCTCTTTGTGATTTCTTCTGAGCTAATGAAAAGCCTTGGTTCCAAACCCCTTATATGACATCTGGACGGAGTCCAGATGGCTGTTGTGTTACTTTAGTTCCTACTCGAACTTTGCATCATCCAGCCTCCTTAATTATTGTGGCCATGAGACATTACTTCATCCCTTGATTGATCCCAGGCCAAGGTCTCAGGCCAAGCTGTCACTTCAGCTCCTTCTTGGTCCAGGGCCAAGTTCCAAGGCTGAGCCTTGTAGCTTCTACAAATCATCACTTCAGCTCCAGATGAATCCAAGGCCAAGTTTCAGGGCCAAGCCAAATAACGCCTACTCCAAGAACACTAAGCACATTTCTTTACTTCTCTGCCCTTAGAAACCGTAAAGCACAGCCTCATAGTAGGTAAACCACTCACATTTCACCCCCCAATGTGAAGAGTTTTTAACTTTCACTTATAAAAGTTTTGATTCAACCTTTTTGCATCCATCCTCCTTAATTTTCTTGGCCATGAGACAAAGAACTCTGTGTGATACCTCACAATTAGAGATTTCTAGATCGTAGTGCACTAATGAGACTGCAATGATTGAAGTCTGGGAATTGAGCTCTGGGACGCATCAGCCTTGCGAGACCAACTGACACACTGTCCCCACACTGTGATACACACCCTTGGGGTCAGTCAACCATATAGTGGTCACCAGTGGAGTCTGAAAAGGGGCAAGGCAGATTTATACAGCCTAGAAACCTGAGGGACACCATCAAGCAGCCATACATATGCATTTTGGAAGTTCCAAGGAAGAGACAAAAAATCGTGGATACTATTTAACAACATAGTCATAAAGAATGCAACAATTTAAGACAATAAGTAAGTACCCAAGGAGCTCAACAGACTCCAAGTAACAAAAACTCAAAGAAACAAACTCAAACTTACCTGATAATTAAACTGTCTAAAATAAATACAAAGAGAATCTTGAAGATTTTCAAGGGAAGCAGGGGAAGTAGCTAGTCATGTAAAAGGGACCCTAAAAATAACCAGTGGATCGCTTATCTGAATAACCACTGAAAAGCAGTAGATTTCTTATCTGAAAACTAAAACGATAGAAAGCGGTAGCCTAATATATTGCAAGTGATGTCAGAAAAAACTGTCAAGCCTAAACATTATGACCCACCAAACTGTCCATCAAAGGTGAGGGACAAATTATGACATTCTCATATAAAAACTGGCACCTTTTACAAGTAGACTACCCTTTAAGAAATGTCTTATGGAGTACTTCAGGGTAGAATGGACAGACACTCAAAAGCAGTATGAACAAACAAAGATTAACGTAAAGATAAATACATGAACAAATATGTAAGATAAAAAATTTGGCCGGGCGCAGTGGCTCACGCCTGTAATCCCAGCATTTTGGGAGGCTGAGGTGCATGGATCACGAGGTCAGGAGATCGAGACAATCCTGGCTAACACGGTGAAACCCCGTCTCTACTAAAAATACAAAAAATTCACCTGGCCAGGTGGCAGGTGCCTGTAGTCTCAGCTACTTGCGAGGCTGAGACAGGAGAATGGCGTGAATCCGGGAGGCGGAGCTTGTAGTGAGCCAAGATTGCACCACTGCACTCCAGCCTGGTTGACAGGGCGAGACTCCATAACAAAACAAAACAAAACAAAACAAAAAGAACAATTAACAATGTGCACCTCCACAATTTGTTCCCACATAACTTAAAACACAAATATATTTAATAAAAAAACTACCACTAATTTGTGTTTTTGACATAAAATCAATAAAGGTATAATTTTGAGAACTCAGTAAGTGAAATAATGGAGGTACATTATACAGGAGTAAAGGCTTTGTATGTTACTGAAGGTAAGCTAGTGTAACTTTAAAAATGTTATAACGTTAGAATGTTCCATATAATCGTCATAGCAACCACAATTAAACAAAGAAACACAAAGGAGTAACAGGCAGGAAGAAAGCTTTCTGTACTACACCAGAGGGTTGGGGCTGTGGATTTAGCTACTCTCACCTGAGGCTACTGAGCAAGCTGTCATGCACCATGAGACAAAGCCCAAGCTGTCCCACCGGGCAGTAAGTGTGGAGAGGTTCAGGCACATGGCATAGCTGCTATTTCGCACAATTTTCACTACACCAGTGGTGACAAAATAGAAGAGGTTCATCCATACACAGAACCTGGTGAAGAGCTGGAGGCAGAAAGAAGTGTCTATGTGGAGACGCAACTGAAACAAAGGTGGCACAGCAACTGTTCCAATCCCGTGTCTTTCCTCATGGCTTCCCAGGAGTTTGAGGTTGAAGCTATTGTTGACAAAAGACAGGATAAAAAGGGGAATACACAGTATTTGGTTCGGTGGAAAGGTTATGACAAACAGGATGACACTTGGGAACCAGAGCAGCACCTCATGAAGTGTGAAAAATGTGTACATGATTTTAATAGACGACAGGCTGAAAAACAGAAAAAACTGACATGGACTACAACCAGTAGAATTTTTTCAAACAATGCCAGAAGAGGAACTTCCAGATCTACAAAAGCAAACTATTCTAAGAACTCTCCTAAAACGCTAGTGACTGATAAACACCACAGGTCCAAAAACCGCAAGTTATTTGCTGCCAGCAAGAACGTTAGGAGAAAGGCAGCTTCAATTCTCTCTGACACAAAGAATATGGAGATAATAAATTCAACTATCGAGACCCTTGCACCTGACAGCCCCTTTGACCACAAGAAAACTGTGAGTGGCTTTCAGAAGCTTGAGAAACTGGACCCTATTGCAGCAGATCAGCAGGACACGGTGGTCTTCAAGGTGACAGAAGGGAAACTCCTCCGGGACCCTTTGTCACGTCCTGGTGCAGAACAGACTGGAATACAGAACAAGACTCAGATACACCCACTAATGTCGCAGATGTCTGGCTCAGGTACTGCTTCCATGGCCACAGGTTCAGCTACCCAAAAGGGTATAGTGGTATTAATAGACCCATTAGCAGCCAATGGGACAACAGACATGCATACCTCAGTTCCAAGAGTGAAAGGTGGGCAAAGAAATATGACTGATGACAGCAGAGACCAGCCTTTTATCAAGAAGATGCACTTCACCATAAGGCTAACAGAAAGTGCCAGCACATACAGAGACATTGTAGTGAAGAAAGAGGATGGATTCACCCAGATAGTGCTATCAACTAGATCGACAGAAAAAAATGCACTGAATACAGAAGTAATTAAAGAAATGGTTAATGCTCTGAATAGCGCTGCTGCAGATGACAGCAAGCTCGTGCTGTTCAGTGCAGCTGGAAGTGTCTTTTGCTGCGGTCTTGATTTTGGGTACTTTGTGAAGCACTTAAGGAATGACAGAAACAGAGCAAGCCTTGAAATGGTGGACACCATCAAGAACTTTGTGAAAACTTTTATTCAATTTAAAAAGCCTATTGTTGTATCAGTCAATGGCCCTGCCATTGGACTAGGTGCATCCATCCTGCCTCTTTGTGATCTCGTGTGGGCTAATGAAAAGGCTTGGTTCCAAACGCCTTATACGACCTTTGGACAGAGTCCAGATGGCTGTTCTTCTATTACATTCCCCAAAATGATGGGTAAAGCATCTGCCAATGAAATGTTAATTGCTGGGCGAAAGCTGACAGCACGGGAGGCATGCACCAAAGGCCTGGTCTCTCAGGTATTTTTGACTGGAACTTTCACCCAAGAGGTTATGATTCAAATTAAGGAGCTTGCCTCCTACAATCCAATTGTACTGGAAGAATGTAAGGCCCTGGTTCGCTGTAATATTAAGCTGGAGTTGGAACAGGCCAATGAGAGAGAGTGTGAGGTGCTGAGGAAGATCTGGAGCTCAGCCCAAGGGATAGAATCCATGTTAAAGTATGTTGAAAATAAAATTGATGAGTTTTAATTGTCAGTCTGTCTGCTCAGGACACAAGAACTAAGGGGCACCAAATGCATCATGAGTTGCAAGATGCCCTAGTCCATCTTCATAGCCCAAAACAATTTCACCCATAGCTAAGGCTTGGAAACAGAACTGGAAATGTCCAAGCTATGTATTTAAATTATCACATCATTTTTAAGCACTGTAGCTTTACAAGGAGTAACAAAACAGCTTCTTTGCCCAAATGTGATTATTTTATGCACACCTAAGCCCAAATATAAAAACAGACTGTTGGGTACTAGACTCTTCTTGCAAGCTCTAATATGTATCTATGGCTACTACTATGTATAATACCAGAGTTGTGTTTTATTAGATGTTTATGACAGAGAATCCTGTAATAATGTTGATTTTTTCTTATTTTTATATCCTAGAATACCTCTATTGGGATATAAAGCAGCCTTAGCTTCCCTCCCAGAAAGACACAGAACGATCAGAGATGGTGCCCTTGACTTTATAGTGGCACAAACGCTTCAGAGACACACAATTATAAGAGACTTATCTTTTAGCATAAATACTTATGGCACAAAATCCACTGACGATCATTCTCCTAAACTGAACACATGACTAGAATTGGTGGTGAGATATCACTTGATTTTCTTTTCCTTTGTAAATGTCTAGTTCTTACCCAGTTAACAAAAGAAAACTTTATCGCTCTAAAGTAAAACTTGTTACACCACATTAGTGAATTATGGAATGATTTTGGTGGAAATCTCCAGGTTCTAATGTGTGGAATGTGCAGATTTAGGTTACTTTAGTGTATGTTCTAGTTAATAAGTCAAAATTCTGGACACATTATTAAAGGCAGAAACATCTTTCAAAACAAACACCCCTACACTTTGTATGACCTTTACAATTATCAGTGTCTCTTTTTATGAGCACACAATTTTCTAGAACACTGTACGTGCTCAGTTATGCAAAAGCTCTATGAATCCTGTCTTGTTGGTTTTTATCGAGGCTCCATTACATAAGGCATAATTGAATAATCCACTGGCCACTGGTGATGAATGTCATCTTTGTCACAAGATCTCTAGGGTGTCACTTCACCAGCCAAGAATCTCTGTGAATGATGGCACCTTTGTGCAAGGTTCCCTTGAGCCTGCTTTTCTAATTTTACAAACCCATCTTACAGGCTGCACTCAGCTGAAACTATGGGTTTAGGTTTCATTTTGGTATGGATGCACCAGGCACAGAATGGAGGCAGATGCATGAGTGAGTGTTGGTTGAGTCCAGCCACTGCACACAGCTTTGCCTGTTATCTGTGATGAGGTAAGCAGGTCAGGTGCTGGTACAGGTGACAGCTCCCTGCAAATCTTTAGATGAACCAGGCATACCACAAGCTTTCTCTTCTGCAGGCACTGAAGAATGCAGTGGCATCCACAAAAGAAGAAATGCCAGAAAATGCAAAGACCCAAAGATGTCATCCTAGCCCTGGCATGGGAAAGGTTTAGAGCTGGGGTATCTAAAGGGCCAATGTCCTGCTTTCTTTTTCCTTTTTTCTTTTTTTTTCTTATCTATGGGATCACTATGACTTAAATTAGGATTTTCAAAGGGCTCTGTCTCTCTTTCTACTGGAAATTAGCATCTTGTCTTTTCTTCACTCTTTCTCTCTTTGACTGCTTTTTATTTACTATGACATGCTATAGAAGAAATGCGTCTTGGCCCAGCATCTTTCTGTTGACTGTAGGGCTATTTGTCAGAAGCAGTTAAGATTTTGGCTCAGCAATAAGGTAACATCTTCCCATTTAAGACCAAAAAAGGGGCTAGATATTAGAAAGGCTCTATATATTTATTGATGTATCAGAAAACTTCCCCAGGTCTTACTTTATTTGTTTAAGGTACTGTAATGAAAAAGAAACTTGCACTTTACTGGCACCTCATTCATTGGGCATTTCCTATAGGGATAGTAAGGAACATGGAGGGTTGGATGTAAAAACTGGAAAAGCTGATGATGATGTGACTAAAAGATTCTCTGCATCAAGAAGATGAGAAAACCTGTGGTAACAAATGTGGTTTTGAGTGTTTCCAGGGAGAATGTTTCACTGACGTTTGGGAGTTGTTTCTTGTGGGCTTTTCTGATATGACTGCTAAGAAAGCAGGAACAATTTTACAGTATTTACAAAGATGTGGGTGGTTTCACAGGGCAAAAAGCCTTGCACATAGGAAACTTCAAACAATGTGCCTTTGACTCTCAGAAACTATCTAGGTCTTCAATAGTATTGACAAAGAAAAGCTACATAGTTGTGGTGGATTATTGGTAAAATTTCTGCAAGCAGAGAAACAGCCTGAAATATCAGTCTGCAGACACAGATTTAAGAATCCTGCACAATCCTGTGGCCCAAGCAAATAATTTTTTTTAAAAAAGCCCAACTTTGTGTGTGTGTGTGCTTAAGACATGCCCACAGCTACTCAGATAAAAAAAAAAAAACAAGACCCCGCATTAAAATGTTGTGTCTTTTGTGTAACCAGAGTGCTTCCAGGAAATAGTCTCTCTCTTTTTTAGAACTTGTACATATTGGACTCCAATGTGTTACAAAGGGTACCTTATATTACTAAACATGCTTCAGACTCCGAGCCAAATTTCTGTAAATTATCATTTAAGACTCTGGTCCCAGGCCAAGGTCCTGGGCCATGCTTTCCCTTTAGCTCTTGTGTGGCTCAGGGCCAAGTTCCTGAGCCAAGCTGAGTCATGACATCAGCCATTAATAGTTCCAGGCACAAGGACCCAGAAAAGACGAGAAGTGCTTTCTTCAAAACTAGTTAGTACCTTTTCTTCCTTCTGAGTCCATAAAAATATCAGACTCTTTCTCAAGTGGGCAACTGACTCTACTCCACCAGAAGTTAACATATTAAACATTTACTATCATCTCACCTTTTGCATTCCTAATTTTTAATTTTCTTGAGATTAAAAAGATCTGTGTGTCACCTAAAAATGAGAGACTGATACATTGTGGTTCACTGGGGGACAGCAAGGTTTGTTTTTGGTTCATGGACTTGGAAAGGCCTTAATTAAAAAGGTCAGTAGGGGCTGGGCATGGTGGCTCATGACTGTTATCGCAGCACTTTGGGTGGCCAATGTGGGAAGATCAGGAGGAGATCAAGATGGAGATCATCCTGGCTAACATGGTGAAGCCCTCATGAAGTCTACCAAAAATACAAAAAATTAGCAGGGTGTGGTGGTGGGTACCTTTAGTGACAGCTGCTTGGTAGGCCAAGGCAGGAGAACGGCATAAACCCGGGAAATGGAGCTTGCAGTTAGCCAAGATCATGCAACTGGACTCCAGTTTAAGTGACAGAGAATCCATTAGAAAAAAAAAGTGAGTAGGGGTGCCATTCCAAACTATTTACATTCATATCTTCAGCTTGTCCTCTATTTGCTTTCATATCTGCAGCTTGTTCTCAGTTTTTGTTTGTTTGTTTTTGTTATTTGTTTTTTTCTTTTTTTTAATTTCTGAAGAGCAAACAAAGCTCTGGGCCAGTGCCAGGTAAAATCCGATGGATTGCCTGCCATTCTTACAAAACTTAGGAGAAAGGGATTCTGGGAGACACATTGGCAGTCTCCTTTCACCCTCCGCTGTTGAAAATGTTGCCTCTGTTCCAACTGTTTTCTTTCAGAGTGGATCCAGCTGTCACATAGGACTGAAAGGATATCTAAGTTAATTGAAGATTTCTGGTTAAGGCTATACCACGGTGTTACGTGAAGGCCTCAAAACTAACTCCAGTTTCTGACAGCCCATCAGAGTGTTGTCACCAAAAATTCCAGGCTTTTCTGTGGCATTTTATTTATTTGTTTTTTGTCATTGTGTGGCTAATGTCCCTCCTGTTTCTTCTTTGTATGCAATGTTGAGACCTGGAGATACAAGCTTACTGGTAAAAGTCAGTCAGTAGAAATATAATTCAAAGAGTTGCTATTTTGTGTGTTTTTTTTCTTTCAAAAGAGGAAGAATTCAAAATTGTGGTCTAAAAATTTTTATTTGATAAGGGTCTTTTTGTCCGCCGATGATAGACATTCATGACACTGTAGGGAATGGCATACATTCAAATAAATTTTCCCTGTTTGGCGGGTTATTTCTCTTTAAAAAGCTGAGCACAGCCACATATATCTAAACAGTTTCTTTGTGAGACACATCTTCTTTTTTCTGCAGAGACACATACTGTGGGGACAGGCGATAGAGCATTAACCTTCCTTTTCTGAGTTTGGACTATATAAACCTGGGATTCAGCATTTTCATGGAATATCTGAGATCTTAAAATGCAACCTAGTAAAATGAGGTTTTTCTCTTGGGGAAGCCTTGTCAGTACTTTGCACAAAACCCTTGGATTTTAATTCCTCTCTCTGTTATATCTCTCTAACTCTGTGCCCTATCAGTAAACAGAAAATTTCCACTTTCAATAATCAGAAAGAAGGTGTCTTTGAGAGACATATTTTAGCTAAGTGCTGTCTTATGAAAGCCAGCCATACAAGCTTTACTTGTTTGGAGGCACACCTTCTTCCTCCAGCAGCACTGACATTTAAACTAACAGAGAATTTTATGTTTCAACTCAATCGATCTTATTTCCTGCAATTTCAGTATTTTTTCTAGGCCATAGCAAGGGAAGCCACAAATAGTATTAAAATTCTTACTCTATACAAGTGTCTTGCTAGAATCCAATGACTATATAATCTTTTTTTTTTTTAGGCTCCCAAGTTACTCTGGGTATCTTCTGGGTTGAGTAGGCTTAAGAAATCAACAAAGAGTCACCAGTAGAGAGCTAAAGCCTGTGCAGGAAAATGTTACTTGTCCTGCTGCCTAGATCCTCTAGAACTGTGGGTGAAGGTTTAGCTTGCATCCATGGGGGACACCTATGTCAGTCACCAGACTCAGAAAAGACAAGAGGAATGCAAAAACAAGGAATATCGTATCTTTTTATTCAGTCAGGGCTATTTCAAAAGGGGGAAAAAGAGAATAGGAAATTTTTTTATATATTTCTTTAGAAACTTCACAAACTGTCTGCAGTACACACCTCTCTAGATTACATTCTGAAACACAGAAATTTCATTGACTGTGAGACTCTGAAAAATGAAAGTGGCTTATTTATGTATTTATTGCTCAAGGGCATGACAGCCCTACCAGCTCCAGGACAGACATGCCTAGCTTTCTGAGGGAAGTGTTCGCTTTAGTACTATTCAACAGGTATATCTTTTCTTCAGATGGCAAAGAAAAGAGTATGATTTTTTTTTCTTTTTTGGACAACCTTACTTTGACTGGGGAGACAACCCAGATCTTTCTAAGTATTGTAAAAATGACTCTGCCCTCTTGGCAGTCATAACAGGCAAGTTTCAAAGAGATAATTCATTAAAGTCAGAGACAAGCCCCTGAGGAACACTCAAATGTATCTTCTAAATGTCATACCTGCCACCCTCATTTAGAAGTTCCAATAGCCATTTCATCATCTTGTCTTGTGCCACTAAGGAAAACCAAACCTCACTGTTGCCCCTGTAGAAAATACTCCATAGATGTGATACTAGTATAGCAGAAGTTTTCTTCTCATTGCAAGGACTTAGACAAAAAAATGAAAAAGATAAGCAGATGTCCTCTGACGACCCTGGTGGATATAGAGATATTTCAAAATCTAACTCAAATGTTCAATCATACCAGAATAGATGATACATTACTGCTAAACCAAACCCTAACTGTTGCCCTAAAGCAGGCAGCTTTACAGAGAGCAGAGTTATCCATGGATGAACCACATGTCTTTTATAAAATCTTGAAAAAGGGAGGGTGAAAAGGAATATAAAAAGTTGAACTGATAACAGAATTCTTATTCGTAATAGGAAAGGAGGGAGTGCTGAAAACTCGATTGGAATTGTATTGATCCTATAGAGGAGTGAAAAAAAAAATTAGTGAGCCTAGTGGAAGGCTTATAAGTGAACAGGACAAAACTTCATCATTACTCTAAACTATTCATAATAGGTTAAAACCACAGAAAAATTATAGAGCCTTTTTTAAAATCCTGAGAGAGGCTTTAGTGAAACACATGTTCCTATCTCCCTATTGGGTTAAGATAAAGTTAATGTTAAGAGAAAAGTTTATTACTCAAGCAGACCCTGACATCAAAAGAAAACTGCAAAAATGTGTCATAGGTTCAGATAATATTGTTCTTTTAACAATGCACCAAGACGTAACAGCCTTTCTTTCATTTGAGATTACACTAAGAGTCTTTTATTTTACATTTAAGAAGATTAAGGACTGTAGACAAAGGAAACTGTTTGGAGCAAAAGCTTAAATAAGTGGCAAAAGCAGCTCTCTGCCAGCAGAGATAGAAGCTTGAACAAGTTGTCCACTGGGGTTTAAGGTTTTTATGGCCTAAAAAATAAAGATATATACTTAGTTTGCAAGCTGTCTTGGAGAATGGGTGACTTAGCTTTGCCCTGGCCCAGGACCTATTAGACAGCTTAGCCCAGGCACTTTGCCTGGGAGCAGTCTGAGGTGGTAATTTGCAAAGACTGCTTAGCTTGGTACAGGACCTAAAGTAAAAGCTTGCTCTGGGATGCTGGCTCTGGACCAATCAGGGACTGAAGTGATGATTCATATGGGTTGAGCAACCAGTGAAATACAAAAATAAATATTTCATCCAATACCCGCTAGATCCCACTGCGTTTATGCCCACAAAAAAACAAAACAAAACAAAACAAAACAAAAAACAATTTTATTTTCTGAAAGCCCTCTGAGTATACAGAAGACAACAAGCCTATGCCAGGCATTGGTTCCCCATCTGAATGAGTGGGAGGTTTGTACAAGATTTTATCTGAATGGACTGAAGGTTCTGTTCTCTGTGTTGCTGCAGCCATGCTGTCAGGCACAACCTTCTGTGTTAAATCTCTTACTGGTACACACACGTGTTTTTTGTTCTGGTTATTATGTTATGTTGGAATCAGGCCCTTACTTGTTTACTGGAGGTCTTCCAGGAACCCATTCCTTGCTGTTTACATGGGAAAAGCTGGCTAAGTTGTCTTTGTCCTCCCTCAGAAATGAAAACTCTAACTTCTCTTAGGAGATTGGGCATTGGTCTTTCTGGATACTTTCTGCTGGAGAAGAGTGTTGTGTAGAAAACAGTATGTAGAATCTACTGAGGGTTGGTTTAAGTGTTTGTAGAAGAAAGGCCTGTTAATGCATGGTTTTATCTGCATTACGTTTTAAAGTGTGATAGACTTTAGGCACAAAAAGGAAACCAGTTTGGATTATTAGAAAAAGCGTATCACAACTAGACAAGGAGAGAAAGAACAGCTGAAATACTTCAAGGCTGCTGACGTGCCCGTATAACTGTGGCTATATTTACACCTGTTAAGATTTTGTTACATGAGACTCAGATTTATTTAGCTTTCTTGATTTGATCCTTTGAAACAAAAATTCTGTTACAGAAACCCTATTTTCTTTTATGAACTGCAAATATTTGTGGAATGAGTTCCCAGAATTAGAATATTGTTCTAGATTTATCTATTACTCATACCTTTCTGTTTTCCAAGAACAGTAGCTGGACCTGACCAGTTGGCTCACAGGAAAAAAAAAAAAAGAAAGGTTAATTAATATTGTACGAACATCTTAAAACAACATATGAGATGAGAAGTTAGTGATAGAGGTGTGACAGGCTGTGAGACATCTATCTTTTTTTTTAGTCCTAATTTTTGTTAAGAACGAATTATGACAAAAGTTAGTTGTTGGCAAAACAGACTTGTCCTACACTTAGCCAGAATATTTTTATAGTGCTGTGAGAAATACCTTTACATGTGCTTTCCTCATGGGCTTTTATGAATCTCTATTCTACAAGGAATCTTAAATAGGACATTATAAAGCTGAGTCCAACTATAGGTTTGACCCTTAGATACATATTATTTGGATAAACTCCTCTATTTTTTTGAGATTCCAAGTGCATGTGGTTCCTAGGCCTGATAGAAAGTGGCTTTTTTTTTTTTTCCTCTTACCGCAGATTAGAAAACCTGTATTGGGACTGCGTAAACAAAGTATAAGGCTGCGTTTCTTAGGGGGCTTTTATTGGTTCTAGAAGTCAGACGTAAGTCATTAAAGAAGGCACACTCTTCCAGTCAAAGCCTTTGAAAATCAACCAGCTTATTCTATTGGGTTATGTTGCAAATGAAAATACATTTTTGTTGCACTGAGTAAAACAATTATATTGTTGTAAGTTAAGAATAATCACACATACTTTCCGAATTTTAGAGGAACTAGGCACAGAGGAAAAAAGCATGTTTCAAGTTTTGCTAACAGGAGTATACCAATTGACAGTGTTAAAAACTGTAGCTACTTTAAAAGAAAGTGTGCTTGACTTTAAAAAACAAAACAAGAATTAGAAATGTTCTAAAATAAAGGTAAAGAGATTGCTTCATTCTTCTGTTAGTTTAGTCTGTTTTAACATTTGTCCTGCTTGACATTTATAAGCATTTTAGCTATTCCTAAGTTCTGTACATTTTCCTGTTATAAAAAAAAAACCTACAGTTGAGAACAGCTGGTACAGTTCTACAGCTAATTATAAGTCGTTATTCTTGATGAAGATTAAATGTCTGTAAATGACAAAATGTCTAGTGTGGTTAGAAACAGCATAGGCAAAGACATTTGGTTACTTCCGTGGTTTACAATAGCTTAACATAATAACTTTAAATAAAAATGGTAGCACTTATTCAGATATTAAGAACATTAAAAACCTCATGTGGTTTTGAGCCCTGTGTTAATGTTACCCACTAAAATATATTCTGAAAAAAATAAAATATTACCATCAAAATCACATGTATTTAAATGTGTTTTATAATCCTGTTTAACTTTTTCTTTTATGCCCCAGGGGCTCTCTGAGGCATCCAAAATATAGGGTTCAGAAAATACATCCTTGAAGTTAAAATTTTATTCTGGGAAGCCTGCCAAATATTTTAGAGGATTAAGACACTTAATGTTATGAAATCCAATTCCAGATTTCCATAAATCATTTGTTTTGCCAAAATACAGTTGGTAGAAATGTTTGAAAGGGCAGAAACACTTTTATCAGCCTTCAATATTACATGATAATCTCTTTCAGAAGGACAAATTTTCCCCTTGTAGTTGTCTCCTAATGTTAACCCTAAGCTTAATGAAACCTTATGTAAAATTATTTTAACCTTAGAAAGTTTGACAAAGAAGTGAGATTTTCACAAACTTATTACAACATTTTAACAACCTTTTACAAATTTGCTAAAGAGAAGATTAATGTTTCAAGAAATTTTTGTTGTGTTTTCACTTCAATGCTTAATGGCAGAAATAAACATAATACCCTTTTCAATCTAGTTACTAGGTTCACAGAGTTTTCTTTTGCAAGATTAATTTTTTGCAGTATTTTTCACAGTTTGTGTAAACAGCTTTATTTTAGTTAATTAAAGAAAATTCTTTAACTCTAGGCAAAATGTACATTTCCATGCCTTTCTATAATTTATTCTCACTACAAACATATTTTACTCTTCTACCACACCTGGCAATTAAATTTATATACAGTATTCTCGATTACACATTATAGTAATATCTTTTAACAATTAATAACTTGACTGTAAAACCTGGTGAGTTTATAAAATTACGGGCTGGGTGCAGGTAAAGTATGATTTATTACAGCGTAGTTAAAGGAGTGGTTATTTTTAAACATCTTCAGGCCTTCAGTGGCTTTCGTTTTTCATAAGTTAAAGTCACATGAACTGAGAAGTACAACAGCCTTCATTTCTTTGGAAGCAAAATATTTAGTTCAACTACCTATTCTTCATTAAGTTAATTAATTAGATTTTAAAAATATATACATAACACATATGTAAACACAGAGAAAACAGAAGTTCCAGGAGTTATAAAATTTTATTTTACTAATTTTCCAATTGGATTATTGACCTCTTGCTGTGGCCCTTTAAGAAATGGGCTATGAATAGTTTCCAGGGCCTAATAAAAAAAGCCTCCCTGATGCTGGGCATGGTGACTCACACCTGTAATCCCAGCACTTTGGGGGGCCCATGTTTGTGGATCAAGAAGTCAAGAGATCATGGCCAAAATGGTGAAACCCCATCTCTACTAAAAATACAGAAATTAGCTGGGCATGTTTGTGTGCACTTTTAGTCTCATCTAATCGGGGGCTGAGGAAAGCAGAGCCGTTTAAACCCAGGAGGCAGAGGTTGCAATGATTCAAGGGTGTACTGCTGCACTCCCGCCTGGTGACAGAGTGAGACCACGCCTGAAAAAAAAAAAAAAACAACAACAACAACAACAACAAAAGCAGAGCTGGAAGAGACAGCCTTTCATTTTCAGAGGTATTAGTCACTTCTGATTCCAAGAGCTACATAAGAAATGCAGATTTCTCATAAAAGATGATTGGTGGTGTCTCTTCTCTTAGCCTCAAGATGTCCCTGACCATCAGCTTTTATCCAAGAACCTTTTATGCATTCACCAAAAGTGTCAAGATAGAGTGGAGAAAGGTAACTTAGTCGACTGAAAGAAAAAACATTTTCAAGGAAACAAGATTTATGAGGAGAAAATCATGAACATCTTGAATACATGTATAGCATAAATCTCCATTTTGAATTAATCTGATTGCTTTCTAAGAGTGTTTTCATTAATTTAACTTTACAGAGAATATCAAGAGAAGTGTCTATTATTTGTTTCACCGGTTTACACCACTATATGTTCACAATCAGGTTCAACAGCTCAACTTTCCCCTGATAGAAAGCCGCTGGGTTCAGGCAGGTACAGGCTTTCAAATGGGCTGCAGATCCCTTCAGTAGCAAAGCTTGATATTTAAGGACGTGAGTGTCAGTTCGCAAGAGACTTTTTTAAGGAAACACAGTACTGCTATGCTATGTGGTGTAGAAACAGATATGTCATTTTCATGGCTAACCTGATGGTTTCTGGCACCAACAATATCACTGATGCAGCTGCTCAGCGGTAAGTTGCCCCCTTTTTTTTTTTTAGAAACCAAGCTAAATTTCTTCCTTACGTAAACCACTGGATGTTGATCTGGACCTCGAGCCTCATCCATAATTTCAACATCTGCTTTCTCTGTTTCTGATACATGGAGATTAAGTGGCTTTACTATGAAAAAAACCGAGGGCTTCTGCTTTAAGTAAGGTTTGTTTCACTGGTTAAATTTTTTTGAGTACTAGGTTATTAAGTTAAACATGAGTTTTATCTGCTTTAGTTTCTTCTATGAGGTGGTATAAAAGACGAGCTACTTCTCCGTACTGAGGTACCTGCCATCTGAAAAATCAAGTACTGCCCAAGAATATTCTTAACTGTTAAGAAAAATGGGCTGAATTGTTTCATGACCTTGTACATTGGTCTCTTCTGATAAGAGCAGATCCAGCTACTGTACTGAAGTCTGAGAGAGCTGAGCTTTAGAGTTTGAGACCCAATAGTCTTTTTATTTTTAATTTTTGTCGGATAGTTTAGCAGAGCATTAGTGCATTCCCAGGGAGCCCATCACAATCTTGCTATTATTGTTAGCTCACCAGTACACAAACACATAACAGTCTCTACTTATCTAAGGTAATACTGGAGGTTTCTTTTCTATGTTTTAGAAGAATAAAGATCCCAGACACATTTTAAGAAGGCTAAAGAGCACTAAGGTTGAAGAGAAAGTTTAGTAAGCGAAATAAAAAAGCTCGATGCCAGCAGTGATGTGGTCAAAATGGGTTAACCAATATGAAACTTGGATTAGGGTTTTTGTGTGTTGTGAATGGCAAGAAATGCACTTTGTCTGTGGGCTGTCTTAAAAAATGTGTGACGTAGTTCGACCTGGGGCCTTCGATCCCAGCCCAATCAGAAAGCTTAGCCTGAGACTTTGGTCCAGTACTTAGTGGCTAAAGTGAATATTCATAGGGGATACTCAGTTTAGACAACCCTTCAGATGCTGAAGTGGACCTGTCGCCTAGGATTTTGTCCAGAACTAATCTGAGGCTGAAGTAATGATTCATAGAGGTGGGGGTCACAATCCAAGAAGAAAAGAAAATTGTTCCCTGGAAGGCACTTCCTCCCACTCTCCCACTCTCTTTATGTTCACCAGAGGAAAAGAAATATTTCTGGAAGTCCACTGATTATAAAATGGACAAATGCTTTTCTATTTCAGGCCTTGTTTTCCCATTTGAGTAATCTTGAAGTTTCTGCAAGTTTCTGAGTGAGCTGGAGGTTCTTTCATTTGTGCAACTGTAGTCGTATCTTCAGACACAACTTTCTGTTCTAGTTCATTTATTGGTGTCTGCTGCTTGAATGTTTCTTTCCAGGCTGCTTTTTATCTTATGTGGAAATGAAGCACTGTTCAGTGGGCTGAGAAATTTCTGGAAACATTTCTCTTTCTGTCTATAGAAGGCAAGCTAGCAAACTCCCTTCACTATTGGAGGAGGAGAACCCTGGATTGGAGAGAAGAAGAGAGAAACAGGCTCTAGAATTTAGAAAAATGTTGTTGTTGTTGTTGTTGTTGTTGTTGTTGTTGTTGTTGTTTAATTTCCATTTTACCTCCAGAATTACTTGAATCCTGTAGATCACAATGGCTTGTAGAGCTCGGGAACCATTATTCCTGCTGAACAATCTGGGAAATACCCACTGGACCTGGTGACCTATGGCTCTGGGAACACTTCTACTTTCACTGGTCTCCCCCACAGGCTGGACAAAGTTGAGATATATTCTTTTTCTGCCTGAGCAATTAATTTGAAAGTGTCCTAGCTTGTCACACTAGTAGAAATCACCAGGTGCATCTTGGAGATTCTGGATCTTGTAGGCCTGTGAAGTGGCCAGTAATGCCCCTTTCATTCTCTTGTGACTCCCATCTTCTTTCTAGGTCTCCTCTTCCCAGTACTTGTTTGAAAAGATAAAAAAAGCCACCCCAGAAAGTTTTCCAAAGTGCTATCTGATCCCACAGCCTGCTTCTGTAGTTTTGTTCTGATATTAGAGGATGGCTGAGAAATAAAGTAGTATTTTAAAATTGTGTATCCCTTGATTGAATTAGGAGATGGAGACAGATGTATTGCTAAAGCTTCTCTCAGCCATTCCAAAGAATCTGTGAGTTTTTTTCTAGTTTGTGATTTCAACAAGAACAGTTCAGAGTAATTAAGAAGTTTTGTTCTGGTTCTGTCGAAGCCTGCTAATATGCACAGTAGAAAGTGTTTTTCTTTTCTATTCATCTGTAGGTTTACCAAGGCTTCATTTGGGGTTTTCAAACACCACTGTTTTTCTTTCTATTGGAAATAGTAATTCTGTCTTCTTTACTCATCCATTTTCATCTTTCGCTTCTGTTTATTTTTTGACTGACTATAGGATGTCCGTTGTTCATCTTCAAATTCCTTTGCTGTCTGTAGTGCTGCCTGTTTTTCAGCAGTAGTTGAAATGTGGCTTAAAAGTTGCACTGCATTTCTGCACATAAGAGGAAACAGCTGACTTAAATGTTGGAAAGCCTGTGCATGTCTATCAGGTTCATCAGGGAACTGTCTTAAGTCTAGCTTTATGTATATAAGTTTACTGCAATGAGAAGGAAATTTAAACCTTAGTAGCACCACATTCATTGTGCATTTGTTATAGGGGCACCAGTAAAGTTGGACGTTTCCTGGGCTTGCACAACAAGAGGTGTTTTTATACAACTATTCTGAGTCCCAGTTAAAGGGGTCAGATAGGGCACTCAGAAATTGCATTTGACAGTTCTCTAGAGATTTCTCTCTTTGACTTTGGAAAATTATGTATTGTAGACTTACCTTGTATGGTTCCCAAAGGCACAGGGGTAATTTTACAATGTTTACAAAATCTAGGGTTGTTTTGAAGAGCAAAAAGATCTAGTTGTTAGACATTATTGAAATTATGCTTCTTTGAGAAGGCCTGTCCTTCTATCAGGAACATGGCCCCATGGCCACCTTGTTGCCAGTTGAATATCATTATTATTGTTTATAAATTTAGAGACTCAGGGTCAATGGAGTCCCAGTGCTTCCAAGTGCACTCAAGGGGAGTGCAGTCTACAGATGCTTTGCTGCCATCTAGAGACAGAGGGTAAACAAGGTGTCATTCAGATGACTTCCTCCTTTTGGTGTTACCCAGGATAAATAGAAAGTGTTACAGTATCCTTTTTCATCTTTCTCCTTTGTCTCATCTGTGCCCCCAAAACGGTAATAGGTGCTGCTCAGAAATGCAAGCATAGCCTTTACACATATATCTGGAGGAGCTAGTCAGAAGCACTAGCCACACTCACCTGTGCAAAGCTGTAGCTTTCTGCCCTCCTTTTGTCCTAGACCCACTGAACCCCAAAGGCTTGAAAGTTACCCCAGAGGCCTTGCAAATGTTATGTAGTAGTAAAATTTGTTCTAGACATTTTAATAGAGGAAGTGTCTTCATACTAACTTTGGCTTTCGTAACTATGTTCCCAGTGAAATATCAGAATCTCAGAGAATGAGACAGATTGACTTTCAAACATTTTAAATCCAAAGTTATTGCAATGCAGAACAGGTGGCTCAAAACTGTAGAAACTGAATGGCTGAATGGCCCTTCATTAGACGGGGAAAGCAAAGAGGCTAAAATCTGCTCTTTAACATTGTTTTTCTCCCTATAATTAATAGTGGAGGCTGCCTGTTTAAAGATAGGACATGGGGGCTAATCACTGATGGCAGAATGTAAATGGGAAAAGAATTTCAAAACTGTAAGTTTTGGACAATGGATTCACAAGGCTCCAGGTAGAAAAGAAATCTCATTTCACTAGGGAGTGATGTAAGGTTAGAAATGCTAGGTTAACATTTCTGACACAAAATTCTCTTTATTCAAAAGTTAGAAAGAGAGATTTTGGGTTAGATAGGTTGTCTCCACTAAATGCCCCCCAACAGGCAAAAATTAACTTGTTTCGTGATGTAAATTTTATGTGAAGGAAAATAATATCTTTGTAAAAAATTCCAGATAAACGAAAGAGTATTTACTTGCAGTCAAATCTCTCCCATACAGTGCCATGATTATCTATTATTGAGGGACAGAAAGCCCTTTTATAGGTAACAATTTATAGTGAAATCTTGAATTCCCCTTGTTTCACAGAAATCACAAAAACAAACCTTTTTAAATTACACTACTAACTACTGAGACAAGGAGTAACTGTCTTAAGTAAACCTGTATACCTAGTATACCTAGGCTGTAAAAACACCCACAACACTGCATAGAAAAAAAATATGAAAGACGTTATAGCTGTGAAAAGAAAAATTTTACATTCAATAGATAAAAATGGGAAGTCCTTGTGTTAATAGCCTGATGAGTTGTCACAGACAAAAATTAGTCTAACGATAATCAGATAACACTGAGATGTAGCCACAAGCTGAAACTTTTAGTGTCCCTGGGATCTCCTCTAAATCTCATGTGACTGCCAGGCTCTTTATGAATAAAATGTCTTGAAATAAACAAGACATTTTTGAAATGAATTTGGAAGTTTAAAGTCCATTTTTACCATTCTGATGAATTGTTTCCTTCACAGCCCATGCAGAAACATATGTATAGTCTCACCAATGCACCGATATATGTTGCAGTCTCACCAATGCACCAAGATGTGACAGTATCCCTTTGTCTGTAATTATACCCAAAGATCTTTCCTTTAATAAAAAAAAAAAAAGAAGAAGCTGAGAAACAAAGTTGAGATTAAAGAAAAAAAAAGCACAAGAAGAAAGCTCTCTGCCAATCAAAAGAAGGACTCAAATGTGTTTCCCACTATGAGGTTGGGGTTCAGGGTTATTACAAACTAGCAAGAGAAAGAAATGTTTTTAGTCCGTGGGCTGCTTTGAAGACCATGCAATTTAACTTGGCTCAGGGTCTTGGCCTGAGAATAGTTCGAAAGCTTAACCCAAGAAATCTGCCTAGAAATAATCAGGAGGTGTAGTCATAATTTATAGCTGCTGCTCAGCTCATCCCATGACCTATCAGGAGCTGACGTAAAAGCTTGGCTCAAAAATTTGGCCCAGGCTTAATCAGGGACTAAAACAGTAATTTATAAAGGCTGGGCTCACAGTCCAAAAGGAAACAAATGTGCCAACCAGTAGCCACCAGGACCCACTGTGTTTATGCCAAAAAAATGGACAAGAAACTACTTCCTGGGAGCCAACCGATTACACAAATACAAGGGTATTTTTGAGCCATGGCTGGTTCTCTTATCACAATGAGCCAGGGTTTTGCACAAGTCTTTTCTCTGAATGGACTGAAGGTTCTTCTGTCTGTGACAATTGGATCTTGAGATACAACCCTCTGTGTTAGTTATCTTGTTGGTGTCTGCAGACTGATTTTTTTTAAGGCTGCTTATGTGTTACATGTAAATGAGAAATGAACCTGCAGAACGGTGGTTTTCCAGGGACCCTTTCCTTGCTGCCTCCCTAACTCAAGCTAGCTTTCTCATCTCAGTAACACTGTAAAGAGCCTCCTGAATGTGGGTACTTCAGATTTTACAATAGGAAACATAAGGAGGCATAAAAGAAGAAGAGTAAAGACAAGAGAAGAACAGAGACTCTAGCTACTGCAATACAGTTTTGTAAAAATCCAAGTCCCTGAGTGGCACCTGCTAACTGCTATCAGTGTGGCAAGACAGGACACTTTCCCAACAAATGCTGAGAAAATAATAGAAAGCCACCTCAACACTCTCCAACCAGTGGTGGTGACCACTGAAGGGTGTGCTGATTAATGAGGCATACATACACCACTAAGTCCAGGACCAGTCTCACAAATGGTCCAGCAAGACTGAGAGTTGCTAGAGATCAATTCCCCAGCTCTAACAGCTGCCATAGTCTTTGGGTTCCAAACTTTTCAAAATCCTTGGGTGATTCTGAAGGTGGAAGAAGGGAGGATAGTAGACTTCCTTCTCAAAATTGGAGCAGGTGTCTTTGTTCTGCTTTTCAATCTAGGCTTTCTCTCCTCCCATAATGTGACAATGATGGATGTGTCAGCAAAAGTCCTTTATAGAATATTTTCTCAGCCCATTAGTTATAGTTGAAACAACCTTCTATTTAGCCATACCAATTTAATAATTCCTGAAAGTCCCACTTTATTACTAGGTAGAGATATTTTGGCCTATATAGAAGCCTCCATATGAATGGCTGCAGGATAAACTCTTTGTCTCCACTAAGTGGAAACTAATATTAACTAAGAAGCATGGGATGTCCAGAGAAATGTTGCTGGACTTCAACCACTGTATGCATCTGTATTTACCTTAAGGATAGCACTATTTTTTTTTTCTGACCAGAGGCATTATTTCCCAAACCAGAAGGTAGAAAAGGGCTAGAAGTCATTATAAATAAGCTATAAAACAAAGGCCATTTTAGACCCTGCAACAGTCTTTACAAAACCCCAAATATCAAAGAAGGTCATTTTTTAACATGCCCAGAAATTCCGTTTGCTTGGACCTCAAGAAGGAAAAAGTTTAACCAACTCATAGGTATTAGGGAACCAGCCCCTGATATTTCAACCTCAGTTCTTTTCTATTTTCCACAAGTGTCAGCCAGTCTGAGAAATAAAAGGATAGGTTAGAAAAAAAAGAAAGAAATTTTAAAGCTGTGTGTCCAGGGGAGACATCACATGTCAGCAGGTTCCGTGATGCCCCCTAAGCCAAAAACCAGTGAGTTTTATTAGCAATTTTCAAAGGGGAGGGAGTGTACAAATACGGTGTGGGAGACAGAGAGCACATGCTTCAGAGGGCAATGAAAGATCACAAGGCAGAAGTTCAGGGCAAAATCAGAACGTCAGGGTGAACCTAGAATTGCTAATGAAGTTCCATGTCCTGCTGTGCATGCAGTGTCATGATAAACACCTTAACAGGGTTCCAGAGCAGAGAACCGGTCTTACTAGAATTCACCAGGCTGGGATTTCCTAATCCTAGCAATCCTGGGGGTGCTGCAGGAGGCCAGGGTGTGTTTCATCCCTTACCCGCAACTGCATAAGGCAGACACCCCTAGAGCGGCCATTTTAGAGGCCTCCTCTTGGGAATGCATTCTTTTATCAGGGCTATTAATTACTAATATTCCTTACTGGGGAAATAATTCAGTGATATTTATCTTACCTGTTTTTGGCAATAAGACAAATATGGTTCTGTCCTGCCCAGCTCCCAATCAGTCAGACCTAATGGTTATCTCCAATGTTCCCTGAACATCACTGTTATCCTGTTCCTTTTTCAAAGGCCCAGATTTCATATTGTTCAAACACACATGCTTTACAAACAATTTGTGCAGTTAACACAACCATCACAGGGTCCTGAGGTGACATACAACCTCAGCTTACGAAGATGATAGGATTAAGAGATCAAAGTAAAGGCAGACATAGGAAATTATGAGAGTATTAATTTGGGGAACTAATAAATGTCCATGAAACCCTCACAATTTATGTTCTTCTACCACAGCTTCAGCAGGTCCCTCTGCTTGGGGTCCCTAATTTCCTGCAACACATCAGTATTTGGAAGTAAAACCCATGGTTGTGCTTGGTTTTAAGAGGTTTTATCAGAGGTTCCTCATGAAGAAAAGTTTCATCAAAACCAATGTACAAAGCCTATTTAAGAGCAATTATTTGGCCCACAGTTTATGCCAATAGTTATTTTAACTATTAAATTGTAGACCATTTTGCTGTCAACCCAGACCTATTATATTTGTTCTTTACAGAAATGAACAAGGAAAATAGAAAAATTTGTTTCAAATCTTACATTGGCCATTGTCTTCTAGTCTCATTAGTTGTCTTTAGAATTTGCCTGTAGTTTAAACTAACCCTGTTAATTTCTGTGAGCCAGTCAGAAATCTCCACCTACAGCTAAGTAGAAAACATAAAGAAGGTTAACATTTTAAAGTATGTAACAATATTTTCTTCTGGGCAATTATTCTACAAATCGTGCCAGGTAATGAAAGTGTAGTGTGGACTCATAGTTAAGGGGTGTTTGTCTTTATGGGGATAAGACTAAGGACGCTAAGCAAAGCCAAGCCCTATGCATCTACAATTCTCTGGCATAATTATAGCCCTCAGTTTTTGGGGCATGTCAGCAGCCTCAGAATTTTTAAGCTGTTTATTGCCTCAGCTCATCTCATTTTAAAACACATATTTTTATAACCCAATTTTTTCTTCCTATGAAATCAAATTCCAAATGGTACTGGAAATGAAACCACTTATGAAAACACCGTGTTTCTGTGAAACCTTATCCTGACCTCAGGCAGAGCTCCAGCTGTTGCGTTTCATTGCACAACCCCCCTCCCTAGCAGGAGGTAGCTAGAAAGATCAATTCTGTCTAACAGCAGTTAGTTAGGTAGTAGGGTTGGTCTCTCCCTAACAGCAGGGAAAAGTTAGGTAATTGGGGGGACCCTTGGTATAACTTCTAGGAACAAAGATCCAGCTTACTGAAAAATAGGCTACAGACACATATTAGTAAACTCACACAAACCTTCAGCCCACTCACATGAAGAAACACAGTCTGACATAGACAGAACTTTGTTCTTTGTGCACAAATATATGCTCACAAAGAGACTGATTGAAAAACAAGAACAACAAGAAAACACCCTTGTCTTTTGTATAAGCAATGGACTTCCAAAATTAGTGGCTTTTTTTGGGGGGGCGGTGAGGAAAGTACACGGTGGGCAACAATAAATTTTAGTGGGCACTTTTCTGGACATGCTTTGGAATATAACCTGAAGTGGTATGAATCATCACGTCAGCCTCTGATTAGTCATGAGTAGAGGTCGTGAGCCAAGCTTTCACATCAGCACTTGTTTTGTCCCAAGCAAAAGTCCAAAGCCAAGCTGAGTAATGCTTTTTCCGAGATCAATCATCACATTCTTCCATGTCCCAGTACATGAGGACCCGAAACACCAGGGTGACACTGGGCAACCAAATTGGGTTTCCACCGTGGAGAGCCATTTTAATTTCCTTCTTAAACTTCAGTGCTAACTTCACTTTGTGTGCACGTTCCTCAAGTTTTTGGACCCCAGATAAATAACTCTCTGTGATGTCACACAGTGAGAATTTGCTACATGTGGTGAATTGGTGAGACTACAATTGAAGCCTGAATTGAGCCCTGGGATGCATAAGTCTTACTTGATTATCTAAAATCTGGCCCTGTAATGCAAACTATGTCTCTGCAGGCATTCCACCTTCCAGTGGTCGCCACCACTGGCTGGACAGAGTTGAGGAGGCATTGTTTTCTTTTCCCTGCTGTTCTTCCTGAAGAGTCCTGGAGCTTGCCAAACTTTCAGCAGTTAGAAGGCCCAGCTCAAAACTCCTGGATTTTGTAGACCTGTAATTCCGTCACTAATGCCTCTGTCTATCTCTTGCTTTTTCTGCCTTTTCTGTGCCTCTTTGTGGGCCCTGCTGTAAAAGACCAAGAATGCCACCCACAATTTTTCTACTGTGGTATCTGGGACCATAGTCTGCTTTTGTAGTTATCTTCTGATTTAAAGTTTGAGTAATAAACTTGCCTATTAAGATTACCTGTATTTTATTTAAACCAGGAGATAGAGAAGATTGTTTCAAAAAATCCACAGAATCCTCTCTCAGCCTTTCATTAAGGCTGAAATATTTTGATTTGGTTTTTATTTCAATATGGCCAGTTTTGATTAATTAAGAGGTTTGATTCCAGTTTCTTGGAAGCTTTTTAACACGCACATTAGAAACTCTTTTTGTTTCCACTCATCCATAAAATCAGTAGGCCTTTAGTTATGGTTTTTAAGGGGCAATGTCTCCCTTCTTATTGGAAATGGGGCTTCTGTCTCTTTTCCCCTCATCTTTTTTTTTTTTTGGACCAGTTTTCTTCTTTGCCTGGCTGTATTAAACATGCTATTTGTCTCTGAAACTCTCTGTTGCCTGTGCGGCTTCCTGTTGCTCAGCAGTACTTAACATTTGGCTTAGGAATGACATAACATGTTGCCATGTAAAACCAAACACTTGGGTAACATTTTGGAAAGCCTGTCTGTATTCATCTGAGTTATCAGAATACTTTTCTAGGTCCCAATCTATCTGTTTGAAGTCTTATAATAAAAAGAGAACCAGTAATTTAGATGCACCGTGTTTATTGGGCATTTTCTTTAGGGGTAACAATTTAATGGAGGGTTGCTTGGGAGAATTGAAGAAGAAAAGGATGATAAAGTGACTACAGGAGTCTGTGGATGGGGGACACAGGAGAAGCTGGAACATCTGGAAGTTTCTTCTGAGGGTGTCCTGGAGGTTTGTTTCTCTGACTTTTGAGAATTGTTCACTATAGACAAGTCTGATATGCTAAGAAGGCATGGTCAACATTACAATGTTTACAAATATCTGGGTTGTTTGCAGGACAAAGAAAATACCTCAGATAATTTACCTTCCCACTTAGAGAAAATATCTAGATGTTGGATAGAATTGAGAGAGAAAATTTAGGTACATAGGATGGATTCTTGCTAAAACTACTTTGGACAAAGAAACAGGCTAAAATACCAGGCTGCAGGCAGATTTTAAAAAAAAAACCTGAACAAACCTGCAGCCCACTCATATAAAGGAACAAAGCCTAACAAACAAATATTTTTTGCACTTTTTTGTTACCTAAAACATGCCAACAGATAATCTGATAAAAGAAGAATATTCTTCATAAAAATATTTTTCTTCTTAAATAACACACATACTTCCAGAAAATAGTTTCTATTCCTTTTACACAAGGAGCTTCACTGTGCTTCAGTGAGCACTTTTCTTGTCCTTCTTCTTCTTCTTCTTCTTCTTCTTCTTCTTCTTCTTCTTCTTCTTCTTCTTCTTCTTCTTCTTCTACTTCTTCTTTATTCTGGATATGCTTTGTACTGTGAGCTGAGCCACTATAAATTTTTACTTCAGCCACTTTTCAGTCCTGGGTCAAGTTTCTGAGTCAAGCCAACTAGTACTTTTTCAAGACTAGTGAGCACACTCTTTTCTTAATTCATAAAAACATCAGAACCTGCCGTATAGTGAGAAACACATCTGTCTCCTATCTGTGCTGTGAACAGTCATTTTTTTCCCTCTTAAGTAATCAATCTGACTTCATTACAGTGAAGAAAAAAAAAGTCTGATGATACTTCAAAGTAGCAGACTGATATGTACAGTGGCATGCCCACATGACTGCAAAAGTGTGCATTGGAACACACTGAAGACCACTGGGTAAAAGAAATAGAGACTATTTTCTGCAAGAGAAGCGTTTTTATGCATACTATTCTTCTTTTATCAGATTATCTGTAGGCATGTTTTAGGCCAAAAACAAAAATTACAAAAGAGTTTATTTATAAGGCTATGTTCCTTTATATGAGTGGACTGCAGGTTTGTGCAGGAGTTTTTTTTTTTTTAATCTGCATGAAGCCTGGTATTTCAGTCTGTCTCTTTGCTTAAAGTAGTTTTAGCAAGAATCCATCATCTACTTAACTTTTTTCTCTCAATACTATCCAACATCTAGATATCTTCTGCAATTGAGAAGGCAAATTGTCTGAGGTGCCACATATGTCACATTTCTTTGTCCCACAAACAACCCAGATATTTGTAAACATTGTAATGTTGACCATGCCTTCCTAGCACATCAGACTTGTCTATAGTGAACAATTCTAAAACATCAGAGAAACAAACCCCCAGGAAACCCTCAGAAGAAACCTCAAGACGTTCCATCTTTTCTTGTGTCCCCTAACAAGGGACTCCTGTAGTCACTTTATCATCCTCAGATTCTTCAATTCTCCCAACCAACCCTCCATTAAACCACTACCCCTAAAGAAAATGACCAAAAAAATGTTACCTCTAAATTCCTGATTCTCTTTTTATTACAAGACTTAAAACAGATAGATTGGGACCTAGAAAAGTATTATGATAACCCGGATGAATAGAGAGAGGCTTTCCAAAATCGTTCCCAAATTTTGATTTTGCATGGTCACATGTTATGTCACTCCTAAGGCAAATCTTAAGAACTGCTGAGCAACAGGAAGCCACACAGGGAACAGAGAGATTCAGAGACAAATAGCATGTTTAACATAGCCAGGCAAAGAAGAAAACCAGTCCAAAAAAAAAGTGGAAGACAAACCAAGCCCCATTTTCAATTTATATATATTTGCTACATGTTCTGAGAAAGCAATATATTAGAATACTCAGTAGGAGTATAGGAGCACTTCTTCAAATTCTTTGCTTTACTTTTATTTCTGAGGATTTTGTCCTAAGTTTATTTTTCGTTTTTGTACTCACGAGCAAACAACACTGAGCCAGTGTCAGCCAGTTCAAATCAAAAGGATGACTTCCAGCCTTATAAGACTCAGGTGACAGGCCAGATAGAACTTTGACAATCCCCCAACATCCTCAGTTGATGAAAACTTTGGCTCTGTTCCAACTCATTTTCCTTCACAAAGCAGCTTACGCATGCAGAGACTTACAATCGGTCTTGAGACAATTGAAAGTTTCTGGCCAAGGCTACAGCTTAGTGTTATCTAAAGCCTTCTGAACTAAGGCCAGTCAATGACAGTCCATCAGGGTGATGGCACCAGGAATTCCAGAATTTTCTATTTTATTTTCTTGCCTTTCCGTTTATGGCAATCATGTCTCTTATTTTTTTCTTTTTATGCAATGTTGCAACCAGGAGATATATTCTTATTGGGTGAATTCAGTTTTGGTGATTTAGTAATCAGGAATATTATTCAAATGTTGCTGTTTTGGTGGTGTCTTGGAAACAAACGAAATTCAAGTTTTTAGTCTAACTTTTAACTTGGTAAAAACCTTTTTGGGAACAAGCGATAGACATTTAGAACACTGTAAAAGAAGTTTTCTTACCCCGAGTGAATACTTTCTTCTGCATTTTTTTCTTCTCCTTTTTCACTGTCCTATTAATCTAAGAGGCATAGAGTAGGGAACGTTTATCAAGCCCTAACCCTTCTTTTCTAACTTTTGACAGAAAAGTGTTTGTAATCCGAGTTTTCATCTAATATTTCAGATCCTACAGTGCCACTTCGTAAAATAGGATTTTTCTCTATATAGAGTCTTGTCAGCCCTTTGCCTAAAATGTCTGGTTTCCAACCTTCTCCCCCTGCAATGTCTCAATAACAATTATAAGACTCTATGTCCCATCTCTAAGCAGAAAATCTCCACTTTCAACAGTCAAAAAGAAGCTGCCCTTGACAAATTACAACCTCATTGCTGATGTTTTTATAAAAGAAGGAAAGGAATGGAATCTTTTTTTTATTTTTTCAGGCAACTGTTCTGCATCCAGCTACATTAATATCTAAATAAGAAGAGAATGTTAAGTTTCAAAGACAATCCGTCTTATTTATGAGGATGTCAATGTTTTGCTAGGACCATAGTAAGGGAAAACAGGGATAATATAAAGACTCAAACTCTATTAAAGACTGTTGCTTCACTGTAACTACCGCATAAACTTTCTTAGGCTTCCCCTACGTACCTGGAAGTTTTTGGGTTGAATGGACTTAGGAGACAAAGACGGAATTTTACATATATATATATATATATATACACATATATATATATACACACATATATATATATACACATATATATATACACATATATATATATACACATATATATATACACCTATATATACATATATATATACACACACGTAATTAGGAATTACACATATACACACATATACACACATATATACACACATATGTGTATGTATGTATGTGTATGTAATATATACACATATGTGTGTATGTGTATATATACACACATATATAAACAGAGAATACATATATACTTGTATATACACACATATCTGTGTGTGTATGTTTGTACATATATGCACATGTGTAATATATACGCATACATATGTGTGTGTATGTGCATATGTGTATATACACACAACTATACATATATACACACATATACATATATGTATATGTATACACACAAACATGTATATGTATATATATACACACATATACATATGAATGTGTGTGTGTATATATATATATATGAATGTAATACAAACACATATAATACCCAGAGTTTATGTATGTATACCTATATGTATATAGATATACATATGTATATAGATATACATATGTATATCGATATACATATGTATATAGATATACATATGTATATAGATATACATATATAGGTATATGTATATATGTATATATACATATACCTATATATGTATATATGTATATATGTATATATATGTATATATGTATATACGTATATATACATATATAGGTATATGTATATAGATGTATGTATATATACGCATATCATATATGTGTATGTGTATATAGATGTATGTATATATACACATATCATATATGTGTATGTGTATATAGATATATGTATATATACACATATCATATATGTGTATGTGTATATATATGTGTATGTACATACACACACAGACAATTTAAAATATTAAGTAGCATGAACACAAGTGTAAAGTTTCAGCAAATTTTAGTATATAAAAACAGACCATTTTGCCCGCAAATTTCTACGTGATCTGAGAGCTATTAATGCACAGATTAAACCAATAGGTGCATTACAGCAAGGTCTGCCATTCCTGGCAGCCATTCCAAGTGACTCACCTCCCATAGTAGTAGATCTTAAAGATTATTTCCTTACCACACCCTTACATGAGAAGGATAAGCGAAGTTTTGCCCCAAAGCATGCTCATCGGTCCTATGCTATTTCAGCATTTTGTAGGACAGTCCTTAAAGGAGCCTCGTAATATATTTCCTACTGCCTACATCATTCATTACATGGATGAAATCCTTTTGGCTGCTCCAATGGAAGAGTGATTATACCGAATATTGAGAGAAGCAAAACAGGGGGACATCTCAAAATAGTTCAACAAAAGGTAGAAACAACCTCCTCATACCAATACTTAGGCACTATTGTTACTGAAACAAATGTTTGACCTCAGAAAGTAGTCCTCTGTAGGGACAGATCACAAACCTTCAATGATTTCCAACAACTATTAGGAGACATAAATTGGCTGTGCCCAATCCTAGGTATTGCTACTCATCAACTCAAACACTCAGATCATCCATGGAGATTCTTCACTAGGAGTAATGGGCTTAGGAGACAAACCCGTTGCTCCAGCAACTTACTAAGGAGGCTGAAGCTGAGTTATACCTTGTAGAGCAGATTCTTCAGCAAACACATGCCTCCCAGCCACAGCCACAAAAGCCTTTGGTTCTCTTTGTTCTTTCTACCCCCCGTTCTCCAAAAGGACTTTTAGGACAGACCATAGAAAAATATATGCAATTGTGATAGAATGGCTTTTTTTGAAATTCAATCAGAGAGTAAAATCTCTGCAAGTTTATCTTTCTTTAACTACTCAATTTATAACAAGGGGTAGGGGTAGATCAAAAATGCTTAAGAGATATGATCCAGACAAAATTACTGTTCTCCTTTTAGAGCCAGTCTAAAAGTATGAGGAAAAATATTGGATTCCCAACAACAGTTGCATCATGGGAATTGTTGACTGTGTGTCAAATTGCTCTTTCAGATTATGTAGGAATAATACATAAACTTTATCCATCAGACACAATTTTGCAATTTTAAAAACTCAACCTTTCATCTTCCCTGTGATTCCTCATCACAAGCCCATTTCAGGCAGCCAGACCGATTTTACTGATGGCTCTTCCAAAGGTCGCAAAGCTACTTAGAGTACTAAGCATGCTCCTACAATAAAAAAAAAAAAAACCCAGAGTTTCAGCTCAATGCTCAGAACTAATGGAACTTAATCAGGTTTTAGAGCTCACTGGTTCACCTCTTATTAACACGCTCTATGATTCAGCCTATGTTGTAAATGTAGCCAGTCATATTGGGACTGCCACTATTAAAAGCACCCTAGAACCAGAGATGTTTAACTTGTTTCTAAGGCTTCAACAAGCTATTTGCTCTCATGCTGCTTTTTATATCTCTCATATCTGCTCTCCCACACAACTCCCTACACCACTATTTCTAGGTAATAATAGAGCCAATAAATTGATTTGTTCTGCATTTCAACAAGCTCAACTTTCTCCTGTATTACTGCATCAAAACTCTGCCTCTACTCGTATGTTTCATTTGCCTAACAGCCAGGCTGCAGCCTGTACAAGCCCATCCTACTTGCCAGCATGTCACTGGAGTCACACCCATAGAAGGCTGTAACCCATGAGACTTAGCTTCAAATGAAATCTGACAGATGGATGTTACTCACAAAGCTGTCATTGGCAAGCTCGCCTTTGTTCATGTGACTATAGACACTTATTCTCACATGCGGCATGCTACATGCAAACCAGGTCAAACAGCTGGTTATTTACAATGACATTGTCTGTCATCATGTGCTCATATGGGGGTTCCTAGGCAATTAAAAACTGACAATGGACACGCTTATGTTAGTCATGCTTTTTAAAATTTATTACAGCTATGGTCAATCACTCATAAAACAGGAATTCCTTACAACCCCCAAGGACAAGGAATTAAAGAGCAGGCAAATTGAACAGTACAACGCATGCTGAAAAAAAAAAAAAAAAACAGAAAGGGGAAACAGGAGACCAGTTACCACCTCAAACAAAATACATTTACTTTTACTTTAATTTTTTTTTCACTTCGTTTAAATTTTTTGTCTCCTGGTACAGATAGTAAGACTATGGCAGAATGACACTGGTAAATGTTATAGGGAAAAAGGAAAGTATACCCAAAGATATAATGAAAATCCCCCTAAGGACGATGGAATGGCTCAGTAGATTTACTGATGTAAGGACAAGGGTATGCTTGTGTTTTTACAGGAGATGGATAAACTGTGTGGGTGCCCTCAATGTGTTTGCGACCATGTAAAGGGAGAGTGGAAAGAGCCATGGATCCCAACTATGGATCCAGCTCCTCCATTACAAGGCATGAGTCAGTTGAAACTGCTGGAGCACCAGGGTCAGGCAAACAACCCTGACCTCACGTTTATGGCCATGCTACCTGTAACATCCTGGGCAGTAGGTTTTCCTTGTGCAGAGACAAAAACATATTGGGCATATATTCCCAATCCCCCAGTATTATGGAGTGTAATATGGAGTCACACTACCCCCGACATCTATCATGATCATGGAGGATGGGCACCAGGACCCCAAACACCCCCTGACAAACAGTAATTGGACTCTCAGAACAATGATTATCAATTATGCTGTGCCATTGGAGGGACTTCCTTTATGCATCACCCAGGGTACATCACTCAACTGCAGTGGCCTTGCAAATTAATCCCAAGGATGGTTAAGTTACCATGGAAAAATTATGTACCTATTAGGCCTTAGCTTTATTAACATTACTGGTGTAGATAATAACCACTCCCAGTCCCATCCCCAAAATTCTATTAATTATACAGAATGGGCTCCCTTTCATAATTCCTACCCCCCTCATTGGACCCAGTGTCTTGGCACCCTAGCTAGAGAACAGTTCATGCTAATGGGAGACATTATTTTCTGGGTCCCTGTGGTCACTTAGATGGGAGAGATGAGACTCCGATCTCATGTCATAAACTTCGCTGACACTGGTTAGCATCTCTTCACTACATTGCACTGGGATCCAATCCCAATCTGCAGCAAGTTTCGCTTGGCGTGGAACAGGCTTTAGCCCAACTTTGCCTCAATGACATTATCAAGGAAAGAAATGTACAATTCAAGAGTCGATAGGGAAGGCAGCACTCCACTATATGAATGGCAGCATTTGTGTTCGAACACTATCTAATTATAGTAGTTGTGCTGAATGCAGTTGCAATGTTACCTTTGTAGAAAATATTACCACTCAATTTACATTTTGTGTTTTTAAACTTATGTTTCTCTAGCAGCAAAATGGACCAACTCCAGTTAAACGATGCCCAATTGACTTGTGATTCTTGTCAACTGTATTATTCCCTTAACCATAGCACAGTACAAACATATAGCATATCCACCCTAGTAATTTTAGGTTACAATCCCAGATTATGGATTCCTGTAAATCTGCCTGAGCCTTGGGTGGCCACCTCTGGTTTCCATTTTGTAAATCTTTTTCTTACTCAGCTTACTTATTGTGCTTGTAGAGCCTTAGGCATGAAAATAATTGTGAAAGTGTCCTTAGGAGCACTAATAATTTCTGTTGTGGCATCCTTAGTAGCAATATAGAGCTCCATTCAAACAACTCAATATGTAGAAAATTGGATGTGTACAGCCGACCGGGCATGGATGCTTAAAAATAAACTTAACACTGAGATACACACAAAAGCAGCAATGTTAAAGACTACAGTTCTGTGGATAGGAAAAGAAGAACAAACTTGTAGTTGCAGCAGCAATTGCATTGTCATTTTAAGCATACTCATATTTGTGTAACTAATTTGGAATAAAACCAAAGTGAATATCCATAGAACCTTGTAAAGGTCCATTTACATGGGGCTTTCACATACAATGTTACTTTTGATATTAATGATTAACAAAGTAAAATTCTTTTTTTTTCTTTTTTTTATTATACATTAAGTTTTAGGGTACATGTGCAATTCTTAACTTGAATAAGCATACTCAAGTATTTCAGTCATCTCTGAAAACTTGCACAGAATTCCAGCAAGGTGTAGAGAGCCTTAACCCTTGGACCTCCTCCAAACATCACCTCAATGTCTTTTTTGTGATTACCGGAGTAATGTTATTATGTCTCTGTTTTATGCTCATTGTCAGTAAAAGCAGCTGGACCACCAAACAGCAATTGAGAGCTGCACAGCCTGCAATCACCTGTACTCAGTTAATGCAAAAACAAAATGGAGATGTTGGAGGCCAAAAGAATAAGGGTTGTGACCAACTCAATAATGACTGGAGGGTCTATGAGCAGAGAGCAAACTGTTCTCATGAAAGAAGCATTTTGATAACCTGACACACCACGTCTGGTGCCAGAAGGAATACTGAGGGCAGTCATGCCCCAAGCGTAGTATTTCTTGTGGTTATATATAGGAACATCTGAAGTCTGTAGTACAAAGAAAGTAATTATGTGAGCCTGTGATAAATCAAGCAGCTGACCAACAATTACCTTTCCTCCCTATTGATTCTGGCTAATAAATATGAAGGCCTGTAGAAGCTCAGGGCCTTTGCTGAGTAGAAGAAATGAGCCCCCTGACCCCTCTTTTAAAACAAATATTTTTTGTCTTTGTCTTCATTTCTGCATTCAACCCCCTTTGTTTCATCCCATAGTAACTGACTGCCACACTGTCTCTATTAAAAATACAAAAGAAAAAAAAAAGTTGGGCTTGTTGGCAGGCACATGCAATCCAAGCTACTCAGGAAACTGAGGCAGAAGAATCCCTTCAACCTAGTAGACAAAGTTTGCAGTGGGCCAAAATCACGGCTTTGCACCCCAGACTGGGTGACAGCGTGTGACTCCATCTCAAAAAAGGCAAAAAAACAAAAAGAAGAAAAAAAATATGTTCAGGTTAAGAGAATCAGAAAAACAAGGTGTAGGCTGAGAAAAATTTAGGGAACACATCTGAGAAGTGACTTTCAGTTAAAATGTACAAAGAAATAAGATGACCAAATTAATGATAGAGACCTCAGTAGGTACAGCACCAAAAAAGATACGAAGATGGAAAATCTGGCACACAAAATACTGCTTGCTGAGCCCTTGTTACTTCCTCTGAAGGCTGAGGCTCCAAGCCATTTCCTGAGGAGCAACAGTGGCTGCCACAGTGACAGTGGCTCCAAAGATCATCCCCACCTACCCCAGCTCTACCCTTCCTCCAGGTTCCAAGGATTCCCCAGACATAGAGCATGCTCACTGGGAAAGAGCCAGAAGCTGGATATTTTATTTCTCAACTTTTCTTAAAACTCTGGATACCAACAAGTATCCTTTGGTTGGAAATTTTATTTTTATCCTAACAATCTTGAGGCACTGACAAGTATTAGGAAAGATGGCTTTCAACCTACAGTTGTCTCCATAAAGAAATAAAAGAATTGGCATGGCCAGACATGGTGGTTCATACCTGTAATCCCAGCACTTTGGGAGGTAGAGCCAGGTGGATGTCCTTAAGTCAGGTGTTTGAGATCATCCTGATCAACATGGTGAAACAAGCTGTCTACCAAAAATACAAAAGTTAGCCAGCAGTGGTGGCTGAGTCCTGTAATCCCAGATCCTCAGGAAGCTAAGAGAGGAGAATTGCATGAATCCAGGAAGTTGAGGTTACTGGAGCCGAGATCACGTCATTGCACTCCAGCTATGGGAACAGAGGAAGACTCCATCTCAAAAAAAAAGAAAAAAAAAATGATTCCATTACCCTTTTAGGCAGTTATTTTAGAATGCTTGGTACAATGCATTACTATTATGGTATTCTCAAGACAGAAAACACAGTAACAGTAATAAGTAAAAACCAAATAGCAAGTCATTAAAAACTCATGGGATTAATTTCATCTGTCATTCTTTCTGGCTTTTACTATTTAAAATGTGTAATGTTGAAGTAATCAGACGTTTTACCTGTGATATCCAAACGCAAAAAGAAACAATAGTTAGTAAAACACTATTAAATGAATCTCAGTCTTCAAATTTAATTCTGATGCAGTGGAATGTTTTGTGAAAGATGAAAAACTAACAGACCAAACACATGTGATTTCAAATTTTGGCCTACTTTTGTAGGGGCAGATTTAAGAACCAAAACCTTCATAGTTCTAATTTTTGTATTTTTGTCAATGATTCAGCATGGCAAGATATGTAGTGAAACTGACATCAGAGCTTTTTGTCAATTCCAACAGAGACTAGTTTGTACTCTACACGTTCTTGTTGCTCCCTTGAAATCCATAAAGAAATCACTTGAGTGAAAGGGACTTTTACACAGTGAAAAATCACGACAATACACCACATTCTCTTATTAGCTACAGTTCACTCTTTTCTTGTAGTCACCATAAGATTAGAAAAAATAGCAAGATAAATGACTATGTGGACTAGAAAAAATTTATTAGTTTTTACCAGGTAAAGCATAGAGTACTTTTTTTAAAAATTGGTTTTCTGTGGCACAACGCATGTATGCTTTTTGGCAGCAATCATAGATTAATGAACAAATGATAACAACAAAACAGTGCTCAACAATACCTTCCATTCAGGGAAGGCAAATTAAAATAAAAGTGAGAACACTAAACAGCTATATCTAAATTTCTTTTTAAATGTAATCAAAACTGCAACAGGAAATCTCATTCATTGCCGATGGAAGGCAAAATGGTACAGCAACTTTAAAATATGGTTGTCTTCTTCTGCCACAGTTTGGCAGTTTTTTCCAAAGGCAATCATGGTCTCATCATATAGGCTAACAATTGCACACTTAGGTATTTAGACAACTGATTTGGAAAGTCACATCTAACTCAAAACCACATGCATTTATGTATAACTGCTCTCTTGACAATGGCAAAATACTTGAAGGAATCAGGATGCCTTTCAACATTAACCAAGCCAGGTAAATTCATAAAATGAAATACTATTCATCAAAAGAAAAGGAGTGATTTATGAAGTCACGCAAAGCCATGGATGAATCAGGCATACATGAAGCTAAGTGATAAAAGCCAGTCTGAGGAGATGACATATTGTATGATTTCATTTCTATTACATTACAGAGAAGAAATGTTTACAGAGATGGTAAACAGACAAGGTAATTTACAGTTGTTTTTAGTGGGCAGGTAGTGAGTTGAAAAGGAGAATGCAGTGATGGAAAGGAGCACAAATGGGCCAGATGAGAAGGGACTCACTCTGCTTGATGAGATCACGCTGGGGGTGTGGAAGAGTCAGGAGTGTGTATACCAGCATGAATAAATAAATAGGCTTCTATTCATGATAGGAGAAGAGTGTCTTCTTTCATGACACATGCAACTATTTTAGGATGATTTCTGAGGAAGCTTTTGTCATAATTGGAAAAACATATGTAAACAAATGTACCATTTCAAACATTTTTGAGTGTATAATTTAGAAGCATTAACTATTTAGCTATGCTCAAATTGTGCAACCATTGCCACCATTTCACCATCTCACCAGCAATGTACAAGGGTTCTAATTTCTCCATGTACTCTCAAACTTTTCCTTAAAAAATAAAATAAAAAATTCCAAAGGAGATAAAGTGGTAATCTTATTCTCATTTAGATATTCATGTATTAAGTGGCTAGTGATTTTGAACATCTTTTCATGTGCTTCTTGGCTGTGGATCTGTAAATGATTTCTTGGCTATATTACTGAATGAACACAAAACATAAGAAAATATAGATCAACTGAACTTCATCAAAACTAAACACTTTTGTGCATTAAAGGACACTGTCAGCATAGTGGAAAGAGAACCAACAGCATGGGACAAAATATTTGCAAGTCATATATATGGTATATGTTCAAATCAACCACTTGGATGTCTCCCAAGGGTACTCTCCATTTTCTTACTCTAAAACTTTTTAAATAAACTTCCATGTTTGTTGGGAAACTTTTCTCAGTCTCCTTTGCTACTTTATTCCCCTCAGTCAAATCCTTTCTTCTGAGGAGGGAAGAGTTTAAGTTACTGCAGACCATGACAGATTTGACACCAGTAACTCAGATAACTTCCACTGGTAACAGGTCGAGGAGCTGCTGGACAGGGTGGCGGGAGTTCATGTCTAGTATGTGGCTGGCCTGACCCCGGGTAGTTCTGGGCTACAAGCATTCTGTGGAAAGAGAGCTCACATTGCTGAGAGAATGCTGAGGAAGAAATTTTCTCTTTTTAGTGAGGCCAATTTCCTTCTCATAATATAAAATTAACTGTTTGTTAATGAATTCCTTAGTGATCTTTAGTACATGCGTATTTGTGGGCAACAACCGCATCTTAGTTCCAAATTATTTTCATCATTCCAAAAGTAAATACCCTACTTATTAAGAAGCTCCTACCCAATCTGTCCTCTTTCTGACACCAGCAACAAGTGATCTGCACTTTTTTCTCTATGGATTTACTTATTCTAAATATTTACATAAATAAAATCATACACTATCTGACTTTTGTCTTCACCTTCTTGAGCCAAAATTGCTTTGAAGTTTCCTCACATTGTAGCATTAGAGTTGTCATCCTCTTCACAGCCGAATATTACGCCATTCTATGGGCATACTACATTTTGCTTCTTACTTTTTGCTGGTGGACATTTATTTGGTGTGTTTCCAGATTTTAGTTATTGTGAATGCTGCTATGAACATATGTATACAAGTTTTTCTTTGAATACCTCTTTGACATTTTTTGTGTATACAGCTTGGAGCGGATGTTGTGGGTCCTATGGTAATTTTATATTTAGCTTTTGCAGAACACCAAACTATTTTCCACAGCAGCTGCAGCATTTTACTTTCACATTTTCCCACTTCCCTTCCTTTGGGCCTTCCAGAGACTACCTCAAAACACCTGCCATTCTCAAACACAAGCTACTGTGGATTTGGTTAGCTCTGGGTTGACATTTAGAAAAGCTGTGGCCTCAGAAGCCAACTTCCTTTGGCTCCTAATCTATGAGGCTGCACAATGAGCATTAAGACGGCCCTGAGCTTAGACCCAGAAAAGTTCTGGGTGCAAGGCTCAGTCCTCCCTTCTGTAAAAAAGAGTGATGACCTAATACACTGGCCAGCTGCCCAGTGCCTTCTGTAACCCTAAACTTAATCACAACATTAACCTTAACTCAGCCTCTACCCCGATCCTAAGCAGGAATCCCTAACACTAACAGCAACTCTAAGCCACAAACTTGACCCCAACATCAACTCTATGCCTAGCCACTCACCAAAACCTAAACCCTAAAACAAATCCCAACTCTAAATTCTAAATCTAACAGCTAAATCTGAATTTGACCCTGACCCTGAAAATAACCCTAATCCAAGTGTAATGCAAACATTACAGAAACCTGAACTTAAGCTCTAAGCCTAAAACCTTAACCCTAAAACCCTAACCCTAAGACAAAAACACTAACACTAAACAAAACAACCATCTCTAACCCTCAAAAGCTAACGTTAAGCCTAACACTAACAACAACCCCTAAATCTAACCCTAAATGCTAACTTCTAAACCTGCTTTTTGAGCATGATCATAACATTCACAATAAGTCTAATACTAACCCCTGACCTGAATGTTAAAACTCTTATTACTACCCTAACCCTACACCTACATGACACCGAAACCTAGCCATTACATAAAACCCAAACCCTAATCCTAACATTAATCTTTAGGTCAACCCTAACCCTATACCTAATCCTAACCCCTGACCCTAAGCCTGACTACTAACATTAAGTCTAACCCTAACGTGTTACTGCAATCTGTACCCTAATGTTCACCCTAACACTAATTCTAACCAATAATTGTAACCTCAACTGTAATCATAATAATAAACATAACCTTAACCCCTTAATCTAAATTTAAATACTCACCATAACTATAACCCTAAAGCTTAATCTACTCTTACCCTAACCCGAAAAATAACATTAAACAATAATTCTAATCTTAATCCTAATTCTAACACTGTGCCCTATCCGTAACACCAACAGACCCACAACCACTAAACTCCAACGCTAATTCTAACCCCTAACACTAATTCTATATCCTAAAGCTAACTCTAACCCTGAATTTTAACCTGTAACGCTGTAATGTAAACACTGTACGCTAAACACTAAACGCATACCCTGTAATGCTAAACATAAAAGTTACTCTATCTGATAACCTAAATGTAATCCTTACCCTAAATACTAACCCTAACACTTAACCCAAAATCTAACCTTGAAAACATAACCCAAAGCAAACCCCTTATTTTCAAATGAAATCCTAATGTTAGCAATAAAACATTGAAAAACTATACCTAACCACAAACTCAACACATAACCCTAACAGTAACACTAATCCTAACTGTAAAAGCATGAAACCAGAACTTTAACATTAAAACCATCCTAACTCTAAACCCATTAATAAAAATAAGCCTAAACCATAACTCTAAACCTAAAGCTTAAAACCTAACTATAAGCTTAATCCTAAACCATAAAGTCTAACTGTAACCTGTAACTGTATCCATAAACCAAAACCCTAACCCTAAATGCTAAACTAAACCTTAGTCTCTAACTGTAACACTAACGCAAATGCTAATCCCCAACACTAATCCTAAACCTTACCACTAACTGAAAACTCTATTCCTAATCCCTACCCCAAATCCTAACCCAAACTTCAACACTAACACCAACCCCGAATGTACGCCCTAACAGTAAGCCTAACACTAAGCCTAACCTTACCACAAATCCTAACCCTTTTACCCTCAACTTAACCCTACCCCTACATGAACACCAACCCCAAACATAAACATAAATCGTACCTTACACTAAACAGAGAATCCTAAGCCCAAATCCTAACCCTAATTATAACACTAACCCTAAACAATGCCCTAAAAACCCTAATTCTAACACTAACACCTCATCAAAAGCTCTACTCTAAGCCTAACACTAACCCTCAGCCTAATCTTTAGCCAAACCCTTTAACCATCATCCTAACCCTAACTCAACCACAACCAGGCACCCAATGTTAAACCACAAACTAACACTAAACCCTAATCCTAAATTTTAACACTAAACCAAACATTTTAATTATAACCCTAACACTAAGCATAACACTTGCCCTACTTTTAACCCTCATCCTGAATCCTAAACCTAACCCTCACCCAAACCCTAATCCAAACCCTTACACTACCACCTAAAGCTAACTCTAATTCTAACTATAAATCCCCAAATCCCAAAAACACTGAAGGTAGCTTTAATTGCATCCCATAACTCTAAAACTCACACTAACACTAACCCTAATACCCTTATCCTGAGAGTGAAACTAACATAATTCTAACATAATCTTAACCTTAGCACTAAACCTAAAAATAACTCTTATCCTAAACACTGAACCTAATCATAACCTGAACCCTAAATCAGAAAACCTAACCCTTAACACTAACCCTAGCCCTAAAGCAAAATCTGTAACCCTAATTAAACCTAAACCCTAAACCTAAACCTAATCTTAGCCCCTAACTCTACAAAAACCTTAATACTAACACTAACAATAAATGTTAACCCCTAACCTTAACACTAAACAAACCCTAACACTAAACCCTAACCCTAACCCTAACCCAAAACTCTAAACTGAACCCTAAGTGTTACCCTAATCGTGACCACTAACCTCAACCTCAACACAAACTCAGCCTTAACAGTCATGCTAAACTTAAATCAAAAACCCTAACCATATGCCCAACACTATCACTAACATCTAACCATAAATGCTGATCACTATCATTAACAATAACCCTAAACCCTAACCCAGAACCCTGAACTCTAACCCTACATGTAACCCTAAGCCCTATCCTAATGCTAAACACTAACCCAAATACTGAAATACTCTAACACTTACCCTCACCCTAAACCTTAATACTAACCCTAACCCTGGCCAGGACCCTAATTCCTAACCTCTAACTGGAAGCCTATCTTTTTACCCTAAACCTAAGCATAACCCAAGCCCAAACCTAACCTCTAACGCTGATTCTGACCCCTAGCCCTAAACTCAACCCTAACCCATAAACCTAATCTTAACTCTAACTCGAACCCTAATCCTACCACAACACTAAATCTTATTTCAAGCCCAGCCCTAACCCTCAATCTAATCCTGAACTTTTTCTGCAATTGTAAACCTTATCCCAATCCTCCGCTTCTATTCTATCCTTAAGGTTACACCATTATGCTTAAAAAACTTTGAATACATCCTGTATGACTCTAACCTCTAGCCCCTTAGACGCAAAAGAGTACAAGGAGTCATATCTCTTTCTAAGCCCAAATTAGTATTGAATTAGTCAAACGGTATCACTGGGACAAAAAACTAAACGTAACCATATCTGCTAACTATAGACATTATAATATTTAACCAAATATGTGAAGACATTATAAACCACGATGTTTAAGATCTTTTCTCAGAAAATCAAGGTTTTTTTTTTTTTACCATTCTAATGTCATCCCTTTTCAACATATTATGTAAATCAAATGTTGAAATACACCACGTTTGTCTCAACTTTTATAAAAAGTACTTAAAGACAGTCAACACATTTAATAATTAAAAATCCAATAAACGTTATTTCAATTTTTTCCCATGATAAAACATCTTTATGCAAAACCCATAATAATCATCATCTAAATTGTTGGGAACAAAAGCTTTAAGATGAGGAACACAGCATTGATGCTCAACTGTATTAAACCCTGTACTAGAAGTTCCAGAAGAACAATTACACATATATATATATATATATACACACACACACACACATATATACGCAAACACACACAAAGCTATTCATATGTGGAAGAGAAAAGTAAAACTATTCACAGATCTCATACACAGAAAACCATAAGGAAACATCTAGAAATTATGAAATCTAGGAAACAAATTAAGAAAAATAACAGGACAGAATATCAACACAAAAAAAACTTTTTGTTTTTCTTTTTGATGGCGTTTTGCTCTTGTTGCCCAGGCTGTAATGCAATGGCACGATCTCGGGTCACCACAACCTCCGTCTCCTGGGTTTGAGCGATTCTCCTGCCTCAGCCTCCTGTGTTCAAGTGATTCCCCTGCCTCAGCCCCCTGAGTAGCTGGGATTCAGACATGTCCCACCATGCCGGGCTAATTTTGTATTTCTAGTGGAGACTGGATTTCTCCATGTCAGTCAGGCTGGTCTTGAACTCCTGACCTCAGATGATATGTCCACTTTGGCTTCCTAAATTGCTGAGATTACAGGCGTGAGCCACTGCACCTGGCCACAAAATCTATTTCTATTCACTAGCAATCAACCCTATAAAAATGAAATTAAGATGACAACTTTATTTCTCAAAAAAAACAAAAACAACAACAACAAAAAAAAAAAAAAACAAGAAGCTGGAATATTTCCCACTGCCCTGAAAGACACAGATATCAGGCAGCCGAGGTCTGGGACAGCCTTGGAGTTGAGGCTGTGCTACTATATTGGGACCTGGCTGGAATCACTGTGGGGCTAACCAGAAACTGTTCAAGTTCCTGAGACATCAATGTCAAATTCCTTTAAAATATAATGGATGAAGAAAAGAAAACCTCTAGCGGTTTTGAAAACCCTAATGCCATGATGTCAAATAAATATCTTTTGAGTAATAAATTTTTATAAAAGATCCTGCACAAACATCAGCAATAATGAAACCCTTGTTGAGTGGCCCAGGTCATTTTGCTGAGAAGAAAACCATTGAGGTCAATTTGAGAGACATCCCTTCATGAGCACTGTCAAGAGCATGCACATATTTTACCTACACATTTTACTACACCTACAGCTCCACAGGGATTTTTAAATTCTGATTTCACATAAAACTGCATTAGAATTTCTGACAGCTGTAAACTTTCTAGATTGTATGTAAATACAATTGATTGTATATCAATACAATAGACTGATATAATAAAATTAATTATAATCACCTGGTAACTCTTTTCAGTGTTTAAGACTTGTAGTTGAGTTTGTATTTTTTCACAGACAGCACATTCCCTGTATGCAATGTAACTATAAAATTAATTGCTAAGAAGGTTGTCTTAAGTTTTTCATAACAGAGTTGAAATTTGTTTGCAATGTCAACAAATTAAGGACATTTTCATAACTGAGAAATAAACAAATATGGCAATTCATAGGTGGTTTTGCTTTATCCTATGGAAAGGACTTTTAAAATGAACAATGATGACCTAGAAAATGCTGGAAACTAGAAATAATAAACATGTTTTTCAGTTAAACAATTGGGCTAAGTGTTTTTATGTATTTAGTTGTTTGTTAATAAAATTCCTCAGTTTGTAGCTGCCCATGGCATTGCTGGAGTTATTCAAATAATTGCATTATAGATATGTTCATAACTCAGCCAAAACATTGATTTATTTTTACTGGCCCTAACACAATAAATGTTTTATTGATGCCTGTAATCTCAGCACTTTGAGACGTCAAGGCAGGCACATCTCTTGAGCCCAGAGGTTTCAGAAGAGCCCAGGAAACATGGCAAACCATTCTCTCCAAGAAAATAAAAAAGAAGGAAAAAGAAAAATAATTACCAGGTATTGCAGATGAAGCTAAGGCAGACAGATTCAAAGGAGCCCAGGAGTGAGAAGCTGCAGGCTGCAATGAGCCATGATGGCACCATTGCAGTCCACACTCGACAAAAAGTGAGACCCTGTCTGAAAGACCAAGTAAGAAAGAAAGAAAGAAAGAAAGAAAGAAAGAAAGAAAGAAAGAAAGAAAGAAAGAAAGAAAGAAAGAAAGAAAGAAAGAAAGAGAGAAAGAGAGAGAGAGAGAGAAAGAAAGAGAGAGAGAGAGAGACATATGAGTTGAAATTCCTTAAGTCCTTTGATAAACTTCAGTATTGTTTAAATGTGCCTTGTCGTCTCATTTTTTTTATTCCTACAATTCAAGGAGTTTATTTAAAGACAATTTGGGAAGGTTAACAGCTACAAATTTTTAAGAAGTAATTGAACTTTACCCAGGTGGTTGATAAGTCAACTACACAACTTAGAGTTCTTGTGCATTATGTCTTCTGGCCTATTCAAAGTACTATATTTTCATTAACTATAAAGCAAATTATCCTTTTCAACTTTCAAAACAGAAACCAAAAACAAACAAACAAACAACAATAACAACAACAAAACAGGCTGAATGTTGTGGCTTACACCTGTAATTTCAGTACTTTGGGAGGCCAAGGGGGGTGGATTGCTCAAGCCCAAGTGTTTGAAGCTGCAGTGAGCTATGATTGCACAAGTACATTCCCACCTGGGCCAAAGAATAAGGCCCTGTCTCAAAGAGCAACAACAAAAAGCCAATGATCATAAAGTTTTCCAGACAAACTTTTATCAAGGTGCAAGAATTTGACATGAAAAATTACAAAATACTGCTGAAATAAATTCCAGAAACCCTACATAAACGTAAAGACACTCAATGCTTTTGGATTAGAAGAGGATTTTTTATGTGACAATACTGCACAAAGCACACTGTAAATTCTTTGTGATTTCTATGAAAATACCAAAGTCTTTTTGGCAGAAATGGGCAAGGCAATTCTAACATTCATATACTTTTCAGGGGATCCTGAATAGCCAAAATATTCTTGAAAACAAAAACCAACTTAGAGACTCACATTTCTCAATTTCAAATATTACTGCTAAGCAGCAGTCATCAAAACAGCATAATACTGGTATAAGGACACACACAGAGGTCAATGGAACTGAAGGTTAAATCCAACGGTACCTCTATAGACAATTGATTTTTGACATGTAACCAAGATCAGTAAATTCAACAAATGCTGTAATGCAACTGAATACCGCATTCAGACAAAGAAATTGTACTTTTCTCACAACAGAAAATAAAATTAACAGAAAATGTTTCAAAGCCTACATATTAGAGGTAAAAAAAGAAACTTTAGAAGAAAATATGGGGATAGATCTTCATAATGTTGGATTTAGCAGTGGTTTCTTAGATCTGATACCAAAAGCACAGTCAACTAAAGAAAGAATTTTCTCAAAATTAAACATTTTTGTGCATCAAAAGACACTATCAAGAAAGTGAAAAGACATGATACAGAAAGGAAGGCTTGCATTTTATGTGTGTAACAACAGTCTGTTATCGACAATGTATGAAGACTTTGCATACCTCAGTAACAAAAAAAAAGACAAACAATCCAGGTACAAAACAGAGAAGTAGTTGACTACACACTTCACCAAAAAGACATGCATATGGAATACAAGCACATAAAAAGATGACCAGTAAAATATATAAGTTTTACTCCATCAGGTGTTTCCTAAATAAGCTTTTCTCAAAGTCATGTGATTCCGTGTGGGAAAATTAGTCCTGTCCAGCTTGACCTGAGGAGCAGCTAAGGTAACAATATTGCTGGAGAGCAAGTTTGCTTGGATGAGAAAATAAATATCTGGCAGGAAATAATATTCTGAAATGAAAACTTTCTTGCTGGACTAGAGTTTCCAATAGAGCTGACAGTTTGTCCCTCAGCCTCCATGGGCCCAAAATTTATCATCCAGAAGGAAGTAATAAGGGAAGTCATTAAGTTAATGAGGTACATGGATACACAAATGCCCCAAGTCTCATATCAAAGCTCTGACATAATTACATACCCTCGCAGCATTTCAATATTCAAATATTAACAATTCATCTGCTTAAATAGCTAAGCTTACTTTATTTACTTTACACTGTACAGTTAAGGAGGTTTACAAATATTTATATGAATTGTCATGTCGTGTTCTAGGACTTTTTTGTCACTTAAATGTATTGATGGACTACGTTACATGTAAGTACTTAAACCTAACATAACTTGGAATTAATAACACAGAGTTACGGAAGATAGCAAGGTAACAGTCTGCCCAATAAATTCTTATGTAATTTCAATAATTAATAGTGTCATTTGTCTTCAGCACTGAGATGTTTTATTTACTAATTTCCCCAAACATGAACTTTCATTGCATTAACTATTATTTCCTTGATTTATAAATTGGGAGTGATCTCATCAATTACCTAACAAATAATGAATTTCTTTTTATCTTTAGAAACAGCACATGAATATCTTTTCTACAGTTAAATAGCACAAGCTCTGACTTTATTAGCTGGACAAAGCCTTGGGAAATTAGATAAGTGTGGGCACTAGGTGAATAGATGGAGAGATAGCACATAAAATTCCTGAGACACTCCAGACACTGTGTTCCCACAATTAAAATCAGATGAGACTGCAGGCAGTTGAGCAGACTGAGTGGGCACGGGAAACAGGCAGGAGAACTTGGGGTCTGCAGCCATGGTGAGTTCTATGGTTCTTGTTCTAAGGTCAGTGGGAAACCATTGGCAAAATTAAATCAGGAGAGTGACAGGATGAAACTTGTGTTTGTAAGTGAATATTTTGCCATTACCATTACCAGTACCAATCCTGTATTTCCTGATGTTGTAGTTATGTGGTGGTATCCTTGGAGAATGTCTCCACTTTTTGTAAAACCCACTGGGATATTTTGCATAAAGCTTCAAATCTGGCACAGCAGAAACCACTGGAGATTCTGGGAGAGAGGATTAATCTATACTAATAGCTATTGGAAGTTTCCTAGAAGTATGAAATTATTGAGAAATAAACTACTTTTTAATAAAAACAACCATGTCAATACCTTGTCACTAAAGCAGAGACAACAACATCAAACATCATTATAGAGGCCAAATCCAACCCAAATCCAGCTCAGTGGAAGCTCTGAAAGAAAGTGCCCCAGTAAGAGTAGGAATGTTATGTCAGTATTGCAGGTGTTACATCTTTATGATGAGTGTTACATCAGTAATTATGGGTGTTACATCAGTATTATGGTTGTTTCATTTGTATTACAAATGTTGTGTTAGTATTATGGGTGTTAGTATTACCGACGTTACATCAGTATTACAGTTGTTACATCAGTATTACAGTTGCTATATTTGTATTGCAGGATGATATATTGGTATTATGAGTGGTATATTGGTATTATGAGTGTTACAGTTGTATTAGAGGTGTCAGGACAGCATTACACATGTTACATAAGTGTTATGGATGTTTCATTTGTATTGTGGGTTGTATATTGGTATTATGAGAGTGACGCTTGTATTATGGGTCTTAGATCAGTATTATGGTGGTTATATTTGTGTTTCAGATGGTATACTGGTATTATGAGTGTTTTATTGCTGTTAATGAGTGTTACAGTGGCAATATGGGTGTTAGATGAGTATTTCAGGTGTTACATTAGGATTACGAATGACACATCTGTATTATGGTTGATATATTTGTTTACAGATGTTATATTTCTATTACAGATGTTATATGACGAATGATACATTTGTGGCATGAGGCCACAGTGTGGACCTGGCATTGTGGCCACTACATCTTGTGTGTGGGGAAGGACGTTGGGGTGCACTAAAGCCATGGGATATTTTTATGTTTAATTTTCCACAAGAAGCCCTTCTCCTGGGTCCCTGATCCTCAGCAGTCAGAGGGAAGTTTTTACTTACCACTCCCTGCAGCTGTCCCACAGCAAGGCGTTGTTGCTCTGGTCTGTGCTGAGAAGAACGCTGCTCTCCCCCTCAAGCAGCATGCGCTGAAAACACCTGCACTCCCAGGGTCAGAAAAGACAGACTCTTGCGTCCCCTGCTAGCAGCCGGAAGAACTGCAGGACACTCATGGTCAAGGTGAAGCAGCCATGTGCGACGCCCCGCCTGGCTGGCCTGCGGCACCAAATAAAAGCAGAGGTCAGACTGTTCAAAGTCGTCATTTTAGAAATTCAAATGGAAATGTTGCCTATTATCTTGGTTTCTTTTTTTATTATTATTTTAGTTTCAGGTGTACATGTGAACGTTTGTTATATAGGTAAACTCCTGTCATGGACGTTCGTTGTATAGATTATTTCATCACCCAGCTATTAAGTCTAGAACTCAATAGTTATTTTTCCTGCTGGTCTCTCTTTTCCCACCCTCCACCCTCAAGTAGGTCCCATGTCTATTATTCCCTTCTTTGTGTTCAGGAGTTGTCATCATTTAGCTCCCACTTCTAGTGAAAATATGTGGTATTTGGTTTACTGTTCCTACATTACTTTGCTAAAGATAATATCCTCCAGCTCCATCCATGTTCCCTCAAAGGCATAACTGTATTCTTTCTTATGGCGGCATAGTATTTTTTGTGGGTATGTGCCACATTTTCTTTAATCCAAACCATCACTGATGGGCATTTAGATTAATTCCATGTCTTCTGTTGGGAATAGTCCGCATGAACATTTGCATTCATATGTCTTTACGGTATAATGATTTATATTCCTTTGAGTACATATCGAGTAAAGGGAATGCTGGGTTGAACAGTAGTTCTGCTTTCCAGTCTTTGAGGAATTGCCCTACTGCTTTCCACAACAGTTGAACTAATTTACATTCCTACCAACAGTGCATAATTTTTCCTTGGTTTCTGTAATCTCGCCTGCATCTGTCATAAATTTCTTTATGATAATAGCCATTCTGACAGGTATGAGATGGTATGTCATTGTTTTTTTTTTTTTTGATTTGCATTTCTTTAATAATCAATAATACTGAGCTTTTAAAAATAAGTTTATTGGCAGCCTGTATGTCCTTTGAAAGTGTCTGTTTGCACTTCTCCAAAGAAGACATTTATGCAGCCAACATACGAAAAATGCTCATCATCACTGGCCATTAGAGAAATGCAAACTACCATGCCATGGTGGTTTGCTGCACCCATCAACCCATCACCTGCATTAGGTATTTCTCCTAATGTTTTCTCCGCACTATCCCACCACCCGCCACCACGTGATGTTTTTCTCCCTGTGTCCATGTGTTCTCATTGTTCAACTCCCACTTGAAAATGAGAACATGTGGTGTTTGGTTTTCTTTTTTTCTGATAGATTGCTGAGAATGATGTTTGCCAGCTTCTTTCATGTCCCTGCAAAAGACACAAACTCATCCACTTTTATGGCTGCACACTATCCCGTGGTGTATATGTGTCAGCTTTTCTTTATTCAGTCTATTATTGATGCACATTTGGGTTGGTTCCAAGTATTTGCTACTGTGAATAGTGCTGCGGTAAATATACGTGTGCATGTATGTCTTTATAGTAGAATGATTTATAGTCCTTTGGTTATATGCGCAGTAAGGGGATTGCTGGGTCAAACGGTATTTCTTGTTCTAGATCCTCGTCTTCCACAAGGGTTAAATTATTAACAATCCCACCAACACTGTAAAAGCATTTCTATTTCTCCACATCTTCTGCAGCATCTGCAGTTTTCTGGTATTTTAATGATCGCCATTCTAACTGGTTTGAGAGGGTATCCCACTGTGGTTTGGATTTGTATTTCTCTAATAACGAGTGATAAATTAATAAGCATTTTTTCATATGTTTGTTGGCAGCATCAAAGTCTTCTTTTGAGGAGGGTCTGTTCGTATCCTTTGCCCACTGTTTGATGAGGTTGTTTGTTTATTTCTTGTAAACTTGTTTAAGTTCCCTGTAGATTCCTGATATTAGCCTTGTCTCAGATAGATAGATTGCAAGATTTTTCACCCATTCTGTAGGTTGTCTGTTCACATTGTCGATAGTTTATTTTGCTGTGCAGAAGCTCTTTAGTTTAATTAGATCCCATTTGTCAATTTTGGCTTTTATTGCCATCGCTCTTGGTGTTTAAACATGAAGACTTTGCACATGCCTATGTCCTGAATGGTATTGCCTAGGTTTTCTTCTAGGTATTTTATGGTTTTAATCCTTATGTTTAACTCTTTAATCCATCTTGAGTTCATTTTTGCATAATGTATAAGGAAGTGGTCCAGTTTCAGTTTTCTGAATAGCTAGCCAGTTTTTTCAACGTCATTCATTAAAGGGAAAATATTTCCCCCACTGCTTGCTTGTTTCAGGTTTGTCAAAGATCAGATGGTAGTAGATGTGTTGTATTATTTCTGAGGCCACTGTGCTGTTCCATTGGTCTATATATCTCTTTTGGTACAAGTACCGTGATGTTTTGGTTACCATAGCCTTGTAACATCGTTTGAAGTCAGGTAGTGTGATGCCTCCAGCTTTGTTCTTCTTGCTTAAGATTGTCTTGGCTGTGCAGGCTCTTTTTTGGTTCCATATGAATTTTAAGGTTTTTTTCCAATTCTGTGAAGAAAGTGATTGGTAGCTTGATGGGGATAGCATTGAATCTATAAATTACTTTGGGTAGTATGGCCATTTTTACAATATTGATCTTCCTATCCATGAGCATGGAAGGTTTTTTCATTTCTTTATGCCCTCTATTATTTCCTTGAGCATTGGTTTGAAGTTCTCCTTGAATAGTTTCTTCACATCCCCTGTAAGTTGTATTCCTAGGTATTTTATTCACTTAGTAGCAACTGTGAATGGGAGTTTACCCATAATTTCACTGTCTCTCTGTTATTGTGCGTAGGAATGCTTGTGATTTTTGCACATTGATTTTGAATCCTGAGGCTTATCTGAAGTTGCTTACCAGCTCAAGGTGATTTTGTGCTGAGATGGCGGGTTTTTTAAGTATATAATAATGACCTCTGCAAACAGAGACAATTTGACTTCCTCTCTTCCGATTTGAATACCCTTTATTTCTTCCTCTTGCTTGATTGCCTTGGCCAGAAGTTTCAATACAATTTTGAATAAGAGTGAAAACAGAGTGTATCCTTGCATCGTATAGGTTTCCAATGGGAATGCTTCCAATTTTTGCCCATTCGCTATGATATTGGCGGTGGCTTTGCCATAAGTAGGTCTTATTATTTTGAGATACGTTCCATCCTTACCTAGTTGATTGAGAGATTTTACATAAAGGGGTGTTGAATTTTGATGAAGGCCTTTTCTGCATCTATGAAGATAATCATGTGGTTTTTGTCATTTGTTCTGTTTATGTGATGTGTTACATTTATTGATATGCATATGTTGAACTAGCCTTGTATCCCAGGGATAAAGCTGACATAATCGTGGTGGATAAGCTTTATGATGTGCTGCTGGATTCAGTTTGCCAGTATTTTATTGAGGATTTTCACAGTAATGTTCATGAGGGATATTGGCCTGAAATTTTCTTTTTTGTTGAGCCTCTGCCAGGTTTTAGCATCAGAATAATGCTGGCCTCATAAAATTATTTAAGGAGGATTTCCTTTTTTTATTGTTTGTAATAATATCAGAAGGAATGGTACCAGTTCCTCTTTGTATCTCTGGTAGAATTCGGCTATGAATCTGTCTGGTACTGGATTTTCTTGGTTGGTAGGCTATCAGTTACTGCCTCAGTTTCAGAACTTGTTAATGGTCTATTCATGAATTTAACATCTTCCTGGTGTAGACATGGGAGGGTGTATATGTCAAAGCATTTATCCATTTCTTTTAGATTATCTAGTTTATTTGCAGAGAGCTGTTTATAGTATTATCTGATGGTAGTTTCTATTTCTGTGGGATCAGTGGTGATATTCCCTATATCACTTTTTGTTGCATTGATTTTATTTTTCTCTCTTTTCTTCTTTATTATTTTGGCTAGTGGTCTATCTATTTTGTTGATATTCTCAGAAAACCAGCATGTGGATTTATTGATTTTTGAAAGTTTTTTTTGAACTATCTCCTTTAGTTCTTCTCTGAAGTTAGTTATTTCTTGTCTTCTGCTAGCTTTTGAATTGGTTTGCTGGTACTTCACTATTTCTTTTCATTTTGATGTTAGCGTGTCTATTTTAGATCTTTCCTGCTTTATCTTGTGGGCATTTAGTGCTCTCAATTTTTCTCTACACACTGCTTTAAATGTGTCCCAGAGATGGTGATACATTGTGTCTTCATTATCATTGGTATCAAAGAACATCTTTATTTCTGCCTTATTTTGTTATTTACTCATCAGTGATTTAGGAACAGGTTGTTCAATTTCTATGTTGTTGTGTGGTTTTCAGTGAGTTTCTTAATCCAGGTTCTAATTTGATTGCCCTATGGTCTGCAAGGCTCTTTGTTATAATTTGCATTCTTTGGCATTTGTTGAGGAGTGTTTTACTTCCAATTATGTCGTCAATTTTTGAATACATGTTATGTGACACCGAGAAGAATGTATATTCTGTTGATTGGGGGTGGATAGTTCTGCAGATGTCTATTAGGTTTACTTAGTCCACAGCTGATTTCAAGTCCTGCAAATCCTTGTTAATTTTCTGTCTCATTGATTGCTGCCTGTTCTTTTCTGTGGAAGCTTCATCCCCAGGGGGCACCTTCAGATTCCAGCCAGTGCTCTCCTGTATGAGGTGTCTCCCAGTCAGGATACACAGAGGCCATGGATCCACTTGAGAAGGCAGTCTGACCATTAGCAGAGCTCAAACGCTGTGATAGGACGTCTGCTGCTCTCTTCACAGCCATCAGGCAGTTATGTTGAAGTCTGTGATGCTGCATCCATGGCTGCCCCTTCCCCCAGATGTTCTGTCCCAGGGAGACAGGGGTTTTATTTATAAGCCCCTGACTGGGGATTCTGTCATTTTTTCAGAAATGTCTTGCACAGAGAGGAGAAATCTGGCAGCCTAGCCACATCAGCCTTGCTGAGCTGCAGTTGGCTCCAACCAATTCAAACTTCCCTGTGGTTTTATTTACACTACAAAGGTAAAATGGCCTACTCAAGGCTCAGCAATGGCGGATGACCCTCCCCCTAGACAAGCTCGAGTATTTCAGGTCGATCTCAGACTGCTGCTGTGCTGGCAGAGAGAATTTCAAGCCAGTGAACCTTAGTTTGTTTGCCTCTGTAAGGGGTGTCACTCCCCAAGCCAGACCACTTGGCTCCTTGGCCTCATCACCTCTCTCCAGGGGAGTGAACAGTTCTGTCTCCTTAACATTCCAGGCACAATTAAGGTATGAATACAAACAAACAAACAAACAAAAAATTCTTTCAGCTAGTTCAGTGTTTGCTCTAACAGCAGCCCAGTTTTGTGCTTGAAACCCATGGCCTTCATGGGGTAGGCACCAAAGGGAATATCCTGGTCTGTAGGTTGTGAAGACCATGGGAGAAGTGCATATCTGGATTAGGGCCCTTGGTTTCTCAGGCTTCCCCGGTGAGGTGATGCCCCACCCTGCTTCATCTCACACTCCATGGACTGCACCCACTGCCCAACCATTCCCAGTGAGATGAACAGTGTACCTCAGGTGGAAATGCAGGAATCACTCACCTTCTGCATTGATCTCTCTGGGAGCTGCAATCTGGAGCTGTTTTTATTCAGCAATCTTGCCAGCAATTCCCCCTCATTTTTTTTTTTTAATGGTGAAGGAGCCATTAACTGGAAATGTAAAACTATGCAAATTCTAGAAGAAAGCACAGACATAAATGTATGTGATCTTGGATTTGGTCATAAATTTTAACAAATGACAACAAAGCCGATCAGCAATGGTAAAAAAAATTAATAATTTAAGGTTTCTCATATTAAAAGCTTATACTCTGAGTAAAATCTTGTTCAGGAAATAGAAAGATAAGCAACAGACTGAAAATAAATATCTGCAAAATACAGATCGGGGTAAAAACTTGCACTGAAAACACCCAAATCTTGAAACTCAACAATAAAACAGACTACCCAATTGACAATATGTAAAAAGCTGAGCTCTCCAGTGAAAATACAAAGATGGCAAGCAAACAAAAAGATGCTCAAACTCATATATCTTTAAGTGACTGAAAATTACAACGAGTTAGCATGGCCCATCTATATTTGTTGGAATGGCTAAACCATTTTTAAAACATGACAACTGATTTGCTGCAGGAAAAACAACAATTCATTCATTGCTTGTGGAATGCATGATGGCACAGAAAGAAAAAGAACTCTTTCAAACTCTCATATTAACCTGAAAGCCTGTTTCTGTCCTCTACCATACACACAAGGTGCTATCCGATCTACCTTTTGGTGACAGACTCGAGATCCAATATAATCTGTGCATCTGTAAGAAGCAGCTGGGATCCAGACAGAAGGCAGATGGTCCCCACAGTCAAAGTCATCTAAGAACTTTTTAATAAAGAGGGACTTATTCAGCGTATCTACAAAAGATGGTGGAGTTCCCTGGGGTAGTAACAGGACCATACTCTTTGTACTCCTTGGGAATGGAGAATTAGGGGAGAGATAAATTCTCAGCACTGGAGAGACAGAGATGGTTCAGAGCACTTGAAAGATGTCATCACAGGCACTATGACCTCTCTGGGACTTGAGATGAAGCAGCCAGTCTAGGGCCACTGTATGTGGAGGCTGGTGTCCCCACTAGCCAAACCCAATCAGCAGGCAGAGAGCAAAAAAATGCCTTGATACCACCTAGAGGCAGGTTAGCAGAGTTTAATCCAGAAATCATAATTTTATAAATCTTTCCAATTTAAGCCTCCTTTACAAGTATAAAACATAGTTTTATACTGACTTAGTATGAATCACTAATACATGCAAGCCATGCACAGTGGCTCATGTCTGTAATCCTGGCTATTTGTGAGGCCCAGACTAGTGGAACATTTTGGTCAAAAGATTGAGACCAGCCTGGCCAACATGGTGAAACCCTGTCCCTATTAAGCATATAAAAATTAGCTGTGTTTGGCGGGGGGGGTAAATTCCTGTAGTCTTACCTACTTGAGAGGCAGAGGCAGGAGAATTGCTTGAACACAGGAGGTGGACATATGGTTTAAGAGATGCATGTTTTTATTTTTATTCTCTTCCAGTTTTTCTTCCTTAAGTAGTAAATAGTCACTTATCTCTTGAACACTTTCATTCACAATATATTTGTTTTGTTATTGCCAAAGACTGTGCTTTGACAGACATTAACTCAATCTGAAAGTTAACAAGGAAAATTTGCATTTGAATGATGACTTTACAGTGCTGCAAAAGTAAAAGCTGGCAGGCTCCTATTAGCATAGGGTCACAATTTAACTGAGGTCACTGAACCGATGTCTGAATCTCTGCAATAAGACACAAACTACAGTAACCAAAATTGTCTTCTGCCCTGCAGCTGGGGCAGAGGAAGTTTTATGGACAACATCCCATGAAGCAAGTCCTTCTAAGTAAGATTATAACCCCATTTTGCATAGGCATTGAAGAACTTAAAACAGTCACTCATCATAGAAATATAGATTTGTTTTAAATATGAAAACGTAAGGTAAAAATGGCCAGGCATGGTGGCTCCCTCCTGTAACTCCAGCACTTTGGGAGGCCAACATGAGAGGATAGCTTGAGCTCAGAATTTCCAGACTACCTTGGGCAACAAGGAAAAACCCGGTCTCTACTAAAAGTACAGCCGGACACTGGCTCAAGCCTGTAATCCCAGCACACTGGGAGATCTTCATGGGCAGATCACTTGAGGTAAAAAATTTGAAACCACTCTAGCCAACATGGTGAAACCCAATCTCTACTAAAACTATAAATATTAGCCAGGCATGGTAGCAGGTGTCTGTAATCCCCGCTATCCAGGAGGTTGAAACAGGAAAAATCACTTGAAAACAAAGGGAGTGGTAGCAGTGAGCCCAGTTTGCATCATTACACTCAAGCCTGGGCAACAGAATGAGACTCCATCTTAAAAAATTAAAAAGTAAAAAAGTAAAAAACAAAAACAAAAACAAACATATAATTTTCTTGGTGTGGTGGGGTATGGCTATAATCCGAGCTTCTCGGGAGGTGGAGACACAAGAATTGCTTTACCCTGGGAGGTGATGATTGTAGTGAGCCGATATAACACTAGTGCACTCCACACTGAATGACATAATGAGGCTCAGTCTCAAAAAAAAAAAAAGTAACATTTTGTGTAGAGCTTTTCTTTTCTTAGTATACTGTATGTCATATTTGAATAAGAAGGCATACAAAGTTCTCACAAAAGTTCAACTTGCAAAAATGTTTTAAGTGCCTAAAATTCCAGCTTCATCTTCAGACAGCAAGCATAAAAATAAACAGAAAATTAAACAAGCAATGGCAGGTGATAAATGCATTGCATTTAGTTTTAATATGTGAGATAACACTATAATGTCAAAAATTTTAGCTGCTGCTGATGAAAGGAAAGAACAGGTTAATGTAGAAACAGAACAATAATAATATTGGCCACCTGCTATGAACTAGGCTCATACGTTAACTCACTGAATTCCCTCAACAACCCTATAATGTGGAAAACATCCTAGAGTTTACAGCTGAGGAATCTGCAATCAAAGGACCTGCCCAAAGGCACACAAGAAATTAGGCCACAGATAGGATTCAAGGAGGACTCTAAGACCCAAAGCACTGTCTACACTTTCATATATGATGTTGGTTGAAATTAAGAACTGTTGAGTTAACTTTAGTCATCCCCCTCTTTGCCGTAGAAATGGCAGTTTAAACATCTCGAGAGAAAGACTTTGGATAAATTATACATGACTAAAATTTTATAAATTCATTAAAATCTATTTCAAAAAATATGCTAAAAAATTCTTGGAGTTCTTACATAAAACTTACAGATTGATTGAGTTCCTCCTTTTTTGGATTACTAACTGTGAGCTCCTCTTGCAAGTAAACAGCTTTTCCTGAAAGAAATAGCCCTTTAAACATCATAATGTTTTCCTTGTGAATACAAAAGCTATTTCATATTTATGGCCAGTATGTCAGACCTAATGACCATTATTTTATAATATGAAATAGCCTGTGTAGGGAACAACATTTTCACAGGCAAGTAAGAAATAAGCCCTGTTAGCTAACAGGTGATGTGAAGCTATAACTGTCATCTATGTGGTGAAATTCCACCATCTACACCTGCTAACCAGAGAGGTTTTAAGTTCCTTGAAGAAGAAGATCTGTCTGTTACTATATTGTAAAAGACAATGTTGTTATTGTAATGTAGGTATTACTTTGTCATTTTCATTTTATCTAACTTGAATCTATGTAGATATAATATCAAGGCAAAATTTGTTACATAGATGATGGTACTAATTTATAAATGAAGGGTTAGTCTCCACAAGATAGTAGTAAAAGGGGAAGCCACACACTGGGTGTCTGGACAACATCAAATGACTACTTTGGTATACTCCCAAGAATCTATTTGAATATTCCACCAAAACTTCACTTCTCATTACAGGAAATTTCCTAAAAATATATTGAAATATAAAATATCTGAAGATTGAGACATTACTCATCTTCCAGTCTCAAGGGCAATATACACAAGAATTCAGGAGGTTATATGTAAAGTAAAAATATTATAAATAAAAAAATATATTAGACGGCAACAAAATAAGAAGCTATGTCATAGGAAACAGAGAAGTTAAAATTTTTCCATAAGTGAAAAAGAACATATCTCATGGCTAAAAGTAATAGGCACCAGAGGCAATAAGTTGCTGCTAGCTTCTTGATAATTGCAGATTTATCAAAATATGTTGAAATAAAGTTTAATAAAATATCCAGAAAAAAATCTCTGGGCTTTCTGTTTATATAAAATATTAAAAATAATGGTTTCTCAAAAGGAGGGAAGACAATTCATTTTTTAAATTTTACATAGTTAATATTACACCAAAAGTGTACTATAGACAAGAAAAATAGCATAAGCTATTTTTTAATATAAAACAGACTCAACTAGGGAAGCTAATACCTTGTATCAAAACTGAAAACTACGGCTTCTTGCCCCACCCAAACAATACCTTTATTCTTCCTTTCCTCTTCAATCACTCGACTAGTTCTAATGATGTGGTCATCCGTTAGTTGAAGTTGATATCTGAGTATCAGAACGAGTAAATATAAGTTTTACAGTTGTCTTTCCAGAAAGATGCTTATCAATGCAGGACCTTATCTATGGTACAGATACAGCTGAGGGTGCTGAATATGACATTGTGGGACTTCAAAGTCCCTCAGTGCTAAAGCCAGGGATATGACTTTCAAACATAAAATGTCCAACAAAACCCTGCCTTGGTGTTATAAAGCACAATCATACAAAATGCAGGGTTGTGTTTTCATAAGGTTACTGAAAGCATTCCTTTCCAGTTGGTCTCAACTGGCCCAAAGAACAGGGAAGACAGTTAAATTTACACAGCACACAACAGACTCAATCCCAAATGATAATTAGACAGTCACTTTCAACCCACCTGTACTATCTGCACAGCCCAAACAAATGTAAGGATTTTGGGCCCAGGGACAAAGCCCAGTCCGGGGAACCAGGTGCTAAAAGCATTACATCTGAATTAGCAATATCCAAAGGCACATTTTCACATTTTTACTTTTGTTTCTCAGCTTTTACAAGTTGACTTTTGATTCCAAAAGGATGAAGAAACATTCCCGTTGTGAACAGTCCTCAAACTCCAAGCTTGCCAAAGTCATATGAGAACTCCCAAAGCCAGAAATACACCATGCAGGCCATGGAAGCTGTCACAATGGTACCAAACAGTTCACTAGCTCCATAGCTATATAAAATTAACATACTTTAATAACTGTATTACTAAAAATTACTAAATGTAAAACTAAAAATTACTAAAAACTACTAGTAAATGTATTATTAAAAAAATTACAGAAACTTCATGTCAGCTATTTTAATATAGAAACTGACCAAAAAATTGGATAAAATACTTCATTTTCATCACGAAAAATAAAGTTTCTCGTGGTTAGAAGTAATATGTACCAGAGGCAATAAGCTTCTGCCAACTTCTCGACAACTATAGATTTATGAAAATATATTGAGAATATATTGGGAATTCAGAATCTATAAATAACTGCTCTATATTTTAAAAATAGAATTTGTTTATAGAATAACCTCAAGAAACCTTTGCAAGTTCTGTGTAATGGAATATTGATGATAAATTATGAGGAAGGCAATTAAAAACAGGCTAAATAAATAAATGCCCAGAGCACGTGAGTTGAGTCATTTCTTCCGGACACATTAACAGCAAATATTAACTGAGGATTTTGTATGTGTGAGATGCTTTCGAACCCACTGAAAAGTTACCACATGGGCATAATGTCTTACAACTGACGTATTACTCACTTATACACAAGGTGAGAGTAAAGCAAAGCCAAATTAACGACAGTTGTCCATATTTTGCTTTCCCTATATCAATCTTTGCCCCACATAGTTAATTTTAGCTCTTTTCTTGTGATCATGACTTTGCAGAATCATGAAGGAATACAAGACACACGTTCACTGACAAACAATCTGACCACTAAGTATAATTTATACATTGTTAGATATCCCCATCTTTGTGGCAGTATGAGTGTGGTAGAGAAAAAGGAAACTAAAAGTTATTATAATTCAAACTACAGCTTATTAATTATGCAACCTGAGCAAGTCGCAACATGCCCTGAAATTTAAAGCAAATCACAGCCCTTGATAAATATTCAAGAAGCCATGAGTAAGAAGAACAGAGGATGTGCTTTTCTACACCTTATCTTTTAAAAGCTACCCTAACTCAAATGCAAGAATATATTGGCTGTTGATAAACATGTATTTTTAACACTAAAGTTTGCATAAAAGATTAATCATAGACTACTTCCTCAGCTTTTGTTATATTTCTACAAATGTAATTTAAACATATTACTTCTTCAAATGTGCCAAACAATTACTTTAGAAGTACGTTTTTTAGGTTTCAGTCATAGGTTTCCTCAAGACACTTTGTATTCTGCTCCCATCTCCTAAGTCCTCAGTCATGCTTTTATGTTTTTCTTCCTGGAGTTCCTGGGTTCTGAAATTAGCAAAAAACATAAAGTAAATAAACTATAATAGCTGAGTTAACAAATTTAGGAAAAACATCACGTGACACCTTTTTAGTTCAACAGACTAAAACTGCTACATGACCAGCCTGGACAACATAGCAAGACCCTGTCTCTTAAAACCAAAAAACACCAACAAAAAATCCCTATGAAACAAACCAAAAAAACGATTGATTGAATATTGATCAAGTACCAAAAGAGAGGGCAACAGATAGATGGGTCATTCAGGGCTTCCAAATACTTAAGAATAGAATGATCTTCATAGTGAGACTTCAAATCACCCATTACACCAACTCCCCAGCCAGGGAGGTGGATTCACAGGAGATGAGATCCAGCCATCCTGAGAAGTACTGCAAAACACTAACTAGTCTAAGAGCAGTTAAAAGCTCCAGGTATTAGCTCCCTCTTCTGGTAATCTGGAACACCATGGAGAGGTAAACTACATTGATTGTGTATATATGCTGAGAGAAGGGAAAAGGAGTAGAGAAAATGGAGGTTAAAAAAAGTGACACACACTCCTTGCCCAAATGTTTCTCTTTTTTTCGTCTCTCTCTCTCTCTCGTTTAATTTACCTTTTCATTACTGCCAAAAAGAGAGTAAGATACACAGTGGGCTGAAATAAAAAATCAAACCTATAGAAGTGAGAAAACAACGTTAAATAAGATGGGGACAAATTCTTTAATGAGCTAAAAGCCCTAAAATATCTATGGGTGTCAATTAACAGAATATTCCCAATGGAAAGGAAAACTTCCTGTGCAAACTATATACAGGTGAGCTTTCTGTCAAACCCAGGTAATATATGAAGGATGAAACATTTCTGAGCACACAGAAAAAGTGAATAGCATTGAGAAATAGTTTCATCCAGTACAAGTCAAACCACAATACTTCCTTTTTTGAGCACAGAGCAGGTAAAAGCTTCAGGCCTGGATATTTGGAATTCGGTTACAATACATAAACACACAAAAATATCAGAACTGAAGGTCTGAAGTTAACTTTAAAATGTATGATCTGTTCAAGTGCCATACAGCTTCTCCAAATTTTCTATTTGGTGTTACTGTAGCCTAGTGATAGCATTTCATGTTAACGTTTAATATTTCAAAAGCACAGACCTAATATTTGTTTCTGTTAATGTGCAACTTCTAATGCTGGGTGAGATCACCTTTATAAAAAAGAATTCTACTTGTCAGTAAACATTACAATATTTAGACATATATTTAGTAATTCTTTTTAATCTCATCATTCCGAAGATTCAAGATAAACGTGCATATGCATAATTCAAAAGCTTCAACTCTCTGCTTCAGCTTTGCCTTTTTTCCTCTTAACAAATCTATATCTCTTAGTAAAACAAGGCTTTGAGCATAAATTTTCTTGTTTCAATCTGTAAAAAAGCATTAATTTTGGCCGATTGTTGTGGCTCATGCTTGTAATCCTGGCCGATTGTTGTGGCTCATGCTTGTAATCCCAGCATTTTGGGAGACTGAGGCAGAGGCAGATAGGTCACAAGGTCAGGAGATGAAGATCACACCGGCCAGGGTGGTAAAACCCCATCTCTACTGCAAATACAAAAGTTACCTGGGCGTAGTGGCAGGCACCTGTAATTCCAGCTACTCAGGAGGTTGAGGCAGGAAATTGCTTGAAATTGACAGGCAGAATTTGCAATGAGCCGAGATTACACCACTGTACTCCAGCCTGGGTGACAGAGCAAGACTATTTCTCAAAAAAACAAACAAACAAACAAACAAACAAAAAAGGTATTAAGTTTTAGCAAGAAAGTTAATGGAAGCAGAACAAATTGAAATAAATATACTTCTAACTAAATTCCAAAAAACAAAGTACAGAAATTAAAAATACAATTTCCCCTTCAAGTGATTCCTACTCAGCTGGACATGGTGATTCACTGCTGTAATCCTAGCCCTTTGTGAGGCCAAAACAGGCTGATCACCTGAGGTCAAAAGCTTGAGACCAGCCTTTCCCTATATGGTGAAACCACATCTCTACAAAAATTACAAAAATTAACTGGGTAAGGTGGTCGGCACCTTTAATCCCAGCTAACTGGAAAGCTGAGGTAGGAGAATCACTTCAACCTGGGAGGCAGAGGTTTCAGTGAGTTGAGGTAGTACCATTGCACTCCAGCCTGGGCAAAAGATTAAAACTGCATCTCAAAAAAAAAATCCAATTCAATGTATTCCTCAACTAGCTATTCCAGCGGCACATGTATTTACATTTACTCTCCCAATTTCTGTTAAAGTACATTTCCATATATTGTTAACATCCCCGTGTAATTTATGCTACTTAATTAACATATCTCAGTCCCTTAGGTAATTTTAGGTAATTTTTGTTTTGAGACTCGGTTCTGCTCTGTTGCTCAGGCTTGAGTGCAGTGTTGTGATTTTGGATAAATGCAACCTCTGCCTCCCAGACTCAAGTCATCATCCTACCTCAGTCTTCTGAGTAGCTGAGACTACAAACACACATCACCAAGTTCCCCTAATTTTTCTGTAGAGATGGGGTGGCGCCATGCTGCCCAGACTGGTGTTGAACCTCTGAGCTCAAATGAGATCCCCATCTCAGCCTCTCAAAGTGCTAAAACTATAAGCACGAGCCACCAGACCTAGCCCCCTTAACTAAAATTTGGGAAGTTCTTCAGGAAAATAAATAAACAAAATGTACATTCAGAAATAAAACTCCAAAGGAATAAAATCCCCATGGATTTTAGTGGTGGTGCTGCCTGAATGTTTCTGAGTCATTTAAATGTTCATGAGTCATTGTGATTCAGAGTTAGTAAGCTCACATGAACTTATAAATGAATGAGCCAACATTACACTTATGTCTTCACAGAGTAAGAATTTACTCTCTATCATATATCAAGCAGCATACTAGGAACTTGATATAAAAATGTAGACCGATGTAGTCCTCATCTCTGAAGACCTCACAGTATAGTCAGGGAGAAACAATCACGCTAAGATAGGATAATTTTACAACTGAGGTAAATAAAGACTGCAGACAGGAATAAGGCCTAAATGAGTTGCTCAGTGGGAGTCAGGGAAGGCATCTCAGGAGTGACACCAAAGCTGGGCCTTGAATGACACTATGGTTTTATCAGACAGAGACAGGATTGATATTCCAGGTGGGGAAATACAGGCATGGTGGTTTTTATGAGAATGACAATCTTCCTCAAAGTCTTCAGATATTCACGGTTGCATAAACAGAAACTTAGTCAGTCACCTATCTTGAAGATGAAGTTATTAGTCTAAACACAATCTAATCATCTCTAAGATCTGTGCATCCACATTCAATTTTATAACTGAAGCAAGCTGCATTTCCAGAAATGCTGTGGAAAATTTTAGAGTGAGTGCCCTTAGCATTAAACAACTATGTCTCATTGAGAAGCTCCAAGCAAGAGTGGGCACTAGGGGGAAGACTTCCTACTTTTAACATCTGGCAGCAGCAGTTTTAGATGTATGTTTGAAATACTGCTGTGAATCCTGTGTGGTCTAAGACATACACATGGAAAAGGAATACAATTTCTTAAAGGAGTAGATCCAACCCAACTTGCCAACACAAACTCCCTGTCACTCCTCATCCCCTTCATCTCCTTTCAAGTTACTTTCCTGGTGATGAGATCAAATGGCCACATGGATGACCCTTGGGGCCCTGGTGACTCCTTCACTCCAGGGATCTTTACTCTTGCTCATTTCCATGGCTCCATCCAATGGCAGCACAGTACCTTTGACTTCCACTCTCTACCTGAAACCTCATTCTGCAATTCTACACTCCTGGACCATCTTTATTCTTCCACTTGCCAGTCTCTCCAGATCTAGTTCTTTATCACTGAAACTACCACTCAACCCTCCCTTTCCCCCTAGGTTACCAGCCACCTGCCCTCTCCTCTGCTTACCATCACTACACAGGAGATCCAGGGAATCTTCATGAGATAGGCTGCCTTTCTCAAGGACATTGAATTATGTTCTGCAAATCTCCACTTCCCAAGCATCTCCATCTTTCCACCCTCACTGAAAGGGACAGCAAGAGAGACCCTTAAAATTCCTCCCCAGAGGTAGAACAGAAAACTTGCCTACAAACATGTGGTTTTGTCTCTCTCACTTCCAGGGTTACTCCAAACACAGCTGGGCCTTCAGTACAGGTAATCAGTCTGCTCTGCTTTAAAGAGCTGTTCATACATTACCCACATGAGCTACTCTGCACCTCCAAGCTGCTCCTGAAACCTTTCATCTGTCTCCTTAATTGGCCTGAGAAGATGAAGTTTTTTAGAGTGCGTTTCTCATAATTCCAACTTGGCTGATCACCTCTGCAAATCTTGCATTTCCAGAAGACTCAAAGGATGCAAATCTGCATCCTTTTCAAGGCCCATCATTCTTTTATTTTCAATCTTGGCCACAGTCCCTACTGCTCTTCTGGGACCTTGTTCCATCAATTGTAACATCTCATTCCTTGAGTCAATCCAGTAATAGCTGTAGGAAATAGCTACCCAGTAAAATATGTGTAAATACCACCTCTTGGTGCTTTTGATGTCTCTCAAGGATACTCTTTTTCCAAAGAATAAAGTTTTCAGATTCTGCTTGACAAGCTTTCTCAAAATCATTTCAGAACATAGCTAATTCCTTCTCACACTCTATTATAACTTTTATAAAAAACTTCAATTGTGAATTGATTACAAATATAAAAGTTCCAATCATTATAATATAAGTGCAGTAACAGATTCTCCCTCCACAGCTAGTCTCCACATTAATGTTCTGTCCAAATGTGTTATATTTATTTAATCTATCATTTTATACCATTTGCTGTATTTGTAGGACTGAATCAAAAGGAATAAACAAATCTCATCAGAAAAAAATTGATATGCAAAACAGTGAAGTACCCTATTTTTTATTAAAAATTCCAGGTATTTTTTAGTATATCTAAGATTAAATCTTTAGATGGCAAACAAAAACATGCCTTATTAACTGTAACAAGATAAAGATTACCTTTTGACACATTTCTGCCAGAAGTTGCTTTTCTATTTCTCTCTTATCTTCATTTAGCTTTATTTCTAAAGACTCAAACTTTATATGCTTAGGATAAGCATCTGCCAATTGATCACCAATAAGCTGAAGGTTGTCAGCTATTAAAAAGTAACAGGTCAAATTAGGACACAGAAGCATGGTCAGGTGTGTAAGAGGCCAGACTTCTAGCTCAAAAGTAGAGTATAGTTAGGGGAAAATATGAGTGTCTGCAATTTACTTTGAAAAAAAAAAAAAAAAAAGCAAGATAAATGAATAGATGGACAGACAAAAATGATGAAGTATGTATAATACAAATGTAATTGTGAAATCTAGGTAGTAGGTATGTAAATGTTGACTACAATTGTTTCAACTTTTCTATATGTTGAAAATGCTCAGGCATTTACCACCATCTACCACGCTGAGCTAATTTATTTATTTATTATTAGTATTAGTATTAGTATTAGTATTAGTATTAGTATTTGTGTAGACAGGGTCTTCCTATGCTGCCTGCCCAAGCTGATCTCAAACTCATGGCCTCAGGTGATCCTCCTACCTGGGCCTCCCAAGGTGCTGGAATCACAGGAATGAGCCTCTTTGTCTGGTTATAGCTTTTAAGAGTAAATCTGAAAAAAGTCCTTCCCATGCATGATGTGAAACCTGGAAGCAATAAGGAGAAATATTTATCAATCTCACTACATAAAAATTAAAAGATGGTGTCACAGTGTGAGAACTATGAGAACTGCTACCACAGTTTCTTTTCTTTTCTTTCTTTCTTCCTTCTTTCCTGCCTTCCTTTCTTCCTTCACATTATTACAATGAAGCTTGGCAAATTAATACACAGTCCCAATGGCTGGCGAAAGTATATACTCAAATGATTAAGTTCTGAATGAATGGATGAATGAATAAATGTCTCTGTGGGGATTATAGAAATGCATGTAACAGACAAAATCCCAAGGGGGTAACAACACAAAAGGACCATTACTAATTCACAGATTATTTTAAAAGACCTAAGGGATAACTAAGGATAAAAAGGCAAGTTGCCAGCTTATGTTCATGCTACAAAGCCCATTATCAAGTCTAACAAATGGTGTGAAACCCACAGTAGTTACAAACTTTATAAATCTTCTGTATGAAGGCCAAAATTAAGGCAATTAATCAGGTCTGTGTAAACATTTAAGAACAAAAGTTATATTACACTTTACCAAACACATATTCTATTCATTAATGACATATTAATACATTTAATACTCTATCAATTGTATTTGAGAGGCATACCTAGTATACAAAGACACCTGACCTAAAAGGCAGGTTTTTGAATGTTTTTTTTTTAGAAATTTTGCCAACAGCGGATATGTTTACAAACAGTATCTCTTAGTGTGTCTGCAGGACTCTTGATACTGTCTGAAGTTTTCTTATTTGACTATATAAAGTTATTACAAAAATGAAAATATGGGAATAATGACCTGCAGAACAGGTGAACTATTGTTTACAAACTAAGATGTGGTGAGCAAGGAAAAACATGTAATTTAAATGCAATGAAATGTCTTACACTTCTCCCTCAAAATTTGCTCCATTCTTTTATAAGGAAAACTACATAGAAAAACCTTGCTATACTTTACAAATACGTAGACTCCCACATTTTTGGTTTTCTTTATCAAATCCTGAGACCTATTAAAATCATTTTTTCCCTTTATAATGCTATTCAGTTATAATTAACAAACCAAAGTAGATTACAGAAACTAAGTAATCTTACCAGTGATTTCTAGAAACCTGAAGTACAGTGATTTTTATTGAGTGCAATCCATCCTGCATAGTAAATACCTTAAGAAAATTGAAAGTTCCTACTTAGACACATGCTTATAGCAGTGTTTAAATGACAAATTATAATATATTTATGAATATGAGATTAAGAAACATCCTTCAAAAAAATAAGATTACAAAGCAAAATTGAAGCTCTTTCTTACACTGTTAGATACATTACAAAAACATAGTGAGGTCAAAATAATAAAATATATTTCTTGATCATGTAATTAACCTCTAAGTATTTTACATCAAATGTCATTCAATTACATTTTTTTGAAAGTAGTGTTTAAAATTTAAATAAACTGAATTTTCACTGTCTTTACAATCATGATTAAAATGCACTTAAAATACTCTCAAACAGACATTTTGGGCAGCTATTTATATCTGTTTCTACTACAGTATGTATCAATAATTATGTCTACTCTGAGAACACTGATATGTTTTCAAATGGATTTCCTTCAAAGAAAACATTTAGCATTGGCATCTTCTATTAGGAGAAACCATTAAGTTGTTTGAGCAGGATGAATTCCTGTTATAAGAATTATACAACTGGTAATTACACAATAAGTAGAATATGGAGTGATTATGAAATTAGAGAAAGATATATCAAAAATGAATTCCAGACAAGGCACAATGACTCACAGTTGTAATTACAGCACTTGGGCATGCTAAGCGGGCAGATGACATGAGCTCAGAATTCAAAACTACACTGCCCACCATAAGAAACCCAGTATCTATATAAAAAAAAAAATAGCAGAATGTGGTGATGTGTGCCTGTACTCCCAGCCGCTTGAAAGGCTGCAGTAGTATAATTGCTTGAACCCAGCAGACAGTTATTGCAGTAAGCTGAGACTATACCGCTGCCCTTCAGACTTGGTGACAGAGTGAGACACTACTACTAAAAAATAAATAGGTAAATAAATACACTTATAAAACCAATAAGTAAAGTTTGGTTGCTTATGAGGAAACTCAACATGCTTAAAATTTTCATTCAAATACTGTACTAAGCCCAGGCATTGTGGCTCACATTTGTAATCCCTGCACTTTTGGAGGCTGAGGCAAATGGATCACTTGAGATCAGGAGTTCAAGACAAACCTGGCCAACATGGTGAAACCCCACCTCTACTAGAAATACAAAAATTAGCTGGGTACCTGGGTGAGCACCTGTAATTACAGCTACTTGAGCGGCTGAGGTGGGAGAATTGCTTGAACCCAGGAGGCAAAGTTTGCACCCCGAGATCATGCCACTACACTCCAGCCTGAGCAACAGAGTGATACTCCATCTCAAAGAAAATAATTACAATACCAAGCTTCTTGTGTCCTTAAAATTTGGAATATGAAATCTTTAGGTAACTATGACAACATAAAGAAAATAAAGACATACACACACCACCGAGAGTGAAATTTAATGTAAACGATAGACTGGGAATAATGACATGTCAAGGTAGGTTTATCAATTGCAGAAAATGTACCACCTTGATGAAAGATGTTGACAGTGGGAAAGACTGTGCATGTGTAGGAGCACTGGGTGTATAGGAATTCTTTGTACTTCTCCATCTACCTGGCTGTGAACTAAAAACTGCTCTAAAAAACAAAGTCTACAAACACCACCCCCCAACAACACACACACATATTCACAGGGAAACTTTGCTGCATCTACCTTTAAAGTAATAAACTGGGATGACTGTTCAACAATAATGGTGGAGAAATATAGTTCAAATAATTAGAAATGTACTAAAAAATAAAACGAGAGTGTCTTTATTATTAGGAAACTTTACAGATTTTTAAGAATTACATCACTTAAGTTACTTGATTCACCTCTCCACAGTCTGGTTCCTCATCTGTAACACTCTAAACATCTGTCATGTGTTTATCGCAGTGCCAAGCTCAGAGCAAACATTCAGCAGATTGGCAAAGTCTTATTAAATAACATGGAAAATAGATAAATCAGTTTTAGCTCTTAAAGCTGTAGAGATTGTAGATCACAATTTTACAAAAGACTAAATGGGATACCAAGAAATTAATTCCAAATTTAGCACCCACTTGTTATATAGCAAATGTATTATGTGCAGGTACAATGTAAATTCAAAGAGGAATGAGAAACAGAACTAGTTTAAAAGCAGTTAGCTATAATGCAGCATGTTAGAGTCTGCCAAGAAAAAACTGTTAATAAAAAGTTCAAAACAGAAAAGGAAATTCATTACATTTTCTTTTGCTAAACCAATTTCTGGAAAGAAAACAGAAAGTGAAGACTCATAGCCACATCTTTGTTAGTGATCGGCCACTGAAGAGTTAGAGGCTGCTAGTAAGAGGGAGTTCCCTTGCACTGAAATGAACGGAGGTTGCAATGCTCCATTCAATTCAGGGTGCACCTACTCATAGATTAGCTGGTTTTGAATTTGTGTCCTGCAATGGAGGAAGGAAGAAACAAAGGAAAAAAATAAGAACAGAATGGAGGAATAAATAATAGGAGGGAGGGAGAAAGGGAGGAAAGGAGAAAGGAAGAAAGGAAGGAAGAAAGAAAAGAAAGCAGGAAGGAAGGAAGGAAGGAAGGAAGGAAGAAAAGAAGGAAGGAAGGAGGGAAGTCAGACAAGTTAAAAAAAACTTCAGTAGGATTTTCTCAGTAGAGATATACACAGATGTGTTATATTCATTGGAAAACTTCCTTTTATTTCCATAATGTTGCTAGATCCATGGCCAGAAGTTAGGAACCTTCCCCTGCAGAAGTCTTATGCCCTGAGACAAGAAGGCCAGTGTGTTCTAGAAAAATGTTTATTTCCTCAGCTTCCTAGTGAAACTGATGATTAGCCAGACCCATTTGCAGACTCTTCACTTCACTCCCTAGAAGCCCATTTCAGTAGCTTACGCTTGGGATATGAAGTATAAGAAAAAATTCTGCCATTTCTTCGCACCTCTGTGGACTGTTGGAAAATATAACCAAAATATTCAGCAAGGGACTGCTCGTGTGTTACAAAAATTTCCAAAGATAAATCTGTTACCACTAAAGATGAGGATTTCAAGAAACTTTTAAGGAAACAGAGAAATGCTCACACCATATAATTTAAATTTAAAAAGGACATATATACAAGATATATCTAAATATTTTGAATGTAAAATATGCTTTTGAAATACATATTGCAATGAAAACACGTTGAGTTAATGTTATTCCTAGCTGTTAATCCAAACATAAAGCATACCTACAGATATTTGCTGCTCAAATTAAATAGTCAGGCATATCAATATAGTTTAAAGATGAAGCTGTTCATTCCCAGACTATTAAAACAGCACATTAGTGTTTTCTATATGGTGTTAATGTTCCTCATCCTAATTTATTACAAACCCACTTGTCAGTTTAGCAACCTGTAAGCCAGATTTATAAAACAGGCCTAATCTTACTAAAACATGTTCATTATATAAATGCTTTCTGCTCCTATCTTATTGTGGGTTCAATTAATTATTTGAACATTCTCCTTAAAGTCGATTCAAATGCAACATTTTCTCAATGGATTCAAAGAGGCTGTAATATTTCAGGGTAGAGTTTTGAAACCCAAACATTGGATGAATTTAAATGTGAACTACTTGTTACAGGTTACACTTTTAAAAGTTATGGAACAGATAAACCTAAATCCGATACTTGAGTGTGCCCAGTACACCCCGATCCTTCAACGTTTGGTGTAGCTTTTCTCGCAGCTCATCTTGACTCAACACGTCAGACATGAGGAGCAAGTTGGACTAGAAGACAAAATGATTACAGGTTACCTGGGGGATAGAGGAAAGGTGAAGGAAGGAAAAAAGATCACTGGTCTCTGGGGACACCCTGAGTGGCCTAGCAGGGAAAGAGGTATTATGGAACATCAACAAGACTTCATTTCTACCTGTCCCCGACGAGGGGCAGTTGTGTATTCCTGAGTCAGTAGGCGCCAGCTTCCTCCCATCATCAGCTTCTTCCCAGGCCGCCTCCTTCGCCCCGCCATGGCCACAGTTGAGTGCACAGGACAGGATGCAGGTCCAAGATGAGGGGGAATCTCCGTCCTCAAAACCCTGCCTGTGTCCCAGGTGAGGAACAAGCGTGCTGAACACTCTCACTCTCACAATCCCAAGTAGGTTTTCTATCAAACATGCAAGCCTCCTCTCTTCGCCGTTCTGAGGCATGGACGAGGACCGTGACCTAGGCACAACTCAAAGGTGGCTGGAGGGCTGGGACTCAAAGACTAGGGATGAAAAGTAATGAGGCAGGACCGCGAGATTACAGCCCTCATATCCCATCCTGCCCCTCCTGGAGACCTACAAAGTACAGTCTTCCTGTTCTGAAGATACATGGTGCATGCACTTGGTTGCCTAGCGCCCGACAGAAGCTCCACCCACATCTCGCCAGAGCATATCCAGGGTATCCAAATAACTGCCCCCCCGTGAACTGGGCTGAAGCAGCAGGAGTGCAGGTCTCCTCAGCGGGACTGAGAATGCCTTTCCCTCCTTGACCTCTGGCTGCAGGTAGGGGGATGGAGTGAGTCGAAACAGGTATTTTGAGACCCTGTGGGACATTGCTGGCCCTACATGACAGCACAGGCTGGTGCTGTACCTCCACTCCTCCCTAGGGTAGCCAGATCAGATCTGCCATGCCCCAACAGGCTCATCCATGCACTGAGCACACTTCCACCTGCGAGTGTCTGCTCTCTTGGGGGCTTTGCTTTCACAGTTAACAGGGTCATTCAGCTGACTCAGGGTTTCATAATAGAGCCACTTTTGCCTTTTGGAGCCAGCAGATTCTTTGTTTTGGGAGGCTGTCCTGTGCATTGTAGATTTAGCTGTATCCTCAGTCTTTATGTTGTCAATAGCAACTTCTCCCCCAAGCAAGACAACCATAAATGTCTCCAGACATTGCCAGATGTCCTCTTGGAAGCAAGATGGCTCAGGGTTGAGATCCACAGAGTGAAATGTTTTTTAATAGCCACCGTTGTGTGTTGTGAGGAAAGGTGAGACTGACCTCATAATGCTTATATGTAACTAAAAAGAAAATGAGCCAAACCTCTCAGAAGCAATAATGAAAAAGTTACGGCCAGAGAACTGAACAAGAGCTAAGGTAATATTATAAACTGAGTAAAGAGTTTAAAGGAGAGGTGGTTGAAGATGGAAGTGATCCAGATCATCTCTGAGAAAAAGTGTAACTCCTCAGGGCTTTGATGCATAGGATTTAGGTGGGGGGGCTCAAAGAAGAGCACTGCAGGGAGGTGAAAAGTGAGCAAAGGAATGAAAACAAACAAACAAACAAACAAACAAACAAACAAACAAACAAAAATCCAGGACCTTCTTGGGAGCAGTGAGGAATCTACCCGAGTCCAGAGTTGTAGGTTGGGAAAATAAGCCTGATAAAGTATCCAAGTCCTGTGAGGACAAAATTTGATCAGTGTCAGCTTTGTACACAGCATTGAAGAAGTGTACAATGAGTTTTGATCACTGGCTGTGAAAAACAAACACTTCAAGAGGCAATGTGAGTGACAGGACTTCTTAGGATGTGGAGAACGTGTAGGTTTTTGTGGGAAATAATCGAGGAGGGGGACAACTTAGTTGGATTTTTAAAAATAGGTAGCGGTTGCAGGCAGAATCAGGGAGAACATTCTAGGCATGAGGAGAGAAATAATAGTAGTTCTGAAGTGGATACAGTCAACGTGGATTTGGGGGGATAAAAAGTAAATGACAAAACTCTAGCAGAGATGATAGATGGCTGAATAGGAACAGCTCTGGTCTACAGCTCCCAGCATGAGTGATGCAGAAGACGGGTGATTTCTGCATTTCCAACTGAGGTACCAGTTTCATCTCACTGGGGAGTGCCAGACAGTAGGTGCAGGACAGTGGGTGCAGAGCACCACGCACGACCCGAGGCATCGCAAGGCATCGCCTCACCCGGGAAGCACAAGGGGTCAGGGAATTCCCTTTCCTAGTCAAAGAAAGGGGTGACAGCCAGCACCTGGAAAATCGGGTCACTCCCACTCTAATACTGCCCTTTTCCAATGTGCTTAAAAAATGGCACACCAGAAGATTATATCCCACACCTGGCTCAGAGGGTCCTACGCCCATGGAGTCTTGCTCATTGCTAGCACAGCAGTCTGAGATCAAACTGCAAGGCGGCAGCAACCCTGGGGGAGGGGCGCCCGCCATTGCGGAGTTAGTTGTTTGATTAGGTAAACAAAGCTGCTGGGAAGCTCCAACTGGGTGGAGCCCACCACAACAGCTCAAGGAGGCCTGCCTGCCTCTGAAGGCTCCACCTCTGGGGGCAGGGCACAGACAAACAAAAAGACAGCAGTAAAGTCTGCAGATTTAAATGTCCCTCCCTGAAAGCTTTGAAGAGAGTGGTGGTTCTCCCAGCATGCAGCTCGAGATCTGAGAACAGGCAGACTGCCTCCTCAAGTGGGTCCCTGACCCCCGAGTAGCCTAACTCGGAGGCACCCCCACGTAGGGGTGGACTGACGCCTCACATGGCCGTGTACTCCTCTGAGACAAAATTGCCAGAGGAACGATCAGGCAGCAGCATTTGCAGTTCACCAATATCCTCTGTCATGCAACCAAGGCTGCTGAAACCCAGGCAAACAGGGTCTGGAGTGGACCTCTAGCAAACTCCAACAGACCTGCAGCTAAGGGTCCTGTCTGTTAGAAGGAAAACTAACAAACAGAAAGGACATCCACACCAAAAACCCATCTGTACATCACCATCATCAAAGAACAATGGTAGATAAAACCACAAAGATGGGAATAAAACAGAGCAGAAAAACTGGAAACCCTAAAAATCAGAGTGCCTCTCCTCCTCCAAAGGAACACAGCTACTCACCAGCAATGGAACAAAGCTGGACAAAGAATAACATTGGCGAGTTGCGAGAAGAAGGCTTCAGATATTCAAACTCCTCCGAGCTACAGGAGGAAATTCGAACCAATGGAAAAGAAGTTAAAAGCTTTGAAAAAAAATTAGACGAATGGATAACTAGAATAACCAATGCAGAGAAGTGCTTAAAGGACCTGATGAAGCTAAAACCAAGGCACGAGAGCTACGTGACGAATGCAGAAGACTCAGTAGCCGATGCGATCAACTGGAAGAAAGGGTATCAGTGATGGAAGACGAAATGAATGAAATGAAGCGAGAAGAGAAGTTTAGAGAAAAAAGAATAACAAGAAATGAACAAAACCTCCAAGAAATATGGGACTTCGTGAGAAGACCAATATTCTGGCCAGGGCAATTAGTTCTGGCCAGGGCAGTTAGGCAGGAGAAGGAAATAAAGGGTATTCAATTAAGAAAAGACGAAGTCAAATTGTCCCTGTTTGCAGATGACATGATTGTATATTTAGAAAACCCCATCATCTCAGCCCAAAATCTCCTCAAGCTGATAAGCAACTTCACCAAAGTCTCAGGACACAAAATCAATATGCAAAAATTACAAGCATTCTTATACACCAATAACAGACAGCCAAATCATGAGTGAACTCCCATTCACAATTGCTTCAAAGAGAATAAAATACCTAGGAATCCAACTTACAAGGGATGTGAAGGACCTCTTCAAGGAGAACTACAAACCACTGCTCAATAAAATAAAAGAGGATACAAATGGAAGAACATTCCATGCTCATGAGCAGGAAGAATCAATATCGTGGAAATGGCCACACAGCCCAAGGTAATTTATAGATTCAATGCCATCCCCATCTAACTACCAATGACTTTCTTCACAGAATTGGAAAAAAACTACTTTAAAGTTCATACGGAAGCTAAAAAGAGCCCGCATCACCAAGTCAATCCTAAGCCAGAAGAACAAAGCTGGAGGCATCACACTATCTGACTTCAAACTATACTACAAGACTACAGTAATCAAAACAGCATGGTACTGGTACAAAAACAGAGATATAGACTAATGGAACAGAATAGATCCCTCAGAAGTAATGCCATGTATCAACAACTATCTGATCTTTCACAAACCAGACAAAAGCAATGGGGAAAGGATTCCTTATTTAATAAATGGTGCTGGGAAAAGTGGCTAGCCATATGTAGAAAGCTGAAACTGGATCCCTTCCTTACACTTTACACAAAAATTAATTCAAGATGGATTAAAGACTTAAATGTTAGACCTAAAACCGTAAAAACCCCAGAAGAAAACCTAGGCAAAACCATTCAGGACATAGGCATGGGCAAGGACTTCATGTCTAAAACACCAAAAGCAATGGCAACAAAAGCCAAAATTGACAAATGGGATCTCATTAAACTAAAGAGCTTCTGCACAGCAAAAGAAACTACCATCAGAGTGAACAGGCAACCTACAGAATGGGAGAAAATTTTTGAAAGCTACTCATCTGACAGAGGGCTAATATCCAGAATCTACAATAAACTCAAATAAATTTACAAGGAAAAAAACAAACAGTCCCATCAAAAAGTGGGTGAAGGATATGAACAGACACTTCTCAAAAGAAGACATTTATGCAGCCAAAAAACACATGAAAAAACGCTCATCATCACTGGCCATCAGAGAAACGCAAATCAAAACCGCCATGAGATACTATCTCACACCAGTTAGAATGGCGATCATTCAAAAGTTAGGAAACAACAGGTGCTGGAGAGGATGTGGAGAAATAGGAACACTTTTACACTGTTGGTGGGACTGCAAACTAGTTCAACCATTGTGGAAGTCAGTGTGGCGATTCCTCAGGGATCTTGAACTAGAAATACCATTTGACCCAGCCATCCCATTACTGGGTATACACCCAAAAGATTATAAACCATGCTGCTATAAAGGCACATGTACACGTATGTTTATCGTGGCACTATTCACAATAGCAAAGACTTGGAACCAACCTAAATGTCCAACAATGATAGACTGGATTAAGAAAATGTGGCACATATACACCATGGAATACTATGTAGCCATAGAAAATGATGAGTTCATGTCCTTTGTAGGGACATGGATGAAACTGGAAACCATCATTATCAGCAAACTATCACAAGGACAAAAAACCAAACACCGCGTGTTCTCACTCATAGGTGGGAATTGAACAATGAGAACACGTGAACACAGGAATGGGAACATCACACTCTGGGGACAGTTGTGGGGTGCGGGGAGCGGGGAGCGGGAAGGGATAGCATTAGGAGATATACCTAATGCTAAATGACGAGTTAATTGGTGCAGCACACAAACAGGGCACACGTATACATATGTAACAAACCTCCACATTGTGCACATGTACCCTAAAACTTAAAGTATAATAATAATTAATTTAAAAAAACTCTAGCAGAGGTGGAACAATAGGCATCGTAATAAATTATTATAAATTTAGTGGCTTAATACAAGTGTATCATCTTACACTTCTGTAATATAGGAGTCCAATACATGTCTTGTTTGGCTAAGATCGAAGTGTGCGCAGAACTGTGCTCCTCTTGGAGGCTCTAGAGGATAATTTGCTTCCTTGTACTTTCTAGCTTCTAGGGGCCTCCTGCATTCCTTAGCTATAGCCCCTTCCTCCATTTTCTAAGCCATCTACATCACATTGCTTTTCCATTCTTCTGTCACTTCCCCCTGACTTTCCTCTTTTGCTTCCATCGTCTACATTTAAGGCCATTGTAATGGCATTGATCAAGCTGGATGATCCTGGGCAATCTTCCTATCTTAAGGTCAGCTGCTGAACAACCTTAATTTCTGTTTGCCATGAGCCCTCACATACTCACAAGTTTTAGAGATTTGGATGAGGGCATCTTAGATGAGGTCATATTCTGTTTTGTCCCCTCAGCTAGACATTTGGAAACTATCCTAGATTCTCCTCTTGTCCTCAGTTTCCCAATTTAATCTATTGTCTGATTCTATGTAGCTACCTCCTCAGGGCCTCTGGGACAAGTGTTCCTTGGAGATTCTTCAAAGGTCTCTATTTAAAGCAATGGAATAATCAAGCAGACCATTCATGCCAATTCAGGTATGTCAGTCATGCCAGTTGCTTTATTTGCATTATATATTGGAATACTAAATAATACTTGTTTTGTTGGTGAAGGGAAGGTGGAGGATGTCACAGAAATTTTGTATAAAAAAGTTGAAATTAGGCTGGGCATGGTGGCTCATGACTAATCTCAGCACTTTGGGGACTCTAATCTCAGCACTTTACAATCTCATGACTTTAATCTCAGCAGTGCTGAGGTCTGCTGATCACTTGAGGCCAGGAGTTCAAGACCAGCTTGGGCAATATGGCAAAACCCTATCTCTACTAAAATTACAAAATTTACCCTGGCATAATGGTGCATACCCTTAATCCCAGCTACTCGGGAGGCTGAGGCAGGAAAATCTTCTGAACCTGGGAGGTGGAGTTTGCAGTGAGCCAAGATCATGCCACTGGCTTGGAATCTTTGATCTAGACCTGTGCTGTCTATTACATAGCCACCACCCACATGAGGCTATTCTTGTTTAATTAAAAATCAATTCTATAATTACAGTAGCCATATTTCTAATACTCACTGGCTTTCATACTGGACAGCAGAGAGGTAAAACATTTGCATCCGTGGAGAAAGTTCCACAGATTGGACAGTGCAGAATAGTAATGTGTGTCTCACCTTTGCCCAATACCCTCAAGTGTTTGCTAAGTGATTGCAGCTCTCACCTTCCCTTCCCGGGGCAATGGGGCCATTTTCTCCCAGGGTTTCCAGTTCTTCCACTTCACCTGTCAGGTTTCCTTTGCCAAAATTGAATGAAAAATTACAGCCTTCTTGCATCTTCAGCTGTTTACAAAAGGAAAACAAAATTAGCAACTCACAATAAGCATGGAATGTATATAAAGTAAGCTCTGTCTTGTCTTCTGCCCACCTGCGTAGTTGGTAACAGCACCTTCATGCAATTTTTCTTTGCGTTCCCTTCTGTCCGTGCTCCTGCTGAGTTAGCACCATGCTGCTCTAACATTTGTGGCTTTTCATATGGGGATTGGATGCATGTTATCTCCCTTACACACACACTGACACACCCACATGCAGACCACACACACCAAATCACACACACACATTTCCCGCCCCTGCCTTTTTTTGGTGCTGCTGCTGCTTCAATGTTTGTACTAAAGAAAGTAACAACCACTTCTTTTGGCTCTAAAATTTAGCCCAGCAATAATTCATGATATCATTGTTTACTTTGTTGAATTTTCTACTGCCCATCCTTTCTCACATCACATTCTCTGGAGAATCATTGCCAGTTTTCATGGCTTTTGTATCATTCCTGCTTGTCTTTGTTACCCAATTTTCCTATCTCATCTGTTTTTCATCTCTTTTCTAAAGCAGGAGTAAAGGTTGTCTTTGGAAGACCAGATAGTGAATATTGTTGGCTCTGTGGGATACCCTGGTTGCAGATACTTAACTCTGCCATTGAAGGGTGAGAGCAGCTTAGACGGTAGTGAGAAAGTGGACAAGGCTATAATCCCCCACATCTCAGTGTGCATTTGGCCTTTCCATGTTATTCTATATAATATTAATTAAGCACGTCCTGTGAGTCAGATATTGTGCTGGGTACTTTACCATGAAGTTATACAAAATTACCATACAAAGGAGACGACCAACAGTAGATTAAAGTTTCCCTCTGGTCACGTTGCAAGTATGTAGCAGAGCTAGATGGAACCTAGCTTCGTTTGATTTCAAATCCCTTGTGTTAAAAACACACACAGTGGGGTTACCATTGCATATATCCATCTATGCTCCCACCCATCAGTCATTCATCTGTATTTTAATTATGTGTGCCAGAAGCCATGTCATTGCTCATGTTTTTTCCCCAGTTTTTCATAGGTTCATTTCTTTTGTGAATCTGTTGAAGTTTTTTGTTGTTTTGTTGTTGTTGTTGTTGTTGTTTTGTTTTGTTTTGTTCTGTTTTGTTTTCGAGTCAGGATATTTCAGCTTACTGCTGTGTCAGGTAATTCTCTCCTGTCAGCCTCCAAAGTAGCTGAAACTACAGGCACACACCACCACGCCCAGAAAGTTTTAGTATTTCTGTAGACATGTATTTTTTGTAGAGAAGTATTTCTTCTTCCATGCTGTTTGCCTTGGCTTGTCTCAAACTCCCGGGCTGAAGCAGGCTGCCTGCCTCAGCCCTCTAAAGTGCTGGCATTGCAGGCATAAGCCATTACACCTGCCCCAATCTGTTAAATTTCGTTGTAAGATCTCTCAGTAACTCAAAATGTCTTCCTTTATGGAATATTTCTTTCATGTCTTATAGCATACAAAACTTCCTTTCTTATAAAATGTTGTGTCAAGAGGCATATCGCAGTCTCTTTTATTTGCAAGGACGTATATTTATAGCACACATACTTCAGGTAGAAAGAAGAAAAATAGAGCAGAAAGTGCTGCATTGCTTCTCTTTTCTAAGTGACATGAGGGAGACTTGGTTTTAGCTTCCCCCAATGGATATCTTATGGACATTTCTAAGGCAAGCTAATTAATTCCTTGGTCTTCTCACCACTGTCTATGGTTCTTAACTTACTGTCTACCTGTGTTAAATCTTCTAAGTGTCAGTGCTGGCGCTAACTGCTCCAGACCAAGTGAAGCCTAGATTACTCCACCAGACATTCAGTGTCCTTTGAGCTGAATGTGCCATACTTGCAGATCACGAGAATGTTATCTGTGATTTTATGTTAGAGGTCTTCTAGTTTCTAACAGAAATACATAGTATTCTACAAGAAATATCACAGTTTTATCATTTGTTTATTCCGGAAGTCATGCATCTTCACTAGTACATGGGAAATGGTGACAAGCTTACTGGCATCTTCCAAGTTTAAGTTAGAAAGCAAAACAAAACAAGAATTTTACACTTCCCTTAGTCATCTTTGAATTTCAATATTGACTGCTAAAAATATGTACTATTTTTTACTTCATCAGGAGCCACATATTTAAGACCATGTCTAGGAGCTTCTACTTTGTAATTGTTGGCCACCATGATAATCCAGTTTTTGAAATGGAGTTTTGGCCAGCTGGGAAGGCAGAATCCAAAGTGCATGTAGAAGCTTAAATTTCATAAGAATTTTTATTATATTGTAACAATACAGTGTAGTGTGATTTTAGAAGTGGAGGATCAGGACAGAAGAGGTAAATGAAATCCAACACAATTAAATGAGGCTTCCTCTGGAGTCCCAGAGACTGATAGAAGCCAGCCAAGGAATATCCTGGTAGTTGTTTTTTTATACTTCAATTCAGCACAGACTAGCATGACTTCTGACTTGCCTATGATATTCACTTCACTATGTCATCTATCATGAATTGCTGCTACTTGAGCACTTAAAAGCCCAGTTCACCTGTAGCAAGTTGCAGCCTTGAAATGTCATCTATGAGTTTTCAGGCAGTTTTCATGAATCACATTTTTCATCAAGACCTACTGGGTTTCATCCATTAAAATTCAGACAGTTTCCGTGAATCATGTTTTTGATGAGGACCTACAGGATTTAAAAAGACCCCAGTGACCCCTAGTGGCACTTCCTGGCTGGTCATACATGCATGCTTTCCTCCCCAGTGACCACTTAGCCATGCACAGGAAGCTCAAAAGCAACACCAGAGATGATGACACCTGACTTTCTTGTCAAGAATGTTTCCAGAAACCAGGCTTGGCTCGAGAACATGTTGTCATTCAGAGTAAATAGCCCTATATATTTTTGTCATGAAAAGAGCCCCATCCTTTCCAATTTATGTTCCTAATACATTCCTGGCACATTTGCACTACTTCTCTCAAGTACCCAAGTCAGCTTTACTGACTTTTGAGGAATTCATATTGTAAGTTGCTTGCAATGTATAATGTTTAATGTGTGATACTTTTCAACTATTCAGGACTTCTCACCAAAATATGATAGACAGGATTATGTGCCAGGTGTTGTTGTGACATTATTTTCTCATATTATGGGGAAAATACTAATTAAAAATTGTTTTGAGTGCTTGTAGCAGTATTGCTTTCTGGGATGCAGCTACATGAATATAGTTTCTGTGCACTCCACTGGCCCGGTGGTGGACAAAGGAGAACAGATAAAAATAATTTGTTGCATACATTGATTTTAATTCTTTCTCCTGCTACCATTCACCTTGTTAAGGCATTTTCACAATTTGCTCCTAATCTTTCAGGATTGATCATCATTGTAAAAGAAACTACTGCTTGATTGAGACACAAAAGCATCCATTTATCTAAAGATTCACTTAGGTTTGTCGTGACAACATGAGTGAAGTAAAGCATGCTTTAGATGTCGGAGACATTTTGGGACAATGGGTCACCCTCCTCCAGCCCAGGATTGGGAACAGCTTCCTCAACAAGGAGGCTGTCTCTGTTTCCTGTGGCTGTTGTAATAAAGTACCAAAAATTTAGTGGCTTTGGACAGCAGAAATTTATTGCCTCATTTCTGAGAGCCACTGTCTAAAATCAAGGTGTCAGTGGTGCCATGCTTCTTATGCGGGTCTTAAGGTAAGAATATTTTTTGGTTAATCTCCCAGCTTCTGGAAGTTCCCTGGCTTGCAGCAGTGTAACTCCAGCGTTCCTGTGTCATTCCTCTCCCTGCGTGTATCTCCAAAAGATCCTTTTTTCTAAATACATGAGTGGTTTTATTAGGGGCCCACCCTATTATAAAATGACCTCATGTGAAATAACCATGTCTACATGTAACCTCTCCTTCCAAATGAAGACACACTCTGTGGTACTGTTCACTTGGGACATCAACAAAGGAATTTTGGAGAGAATACGCTTCAACCCATAACTGAGGTGTCATTTTAAATCTGTATTTTAAAAGAAAGAATTATATATAATGAGAAAACGATCTCTTGTATGTCTCTTGACAATAGCAAACAAAGCAAAGTCAAACTTTTCTTTTTCTGCACAAGAAAACCGTCTATAGAATTTACAGAATGAAACGTTGGCATTCTTCATTCCATGTGGGTAAGTTAATCTGTTGTTGCTCACACAGTCACTTATGACTATCGTCATCTGCACCAGTTCATAGCTCATGCTGCTCTGGACCTCACAGAAGAGAACATGTGGCTTTTGAACAACATGTTCTTGAAAAGTGGGGGCAACTCCAGCAAGTGGTTTGCGTCAGCATTCATTACTGCAGGACATAACTTTACCTTTTTAGTAAAGATAATTAACTAAAGTTCAGGTTCACGAACTAGAAGAAGATGGAATACAGATGTCAGGCTCTGAGATTGTATGCTTCACAATTTGTATGAATGTAAAAGTTTCCATTCATGGGACTACTTTTGTTTTGTTAGGGGAGAAAATATTTTGTTGAACAGCTAATTTTAAAACTAAGTCTCACACCCACCAAAAAGTTTATCTGAAAAATATCAAGGGTGATGCTACTTTATCTTGTAGTTATTTTTTCACTTAGAATGCTTATGTTCTCTTTCTGGTAAAAGTAAGCTAATTTTAAACCCAGTTAATGCATTCAAATCTTCCATCCCAAATACATGGCCGGTGACTAATTTGAGGAATATTGTATCAATGAACTTGTTGCTTTTTTTTATTTGTAAGAAAAATGTTGCCTTAATTATGTCACATATGAGACTTATTATGCTTCATGGCATAAGGCAAGAAGATGGAATAAATCACTTCTTCACTGATGTTTATGGTTTACATATAAAAGTAAGGCATGTTCTATAATTTTAAAAATCTGATGATAGAAAAAAAGATTTGATCTTTGTCAGGAAAGTGGCCTTTTGAAGTAACTCCCTTAGGCTGCACAGCTTACCTTTCAGACCACCTTTTCTCATCAGAACTATCTCTGTCAACTCCCTTAGCAAGTAAGTCTTCACAGCCAGTTGAATAGGTATTTAAGAAAACAACTTACAATAGTTATTTGTAGAATATTGTGAAGGGAAATTGTTTTATGTTTTCCCTCTAAGTGTTCATACACTTATGTTTTTCCCTCTAAGGTCCCTCTAAGTTGATTTTATTAGGGAACCCTAAAGAGAGCAAGGAAGCAGCCTATATAAGAGAAAAGTAAATAAAAATGTAATCTGAAATGTTTCCATCTACTTTCAAATAAGTTGCTGTGCTACTAATAGAGATCATGACCTGGCAGGAATTAAGTTTTCTGTGATCAAATAGTCATTCAAGAAGAATGTTGCCACTTGTTTATTTGGTTTGGTTTTTTATTTGTGATTGTATTGTTGTTGTTATGAAGTCTTGCTCTGTTGTCCAGAATGGAGTGCAATGGCATGATCCTGGCTCACTGCAACATTTTCCTCCGGGGTTCAAGTGACTCTCCTGCCTCAGTCCCTGGAGTAGCTGGGACTACAGGCCCCAACACCATGTGTGATGTGTTTTTGTATTTTTAGTAGAGATGGGGTTTCACCACGTTAGCCAGACTGGTCTCGAACTCCTGACCTCAGGTGACTTACCCGCCTGTGCTTTACAAAGCCCTCAGATTACAGGCATGAGCCACGGTGACTATCCCACGTAGTTGATTTTAATGTAACAATCCAAAAATAAATGTCAGAGTCAAGATGTGGTAGATAGATTTAAAACTAATATATTCTGCAGTTGGAAATGAAATGCGATAGCACATACATTCACATTAATTCTTTTATACATTTAGAGATATTGTAAAAATGTATAGGCGGTGTACACAGCAGTACTCAAGAAGCCAAGGAAACACATGTGTAGTGCTAAGTGTTGCATATATGCTTCTGCCGGTGGCTAGGTATAGTGGTCCGGCTGATTATTTCCTTTCCTTCAGAGAGTATACCGTTGATACTTATACTTGCAAAAAGTTGTAAGGCAGTTTTTAGGAGAGTTGTCAAAGGAAAGCCAGGATTACATTAACATTTGTACTCATCCTTTGAGATGCATCAAAGTTCTCTGTTAGAGCAGTAAAAAAATTGAACAGACCATTGATGCATACACATATCAATGTAGTACTTTAGTCATGGCAGTTGCTTTATTTGTATTATATATTGGAATTCTTAGTAATGCTTGTTTTGTGGGTAAGGCAAGGTGGAGGAAGTCACAGAACTTTTGTAAACAGTTTGGAATTGTCCTGGGCTTGGTGGCTCATGCCTCTAATCTCAGCATTTTGGGAGGCTGAGATGATATACCACAGGAGGCTGGGAATCATCTCTTTGTTCCCATACTAAGATCTTACTGTAAAATAGGTAATGTCCACTGAAAAGCAGGTTATAAAACCTTTTCTAATGCTAAGCACTTGAACAATTTTGTTCCATTCTGAATTAACTTTAAGCAAGTAATTCTAAGCTTTTGTCTTGTGTCCTTGTGTGAAATAGCTACCATCATTTTTGCCACACTTATTTGATTTTTACAATAAAGATATTTGTTCAAGATTGTGGTAGTTTAATATTCATTTTTAAAGTGCCGCCAACCACAGCTGTTTTTGTTCTATTTCCCCTATCGGTAGTGTCCAAACTAATATGATGTCTTAACCGGTTATACAGCCCTCATATTAAAACAAACTAAATCCCAGAGCTATGGGTGCAGAAAAAGGGAAGACTCAACTAGAAATCTGGGAGTAATTTCAGTATTTTTTACTATGGTTGTTCCTTCCCTTAATGAGCATATAATCCTGAGTATTATGATGAAATCCAACCAAGAGCAGCAGGGTGAGTGACAGCAGGAAGACATGGCCCAGCTGCACAACAGTGGCACTCCAAAAATAAACTTTCCTCCAGGCTAATGAAGATGAGGTAGGAGCTAGTAATCCACATCCTGTGTGTATATTAGTAAAGTTTAGTGCCAAATTTCATGTATGGCCAATTATTTGAAGGAGCTGGAAGGAAAGTGGAGCGTTAAGTGGGACTTCCGATTTTGCCTGCAGAGAACAGTATTTCAGGCGTGAAGCGGTGAAGAAGAGCACTGGGGCACATGGGTAGAACTGTCAGCTGATAGATAGGAGATGATCATGAGGAAAAATAAGCTGGCAAAGCTTGGATCTAGTAGGCAATTTCCCCTGAAGGCTCTTTAACATAAAAGGAAAGAAATGAAATCAGTCTTAAAATCAGGCTCCCCTTTGCACATGTGCATTAGCACTAAGTTTGTTATCGGCTTTAGTGCTCCAAAAGTGATCCAGAAGAAATGTGCATATGGAGTTTCATTCTCTTGTTATAGCCGAAATTTCCTAGGATACTTCCTTTGGCATGGATGTAAATACTGCCAATCTCTGTTTTCTTCATGCTGTACTTGTGATCTTTAACTTTTCAGTCACTTCAACACTTCCTGCTTGTCAGTCCAGAGTTCCAGAAAGCGCTGACTGTCCAGACACCACCTTTCACTCGGTAACACACTGGGGCATTTCTCTACTTATAAATTTACTACTCAGCATGACGTGTTTATTGCAATATAAGTTACATGGTGGTGTCTTAATATAGAAGTGAAAACTTAGGTTTGTACAGAAACCTAAATAGTTTTGTTCTAAGATAAGAAACAGTAGGAATGTTTTATCTTCAACTAGGAAACTTTCCCCAAGGATGAAAGTTAACAGAAATATTTATTTAATTGTAATGGAATTGTAATTTTGTATCCTCTACTCAGCACATTGTAATTGTTACATAAGTTATTAAATGCACATTTTTCTATTCGTCAACTTCTGCAGTTAGCCTTTTTTTTTTATAAACTGAACTCTCTCTATGGAAAAGTTTTCCATTCTTTGCTTGTATCTAGCTGGATATATGAAAGACTGTATGGAGCAACATCTGTACCACTGGGAACCACACTTCCTTCAAACTGTGGGGCATCATCTATGGTTTTTCTGTCCAGGGTGGCTCTGCAGCTGCTTCTGACTGCTCCTGCTGCCACGCTCACCACCTGCTTTGTTCTCCTGCCATTTTCTATTGTGATTTTTATCAAATGTTTCCAGATGGCAATATTGGGTGGGGCCAGGAAGAGAAATGTTTTGATGTAAGTTTTCAAAACTCTGCTCCCTATATGAGAGCCACCTCCCCTCATCCAGCATGTCTTTTCATACCTCCATCACTCCCCAGTGGCGGGTCTCATCCACATTCGGTCCAAGATTCGGTTAGCTTCCTTAGAATCAGATAGTTACCGACTGCACAGAATGTGAACATCCACAAGAGACCACAATTTGCTTTATCAAGTCTGATCATTGCAGCAAGGATTTTTTTGAAACAAACACAAAAATCCTTGAGAGCAAATCACTAAACAATGTTCAGTAATAGAGGAGACACTAAGTAAACACATGGCCTAATAAAGATGTCTTGATTTACCCTCTGACAAAGTACAATCCTTCTCAGTATTTCCTCGGAGAGTGATAAGGTTAGCTTGTGTCTTGTGTGAAAAAGGAATGGTTTAACTTCAACTAGTAGACTTTCCACAAGGGTGAAGAAAGTAACACAAATATTAACTATCCCAGTAGTGGAACTGTAATTTTGTATCCTCTACACACACATTATATTTGTTAAATCAGTTGTCAAATGCAGATTTGTCTTTTCTCCAAGTTCAGTAGTTAGCCTTTTTCTTAAAGCTGAACTCTGGCTATGGAAAGGCTTTTTATTCATGGAGAGCTTAAATTTAGCAGGATGTGTGACAGACTGTAAGAAGCAACTCTTGTGCCACTGTTGGCCCTCCCTCCTCCTGGGGCTGTGAAACATGATATATGGTGGTAGAAGTTCATTAATGGCATGTAAATGATGGAGTAATTGCTAGTGAGAATAATTCTAATGATATATAGAATGAAAATAAAAAAGGTGAAGTCATTTTGAAAAGAATGAAGAAGTAAATTAAATAAGAATGCATTGAAAATATGATAGATTCTAATCTTTCATATCTAACATTATTGTTTTAGGAGATCATTTTGTTTCACCAAGAATACAATGCTAATTGCATAAAACTCATATACATATAAAAAGTAGTATCTGATTTTTCCAGGAAAAAAATCCAAGTGTAAATTCTATAGTAGTCAAGATTCTTATTTTAATTATAATTTAAGTCTTGGTCATCTCTTTTATTAGCTCTCTAATTTACATATGTAAATCAAAGAAACATTTTCAGAAAACCATTACAGTTTATAAATGTAAGATGCCATTATTGAGAAAATATATTCCTCCATGAGTGGATTTGTCCCATCTCCCATCAACTAATCACACAGCCATATCCATTCATTGAATTTTATTAGTAAGTAATACACTGCTACAAACACTAATTCTCTTCTCCATGTCCATGTTGATTTTGTGTATATGTGTGAGTTGGTTAGAATGCATCTGCCTTATCTCTAACATTCAACAGCAAGATGAGCTAGAAGTCACATTTATATGAATGATTGACTCAGACAATTAACCGATCATTTTAAGTAACTTGGTAAAATCACAAATAATTTACTATCTAAAACTAAGTGCTATGGCCACACATTCCTGTAATGAAAGTGTTATTTGTATTATTAATATATACCTTTGGGAGAAAATAAATTTTACCCTTTACTCTTCCTTCTCTGACCATCTCTGTGCTTTCTTTTTCTCAGCCTAGCCTGACTACATCTGAGATGCTGGGATAATTTTAGTAGAGTAGGAGCATATATTATACAAACATAAATACCATATTTATTTTAAATGTAAAAGTATCAAACCTAAGAATTCACAAAAATTTTGTTTTGCACAATTTAACTTGAGATTTTAGTTGCTCATACATGACACATGGTTGGTTTATGATATAACCTAAGTTTAATTTTAATTGCCAAGGTTCAGTATATATTTATACATCTTAAGGCATTTAGGCACTGTGTTTTAGGTTTTAGGAATTCTTGCGTTTGAGAAAACTGAGTCAACACATTTGCATCATTTTGTGTACCATTCCCTGTAAGGCCCCCGAAAATACTCAAGAATCAAACATATTAATATTTCTATGAAGAGAAATGGATATTCCCTTTAAGGCTTAATGTTACATGAATGCAGACTGAAACAGCTTCCCTCAATTAAGGCTTTATTACATCAGAAATTGAGTTACATACCAATCTCATTTTAAAAAGTCTTGCTTAATTGAGCTTTTTGAATTTCAGATAAAGTATTTTGAATCTGTCTTAATTATGATTTTGAAAATACAGTACAGAATAACAGCCCAGGTGGGATACAAAACATCATAATGAACCAAAAAAAAATACAATACAGGGTGATCTTCTGCCTATTATAGGGCATATGTGACTTAGATTTGGAGAGTAGAAAGCATCTTGCAGTTGAAAAGGGTTGCTTTGTTAAGTTGATTTTTTTTAAGTAGACAGTGGGTACAGACTTAGTTTTGACATAACTTGGCTTTTTAGCAATTATGTGAGATATTCAGTGTGATTTGATAAACCATCAGAGGATAAAAAAGGCATATATTAGTAACATCTCACTGGCTATAGCATAGAAAATTTCACAATATACCACAGTAAGGAAGTATTCAAAATTATCTGTAGAAAAAGATTGTGGGTGCTCTACATTAGAAAAGCTGGCAATGTAGAACATATGTGTGGACAGATTTATGAGCTCTTAATGAGTTAGAATAGGCAGGGGTTACCAACTGGATATTTGAGAAAGTGGAGTAGGAAAGAGATGTAAACACCTCTGTCCTGGGTGTGATTTGATAAGCTGAGAGAATAGTAATGCAATTTACTGATAGAAAAAAGTGAACCTGTTTGAGCAGATTGCCTTTTAGAAACATACGGGTCACCAAATAAAAAACTGCAATGGATACAAACGTCCAGAATTTGGAATCATCTAAAAGCATACATGTGTTACTACAGAAGTAACAATGAAAAACAGTCATAGAAAGTAATGTACTAGAATGGAAACTTTTTAGAAAAAGTTGATGTTATCATGGCAGACAACATTAAGTTATCCAAAAGCAATCCGTAGCCTCTAAGTAGTTAGTTTAATCAGTATGTAAGAAGAAGCGTTTTTCTTTTTTATTTATTATCACTATTATTTGTGTGTGTGTGTGTGTGTGTGTGTAAGAAGAATTCTCACTCTCACCCAGGCTGGAGTGCAGGAGCGGAATCTCGGCTCACTGAAACCTCTGCCTCCTGGGTTCAAGCAATTGTCTGCATCAGCCTCCTGAGTAGCTGGGATTACAAGTGCCTGACACCATGACTGGCTAATTTTTGTATTTTTAGAAGAGATGGGGTTTCACAATTGTGGCCAGACTGGTTTTGAGAAAAATGATAATTTTAAAGAACTATGTTTATGCTAAACACAGATCTTCAGCATTCTTCTAGAATTCTTAGTTGTGTCATCTGCAGTAAAATAAGCCTAAGAATTGCACCAAAATTAGTTTCCCAACTCTGCCAGGAGATTCAAAGTGTTATTGTTATAGGATTCTAGAAACAATCATACTATATATCTGGAAACTCTGTACACACACACCTACACACAAACACACCATTTTCACTCAATAGACATTATATTAAGCACAATGAAAACCTGATAATAAAATAAAGTTACTATGAAGCTGTAGAACACAATAATTAAAGGCAAAAGATAATTTTAAATTTAAACAACTGAAATATTAGATTTTAGCAATTAAAATTTTCTAATTGTTCTTTGGTCCACCATCATAGATTTCAAGCAGATAATTAATGTTGTATGAATGACATTGAGTTCCTATCAATGGAAATTAATTTATGCCATTTAAAAAATTGTTTGTAGTCATATATTGTTTACTATGTAACTTCTTGTATTTGCTCTAAAGTAAGGCTAAATCACATCTTAGCCTCATCTCATCCAAGGAGGTGATTACAGTAAAGGTATCCATGTTGGGTTAATGTGGAAAATAGTTGATGTGGATTAATGTGGGTTTCATGCATAAATTTATTATTCTCCTTATTAAGATAAGCTTGGAACCTTTTTTTCTAATGAACATTTAGTCTATTCAACAGGCAGTGTTCAACTGAGATCAACACTGTTCAAGGCAGCAGATAACAATATAGGCAAAGATAATATTAATCCAAATTTCACATGAAAACTTTTGATGCTATTAATAATGTGGCAAATGGCATGATTTTTACTTTATTATAATTTTTAAGAGAATAAGATAATGAAATGTGTACTGTTTAAGTGTTACAAGAAGCCTCTCCATGTTATTCTTTACCTGAAATTAGATTATAAAAATTACCTTTTTCAAAAGAAATTTATATTATAAATGTTCCTATGGCAAAAAGAAAAAAAACCTGGCCTCTGACTTGGAATATAATATCATTTTATTAAGTAAGATACATGGTAGAGAGAAACAAACTATTTTATTTATCTGTCATGGTAATGACAAAAAAGACAGAAGTCTTTTTTTGTGATTTTTAATATTGACTCCTAAGAACAGTAAAAAGTTGGCAATGTAAATATGTTGCAATTTAGCCAGCTCTGAAAGAAAATGACTGATGATTAGCAAATCAGGCAAATTTTATTGTTGCCATTGAAAATTGCTTTACCCATTATGTGTGTTCATTTACTACCAGAATTGAAATCAATTTTGTACTGCCAATTAATATTGCTGTTTTATTATCATGAGATTCTTGCTTTACATTCTAAAATGTTGTCTCTGAAAAATGAGTGAACACCAAGTAAGTTTTGTTTTTTCTTTAAAAAGGTAGTCATAAAATGCTACTCATATTTAGTAAAAGTAATGAGGCGATTGGGACATGGTGGTGCATTTCTCTAATCCCAACTAGGCAGAATGCTGAGGCAGGAGTATTCCTTGAACCCTGGATGTGAGGCCTCATTGAGTTACGAGCTATCATCTTGTCACTGTAGTCCAGCCTGGGCCATGGAGCATAATCCTAAGTATAGAACAAAAAATAGAACCATGAAAAGTAATATAACATTACAGTTTTTAATTCGCTAGTAGTAATGCATGGATAGTATATTTAGCCAAAACATTTTAAATTGGTAATACACCAAGAGGTCAGATGTTTGGGTCAGATTGCTAGCTAGCTCCTCAACTGGCTAAATCTGTAATAATTGGCAAAGTATTTGACCTAACTGTAATTGATTTTTTATTTGTGGATTTACTAATGCTACCCTCTAAGGAAACTAACTCTGATATTAATTAGATTACCTCAAAAACTTGTTCTGAATGGCACATATTAGACAGTAAAACATTAGCTACTACTACATATTATCAATTATTTTCATCTGCTTATTTTTAAAGCTCATAGTGCACATGATAAAATTCCAGAAGACCGAGAATGGCTGTTAGATGCAATAGAATGCTCTAAGAGTCACTATCAAAAATGAGCATATCCGTGCATAAAATGTGTGGTAGCTTTATTTAGCAGTTATTTCATTGTTTGCCATAGTGTTTTTTCTTACAATTTTGTAGAAGCCTGTGTCAGAATTAAGAACTTTTTTAGAAGCGAATAATCATGGATGATTGAAATTAACATTTTAAGCTGATACTGAAAATTATTCTAAATTCTATTACATTTCTATTTGTATTTTCTTTCAAAGGCTAATGGAAGTCTTAAAAAGAAAGTGGATACTTCCCTGCCAGGGAAGATACCGTGATCATGAAGGTGGCTTTCCCAGGGAAAGGCCTATATGTTGCACTCTAGATGTGCTGACCCGTGAGATTTCCCCAAATGTGGGACACTCAAATGCATAATTTGTGGAAGTGAAGGACTGTGTTTGTGCTTTCACATGGGAAAAAAAGAGAGAGAAAATAAAATTGAGTCATTTAGTGGATATAGAAAATTGAAAGGAAACCATATACTGGAAACAATTCAATATGCCTACAAAAATTGGTGTCCTCCAGTACAAAACAATACAACATCAAATGGTTATTTCTTAGAAAGATCAAATAGTGCTAGGATGACACTCGCAAATGCTTGAGAACTTTGTCTAGATGAGGTGGCTGGGGGAAGCCCCCAAAAGGCAGCAGAAAAATCTGGGAAAAACAGAGGTAATTTTTAAATGCATAAGCCAATGTTTATGTATTAATGTTGCCCTTAAAAATATTTACTTTGTGAAATGAATAGCATTGGTTTGTTTGTTCTTAAAAAGTAGTTTCCTTTTGGAAGCAACTTGTGTGAAATGGCCTATAAATTATGTAGCTAAAATAATTCAGATTTTTTCCCTAAATTATAAATCATTTGAGGAAGTGTAAACATGTTATCAATGTCAGCTTTCTTGTATTTCTTAACAGTTTATTCTAGAGGAGCCAAGATGGCCGAATAGGAACAGCTCCGGTCTACAGCTCCCAGCGTGAGCGACGCAGAAGATGGGTGATTTCTGCATTTCCATCTGAGGTACCGGGTTTATCTCACTAGGGAGTGCCAGACAGTGGGTGCAGGCCAGTGGGTGCGCGCACCGTGCGCGAGCCGAAGCAGGGCGAGGCATTGCCTCACTTGGGAAGCGCAAGGGGTCAGGGAGTTCCCTTTCCGAGTCAAAGAAAGGGGTGACGGACGCACCTGGAAAATTGGGTCACTCCCACCCGAATATTACGCTTTTCAGACCAGCTTAAAAAACGGCGAACCACGAGATTATATCCCACACCTGGCTCGGAGGGTCCTACGCCCACAGAGTCTCCCTGATTGCTAGCACAGCAGTCTGAAATCAAGCTGCAAGGCGGCAGCGAGGCTGGGGGAGGGGCGCCCGCCATTGCCCAGGCTTGATTAGGTAAACAAAGCAGCCAGGAAACTCCAACTGGGTGGAGCCCACCACAGCTCACGGAGGCCTGCCTGCCTCTGTAGGCTCCACCTCTGGGGGCAGGGCACAGACAAACAAAAAGACAGCAGTAACCTCTACAGACTTAAGTGTCCCTGTCTGACAGCTTTGAAGAGAGCAGTGGTTCTCCCAGCACGCAGCTGGAGATCTGAGAACCGGGAGACTGCCTCTTCAAGTGGGGCCCTGACCCCTGACCCCCGAGCAGCCTAACTGGGAGGTACCCCCCAGCAGGGGCACACTGACACCTCACACGGCAGGGTATTCCAACAGACCTGTAGCTGAGAGTCCTGTCTGTTAGAAGGAAAACAAACAGAAAGGACATCCACACCGAAAACCCATCTGTATATCACCATCATCAAAGACCAAAAGTAGATAAAACCACAAAGATGGGGAAAAAACAGAACAGAAAAACTGGAAACTCTAAAACACAGAGCGCCTCTCCTCCTCCAAAGGAACACAGTTCCTCACCAGCAACGGAACAAAGCTGGATGGAGAATGGCTTTGACGAGCTGAGAGAAGAAGGCTTCAGACGATCAAATTACTCTGAGCTACGGGAGGACATTCAAACCAAAGTCAAAGAAGTTGAAAACTTTGAAAAAAATTTAGAAGAATGTATAACTAGAATAACTAATACAGAGAAGTGCTTAAAGGAGCTGATGGAGCTGAAAACCAAGGCTCGAGAACTACGTGAAGAATGCAGAAGCCTCAGGAGCTGATGCGATCAACTGGAAGAAAGGGTATCAGCAATGGAAGATGAAATGAATGAAATGAAGCAAGAAGGGAAGTTTAGAGAAAAAAGAATAAAAAGAAATGAGCAAAGCCTCCAAGAAATATGGGACTATGTGAAAAGACCAAATCTACGTCCGATTGGTGTACCTGAAAGTGATGGGGAGAATGGAACCAAGTTGGAAAACACTCTGCAGGATATTATCCAGGAGAACTTCCCCAATCTAGCAAGGCAGGCCAACGTTCAGATTCAGGAAATACAGAGAACGCCACAAAGATACTCCTTGAGAAGAGGAACTCCAAGACACATAATTGTCAGATTCACCAAAGTTGAAATGAAGGAAAAAATGTTAAGGGCAGTCAGAGAGAAAGGTCGGGTTACCCTCAAAGAGAAGCCCATCAGACTAACAGTGGATCTCTCGGCAGAAACCCTAGAAGCCAGAAGAGAGTGGGGGCCAATATTCAACATTCTTAAAGAAAAGAATTTTCAACCCAGAATTTCATATCCAGGCAAACTAAGCTTCATAAGTGAAGGAAAAATAAAATACTTCACAGACAAGCAAATGCTGAGAGATTTTGTCACCACCAGGCCTGCCCTAAAAGAGCTCCTGAAGGAAGCGCTAAACATGGAAAGGAACAACCGGGACTAGCCGCTGCAAAATCATGCCAAAATGTACAGACCATCGAGACTAGAAAGAAACTGCATCAACTAATGAGCAAAATCACCAGCTAACATCATAATGACAGGATCAAATTCACACATCACAATATTAACTTTAAATATAAACGGACTAAATTCTCCAATTAAAAGACACAGACTGGAAAATTGGATAAAGAGTCAAGACCCATCAGTGTGCTGTATTCAGGAAACCCATCTCACATGCAGAGACACACATAGGCTCAAAATAAAAGGATGGAGGAAGATCTACCAAGCAAATGGAAAACAAAAAAAGGCAGGGGTTGCAATCCTAGTCTCTGATAAAACAGACTTTAAACCAACAAACATCAAAAGAGACAAAGAAGGCCATCACATAATGGTAAAGGGATCAATTCAACAAGAAGAGCTAACTATCCTAAATATATATGCACCCAATACAGGAGCACCCAGATTCATAAAGCAAGTCCTGAGTGACCTACAAACAGACTTAGACTCCCACACATTAATAATGGGAGACTTTAACACCCCACTGTCAACATTAGACAGATCAACGAGACAGAAAGTCAACAAGGATACCCAGGAATTGAACTCAGCTCTGCAACAAGTGGACCTAATAGACATCTACAGAACTCTCCACCCCAAATCAACAGAATATACATTTTTTTCCAGCACCACGCCACACCTATTCCAAAATTGACCACATAGTTGGAAGTAAAGCTCTCCTCAGCAAATGTAAAAGAACAGAAATTATAACAAACTATCTCTCAGACCACAGTGCAATCAAACTAGAACTCAGGATTATGAATCTCACTCAAAGCCACTCAACTACATGGAAACTGAACAACCTGCTCCTGAATGACTACTGGGTACATAACGAAATGAAGGCAGAAATAAAGATGTTCTTTGAAACCAGCGAGAACGAAGACACAACATACCAGAATCTCTGGGATGCATTCAAAGCAGTGTGTAGAGGGAAATTTATAGCACTAAATGCCCACAAGAGAAAGCAGGAAAGATCCAAAATTGACACCCTAACATCACAATTAAAAGAACTAGAAAAGCAAGAGCAAACACATTCAAAAGCTAGCAGAAGGCAAGAAATAACTAAAATCAGAGCAGAACTGAAGGAAATAGAGACACAAAAAACCCTTCAAAAAATCAATGAATCCAGGAGCTGGTTTTTTGAAAGGATCAACTAAATTGATAGACCACTAGCAAGACTAATAAAGAAAAAAAGAGAGAAGAATCAAATAGACACAATAAAAAATGATAAAGGGGATATCACCACCGATCCCACAGAAATACAAACTACCATCAGAGAATACTACAAACACCTCTATGCAAATAAACTAGAAAATCTAGAAGAAATGGATAAATTCCTCAACACATACACTCTCCCAAGACTAAACCAGGAAGAAGTTGAATCTCTGAATAGACCAATAACAGGAGCTGAAATTGTGGCAATAATCAATAGTTTACCAACCAAAAAGAGTCCAGGACCAGATGGATTCACAGCTGAATTCTACCAGAGGTACAAGGAGGAACTGGTACCATTCCTACTGAAACTATTCCAATCAGTAGAAAAAGAGGGAATCCTCCCTAACTCATTTTATGAGGCCAGCATCATTCTGATACCAAAGCCGGGCAGAGACACAACCAAAAAAGAGAATTTTAGACCAATATCCTTGATGAACATTGATGCAAAAATCCTCAATAAAATACTGGCAAAACGAATCCAGCAGCACATCAAAAAGCTTATCCACCATGATCAAGTGGGCTTCATCCCTGGGATGCAAGGCTGGTTCAATATACGCAAATCAATAAATGTAATCCAGCATATAAACAGAGCCAAAGACAAAAACCACATGATTATCTCAATAGATGCAGAAAAGGCCTTTGACAAAATTCAACAACCCTTCATGCTAAAAACTCTCAATAAATTAGGTATTGATGGGACGTATTTCAAAATAATAAGAGCTATCTATGACAAACCCACAGCCAATATCATACTGAATGGGCAAAAACTGGAAGCATTCCCTTTGAAAACTGGCACAAGACAGGGATGCCCTCTCTCACCACTCCTATTCAACATAGTGTTGGAAGTTCTGGCCAGGGCAATGAGGCAGGAGAAGGAAATAAAGGGTATTCAATTAGGAAAAGAGGAAGTCAAATTGTCCCTGTTTGCAGATGACATGATTGTATATCTAGAAAACCCCATTGTCTCAGCCCAAAATCTCCTTAAGCTGATAAGCAACTTCAGCAAAGTCTCAGGATACAAAATCAATGCACAAAAATCACAAGCATTCTTATACACCAACAACAGACAAACAGAGAGCCAAATCATGAGTGAACTCCCATTCACAATTGCTTCAAAGAGAATAAAATACCTAGGAATCCAACTTACAAGGGATGTGAAGGACCTCTTCAAGGAGAACTACAAACCACTGCTCAAGGAAATAAAAGAGGTTACAAACAAATGGAAGAACATTCCATGCTCATGAGTAGGAAGAATCAATATCGTGAAAATGGTCATACTTCCCAAGGTAATTTACGGATTCAATGCCATCCCCATAAAGCTACCAATGACTTTCTTCACAGAATTGGAAAAAACTACTTTAAAGTTCATATGGAACCAAAAAAGAGCCCGCATCACCAAGTCAATCCTAAGCCAAAAGAACAAAGCTGGAGGCATCACACTACCTGACTTCAAACTATACTACAAGGCTACAGTAACCAAAACAGCATGGTACTGGTACCAAAACAGAGATATAGATCAATGGAACAGAACAGAGCCCTCAGAAATAACGCTGCATATCTACAACTATCTGATCTTTGACAAACCTGAGAAAAACAAGCAATGGGGAAAGGATTTCCTATTTAATAAATGGTGCTGGGAAAACTGGCTAGCCATATGTAGAAAGCTGAAACTGGATCTCTTCCTTACACCTTATACAAAAAGTAATTCAAGATGGATTACAGATTTAAACGTTAGACCTAAAACCATAAAAACCCTAGAAGAAAACCTAGGCATTACCATTCAGGACATAGGCATGGGCAAGGACTTCATGTCCAAAACACCAAAAGCAATGGCAACAAAAGCCAAAATTGACAAATGGGATCTCATTAAACTAAAGAGCTTCTGCACAGCAAAATAAACTACCATCAGAATGAACAGGCAACCTACAAAATGAGAGAAAATTTTCACAACCTACTCATCTGACAAAGGGCTAATATCCAGAATCTACAATGAACTCAAACAAATTTACAAGAAAAAAACAAACAACCCCATCAAAATTGGGTGAAGGACATGAACAGACACTTCTCAAAACAAGACATTTATGCAGCCAAAAAAACACATGAAAAAATGCTCATCATCACTGGCCATCAGAGAAATGCAAATCAAAACCACAATGAGATACCATCTCACACCAGTTAGAATGGCAATCATTAAAAAGTCAGGAAAGAACAGGTGCTGGAGAGGATGTGGAGAAATAGGAACACTTTTACATTGTTGGTGGGACTGTAAACTAGTTCAACCATTGTGGAAGTCAGTGTGGCGATTCCTCAGGGATCTTGAACTAGAAATACCATTTGGCCCAGCCATCCCATTACTGGGTATATACCCAAATGACTATAAATCATGCTGCTATAAAGACACACGCACACATATGTTTATTGCGGCATTATTCACAATAGCAAAGACTTGGAACCAACCCAAATGTCCAACAATGGTAGACTGGATTAAGAAAATGTGGCACATATACACCATGGAATACTATGCAGCCATAAAAAATGATGAGTTCATGTCCTTTGTAGGGACATGGATGAAATTGGAAATCATCATTCTCAGTAAACTATCACAAGAACAAAAAACCAAACACCGCATATTCTCACTCATACGTGGGAATTGAACAATGAGATCACATGGACACAGGAAAGGGAATATCACACTCTGGGGACTGTGGTGGGGTGGGGGGAGAGGGGAGGGATAGCATTGGGAGATATACCTAATGCTAGATGACGAGTTAGTGGGTGCAGCGCACCAGCATGGCACATGTATACATATGTAAGTAACCTGCACAATGTGCACATGTACCCTAAAACTTAAAATAAAAAAAAAAAAAAAGAAATCAATGTTAGTCTATGGATGACCAACATAGACATCATGTCACACAAATGTCAGGCACCAAAGAGGACATACTATATGATTCCATTTATATGAAGTTAAACCATAGGCAAAACCAATCTATCTGTAGGGATAGAATTCACAATAATGGTTATCTCTCAGGGAAAGGGATTGACTGTCAATATAAGCAAGTCTTCTAGGGTACTGAAAATGATCTATGTCGATGTCTAATATCTTGATTTGGGTCATGGTTACACTTATGTATACACATGTAAAAATTCATATAAATATACAAATATTTAAAAATATGTGTACAGATTTACACATTTGAATGTATATATGTATAGCTCAATAAAATTTTTAAAATATTTTTTTAAAAAGTTTATTCTAATGAAGAAAATAAAATATAAGGTATAAAGTTACTTTTATAATCAAATTTTCAATCTTTTTAAATATTTAGAATTTGGAGACAGTTGACCACGATGCTTTAGATGGGCATAAGACCTCTCCAACAGAAGATACTCCATTATATCCTCATTCAACAGGCTGTATGTATCAACAGGTTAAATAATAATAATAATAATTTTTCAAAACTCATTTTGATGATTTACTTATATGGTCTTCAATTATTATTTTATTACATATTTTGTAACGTATCAGCTGTGACTGCAAACTAAAAAAAAATTTCTAGGACAGCTTTGGCAAGACGATCAGAAGAAGAATAGTTTAAGTGGGGTCATCTTTTATTTTACGCTTGTGATATTTTCTTTGTAATTAGGTACTACCTTGTCTTAGTTCATAAAAATGTGCAATATTTCAATAGAAGCATAAAGTAATTTATTTAGTCTTTCTCAAAATCCAGTGGCAGTAAAACTTAACAATTTTACCAGCTTTAATACAAAATTTACTACAAAAAGTACTGAACAAAAATGTAAATAAAATCAATGTATGAGCAATTCTAAGTTAAAACAAATATTTGTGTTACAATATTTTGGGAAGATTAGCCACAATGTGAGTAATGCAATTTTCTTTTCTTCCGTCTTTTCTCTTTTCTTCCCTTCCCTTTCCATTTCTTTTCCTTCCTTCCTTCCTTCCTTCCTTCCTTCCTTCCTTCCTTCCTTCCTTCCTTCCTTCCTTTCTTTCCTTTCTTTGTCTCTTTCTTCTTTTCTTTCATTTGTTCTTTTAATGGAGTTTCACTCCTGTTGCCTGGGCTGGAGTGCAATGGTTGTGATCTTGGCTCACTACAACTTCCACCCCCTGAGTTCAAGCAATTCTCCTGCCTCATCCTCCAAAGTAGCTGGGATTACAGGCATGCATCTGGCTAATTTTGTATTTCTGGTAGAGACAGTGCTTCTCTGTGTTAGTCAGATAGTTCTAGATCTCCTGAACTCACAATCCACCCACCTTGGTCTCTCAAAGTGCTGAGATTACAGGTGGTGAGTCATTGCACCCAGCCAGGTTAATCATTTAAAGCTTGTCTTGTGCTGTAACATTTAGCATGACTTCTCACCAAGTTCATGTAGCCAAGGGATGGAATTACCTAAATCACAGTAGTTGCCCAGAATAGCAGCTGTATTGCTCAGAAACCTTATTTTTTATCACCAGAAAAAATAGAAAACGGGAAAATGTAAAAAACAAGCATATTTTAATTCTAAACGTTCTTCACATTTAATGTTTGATAGTTTAATTTCTTGTTGAGATAAAGAATCTGGACATATTTTTAATAGAAATTATAAAATATTAAAATCAATATGCACAATTTTCATATGTCACAATGTGTGGAGTATAGTAGATTATATTTTTGTGTTGGGGCACTTTTGTGGTAGAATGTATTAAGTGATGCTTCTAAAATTTGGTTTCATCTAACCCCAGTGAAGTGCATATTATCAGAATCCACAGTACCTTGAAGTACCATTGCGCCAAGATTTCTGACAGCTTTGCTAGCCAGTGACAATTTTCCTTGAAAGCAGTAAGTCTTCTAGTTTATTTCTGTATTATTTTAAAGCTTTTGTTGTTAGATGTAGGGTTTACTGAAGATATAAGTGCCTTCTGATTTTAAATAATACATGTAATTTTTTATTTGATGTAATATCTCAATGCCCATTGTTGGAAACAATAGGATATGAAGTGTGTTGCATAGCTTGAGGAACAGCAATTTGTTTGTTCAAATTGGTTAAAATATACTATGTTTTTATCTTTTTATAGTACATAAGCAGTAGCATCGACCACTATGAATGCAAAATGCAGTCTACATTAGTCAAGACCTATAAATATACCATCAGGGCTACTGATATTGGTACATTGTAATCCAACTATGTTATGGCCCTTCCTATTTGGCCTATTGTTATTTGCAGTCTACATTTCTCTTCTGGCCTAGACTTAGATTTCGGAATTTCTATTCTTTAGAGAGTGTAAGAGAAATATATGTAGATTAATCCTATCTCTGCATTACTGCTGCATCTCTGCAAGTTTGCCACCTCAAGTGAATGCATCATGTTGTCCTGGTTCTAATCACCTCCCAATCATCCTGGAGAGGATTCTTCAAATGGAAATCAACATGTCCTTCTTTAATGGACCCCTTAAATTATTACTATTAAGCAGATGTCAGGATGTGACTCAGCCCACGGAAAGTCCATATGTCACATACTGGTATCTGCTTGAAAGTCCAGTTTTCTATTGATCACATGACCAGAAAATTAACTACTATTTACTACCCATGAATTCAAATATTTGCCTTTATAAAATAATGATTTAATGTTTTTATTCCTTCATTTAAAAAAACAGCATGCAGTTTAATCATTGAGCTAATTTACTCATTCCATCTTAGGTTTGTCCTTTCATTTCTGGTGTCTATGAAAGTCTGCCAAGAAGACATTGTTCATCCACCTTGAAACTGCCATTCATCAACCAGGCATGTTGTTGTTAATCAGGAGTTCTTCAAAGGGCATTGCTCATGTAAGAGTGAGATCCAGTAATTCCTGAGGTGTTTCCAAACTTGACGCTAGAAAATACCAGACTACTTGCTGTTGAACAGGATGAGCATCTCCTTGTACTTCCCTGGTAACATTTTACTCTATAAAGCCATCTTTTATGATATTTTGGAAGCCTTCTGAGCACTTCCTCATTAGATTATTTCCTTAATTTCCCCAACACATTATAGGTGTTGCAAGTTTTGTAATTATTTTATGGTCTTCAGTCAAAGAAGCAGTCTCAACACCAAGGCAAACAAGCTAGTAATTATCTTTCCGATGGCAGCTATTGTTTCATGACATCCAGGAGTGCCCTGGATCACAATTTCCAGCTAATGCTGAAGGGGGGCATGAGTGGGCTTTCTGCCATGGCCTCAGTCTGCCCGAGAACATGTTGAAAGTACTTCTAAATCAGAATTTGGATCACAAAAGCCCAATGTGTAGACAGAAGGAGCATTTTACCATTCAGAAATGGCCAGATTTAGTGAAATTTCTTATTTAAATAGACCACAATTTATTGTTTTTCAAATTGATGAATTATAATTTTACATATTTACAAAGTAGAACTATTATTTTTATACATGCACACAATGAGTAATGACCAAATTTTTAAATGCCCTATTGGTAATTTCTGTATTAGTAATTTCAGACATGTATGACATAATTGTTTAAACAGCTTTCCACATCTAAACTTCTAGTTATTTTGAAATCCATAATAAATTATTCATACCTATATTCTCCCTCCTATACAATCAAACTTTAGGACCCATTCCTTCTAACTGTATTTTTTACCCATTAACTAACTTACTTATTTGTTCGCTCAATATCTTTCACAGCCTATAATAATCCGTCATTCTATTCTCTACGTCCATGAGATCAACTTTGTTAATTCTCACGTATGAATAAAAACATGCAATCCTTGTCCTTTGTATTTCCTGGCTAATTTCACTTAACATAATGTCCCTTATATGAAGCCCTTTTCTGAGTAATGTTTAGTTAATGTATTGAGGTTTTTATAAAACTGAAATAATCACTTGCTTAAAATTTACCTTAACTGTTACCAAAATTCCTTCAGTACATAGGACTGTAGTTTGGAAACAGCTAAATGAACAAAGATGTCTTGAAGCTGTCTTAGGACATGAATATTGTACTCTTTTCTATCTCCTGTGTTATTTAACTTTGGTTTGTCTTCAAATTAATAAAAATATTCTAGTAAATTATGTTGGGTACCAACATTAAAGACCAAAAGAAATCAGCAATGCACAAATTTAACTTTATAAATACAAAGAAAGAAGTTACAACAAATACCAAAAGTTATTTAATAAAAGGATATACTGTTTATACTCATAATTTTCAAAGTAGTTAATTTCTTTTTAATTTTTGTGATTATTGCTTATTTCAAACATGGGGTATTATAACTGAGTTCACAGAAAAGTTATTATAAAAGAGTAATAAAATAATAATATACACTGGATGTAATATGGTAAAGTTTGGTCAAGTAGGCAGGAGTAAAGACAAGTGAGTCCTCTGCCATGAGTAACTTTGGGGAAATAAGTACATTTTGGGGAATAAGTTACTTAGTCTTTCTAGGATTCAGTATCTTCTTTTGAGAATAATGCATTTTCTGAATTACATAAGATTATTTACGTGATTAAATCAGAATTATTAACACTCAATAAATATACCTATTAACCATAGTTGTGGAAGAAAGAGGAGCATAGACAGAAGCTCCAAAAGTCAAAACATGGTTGTAGCCATAAAGCAAAATACAGTTTGTTTACAAGTATCTAAGACATTTTTGTATGCTTTTAATCGTGTCTTAGGGTTGCGACAAAGAAAGAAAGAATACCCACTTCCTGCCCTGGAGAAGCTGATTGCACAGAAAAAGAAACAAGGCAGATATACATGCCTCAGTACATTGCCAAGACAACATAAAGCACAAGCAACCAAGTACAAACGTAAGATACCTAATTTGCAATTTTATATTCTGTCTGTTTCATTTGCTTCTTACTGGTGTGATTAACCATCTCTGTATGTGTTAAATTCAACACCCTAGGGGTCATATGGGCTATAGTGCCAGAACTTACATTACAATTTTTCTTCCAATAGTGGCTGTTAACCAAGTATTGGTGAACATCCCATATGAAGACTCTACTAAAAGTAAAGCTACCGTGACCGTGATGTTTGGATGATATAATTTACTGGATCTAGGAAAGAGAAAGAAAGTGTGTGTTTTGTAATCCTATAAATGATAAGTGCTGAGAAACTAGTAGCTGAAAGACAAACTATTTCTGCCCACTGAAAGGAAAAAAATGAAGAAATTCTAGGAGAATCATTTACTACAGTTAAAATATTCTAATTTTTAAATTTAGTTTCTATCAATATCTATACAGAAAAGTAAAAAAAAAAATAACAATAATAAAGAGCTTGAGTATAAACATTACCAAAATTTAAGCATCCCATATTCTCTTATTTGGAGGTTTATCCTAAATAGGTGACCTACAAATATGATATAACTTTTTTACCACTTTATTTTCAAATGAATACTTTCCATAGGCAGTTTGATGATAATTCTTAACTAATTTTTTTTACAAGTTCACATAACGTAATTTGAAAAAGAAATTTGTTTCTTTAGCAGAAAAAGCTCTCATTTGAGAAAAATACATAGAGAATTTAAAAAAAAGCACAGCTTATGAAACAGGTAACATAAATATGTCAGTCACAGTAACTCAGAGATTTTAGCCATATTATAAAGAAGAACTTCCTAAATAATTCTTTTAAAGTACACTAATTTCTGAGAGAAAAACAGTAGCTGCTATCAGAATCTTCAAAGTAATAATAATTAATAATTAGAATTTACCTAACTGTTCTGCTTCTCATCTTTGAAAAATCATAGTCTATATTTTTACCTATGGATTCAATTGCAGGAATACTGTTTCTGGTGGAAACTATACATATGTAAACATTATATATATTATATATATAAACTATACAAATTATATATAATTTATATATTATATAAAATTATTCTTATGTATAATATATTATATAATTTATATATAAATTATAAATATATATTTATAAATTTTAAATTTATATATTTATAATTTTAATTATATTATGTTAAATTTTAAATTTATAATTAAATATTAAAATTAAATTTATATTAAATATTAAATTTTAATTAAATTTTAATTTTTAATTAAAATTAAAAATTTATATTAAATATTAAATTTATATATGTATAATTATAATTATATTATTTATAAATATATAATATTTATATATAATATAATATATAATATTCTTATATTATATATTATGTTATATATATTCTTACATTATATATTATATATAATATATAATGTATTATATAAATATATATTATTCATAATTAAAATAAATATTAAATATAATGTAATATATAATATATAATATAATATAAAATAAATATATATTATTAAAATAATAATAAATAATATTAAAATATATAATTTATATTATATAATATATAATATTTTTATATATTATATATTATATAATATATAATAATAATTATATAATATAATATATTATATAATATATATATGTGGCTGTTGGATCACAGAATTCATGTGACAAGTAGTACCAGTATTTTTGAGTACCACAAGTTTTTCTGGTGGGTGAGATCTAACAGGGAGCAGATATTCCCACTCAAAAAGTGCTCACAACCTGAGATAAGAAGAAAAAATAATGCTTGTAGTATGAAAATAATTCTGTCCACTTGTCTTTCCATCAAGTGACAAATTAATATTAACAACAACTCATTTATCAATGCAGCCATTTTTGAAGGAGTATTTTAAATTTTGATATTAACAACAAATTGAGTGACTATACAGATTTTTAACTACAGACACCTTAGGTCCATATTTTAATGACATTATATCTGTTTGTTTTTTTTAAAAATGTGTTTGTTTAAAAAAATCTTTTGATTATATACATTTACTGTGTCAATGCAACTGTAAATAAATTAACAAAAAAGATTTTTTATAAAGGAAACTCTTCTTTCTACATAGATCCCACAAGACAAATAAAGATCTGACCTTTTAAGTGGTGAGTTTAACTAGAAACTTCTGCAATGCACTAGAAAATATACTCATACAGATAAAAACATAAACAAATATAATTTCACACTTTCCAATTAAAGATCTGTAGAGAATGTGTTGCTAATTGTATTCTTAGCCCTCAGTTTTCTCTTGAAATGAACTAAATTTTGTTATAATTTGTTAATTTACTTACATGACTTCCCACCCTGAGTCTCAGTTCTGTGTAAGATTTGAACATTACTACTTACTTTGTTGGACAGAGGTGGACATTTAGAAGTCATAAAATGCACTCAAAATTTCTCTTCTCACATTATGATTTTTAAAGCCATACCTCTCTTAGAATTTAAATAGAATAACATTAAGCAACTTCAAGGCTTGGTTTATTAAAATATTTCTCATGAATACATTTTAAATATAAACATTTTGTACCATTAAATTTGGCTTCTTTTTACACTAAGGAAACATATGACTCAATAAAACTCAGTTTAGTTACCAACACCAAATATAGGGGAACACTTAAGAAATACATATATTAGGCCGGGCGCGGTGGCTCAAGCCTGTAATCCCAGCACTTTGGGAGGTCGAGGCGGGAAGATCACAAGGTCAGGAGATCAAGGCCATCCTGGCTAACACGGTGAAACCCCATCTCTACTAAAAATACAAAAAAATTAGCCAGGCGTGGTGGTGGGCGCCTGTAGTCCCAGCTGCTCGGGAGGCTGAGGCAGGAGAATGGCATGAACTGGGAGGCGGAGCTTGCAGTGAGCCGAGATCGTGCCACTGCACTCTAGCCTGGGTGACAGAGCAAGACTCTGTCTCAAAAAAAAAAAAAAAGAAAAAAAAAGAAAGAAAGAAATGCATATACTTTTAATTTAATATTGTCTGACATAAATGATTTTACATATGTACCTGATAGCTACAAAATTTTAAACTAGTTGATCAAAAACAGACAAAAAAAAACATGAGTTAGTTTTTTCTAAATGAAAATAGACTTTCAAAGTAAACTATTATTAATGAACAAAAACAGCTTTATAATTTAAAAACTCACTAGTATTGCCTTGTCTATGTAATATATTGCATTCAAATTCAGGAGTTTGAGACCAGCCGAGCCAACATGGCAAAACTCAGTCTGTACTAAAAATGTAAACAACAACAAAAAACTTCCGTTTGGGCTGGCAGGTGCCTGAGGTCCCAGCTACTCGGGAGACTGACTCAGGAGAATTGCTTGAACCTGAGAGGCAGAAGTTGCAGCGAACTGAGATCCTGCCACTCCAGGTTGAGCAACAGAGCAAGATTTAATCACACCCCACTCACGTGCCAAAAAAGAATAAATAAATAAGAAAAGATCAAATTAACTGTGAATACATCAGGTATTGTTTATGCCAGTTCACCTGACCAAAGACAAAAATCCAGGTACTGATGGAACTTACATTTTCACTTTAGTGGAAAGTAGTGACAACGTCTATTGATTTTATTTTTATGTAAGAAGGATAAGGATTTGGGGTTCATTTATAAGCATGTGAATAGTATAAGCTCAAAGGAGATTTGAGCAGAGAAAGAGGATGGTAGAAGAAGACATGCAAAAGAGAATAAGAAGAAAATAATATATGGTTGGTTGTTACATTGTAAAGACCATGGTTTTAGCTTAGGAAAAAGGGAAGCTGGTATTGAATGCTCATAGGTAGAGTTACTTTTTAAGGTAAGGGCAACGTTCTATATTTAAATAATAGTGATGGTTGCATAATATTGGGAATATCCTGAAAATCACTGAATGTGTACTTTAAAATGGTTAATTTTATAGTATCTGAGATATAGTTCACCTAGTTGTAATAGTGGTAATAGTGTAATACTTGTAATAGTGGAAGGTAGGAGATCAGTAAAGAGGCTGAGCTAATCAGATGAGAAATGTGGATAACCTGTATCTGGATGACAGCAGGAAAAATAGGGAAAAGTGGTTAGATTCTGGACCTGTTTTAAAAGGAAAACAAGAAGAATTGGAGGATTAATAGAAATGAGGAGATGAAAAGAAAAGCATCAAGGATGACCTTTCAGTTTTAGGCCTTTGCAACAGGATGTAATTACTATCAGGTGAAATGGGAAACACTTGGGGGAAGTTGTTTGGAAGGAACATCAGAATTCAGTGTACAGCCTTGAGATCAAATTGCCTGTTAAACATGAATATGTGCAATAGAGTCATATATGATTTGGGTTTGGTAAGAGACTGGCTGGAGACAACCACGTGGGACTCATAGTACCATTCAGAAATCCATCATACAGGCAGAGATAACTGGGAGATTGGGAGAAAATTCATCAGGAATTGTTCAAGGAAGAGGGTGTCTAAGAAGTGACTTATATTTGGCCGGGCCTGGTGGCTTGCACCTCCAATGCTAGCACTTTGGGAGCCTGAGGCAGGCAGATGGATTGATCCTAGAAACTCAAGTCCAGCCTAGGATACATGGGAGAGACCCTGTTTCTACCAAAATTAGCTAGTCTTGGTGGCCTGTAGTCACAGTCGCCCAGGAGGCTGATGTGCAAAGATCACTTGAGCATGGGAGTTTGAAGCTGCAGTGAGTTCTTGATTGCACCACTGCACTCCAGCTTGGACAACAGAGGCAGACCCTGTCTCAGTAAACAAACAAACAAAAAAAACAAAGACAAGAAATTAAAAAAAAAAAATATATATATATATATATATATAATATTTGGCCAAAAAAAGGTGATTATTTTAAGTATAGTGTATTTGGTAGACTGTTGGGGATGAGCGCCTGACTGGTAAGGTAAGTGGAATTTTCAAATGAGAGCATATTACCAATGGAAAAAATACTCACCTGAAATTCAATGTAACATTTTAAATTTAGCAATTAGGGTGTCACCGATGGCCTTTGAGAAAGGACTGTGACTTCCTTGTTGTGGGATAAAACCTGAGACAGTATATGAACTCATGGAAAGAAAATCACTAATAGAAATTCTCTGTTGATATTAAAAGCAGAGAAAAATGTCAGTACCAAAAGAGACAGTTTCTGTTGTGGATCATAAAACATGGAGTTTTTATATATGTGTGATAAGGAAATCAGGGCAGTGAAGAAGAGAACAAAAGAAATTACACGAAAGAGGAAAAGATCAATCGCATTGATGGGTTGGGTCCAGGAGGATGTATTTTAAAACGTGATAAAGGTTTTGTCTTTGAATAAATACGTGCATATAGATAAAGGTGTGATTTAGATCAGAATAACAAACAACAGAAGTTGAGGAATTTAATACTGTACAGTATAAAACTTAACAAATTGGAGGAAAGGATGTTTATGATAAGTTATGAGAATAAAAGCAATGCAAAGGAAGTTCAGGAAATGAACATATTATCAAATAAAAACAAAATAGGTAACTTCTTGATTCTTCCCTCCCACTTTTTTAAACTGCTACTTCTATTTTTCCCATTGATATATTTTAACAAATGACCAACATCTTCTTGGGAAATATTATGTTCTCTCGCTGATAATTCGCATTATATTCTTACACATTTCATGTCTTTTTATTATGTTAACAGAATTTTTATTCAGAAAAGCTGTCTAAATTCCTTTCCAATATTTACTGGATTTAAAAGTACTGTTGCCTTTTATCTTCCTTTTTAGCCATTTTTGTTGAATATTGATTGCTTCCCACCCATAATGACTAATTGACCTTCACAATATATCATTAATTTCTCTGATAGTTTGTCTAGAAAGAACCTAATATGAGCTATTTCATACCCCCCAACAAAATAGAATTTACACCTTCTATAAACATGCAAAGTCTGGATTTCCATTCTATTTATATTGAAACTTTACTTGATTAATAACTTCATAGCATCAAGCCAAGAAACAGTATTTTAAATGCAAAATGACCAACATCTAACAATAAGTGGAACTTAAAGGGCTCACTGTTTTGTATTCCTTTCCAAATCAGAAATATCTGCTAGATAGTTTTCTTAGTGTCATCATGGTTGGACTTGGCTTAGACCTTGTGCCATTTTGTTTTAGTCAATGTCAGCAGCAGACATTGACTGCAGAGCACAAAAAGAAAACTTATGAGAAATATATCCCTTTCTTCTTACTACTTGAAGACAGGCGTATCATCTTGGTGTTAAGAGGTAGTTAAGGCATCATAGAAGTTTGATTGTCTATTTCCTTGAAACATTGTTTGCTGAAGAAATAATATGTCAACTTATTTGACATATTGACTAAATTATGTCAAATGCTTTAATTGACTGCATATGTCAAGTGGTGGTTCAATATTTCCTAAACTAGATATATACGTTTTATTGTGATTAGTGATCCATACTTACCTTTTTACATTTTCCATGAATAGTGAATTGTACAGAATCTTGTTTTCTTCTGTTTGGATTTGATACAGAACTATACTGGATTCACTGACAAGAAGAGTTTGAATTAGCAGCATGGTGAGAATGGACACAGTGTTTGAAGAGACTGATAAAGAAATTACAGGAGGAGTTTTATCTTTGGAAGAAAAAATGGTCCTTGGGCACAGACCCCATGTGAGCTTTACTTTCAGAATTCTCTGCTCAACTGTTCTCTGTTGTGGTGAGGCCACCTATGCTTTGTATATGTTTGAAATTAATTGAAAAGCTATTGACAGATTCTGATGTCATTTGCCATGAACTTTATTACTGTGTAAGTACTTTTGGATCAAATTACCCTAATGTTTTTCAACAAAGACTTTAGAAGAAATAACGCTACATTACTTTTTTTGGCACGTTCTTCCTTTAGGATCTATGGTGAGGTAAGTGACACAAATATCTCTCATTCTGTTTCCGACAAGTAAATAGAATACAAATAGTTCACTAACAAGATTAAGGATGGGATAATCATTGTTCCTCTAACTGAAATGCATCCCTGTTTAGTTTTATTTAGTTTTCACAATTCTGAAGATTTTCCTATTCAATTTTTATCAGTCATAAGATAATGATAGTTTTTAAAAAATGAAAATGGGATTTAGTTAGTGGTTTTTTCTGCTCCTTTTAATATTATTCTCATTCAGCCTAATGGGCATTCTAAATAGCAATGAGGGATATGAATATAACCTTAAATTAAGGAATGAGGGTAGAGTGAGACAGAAGAAAGTATGGCTCAAAAATAATCTCATAAGTTTTATTTGTCAACTCATGTGATTTAACATGTTAGTGGTAGATTTTCTACTCATCCTTAAATTTGGAGCTGTGACTTGGAATATCAAAATGTAGCTAAACAATTCATTTCCATATGACTTGTCTGTTACTATACTGATTTTCGCGAGTACTATAAATTTTGTAAGAACTACTTTCATTCAGATCTGCATTTAGACTTCCAAGATAGTAAAATGTATAAAAAATATACATTTTATAGAATTAGGAGTCACTGGGGATAAGTGTTACCTTTCTTTAAAAGGTAAGTGCAGAAGTTTATAAACACATGCAAAAATGTGCAATCTCACGATTTAATCTTCTATGCAAATAAAAATTAGTAATAGCGAGGGCAATTAGTGACACTAGCAGGGCAATAAATACTCCTGCAAAGCCAAAGAATTAATACCAGTTATAATGCATGAAGTGATTTTGGGCCATACTCTGGAGATAATTTAAGTTTAATTGACTGAATCTCCTGAAAGAAAAGCACTTAGGCAGAAACAACAAAAAATGAACAATACATTAGCCAGAAAACTCAACAAATAAATAAAACACCTGAAAATATTAGAACCAATAAATCTCCATGTAGTAGAAACACATCTAGTTTTGTTGCTGTAGTTGTTGTTCTTTAGAGACAGTGTCTGTCACCCAGGCTGGAAAGCAGTGGTGTGATCTCACCTCCCTGCAACCTCCAACTCCCAGGTTCAAGGGATTCTCCTGCCTGAGCCTCCCGAATAGTAGGGACTACAGGCACACACCACCAAGTCCAGATAATTTTTGTGTTTTTAGTATAGATGGGGATTCACTATATTGGCCTGGCTGGTCTCAAGCTCCTGACCTCGTGATCCACCCACCTTGGCCTCCCAAAATTTTGGGATTACAGGCATGTGCCATCGTGCATGGCAAAATTTGTCTTTGTTACAAGGTTAATTTAAGAAATTTTACACATTTCTTAAATTTCTTACAATAGGCTGAGGATGGTGGCTCACACCTCTAATCCCAGCACTTTTAAAGGCCAAGGCATACAGATCACCTGAAGATGGCAGTTCGAGGCAAGCTTAGAGGACATGGTGAAACCACCCCTACTACAAATACAAAAGTAGCTGGGTGTGCTGGCACACGCCTGTAATCCCAGCTACTTAGGAGGTTGAGGCAGTAGAATCACTTGAACCTGGAAGGTAGAGGTTGCAATTCTGTGATGATGAGAAATGTTGAGATATTTATGTATAGTGTGTGTGTGTATATATACACAACCACACACACACACATACACACACACCTGTTAGCTGTGTATATACATTCTTTGGGAAACAGAAGATACTTATTTTTAATTGGGTTATTATTTTCTTGTTCTTTTGAATCTGTTTTTAGTTCCTTGTACATTTTCATTAACCCTTTGTCTGATATACAGTTTGCAAATATTTGCTCTCATTATATTAGTCTGGTGATTTATTTTATTTTATTTTTATTTTTTGCTGTAAGGAATTTTTCTAGTATGATGTAACCTTATTTTTCTGCTTGTGCATTTTTTTGCTTGTGTTTTTGAAGTCTTATCCAAAAAATATTCTTGCCCAGACCAAGGTCATTAAATGCTTTTGTGATTTATTCTACTAGTTTGACAGATTGCTGTTGTCATTACATCTTTCATTTTAAATGTTTTTAAGTATGTATTCTTATAGGTGAGGTCTCACTATATTACCTAGTGTAGAGTGCAGTGGCATAAGTGTTTCACGCTATAGCTTTGAACAGCTAGGCTCAGGTGATCCTCCCTTCTGGGACCCCCGAGTAGCTAAAATTATAGGGGCACATCACTGTACCAGGCTTTTTAATCCATTTGAGTTAATTTTTGTATTCAGTGACAGATAGGGTTGTAATTATGTCCTTCTGCATGTAGCTCTCTTGTTTTCCCAGCACCACTTATTGAAGAGACTGACATTTCTTCATTTGGTTTTCTTGCCACCTCTGCAGAATATCAGTTGGCTATACAGGTGTAGATTTATTTTTGCTCACTGTGTTCTGTTGTATTGGTTTATAGCATTGTGACATGCCCAGTTCTGTGGATTCAATCCCTAACCCCATTGACATCTTCAGGATGGCTTTGACTATTCATGGTTTTATTTTTGTGGTTTCATATTTATTTAGGATTTTTTTTCAATTTCTGTGAAAAATGCCATTGGTGTTTTGATAGAGACTGCACTCAACTTGTGCACTTCTTTGGATCATATAAACATTTTAACCATATTACTTTTTCCAATCAATGAACATAAATATCTTTCCATTCATTTATGTCATTTTAACATTTTATTAGTGTTTCATAGATTTCAGAATGCAGTTTTTTTAAATCTCCTTGATTAAATTTATTCCCTTTTATCCCCCATACCTATTGTGAATGAGATTGTGTTCTTAATTTTTGTCGTCGTTTTTTTTTTTTTTGGTATTTTGCTGTTAGTGTATGGAAATGCTATCCAATTTTATATGTTGATTTTGTAAACTGAAACTTTACTGACCTTCTGTATTAGTTCTAACTACTTTTTAGTTGTGTGTTTAAGGATTTCCATAGTATGTCATTAGCATGTATGGACAATTTTATTTCTTCCTCTCTAATTTGGGTAGCTTTTCTTACTTTCTCTTGTCTAATTTTTCTGGCTAAGGACTTTTATTATTACATTAATAGAAGTAGTGAAAATGAACATCTTGGTCTTCCTTCAGATCTTCACAGAAAAGCTTTCAACTTTTAATTCCCTTTGAGTGTGATATTATCTAAGGGCTTGTATATATGGTGTTATCTGGTTATTCGGGTCTGTGTCTTTTGTTGTGTTGAGTTACGGTTGTTCCACGCGTAATTTGTTAAGAGATTTTATTGTGAAACTGTTTAATTTCGTCAAAACTTTTTTCACTTATTGAAATGACTGCATAGATTTTGTTCTTTATTTTGTTGATATAATGTATGACATTTAATGATTCTAGTGTATTAAACCATTCCTGCATCCCTATAATCTCACTTGATCACGGTGAATGATTTTCTAAATGGGCATTATAAGTCATTTTCCCAGTATTTTATTAAGGATTTTTACATTATGTTTATCAGATATTTTGGCCCATAGTTTTCTCTTTTTTCTTGTATCCTTGTCTGGTTTTGTAATCAGAATAATGCCATCCCAATGGACTGAGTTGGAACAGTTCCCATATCTTCCTTTTTGTTTTATGTTTTGACTAGGTTAAAAAAAAATTGTCAGCAGTTTATTTTTTGTGGTAGGTAGAAGGCAACAGTGAATACATCAGTTCCTGGGCTTTTCTTTAATAGGTGATCTTTTATTGCTGATTTGATTTCTTACCATTAATTTGTTTCTGGGTATCAGTTATGGTATCTCTTTTATGGCTCTGATTTCCTTTATCAGAGGCTTTGTTTTCTTTGGTTGTTTTTTGTTTTTACTTTTGAGTTTAGATTTATGTTTTTCTAATTCCTTCATTGAAACATCAAGTTGTATATTTGATATGTTCTCATAGTTGAAGGCATTTATTGTCATAACTTCCCTCTTAAAACTGCTTTGGTTGAATCTCATAGGTTTTGGTGTGTTGTGTTTCTATTTTTGTCTCAAGAAATATGGTGTTTTCTCTTTAATGTCCTCACTGACTCATTGGTTATTCAGGAGCATGTTGTTTAATTTTGATGTACTTATGAATTAGTGATTTCAGAAGAGATACTTTATGTGAGTTTGATCTTTCCAAATTCATTAAGATGTGATTTTTTACCTAATGTATGACATATCCTGAAAGATATCTCATGTATGCAGTGGAGAAGAATATTTATTCTATAGCTCTTGGATGGATAGTTCAGTAACTGTTTTTAGCATTTTCACTGCATGGCATTTTCATCCAATGTTTACTTATTAAATTCTGTCTGCATTATCTATTCATTGCTGAAAGTAAGATGCTGAATTTTTCTAATATTATCTTGCATTTTTTTCTTCCTTTGGATCTATTAACACTTGTATTATATATATGCATATATTACTTGTATGGATATATTCCCATTATAATATGTTATTTTTTTTCTGCTGCTTAATTCTGTATCCTCTCTTTGTTTTCGATGTTTGCTGGTTTGATTATATTAAGTCACAGGGATATGTTTATTGAAATCGAATGTGGTTGTAAGCCTTCAAGATTCCTATAGCAGAATATTTATATTTTATTTAAGTTTGAAAAGGCTTCTGTTATTATTTCTCCAAATAAGCTTTCTACTCTTTTCTTACACTTTTTTTTTTGAGATGGAGGTTTGCTCTTGTCTCGCAGGTTGGAGTGCAGTGGTGTGATTGTGGCTCACTGCAACATCCACTTCCTGGGTTCCAGTGATTCTCCTGAGTTCCAGTGATTCTCCTGACTCAGGTTTCTGAGTAGCTGGGATCGCAGATGTCCACCAATACACCCGGCTAATTTTTGTATTATAATAGATAAACCATTTCACCATATTGTCCAGGCTACTTTCAAGCTCCTGACAACATATGATCTGCCCGCCTTGGCCCCGCAAAGTGCTGAAGATACAGGCATGGGCCATCACACCCGGCTCTACCACACTCTTGAATGCCAGTGTCTGACACATTTTCTCTTTGGATGTTATCCCATTAATCTCATGAATCTTATTTATGTTTTCTCCTCTAACTGTATATTTTGAATTGACCTTGCTTTGAGTTTTGCTGCTTGACCACTTCTATTGTCACTGCTGTCAATTGCATTTTTATTTTGTTGTGTTTTATTCTTCAAGATTTCTGTTTGTTTTTTCCTCCCGTATTTTAATCTCTTCTGTAAGCTTCTCTGATAAATTTCAGAATTCTTTGTGTTTTGCTGAAGTCCACTGCATTGTCTTGAAACAAGTATTTTGAATTCCTTGTCAGGCCTTGTGTCCATGCCCATCTCTTTTGGGTCAGTCACCACCAGCACTTTATTTTGACCACTTGATGCCATCATGTTTCTCTCATTGATCCTAATGCTTGTGACTATGCATCAATGTCTGTGCAGTGATGTAGGTGCCTAATGCAGTGTTTGTAGTTTGCCTTTGTTTGGAAGCTTTCTTCCACAGTAAGGCTGTCCAGAGATTCAGGGCAAGGAGAAGGAAATTAAGGTATTTTAGCCTATGATAGCTTCAGCCCTGGTAGCACGAGGGGAAACATTAATGAGCAGACTTTCATGGCTGGAGTAATTTGACTGGCAAAGTCGACTCAGTGCCAGGTTGCACCTGTATCACATGGTTGAGCACTGGGTGCACTTGAGGCCTGTAGCTTCCATGGTCTGCCCTCTGACCTTTATTCAGTGCCTGAGGTTACTGTAGTCAATCAGTGGGAATATTGACTGGAACTCAGCTCCATTCTGCGGAGGTCATAGTTTCTAATCTGTTGCCAGGGTTGGTCTACATTATTACCCCTGGGTATCAACCTCCCAAAGTGCTGGGGTAAGGGGACAGGCAAATAAAAGTCCCAAGGCCAAATGTACTATGCGTACTTCCTTTGCCCAAGTGAGCCTCCCACCTCCACCTCCTGAATAGTTGAGACTAACGGGAATGTGCCACCATGCCTGGCTAACATTTTTGGTGTTTTCTTGTTGTTATTGTTGGGCTCAAGTGATCTACTCACCTCGCCTGCTAAAGTGCTAGGGTTACAGGTATGAGTCACTACACCCAGCTAAAATTTACTTTCTAAAATTTAACTTTTAGATCATTTCTTTTTATTCAGTCTTATTTCTCATAAATGCAGTTAAGAATGTTATTGCTTTAGAGTTTCTCTTTGGTTATCCCTGAAGGAATAAATGGACTCTTGATATTCATTTTGTGAATGGTGTTAGAAAATGAATAATTACTTTAGATGAGTAAAGACTATTTGGCCTCTTTTTGTTTTCTGGATTCATTTCATTGTGTATGAAGACTGTATTACTTTAACCCTGCTGTATATGTGAAATGAATTTTTACTCTTTCAACTGAATGTAGTAGAAGATTGTTTAAACTGATTATTCAACTACTACATAATTTTGATTTTCTTCCTTGTGCATATTAGTCTAATTATTGGGATAACAATGTCAAAATTAAACTAATTTTCTTATTAAAACCTTTCTGATAAAATTACCTCAGTACACACAAACAAAAACGTGCCCACACATATGACTTAATTTCTAAAACTTTTAACTTTTCTGCTTCTCTAGTACCTTGTATTCCATCACTCAGCAAAATCTCGCAGCTCCACTTTCAGAATTTACTTGAACTCCACAGCTTATTTCCGATTTCCTCTTATCACCATGGTCTAAAACACAGTTTATATTGCATTCACCACCTATTTTACACCGTAATTTCCTACTTTACACTCTAACTTTGTACAAAAAAGAAACTACCTTTTCAAGATCTAATTCAGGAAATTTTATTTGTTCTTAATTGAGACTTCTTCTTGGTGCTGTCACACCTTATAGCATCAGATACGAATGTCTCTATCCAATTTCATGAGTTCCAGTTATTTTGTTTTGAGGGAATGTGTATATACATTTATAAATTTGGGTATGTGTGTATTCTCTTATTCTTTGTTTTTCCCCGGTGTAATATATGTTTTGCATGCATATATTTACTAAATCCCTGATAATGGAAAGATAACAAATCTTATTTTTTTCTTTTTTGTACGTAAATTATTTTCTGAAGGAGGTGGGTTGGGAGAAATATATCTTAACATGGCAAGTTTAAAAGAGAAAGTGTCCATTACTAATGAAAATTATTCTCTAACATTTTCATGTCTATCTTTAATAGCATTGCTGATGACATATTCCCTCTTATCAGTTGTGTAGGTGCCATTCACTGCAATATATTGGCCATCCGCACTGGAAACAACTTTGCTGCCATTAAGCTACAAGTGATAAAATTGATCTATGTCATGATATGGCATTCATTGGTGATTATCTCATGTGTAGTGACTCTGGCATTTTTCCCTGCATCTCTGAAACAGGGGAGCTTACGCATTCTATTAATCATATATTTTGTATTATTGTTGACACCATGGTTGGTGTTTTGGAAAAGTGGAACTCATCTTCCTAGCAACACAGAAAATAATTCCAGCATGGTGGGTGAGTATGGATGCTTATCTTAATCATGCTAGTATATGCTGCCGTCAATTCTCCTGCTGGTCAGCAGTGAAACTGCAGCTGTCAAATGAGGAATTGATAAGAGACAGAGGTGGGCCATACACTCCTACACTATGGATTTCAGTTTTTAGAAAATGTGATAATATTATTGATATTTAGGTTCTTAGGTTCTTACTGAAGTCTTGTGACTCAATAATTGCCATGTAGTTCATCATAACCTACATATTAGCTGTTGGCTTTATGCTCCTCTTCTGTCAGTATTTGCAACCAAGGTGGTCAGGCAAAGTATTGCCAGGAGATACTGAAAATCACCCAGAAGCACTGTGATATTGTGTAAGCATCTGGAGAAAATTCAATTAAAAGAATAAAAGTAAGCAGCTGAGGAATTACTATCATTCATGGAGAAGGGTAGGATATTTTCAATAAATGAGTATGCAATATCCATAGATACTTTCACAGAACAAAGAGTAAAGAGGCTGAGTGTGACTTTATAAAGATACTCATAAAAAATTATAAACAACAAAATCTTGGAAGTAGTTTCTAATAAAATTGATTTTTCTAATGTGACTATGCATTAATAATTTTTGTTTTCTTAAATATAATTGTACAACTTATTAAACAAAACAAAATGAAAAATCCATCTGGCTACAAAAACTAAGCAGAAAAAATAACCATAATACATTTTTCACCTAGTACATTTTGGAACCTATACCTTTAATTTAATAAGTATTTGTTATATAGCATATACACTATTAGTGAACATATTCTTTTCACCCTTTTCCCTCTGTGGTGCAGAAACATTTTAGTTTGATGTAATGTGATCCCATTGTTTTTTGTTGTGCTTTTGTAGTCTGTGCTTTTGGGGTCATAGAATTGAGTTTTCAAAAATATAGTTAAATTAAAAATAAGAATTACCACATAATCCAGCTACTCTACTTCCAAATATGTACTCAAAGGATATAAAATTAGCATGGCAATGAGATATCTGCTCTTCTATATTCATCTCAGCATTATTCATAACAGCCAAGATACGGTAACAACCCAAGTGCACATCAACAGATAAAGCATGGCACATATACACAATGAGATATACTATACAGCCTTAAAAAAAGGAGGAAGATCTTTTATTTATTTGTGACCACATGAATGGAATTGGAAGATATTATGCTCAGTATAATAAGAGAGGCACAGAAAGACAAGTATAGAATGATCACAGTTATATGTAAAATATAAAAAAGTTGAACTCATTCAAACTGTGAATATGCCAGATGTGGTGGCTCAATACTGTCACTCCAGCACTATGGGAGGATGAGGTGGTTGGATCACTTGAGGTCAGAAGTTTGAAGCCACAGTGAGCCATAATTGTGTCACTGTACTCCAGCCTGGGCAATGCAGCAAGGCCCTGACTCTTTCTACAAACACACAAAAAGTAGAGATTGGAGTGTAGGGTGGTGATGGGAGTGGATAGAGAAAGGGGAGGTGTTCATCAAAGGGTAACAAATTTCAGTGAGACAGGAAGAAGTTCTGGTGATCCTTTGCACCGAATAGTGATCACAGTTAGTAAATGCCAACTTCAAAATTGTTTAATAAAAAAAGGACAGGCATGGTGACTCATGTCTGAAATCCCTGCACTTTGGGTGGCCATGGAGGGAGGATCAGTAGAGGTCAGGAGTTCAAGACCAGCCTGGCCAACGCGATGAAACACTGTCTCTACTGAAAATATAAGAATTAGCCAGGTTTGGTGGCATGCACATCTCACCCCAGCTACTCGAGTGGCTGAGGCAAGAGAAAAACTTGAACTCGGGAGGTGGCAGTTGAAATGAGCTGAGTTTGCACCAGTGCACTCAAGTCTGGGCAACAGGAGCAAAACTCTGTCTCAAAAATAAGGATAGTTTAAAATGTAGAATTTATATATTCTTACCACAAAGAAAGAAATGGTATGTGTGTGAGGTAATGGATATGGTAACTAGCCCAATATAATTCTTTTGCAATATATACATGAATTATAAAATCACTTTGTGTCCCATAAATATTTATATTTGTTAATTTAAAATACAAATTTTAAAATAATGAATTGCAGTTAAAACAAACTTGACTTAATATATGTAGACAGTAATATATGCTAATGTTTCCTTCTATTTTGAATATTTGGCTTCTGTTATTTCTTGAGGAAACAAACACCATGGGAAGGGATGAAGAACACTAGAGCTTAACATTGTGTAATTTACATTATTTTGTTGGTGGTGGTTTTTCTCCCTTTTTTTCTACCAAGGCAATGGTGACAACTTTCTTATTCACACTTTCTTTTGTGTTTCTTTCTCCTGAGAAATCACCACCAAAAATAAAACTTGTGTAGATTTTTGTATATTTTTTACTGCTCCTTGTTATGACCCTCTTCGCCTTTGCTTTGGATTTCCCAGCTTCTTAAAACACTGATTTGCTTATTATTTGTTGTCTCCTTGTACCATTACTTCTTCACTCTACCTGCAGAATCATTTCTTTTTATTTTAGCTTAGTTTAATTTTTTTGAGAGAGAGTCTGTGGCACAATCTTGGCTCAATGCAACCTTGGCCTCTTGGATTCAGGTGATTCTCCTGCCTCAGTCTCCTGAGTATCTGATATTACAGGTATGCACTACCACGCTTGGCTAGTTTTAGAATTTATAATTGTGATGGGGTTTCACCGTGTTGTCAAGGCTGGTCTCAAACTGACCTCAAATGATCCGCCCCCTCATCCTCCCAAAGTGCTGCAATTACAGGAGTAAGATGCCACACCCCCTTTGATCATTTTCTTTACTAGATCTACATACTGCTTGTCTTAGTCCTAGATATGCCACTGTCAACTCATTTATTTATTTTCTATGATAGGAAGACTCATGGAAAGAGTTGCCTGTGACAAGGTTTAATTTTATTTTTCTTAACTCTCCTTTCTTCAGACATTTACCCTGTTTTTGGAATCATATCTTATACTTATCACTAAATCCCATGTATCACTTGTCTATTGCATATTACTCAAACCGTCATGTGTATCTGTAAAACTGATTCACACCCTCATTCTTGAAATACTATTTTGCTTTGGATTACATGACTCAACTTTTGTCTGATTTCTCTATTTAATTGTCAGTGTGTTTTGTTTCATTTTATCTCGTAGATGTCTGTTTGTTAGACCACTAATGTAACTACACAGTATACCTCTTTCTCCTTCCCTTTCTCCTTTCCCTTTTCCCTTCCCTTTTTCTTTTCTTTCCTTTCTTTTTTTTAAGAAAGTGTTCTGAAACGCAGTCTGCAGTGCAGTAGTGAGACCTTGACTGACTACAGCCTCAAATTGCTGGGCTTAAGCAATTTTCCTGCATTGGTCTCCTCAGTAGCTGAGACTACAGATGCACACTACCACACCTGGCTTTTTGTTGATGTTGTTTTGAGACAAGAGCCTCTTAAGTTTTAAACCTGTAGTACTAAGGAATTCAACCGGTGATATGATCTCTGAATTTCTAAACATTGTGCTTTCCTTTTTCTGATGAGTGACCCAAGATTAAGACAGCTAAATTTAAAACTTCCCCTGAACTTCTTTACACTTTCTACATGCCTCTCTCTTCCATCATTTTTTGTCCAAAACTACATCACCTATATAACATAAAAACTGGGGATATTCTAAGTCCAATTATTTTCCCTCATCTCTTTCATATTTTATCTATAACAACTTTTTTATTATCTACCACCTACAAATGTTTTTTTTTTCTTGTTGCTGTTTATGCATTAAAGGTGAGGTCATCATTTATTGTTCCCTAAATGATAGTATCAACATCTTAATTTACTTCCTTCTTCTGTGTTACGTTGTTCAATTCATTTTTCATTGAGGGTCTAGAATTATTCTACTTTTCAATGAATAAAACACATCTCTTGTCTTTTCCTTTCTATTCTTGATCCTTTCTGCTTTACTATTAACTGTTACTTTATGAAGTGAGGAGCCATTTCAGTGTTATTTACTATTATATTCACCATTTTAAGCTAAAATTCTGAGATATAATAACCTCTCTCTAAGTGTTTAATATTATAATAAATAATACAACTTTATAATTTCAGTATTGTTTTTGAATACTTAGTCTACATAGTATTTATGAAACAATATTTTAGTTGACTTGCAGATAAGCTTATGTTATTTTTTCACTCACTCCTTCCATTTGTATCCATCCTAGCTGTAAGACATTTAGAGGTGTGAACTTGACATATTCTTCTCTATACTTGAGAGCCTGTTGAAGTTATATGAATAAAGAAATGTACATTGACCATTTAATTCATATAAATAAATATAAATGTTTAATAGTTAAAATTTATTTAAACGTTTTTATTACTTAAATGTATTATTACAGTTATTATTTACATTTTTAATTATTCAAAACTCAATACAGGAAACAAACATGGAAAAATCTCAAGTAATTTATTATTTATCATTCCTTTTATTGTAGAGATCACAAGCTTTCTCCTTACTGGTTAGGGCCATATTTCCAGAACAGTCGTAACATTTCACTTCTCATTTCCTAGTGAAATCTGAGGAGTGTCTTTTGAACTCTACGGTGATATGCCTACAACTACCTAGTGTAACTCTGTCTTCTCAGGAGGGTATGACTCTACAAGATGAATATGATAATGTCCTAAAATACCACCCTTACATTTAATTATATAAAACACCACTAATGTAATAGCTGCACATTATGTAGTCTATTTAGAGAGTTAATTTTTACGCTCAAATACTTTGGTTAGAGACTGTGAGATTAAACTGGCTCAAGATGGAACTTAATTTTTTGTAACAACTACCATGCTATGGTGAAATGAAAACTGAACTCTTAATAATTTGGAAAACAATAAAGTCATATCACTTATAAGTTGCTAACAAAAACATGTATTTCTTAACTATTACTTATTACACAAAAGACAGAATGGCTTTCATGATAATGATGGAAGCAGTGTCAAATAAAATCTTACAGAACAGTCTGGACACGATGGCTCATGACTGTAATCCCAGCACTTTGGGAGGCTGAGGCAGGTGGATGACTTGAGGTCAAGAGTTTGAGACAAGCCTGGCCATCATGGTGAAACGCCCTCTCTACTAAAAATAAGAACATTAGCTAGGCATGGGGGTGCATGCCTGTAATCCCAGCTACTCAGGAAGCTGAGACAAGAGAATCCCTTGAACGTGGAAGGCAGAGGCTGCAGGGAGCCAAGATCGCACCACTGCACTCTGGCCTGGGTGAGAGAGTGAGACTCCATCTCAAAAAAAACCTCTCCGAACATTAAAAAGCAAGGTAGATTTAATCAACTTTCTATTTTATGCTGTAATTAAAGTTAATTGGGTTAAAAGTGAAGAGATATAAGGAAGAGAAAACAACCTCAGACTTGATTTTTGGAGCTCTGGAATCTAATAACATCACTCAAGGGTGCGTTTAATGAAGAAAGACCTGACCTCTAAGTTTGGGCAAGACAGTATGTGGCATTTTAACTTCCCATCATCACCCACTCCATGGCTTCATGGAAACCGTGAAGAAGATTAAATTCTAGATGCAGATTGTGATGCATGTGTGGAAATACAGAGCTTATTTCAAATAATTGCTGTTGTGTGATTTAAAATGTCTGAGGTTCCCTTGGAGATTTTCAGTTCAGAGTCTTTTCTTTAGCCCACCTCAGAGCTTTCTTGGGTGCAGAAGTTAACTCCCAGGAGGCATTTGTGGAAAGGAAATACACTAGTCAGAGCCACCTATAGCAAGGAATAAGAGTCAGGTCAAGTAGTACACAAACAAAATGCCTGGAAAGAAGTGGCTGGTGAAGAAAAGTGATGTGGAAAATCAGCTTTGAAAAACTCTCACAGTTTGTTGCTGTTTATATTGGATTGGGTTTTAAATAGAGACAGAACTTGCCCTGTGGCCCACAGTGGAGTCCTGTGGCAGGATCATGGCCTACTGCAGCGGCAACCTCCTTGGGTTCAAATGATCTTGCCACCTCAGCCTCCTGAGCATCTCACCTCTCTGGACTCCACCAATCCTCCCCGCTCAGCATTTCACAATACAGGCATGGGCCTCCAAAACTAGCTTATTTTTGTATTTTTTTATACAGAAGAGTCTTTCCATGTTGTCAAGGCTGGTCTCATACTTCTGGGCTCAAGTGATTTGTTCTCCAAGACTTCCAAATTGGTGGGATTACAGATATGAACCACCACACCCAGACTCCTACTGGTATATTTAGAAGGATATAAATATGTCCATTTTTGGATGCATGCATGGCGAAGACCCCAAAACTTTTCACTTTTCCCTGACTTTTGACTAAACACTAGAGTTCCTGAAAAGTCCATATTCAAATTCTGAATAGTTTTTCTTTTCTTTCTTTTCCTTTTTTTCTTCTTTCCTATGATTTTTTTTAATGTGTCAAAGATAGTAGATGACCAAAAGGATGACAGAACACAGGTTAAGTGGCTATACAAGACAAAGAATACAGACTACAAAACTAGCTTTAAGGAGTTGTTAAACAAGTACACAACCCACAAGCTAAGCAATTGTGGAGGTCAAGACTTTGTTATCTGAATATGCTGAATAATATGCAAAGTGTTCAGCATTCAACAATAAAATAAAAGGCATTCAAAGATAAATGCAAAAAAAGCACATTCAGAGAAAACATAATTAAAAGAAACTATTTCAGAAAGCCCAGGCGTGGTACTAACTAGGGAAAGATTTCAATTCTCTTCAAAGAGAAGAGAATTAAGACCTCCAAAGGTCTGTTCTCAAAGACCTAAGGGAACCCAGTAGAACAGTGATTCAAAATTGAAAATACCAATAAAGACATACACATTATTTAAAAAATGAAATCAATAATCTGTAACTAGAAAGATTGAATAGCTTGTGTGAGCATGCAAAAAGCGTAATAAGGCAACTTGAAGATGGATTGTTTGATATTATTCAGTGTATGAAACAAAAACAGAAACAAGAATAATGAACAAAACTAAGGTTGCCATGGGATTCTATCAAGAATATCAACATATTCATAATGGGAGTTTCACTGAAAAAAGAGAAATACAGGGGAAAAAAAGAATATTTGAATGAACAGTGGCTGAAACTTCACAAATGTGTTGATAGATGGAAATCTACTGATCCAAATATCTCCAAAGAAAAAAAAATACTCCAGGAAGAATAAAATCAAAGATATCCACACTGAAACACATGCACTGAAACTGACAGAAGACAAATAAATAGAGAACTTTAAAAGAAGCAAGACAGAAGTAACTGATCACATGCAAGTTATCATCTATGACATTAACAGCCAATTTCTCATTAAAAATTATGGAGGAAATAAGTCACTGTGTTGAGATCTTCAAAGTGCTGAAATAAAAAAAAAATAAGTCAATCATAAACTCAATATCTGTCCAAACCAAAATTTAAATTTATGAGCAAGTAAGTCATTTCCAAGCAAACAGAATTAAAGAGAGTACATTACTACTAGATCAGCCTTACAAAACATGATGAAAACATGTAAGGAATGAAAGTAAAATAGCACCTCATGCAAATAAAGAAATAAAGAACATCAATGAAGTAATTACACCAAGAAATAGGAAAGCCAATATTATTGTATATGGGGTTTCTGTGACTTTATTTTTCTACTAGATTTAAATGACAAGAGGAAAGATACAGTATCTCACAACTGTAATCCCAACCAAGGATCGGGATTTCCTTGAGCTGAGGAGTATGAGACCAGTCAAGGCAACAAAGTGTGACCCTGTCTCTACAGAAAATGAACAAAATTATCCAGCTGTGGTGGCATACACTTCTGTCCTAGGTACATGAGGGGCTGAGGTGGAAGGATCCCTTGAGCCCAGGAGCTCGAGGCTGTAGTGAACCATATTTAGCCTATGTGACTGAAACCCTGTCTCAATGAAGTAAAATAAAATTCAATAATAAAATAAAGAAATGACAAAGAATAAAACAATAATTACATATCTGGGTTGTTAGTACATATTGTATAAAAAACAAATTTTGACAAAAAACATAAAAAGGTAGGGAGAGCAATATGGGAAAATGATTTTTGTATAATGTCAATACTAAGTTATTGTAATTCACATTATATTATTATGAATTTAAGATATTAATTATAATACCATTAATAGCCAATATGAAAATAACTGTTCAAATACACTGAAGAGAAATGAAGGAGTCTAAATTGTACCCTAGAAAAACAAATGCAAAGATGAGCAGTTTTGGAGGAATGATATATAACAACAACAATAACAAAACTTGTAGAAAAAAGAACAAAAATAGGAAAATAAATTCTTGTCAGCAATTAATTTCAGTCCAAGTAAACTCCAGTTAAATGTCAAAGACTAGCAGAATAACTTTTTAAATGTTTTAAAAGTGGGGAAAAAATAACACAAACGGTAACCAAAATAGAGTTAGAATTATTAGACAAATATCAAAATTGTTTAATTGATCAAGAAGATGTAACACTTACATATATACCTAATAAAAGATCCTCAGGATATATGAAGCAAAAAATGAATAGATTTGAGGAGCTACACAGTTCTGCAATAATAATAATAGTTGGAGATTTCAACACCCCACTTTCAACAATGTGTGAAATGACCAAATCCAAGTTCAATAAGAAAACAAAGGTCTTGAAAAGCAGTATAAACCAAATAAATCTCTCAGACATATACAAAACACTCCACAAGCTGACTACACATTCTTCTAAAGTGTATATGTGTTATTGTCTGTGCTATCTTCAGAATAGACTCTATGGTAGGCCACAAAGCAAGTTCTAATTATATCTAACATTATTGAAATCACATATAATGCTTTCTTCAACCACAATGGAATAAAACTAGAGGCCCGTTTTCTTTTTTTTCTTTATTTCTTTTTTCTTTATTTAGTTAAAGAAAAATAGATAAATAAGTTGGAGTCTCACTCTGTCACCCAGACTGGAATTCAGTGGTGTGATCTCAACTCGCCACAACCTTTCATGGTCAAGCAATTCTCCTGCCTCATACTCCTGAGTAGCTGGGACTACAGGCACACACCACCGTGCTAGGCTAATTTTTGTAGTTTCAGTGGAGACAGTTTCACTGTATTGATGAGGCTAGTCTCAAACTACTGACCTCAGGTGATACACCCACTTCGGCCTCTCAAAGTGCTCGGATTATACGCATGACCACCATGCCTGACTGAGATTCATTTTCTAAGGACTGAAAAACGTATATTGTTTGGAAAATAATAAATACACTCTTCAACAACCTATGGTTAACTGAAGAATCTGCAAGGAATTAAATAATTTTTACAAATAAAAGAAAAACTAAAACATACTAAAGCTTCTGAAATGCGCTAAATCAATGTTGAGAAATATATATGTGTAAACATACAGATAAAAAAGAAGAAATATAAAATTTGTAACATAAATGTACACACAAGGAAGCAGAAAAAGTGTAAATTAGAGGAGAGTACTTTTGTAAAAAATATGGCAAAGTAAAGGAAGCTGCCATCAATTGCCCCCAACCCTAACCCCCCAAGAACACCCACAGGAAAACCAAAACTGAGTATACAGTGCTGAGATTATCACCATCAATAACACAGAGCTCAGAAGTGAGAATGAGGCTGCTCCTAGGGTGACAGAGAACTGAAGAAACCAGGCAGAGGGTAAAAAAGTTGGCCTTTTATATTCATGACACTTGTCCCCTAGTCTGCTGACAACCAAGTGTGAACAAAACAAACAAACAAAAAAACTCCTCTGACTCTTGGTTACTACACTTACTAAAATAAAGTTGAAAGTGGATGGCCAGCTTCCCCATGATTTTGGATTCCCTGGCAGGAGAACTATTCCTGTCTTTACCCAAGGAAGTCTTGTGAGTGCCTGAAAAGAGAAAAAAAAAAACCTGAGGAAAACCAGGGATGAAGTAGAAAGGAAGGACTACCATCTCCAGCCTGCATAGCTCAGTCACAGGAGATGCCAAACCTGAGTGCCTGCACAGCATTACCATAAGGTAGGAGGTCTATTGCATAATTTCCTTAATCACAAACCTATAGAGAGGCTTCCCACACAGGATATCCCCTTCAAAATGTCTCAGATAGGAGACTGGCAGTGTTTCAAAGTTTGTTTGTTAGAGCTGAAATAAACCTGGGCTTAAGGCACCATCTACTGCCAAAACAGAGGCACTGACCTAGCCAAAATCAAGCAAACAATACCCCACAATACTTATGTCTTAAAGAAAACTCAAAGCAATTATATACAACAAAATGTAAAATAAGACAGAGAAAACAATAAACTAAATAACTAGTCCTTCAATGAAAAGATACAGATGTATAACCACAAGCAATAATACCAAACAGGAAATTATAACCTCCCTTAATGGACGAAGCATAAACCATTGACCAATGCTAATTAATGAGATGGCTATCAGTGATTATTGGATCAAAAATTCAAAATATCAGTTTTCAGGAAACTCAGATCTCTAAAACAACACAGAAAAGGAACTGATACGCTTCTGAAAGAAACTTTAAAAAATGTACTGAAATTATTTAACAATAAAAAAAAGTCCTGGAACTGAGAAATATACTGGTTAAAGTGAAAAATTCAGAAGGCTTTCAATAGAAGAATATATCAAACAGAATAAACAATCAGTGAGCTCTAAAATGAGTTATCAGGACCAGGTGTGCAGGCTCAGGCCTGTAATCACAGCACTTTGGGAGGCTGCGATGGGTTGATCACTTGAGTTTGGCAGTTTAAGACCAGTCTGGACATCATGGTGAAACCCTGTCTCTACTAAGAGTACAAAAAATTACCTGGGCATAGTGGTGCACACCTGTAATCCCAGCTATTCAGGAGGCTAAGAGAGGAGAATCACCCAAACCTCGGAGGCAGAGGTTGCAGTGAGTCAGTGTCGTGCCATTGAAGTCCAGCCTGGGCAACACAGAGAGACTTTGTCTAAACAAAACAAAACAAAAAAGTAAAAGAAACAAAGAAAAGAAAAGAAAATTAACATAGGTTATTCAGAAATGCACAAAGAACAAAACATAAAAACAATCAAAAAGAATAAAGAACATTTACCAGATATACAAAATTACCTTAAATAAGCAAATCTAAGATTTAGCAATATTCATGAAAGAGTTCAGCAAAAGGAAGGTATATACAGCATATTCAAATGAATAATAACAACTTTCAAAAATTTGAGAGGGAGATAAATATACAGGTTCAGAAAAATCGGCGACTACAAAAAAGATTAATACCCCATAAAACTACCCCTCAACAAACAAGAATCAAACTCTGGCTCTCAGTCGCCACTGCCAGCTCGCCTACCTTGTTCTTCTGCCGCTCCTCTGTCCCACTCCTCTGTCCATCGCAGTAGAAGAAGAGATTGCTGCGCTCGTCATTGACAATGGCTCTTGCATGTGCAAAGCTGGCTTTGCAGGGGACGATGCTCCCCAAGCCATGTTTCCCTCCACCGTTGGGTTCCCCTGACACCAGGGCGTGATAGTGGACATGGGCCAGAAGGAGTCCTACGTGGGCAATGAAGCCCAGAGCAAGCGCAGCATTCTGGCGCTGAAGTACCCCATCAAGCATGGCATCATCACCAACTGGAACAACATGGAGAAGATCTGGCACCACTTCTACAATGAGCTGCATGGGGCCCCGGAGTAGCAGCCAGTGCTGCTGACCGAGGACCCACTGAACCCCAAGGACAACAGAGAGAAGATGACTCAGATTATGTTTGAGACCTTCAATACCCCGGCCACGTACAAGGCCATCCGGGATGTGTTGTCCCTCTATGCCTTTGGGCGCACCACTGGCATTGTCATGGACTCTGGACACAGGGTCACCCACACGGTGCCCATCTACGAGGGCTACTCCCTTCCCCATGCCATCATGCATCTGGACCTGACTGGCTGGGACTTGACCGAGTACCTCAAGAAGATCCTCAAGGAGAGAGGCTACAGCTTCACCCACACAGCCCAGCGGGAAATCATGCGCGATATCAAGGAGAAGCTGTGCTAGGTCTCCCTGGACTTCAAGCAGGAGATGGCCACCCCTGCATCCTCCTCTTCTCTGGAGAAGAGCTATGAACTGCCCGATGGCCAGGTCACCACCATTGGCAATGAGTGGTTCCGGTGTCCGGAGGTGCTGTTCCAGCCTTCCTTCCCGTGCATGGAATCTTGCGGCATCCACCAGACCACCATCAACTACATCAAGAAGTGTGACGTGGACATCTGCAAAGACCTATACACCAATACGGTACTATCCGGTGGCACCACCATGTACCCAGGCATTGCTGACAGGATGCAGAAGGAGATCACTGTGTTGGCGCCCAGCACCATGAAGATTAAGATCATTGCACCCCCAGAGCGCAAGTTCTCAGTGTGGATCGGTTGTTCCATCCTGAACTCACTGTTCACCTTCCAGCAGATGTGGATTAGCAAGCAGGAGTATGATGAGTCAGGCCCCTACATCATCCACCACAAATGCTTCTAAATGGAATGAGCAGATGTGTAGCATTTGCTGCATGGGTTAATTCAGAAGTATAAATTTGCCCTTGGCAAATGCATACACCTCATGCTAGCCTCATGAAACTGGAATAAGCCTTTGAAAAGAAATTGTCCTTGAAGCTTGTATCTGACATCAGCACTGGATTGTAGAACTTCTTGCTGATTTTGACCTTGTATTCAAGTTAACTGTTCCCCTCGGTATTCGTTTAATACTGTGTACATATCTTTGAGTTCAATCTTTAGTGCACGTGGCTTGGTCACTTCGTGACTGAGGTAAGAACGTGCTTGTGGAAGACAAGTCTGTGGCTTGGTGAGTGTGCATGGCCAGCAGTCTCTGATCTGTGCAGGGTATTAATGTGTCAGGGCTGACTGCGCTGGGATTTCTCTAGAGGCTGGCAAGTGCTGCTGAACCAGTTGAGTCTGCCCTGCCTCTCTGTTAGGGCTGGAAAGTCCAAGCCACAGGACACAGTTTCCTTTCTTAGCTGATGTTTTTTGCCAGAACACCGTAGTCTGTCACTTGCCTTGAGTTGGAAGCAGTTTGCATTTACACCTGTAAATGTATTCATCCTTTTAATTTATGTGAGGTTTTTTGTATGAAATTCTTGATTCTTTAAAGAAATGACAACAAATTTTTGTTTTCTACTGTTATGTGAGAACATTAGGCCTCAGCAACATATCATTGTGTAAGGAAAAATAAAAGTGCTCCCAAAAAACAAAAAAAAAAGAATCAAACTCTCAAAGGTTGAGAAATAAAGAAAATTCTAAAAGCACTAAGGGAAAATAAACAAAAAATGGAGGAGCTTGAAATCATTTGGCAAAAGACTTGTCAACAATAGGTTTTTAAGGAAGACACAGTATTAGAAGATATAAATTGTGACGTCAAAAACGTAACTGGAACAGAGGGTAAATGTCTAGAGTTTTTATGTGACAAATGTTGTCAGCTTAAACTAGTTGATTATTAACTATAAGATGTTTTCTCTGAGCCTTTGATGACCATCAAAAACTACAGCAGCAACACTAATGATAAAAACAAATGAATCAAAGCTTATCACTACTGAAAATATTTAAATGCTAAACATTTAAAAGCATTCATGGGAAGAAGAAAGGAAAAAATGATGTATGACTCAATCAGAAACAACTAACAAGATAACAGTAGTAAGAACTTATCAATAATTATCTTGAATGTAAATGAATTAAATTATGCAATTAAAAGACGTGGAGTGACCAAATGGATTTTAAAAATGGGATTCAACTACATGTTACCTATGAGACCCACCTAATCTTTAAGGACAAACAGGCTGAAAGTGAAGGAATAGAAGAAGATACTTCTATGCAAATGGTAATAAAAAATTAGGAGTGGCTATACTCCTATCTATAAAAGAGATTTCAATTCAAAACCTGTCATAAGACCAAGAAGGTCATCATTTAATAATAAAGCAATCAATTCATCAACAGGATATAACAATTATATATATACATCTGCACTCAACATTGGAGCACCTAAATATTTAAAGCAAATATAAATAGAAATGAAGAAAAAAATGGCAATAAAATACTTGTAGGAAATTTCAGTACCTCAATTACAACAAGGAATAGATAAACTCGACAGAAACTTAATAAGAAAATGCCAGACTTGAATTCTAGTTTTAACTAAATGAACCCAACAGACATATACAGAACTTTTCATAGTGTACAGCCGAATATATATTTTGCTGTAACACACATGGAAGATTCTCTAAAATAGACCACATACTAGGCCATAAACAAGTCTTAACAAAGTAAGATTGCTAAAAGCATATTTAATATTTTTTTCAGACCATCATGGTAGCAAACCAAAAATCAGTAAGAGGAGAAATCTTGAAAAAAAAGTCACAAATACTGAACTTTTTTTTTTTTTTTTTGAGACAGAGTCTCGCTCTGTTGCCCAGGATGCAGCACAGTGGCACAATCTCGGCTCACCGCAAGCTCCGCCTCCCAGGTTCATGACATTCTCCTCCCCCAGCCTCCTAAGTAGCTGGCACTGGAGGTGCCAATCACCACGCCTAGCTAAGTTTTCATATTTTTAGTAGAGACGGGTTTTCACCGTGTTAGTCACGATGGTCTCGATCTCCTGACCTCATGATCCGCCCGCCTCGGCCTCCCAAAGTGCTGAGATTACAGGCGTGAGCCACCGCCCCTCAGCCTATATGAACATTTTTAAAACACTGCTCTTAAGTAATGAATTGATGAAACGAAATATAAAAAGAAAAATTCATAAGTATCTTCAGATAAATAATAGTGGAAACACAACACACCTAAACCTATAGTGTGCAGTGAAGCAGCATTATGATGCAAGATTACAGCAATAAATCCACACATTAAAAAAAAAAGATACCAAATAAGCAACATCTCATTGTATCTAAGAAACTGGAAGGAAAAACAATTAAATTCAAAGTTAGCACAATGAATAAAATAAGAATTAAAACAGAAACAAATCAAATAGGGAACATAAACATCCGATGACAAAACATAAAAAATAAAAGGCAGCCAAATTTTATAGCAATAAGTAAAGTATTCTCTCTTTGCAGATGACAATCTCCTATATGTAAAAACAGCTCAAATATTCTATTCAAGTGTTAGAACCAATGAACAAATTTGGTAATGTCATTGTACAAATAATTACCTAACTGAAAAAGAATTCAAGAAACTCATCTGACTTATAAGCATATCAAAGAAATTAAATACTTAAAAAAAAGGTAACCAGAAAGTAACAGATCTCTCCATTGAAAACTATGAGACATTGATAAAATCAATTTAAGAAGACAAAAATAATTGGAAAGATTGTCTATGCTTATGGATTGGGAGAATTAATATTGTTAAAGTATTTATAGCATCAAAAGCAATACACAGATTCAATGCTATCCAATCAAAATTTCAATAGCATTCTTCACAGAAATAGAAAACAAAATATAAAACGTGTATAGCTATATAGAGAGCCATAAATTGTGAAAACATTCTTGAGAAAGAAAAAAGAAGTAGGAAGAACCACACCACCTTATTTGAAATTGGCATGAACACAGAAACATAGCCAAATGAACAGAACAGAGAATCGAGAAATACATCTAAGCATATATAGTCAATTGGTTTTTGAAATCTGCAGCAAAATGATAACATGAGAAGATCATCTTTACTATGAGTAGTGCTGGGAAAACTAGATTTCCACATGCAAAAGAACAAAATTGGATTCACATTTTACATCATACACAAAAATCAACTGAAGATGAGTTGAAAAATCCTAAATGTAAGACTGCAACCTCTAAAACATCTAGAAGAGAACATAGAAAAAAGCTCATGAGTGATGGCCTTGGTAATAATTATTTTGAATATCGTATTAAAAACTCAGTCCACATAAACAAAAACAAATGAGCAAGACTACATCAAATGAAAAACTTTTGCACAGTAAAGGAAGCAATCGACCAAATACATTAGCCAAAATATTGGGGAAAGTATTTTCAAGCTATGTATCTGATGATGGGTTAAGATCTAAAATTTATGAAGGACTTGTATGTGGGAAAGAAAGTTTCTGGGGTGCCAGTTGATTTTGTCTCCCCCGTGTGAGACACCCATGGGGAGCCATGGGCGGCTTCTGAGGAGCAAATCTCCTTATTGCCTTCATGTCTTTATTGCTGAGAGCACAACGGCGCAGTGCATTCCACTGGTTGCTCAGGGAGATAAAACTCCCTTGAAGCAGTGGAGTATAATCAAACTTCTTGGCTTTTCATGAAACCTGCTCCCACCCGTTTCAGTCCTAATAAATTAGAGATCTTAAGTAGTTTAGACACACGCCTTTGCTCAAGGGAATTCACAGAAACCGCCAGTGCCATAAGAATTCAATGACTCACGAGTTCTCCTTCACTGATTAATCCTTTTCCTCATTCCTTCCTCCCCCTCCCATCTACCCTAAGAACAAAGAGCTTGTAAACCCTTTAATTAGGTGGAGCCTGACAACTGTGGGCCGTGAGCAACCCTCCGATGCTCGGGCCCCCTGGACCCGCCTTTTAAATGCTTATTCTCTCTCTTTGTAACTCCTTTGTCTCCCCCAGACTCAAAGTACCTGCCGGGTGTTGTGCGACTGTTTTCCCCAACATTGTACAACTCAACGGCAGCAAAACAGATAAACATATTAAAAGCTGAGCAAAAGCTCTGAATTGACATTTCTCCAAGGAACATATAAAAATGGGCAACAGGTATTTGAAACATTCAAAATCATTAATCATCAGAAAAAATTTAAATCAAAGGTACTTTGAGACGTTACATAACTCACATCAGGAAAGCTATTATTAAAAACTCAAAAGATCACAAAGGTTGGCTAGGATGTACAGAAAATGAAACTCATGTAGAGTGTTGCTGGTAATGTGTAGCAATTATAAAAATTGGTATGGAGGTTTCTGCAAAATTAAAAATAAAACTACCTTATGTCTCAACAACTCTTCCTTTCGACATATAACCAAAGGAAATCCCTAACTCATGGAGATATTTGCACTCTCATGTTCATCTCAGCATTATTAATAATAGATGAAATATGGAAAAAGCCTTATTGTCCAGTACAAAGAAATATTACTTAGCCCTAAACAAGAATGAGATCTTGCCATTTGCCAAACCATGGAGGAGCTTGGAGGAAACTATGCTAAGTGAAATAAACCAGACACGGAAAGAAAAATATTTATAATCACATATATGCAACAGAAGGGAGGGTGGTGCCAGGCTTTTTTTTTTAATGAGTTCTCAAAAGCTAATAATAAAAAAAAAAGATCTCCCTCCTTATCACAAGAATGACACCAAGCTTTTCACAAAGTATCCACCCCCATGACCCGAGCATCTCCCACTCAACCTCACCTCCAACACTGGGGATCAAATTTCAGCATAAAGTTTGTAAAGGCAAATATCCAAACTATAGCAGTAACTATGTGAGATTAGAAATATGTTAATTTGTTCCAGTACAGTAGCCTTGAAATATCAATATGTATCCCACAGCATATGTCGTACACATGAAATGAACATAATAGGATGCATTTTTATTTATTTATTTTAAAATTTTTATTATATTTAAAGTTCTAGGGTACATGTGTACAGTGTACAGTTTTGATACATACGTATTCATGTGCCATGTTGGTTTGCTGTACCCATCAACTCATCATTTACAGTAGGTATTTCTCCTAATGCTATCCACCCCCCCAAATCCCTACCCCCCACTCCCTGACAGGCCCTGGTGTGTGATTTTCTTTGCTCTGTGTCCAGCTGATCTCATTGTTCAATTCCCACCTATGAGTGCGAACATGTGGTGTTTGGTTTTATGTCCTTGTGATAGTTTGCTGAGAATGATGGTTTCTAGCTCATCCATGTCCCTGCAAAGGACACAAACTCATCCTTTTTTATGGCTGCATAGTATTCCATGGTGTATATTTGCCACATTTTCTTAATCCAGTCTCTCATTGATGGACATTTGGGTTGTTTCCAACTCTTTGCTATTGTAAATAGTGCCATAATAAACAAACGTATGCATGTGTCTTTACAGTAGCATGATTTATAATCCTTTGGGTATATATCCAGTAATGGGTTTGCTGGGTCAAATGGTAATTCTAGTTTTAGATCCTTGAGGAATTACCACACTGTCTCCTACAGTGGTTGAACTAATTTACACTCCCACCAACAGTGTAAAAGCATTCCTATTTCTCCACATCCACTATAGCATCTGACTTTTTAATGATCACCATTCTAAGTGGCATGAGATGGTATCTCATTTTGGTTTTCATTTGCATTTCTGTGATGACCAATGATGATGAGCATATTTCCCTGCATCTGTTGGCAGCATAGATGTCTTCTTTTGAGAAGTGTCTGTTCTTATCCTTTGCCCACCTTTCGATGACTTTTTTTCATGTAAATTTGTTTGTGTTCTTTGTTGATTCTGGACATTAGTTCTTTGTCAGATGGGTAGATTGCAAAAATTTTCTCCCATTCTGTAGTTTGCCTATTTACTCTGATGGTAGTTTCTTTCACTGTGCAGAAGCTCTTCAGTTTCATTAGATCCTGCTTGTCTATTTTCACTTTTATTGCCGTTGCTTTTGGTGTTTTAGTCATAAAGTGCTTGCCCAAGCCTATGTTCTGAATGGCATTGCCTAGGTTTTCTTGTAGGGTTTTTATGGTTTTAAGTTTAATATTTAAGTGTTTAATCCATTTTGAATTAATTTTTATGCCACATGTAAGAAAGGGATCCAGTTTCAGCTTTCTACAAATGGCTAGCCACTTTTCCCAGCACCATTTGCTAAATAGGGAATCCTTTCCCCATTTCTTCTTTTTGTCAGTTTTGTCAAAAATGAGATGATTGCAGATGCATGGTGTTATTTCTGAGGCTTGTCTTCTGTTCCATTGGTCAATATATCTGTTTTGGTACCAGTACCAGGCTGTTTTGTTTACTATAGCCTTGTAGTATAGTTTCAAGTCAGGTAGCATGATGCCTCCAGGTTTGTTGTTTTTGCTTAGGATTGTATCGGCAATGCGGCCTCTTTTTTGGTTCCATATAAACTTTAAAGTAGTTTTTTTCCAATTCTCTGAAGAAAGCCATTGGTAGCTTGATCGGAATGGCATTGCGTGTATAAATTACTTTGGGCACTATGGCCATTTTCAAGATATTGATTCTTCCTATCCATGATCATAGAATATTCTCCCATTTGTTTGCGTCCTTTTTTATTTGTTGAGCAGTGTTTTTTAGTTGTCCCTGAAGAGGTCTCTCACATCCCCTGTAAGTTGGATTCCTAGGTATTTTATTCTCTTTGAAGCAATTCTGAATGGGAATTCACTCATGATTTGGCTCTCTGTTATTTGTGTATAGGAATGCTTGTGATTTTTTGCACACTGATTTTCTATGCTGAGATTTTGCTGAAGTTTCTTATCAGGTTAAGTAGATTTTGGGCTGAGACAATGGGGGTTTTCTCAATATACAATCATGTCATCAGAAAACAGGGACAATTTGACTTCCTCATTTCCTAATTGAATACTCTTTATTTCTTTCTCTTCCCTGATTGCCCTGGGTAGAACTTCCAACACTATGTTGAATAAGAGTGGTGAGAGAGGGCATCCTTGTTTTGTGCTGGTTTTCAAAGGGAATGCTTCCAGTATTTGCCCACTCAGTATGATACTGGCTGCGCATTTGTCATAAGTAGCTTTTATTATTTTGAGATACATTCCATGAATGCCTAGTTTATTGAGAGTTTCTCACATGAAGGACTATTGAATTTTGTCAGAGGACATTTTGTATCTATTGAGATAATCATGTGGCTTTTGTCATTGCTTCTGTTTATGTGATTGATTAAATTTATTGACTTGCATAAGTTGAACCACATTTGCATCTCAGGGATGAAGATGATGTGATAGTGGTGGATAAGCTTTTTGATGTGCTGCTTGATTCAGTTTACCAGTATTGTACTCAGGATTTTCACCTCGATGTTCATCAGGGCTATTGGTCTAAAATTATCTTTTTTTGTTGTGTCTTTGCCAGGCCTTAGTATCAGGATGATGGTGGCCTTAGAAAATGAGTTAGGGAAGATTATTTCTTTTTTATATTGATTGGAATAATTTCAGAAGGAATGATACCAGCTCCTCTTTGTACCTCCAGTAGAATTCAGCTGTGAATCCTTCTGGTCCTGGACTTTTTTTGATTGGTAGGCTATTAATTATTATCTCAATTTCAGAGCCAGTTTTTGGTCTATTCAGAAAACCAAATCCTTTCTGGTTTAGCTTTTGTAGGGTGTACATGTCCAGGAATTTATCCATTTATTCTATATTTGCTAGTTTATTTGCATAGAGGTGTTTATGGTATTCTCTGATGGTAGTTTGTATGTCTGTGGGGCTGGTGGTGATATCCCCTTTATCATTTTTATTGCTTCTACTTGATTCTTCTCTCTTTTCTTCCTTATTAGTCTTGCTAGGGATCTATCAATTTTGTTGATCTTTAAAAAAAAAAAAAAAAAAACCCAGTTCCTGGAATCATTGATTTTTTTTGAAAGGTTTTTTTGTGTCTCTATCTCTTTCAGTTCTGTTCTGATCTTTGTTATTTTTTGCCTTCTGCGAGCTTTTGAATTTGTTTACTCTTGCTTCTCTATTTCTTTTCATTGTGATGTTAGGGTGTCAATTTTAGATCTTTCCTGCTTTCTCTTGTGGGCTTTTAGTACTATAAATATCCCTCTACACACTGCTTTAAATGAGTCCAGAGATTATGGTATGTTGTGTCTTTGTTCTCATTGGCCTCAAAGAACATCTGTTTTTCTGCCTTGGTTTTGTTATTTATCCAGCAGTCATTCAGGAACAAGTTGTTCAGTTTCCATGTAGTTGTCTACTTTTGAGTGAGTTTCTTACTGCTGGGTTGTAATTTGATTGCAGTGTGGTCTGCGAGACAGTTTGTTGTGATTTCTGTTCTTTTACATTGGCTGAGTAGTGCCTTATTTCCAATTATGTGGTCAATTTTAGAATAAGTGTGATGTGATGCTGAGAAGAATGCATATTGATTCATAATGCATAATGCTGTTGATTTGGGGTAGAGAGTTCCATAGATGTCTATTAGGCCTGTTTGTTGCTGAGCTGAGTTCAGGTCCTGGATATCCCTGTTAACTTTCTGCCTCATTGATCTGTCTAATATTGACAGTGCAGTGTTAGTGTCTCCCATTATTATTGTGTGGCAGTGTAAGTCTCTTTGCAGGTCTATAAGGACTTGCTTTATGAATCTGGGTGCTCCTGTATTGGGTGCATATATATTTAGAATACTTGGCTCTTCTTCGTGAATTGATCCCTTTACCATACGTAATGGACTTCTTTTTCTCTTTTGATCTTTATTGGTTTAAAGTCTGTTTTATCACAGACTAGGATAGAAACCCCTGCTTTTTTTTTCTTTCCATTTGCTTGATAGATCTTTTTCCATCCCTTTATTTTGAGCCTATGTGGGTCTTTGAATGAGAGATGGGTCTCCTGAATACAGAACACTGATAGGTCTCAACTCTTTATCCAATTTGCCAGTCTGTGTCCTTTAAATGGGGCATTTAGCCCATTTACATTTAAGGTTAATATTGTTATGTGTGAATATGATTCTGTCATTGTGATGTTCGCTGGACAGTTTGCCCATTAATTGATGCAGTCTCTTCATAGCATTGAAGGTCTTTACAATTTTTCATGTTTTTGCAGTGGCTGGTACTGGTTGTTTCTTTCCATGTATAGTGCTTCCTTCAGGAGCTCTTTAAAGGCAGGCCTGGTGGTGACAAAATCTCTCAGCATTTGTTTGACTCTAAAGGATTTTATTTCTCCTTCACTTATAAAGATTAGTTTGGCTGGATATGAAATTCTAGGTTGAAATTCTTTTCTTAAAGAATGTTGAATATTGTCCCCACTCTCTTCTGGCTTGTATGGTTTATGCTAAGAGATCCACTGTTGGTCTGATAGGCTTCCCTTTGTGGGTAATTCAACCTTTCTGGCTGCCCTTAACACTTTTTTCTTCATTTCAACCTTGGTGAACCTGACAGTTATGTGTCTTGGGGTTGCTCTTCTCCAAGAGTATCTTTGCAATGTTATCTATATTTCCTGAATTTGAATGTTGGTCTGCCTTGCTAAGTTGGGGAAGTTATCCTGGATAATATCCCGAAGAATGTTTTCCAACTTGGTTCCATTCTTTCCATCACTTTCAGGTACTCCAGTCAAATGTAGATTTGGTCTTTTCACTTAGTCCCATATTTCTCAGAGGGCTTGTTTGTTTCTTTTTACTCTTTTTTTCTCTAACCCTGTCTTCTCACTTTATTTTATTAATACGACCTTCAATCACTGACACCCTTACTTCCATTTGATCATATCGTCTATTGAAGCTTGTGCATGTGTCACAAAGTTCTCGTGCCATGGTTTTCAGCTCCATCAGGTCATTTAAGGTCTTCTCTACACTGTTTATTCTAGTTAGCCATTCATTTAATCACTTTTTGAGGTTTTTAGCTTCCATGTGATGGGTTCGAACATGTGATTTTAGCTCAAAGAGATTTGTTATCATCGACCTTCTGAAGCCTACCTCTGTCAACTCATCAAAGTCATTCTCTATCCAGTTTTGTTCCATTGATTGTGAGGAGTTGTGATAATGTGAAGGAGTAGATGTGCTCAATTTTCAGAATTTTCAGCTTTTCTACTCTGGTTTCTCCCCACCTTTGTGCTTTTATCTACCTTGAGTCTTTGATGTTGTTGACCTACACATAGGGTTTTGGTGTAAATGAACTTTTTTTTGATGTTGAAGCTATTCCTTTCTGTTTGTTAGTTTTCCTTCTAACAGTGAGGTCCCTCAGCTGCAGGTCTTTTGTAATTTGGTGGAGTTCCACTCCAGGTTCTCTCTGTCTGGTTGTCATGAGCAGAGGATGCAGATGCAGAAGAGTAAATATTGCAGAACAGCAAATATTGCTGCCTCATCCTTCCTCTGGAAGCTTCGTCCCAGAGGGGCAGTTGCCTATATGAGGTCAGCTCCTATTGGGAGGTATCTCCCAGATAGGCTACACAAGGGTCAGGGACCCATGTGAGGAGGGAGTCTGTCCATTCTCAGAGCTCAAATGGCATGCTAGTATAACCACTACTCTCTTCAGAGCTGTCAGACAGGGATGTTTAAGTCTGCCAAAGTTGTCTGCTGCCTTTTGTTCAGCTATGCCCTGCCCACAGTGGTGGAGTCTAGAGGCAGTGGGCCTTGTTGAGCTGTGGTGGGCTTTGCCAAGTTTTAGCTTCCTGGGTGCTTTGTTTACCTACTCAAGACTTAGCAACGGGGGACACCCCTCTACCAGCCAGGCTGCCACCTTTGGGGTTGAATTCAAACTGCTGCATTAGCAGTGAGCAAGGCTCTGGGGGCATGGGACCCACCAAACCAGGCATGGGAGAGAATGACTTGTTCTGCCAGATGCCGTGACCTTGGGAAAAGTGCAGTATTTGCACAGGAGTACCCCCATTTTTTCCAGGTAGTCTGTCATGGCTTCCCTTGGCTAGGAAAGGGAAATCAACCAACGCCTTGCACTTCCCAGTAGAGGTGATGCCCAGCCCTACTTCAGCTCACCCTCTGTGGGCTGCACCTACTGTCCAACCAGTCCGAAAGGGATGAATCAGGTACCTCTGTGGGAAATGCCAAAATCACTGATCTGCCTTGATCATGCTGGGAGCTGCAGACCAGAGCTGTTCCTATTTGGCCATCTTGGAACACCTCCAGGAAAAAATAGGATGCATTTTTAAAGGTAATTTTTTTTTTTTTTTTGAGACGGAGACTCATTCTGTCACCCGGGCTGGAGTGCAGTCGTGTGGAGAGTGCTTCCTCCACACCCTTCCCTGTCCCTTTCAATCAGCTGGCTGTGAGATCATTGAAACCAGAGATCTGAGGCTCAGGACAGGCCCAAGCAGGGTTGTGTCTGCCTGTCTGCATTTCAGGCTCACTGTATGGTAGGGTCAGTTCTTTGGCTAGAGAAAAGGCTATTGTGTTACCAGAGGAGGGCTTGTTGAGTTGATTCGAGAGACAATACAAGCATCAATATTGGGAATGTCCGAGGTTAGTGTTGGGGAAACCAGTCCCACACCATCCAGTGGGTACCCTGAGTCTGGAGGAGACAAAGGAATTAGAAAGAGAGAGAATAAACATTTAAAAGGTGCATCTAGAGGACCAGAGCATTGAAGGCTTGCTCATGGCCCATTGCTCTTGGGCTTCACCCAATTTATTGGTTTACAAGCTCTTTGTTCTCAGGGCAGCTGGGAGGGGGAGAAATGGATGAGAAAAAGGATTAATCAGAGAAGGAGAACTCCTGAGCCATTCAATAAGATGTTTGGCACTGGCGGTTTCTGTGAATTTCCTTGAGCAAAGGTGTGTGTCTAACCTACTTAAGATCTGTAACTTATCGGGACTGAAACGGGTGGGAGCTGGTTTCAGGAGGAGCCAAGATGTTTGATTATACTCCATTGCTTCAAGGGAGTGTTGTCTCCCTGAGCAACCTGTGGAATACTGCTGAGCAGTTATGCACTCGGGGCATAAATACGTGAAGGCAATAAGGAGACTTTTCTACTCAGAGGCTGCCCATGGCTACCCATGGGTTTCTCACACAGGGGAGACCAACTCAACTGGCACCCCAGAAACTCTCTTTTCCAGTTAGTAATTATGGGTATTTGGTTTGGACCAAAGACAGGATAAGAGATAAACAAAGAATATTGGGGTGGCCCTGTGGTGACAGCATTTTCCAGCCAGCAGGCCTGCTTTACCTGCTGGGAAGAAGGCTGGGCCACAAAACTTCTTCATCCATCTGATCTCTTTAGAGGGACATGAATAAAATGGGCCTCCACAGTCCCAAGACAACACTCAAGGACTTGGGCTTGGACTTTCCTGGAGACAAGACAATTTGAATGGCACTGACTGCCAGGTACTGTCATCCCATGGGCCATGAGACCATTTCGCCTGTTCAGTTCCCCTCTACTCTTTATGGGTGACTAGGGCATGGAATGGGTGTCGAGATGACAGGGCTCTGTCTCTGGGATAAGGACAGACCCCAGGGAAGGGGAAGCCACCAGCCAGGAGCCCAGGTCAGGGGCCAGGTTTGGGGAACAGTTTTCTCTGATCGTATGCTTACTCCTGCAGCCTGACTCATCACCTGAATTTATGTCTATTTTGGAGAATGGAGAAAACAGACTTAGAAAAAGACACTTGTGGGCCTGTCACCTAAAGATAAACCCAGCTGTAATTCTGGTGTGTTTATTTTTAGCTTTTTTTTTGGTTTCTCTTTCCTCATGTTTCTGCTTCATATCAGTACTTTTTTGAGCACACTCCCTGCACTCTGTGATCTTCCTTTGATGAGGAGGATCCTTTAAGATAAGAAAAGTGAAGGCTGGCCAGCTGTGGATCTGGTCTACATTTGGGGCTGGCCTATGTCTTGTCTGGCCTTCACATCGTGTGTACTTTTTCTCCTCCTTTCCACCTACCATTAGGATATTATCATCTTTCTTGGCACCTCTTTTGCCTCCTTATATTTAGATCCTGCACTGCCCAAGTGTGTGACCCTTGGTGGGTTCACATGACTTCTCACCTCTAAAATAGGGATGGTGCCAGGACATGCCATGGGGATTGTTGCAAAGATTAAGTGGGGGTGGTTATCAAAAGCCTAAGAGTACCGTTGAGACACAGTGAGCATACATGAAATACCAACTGTTTATTATCAAGTGCTGCCTAATTGTTCTTTAGGATCAACCATTGTTTATTCACGTAACTATCAAGCTCCTGTTAATCGTTTTCCTATTTTCAATACTGGAGAACAATACTTCATTGAAAGTCATAGTAAATAAAGTGCTAACGTATTATCAGTTTCAAGTAATAGGCTTTATTAAGTGCCTCAAGGGCGCCGGGTCAATCAGAGCCTGACCCAAGTGTTTGCAGCCACAGAGAAAATGGGAAAGGCATTGCAATTTGTGATATCCTGGGATCCACAGCCATGAGTGGTCAAATTGAAACAGGAAACCTCATTCCTCAGCTTGGCTTCAGTTTCTTTCCAAGTCCTACTGCTCTGGCTGAGAGAGCCTCTGCCCATCAAAATATCGTGTCCTTTGTGTCCCCCAGGCCACTGTAGGGTAGTGAGATATACCAGTAGGGGCCCAACCATGATGTTGTCACCCTCCCTCTCATCTTTCTTGCTCCTTTCCTCTGCCCTCTGGCTGCTTACAGTAACATGCTGGACCACTCCATGGCTGCACCTGAGTCGTGGCTGATGCCACTAGCACTGGCATCCTCTAAGGAAATTTCCTTCCAGACTGGGAAGTTGGTCTAAAGTTAGGGGCTGGACTTCATGATGCACACTGCAGGCACCTCTGTGGTTGTGTCTATTGATACCCTTGGTGATGTCTACATGTGGATCTGCTTTGGACAGATCTTGAGTTTTTCAGCTGTATCTGGTGATTACTTGGGTCTCATTTGAGGGAGTGGAAGTGTGGGTAGAGCCAGGATTTTCTGCTGGAATCTGTGGTGCTTCATTAGACTTGGAACCAGGACAGCTGGAACAGAGACTCTTCCTAGAGTCTCTGATACCATATATTATTTCTCATATATTGTATTTTGAAAATAAAAAATATATGCACATGACTGAAAAATACAGAGGTGAGGCAAGAGTTACACAGAAGGAGCTGCCACCATGTGCACCTCACCCTAGTCCCCTGAACTACCTGTTAACAACCAGGTACAACAGAGGAAGACTGAGTTTCTTAGACTCCCACTTTTCCTCCACCCTCAGCCAATGGTAGGAATATGATGATTTTAGTTTCTTTCTTAGTTATCATTGAAGTTGTAAGTAACTGTAGAGTATAAATATTTAGATATACATCTTGTTGATCCAATACAATAGAATCTTGTGACTTTCCTCTTGTAGGAAGTATATTAGTACTGTGAATTCCCATACATGTCTTGGTATTCTATGGATATATACATACTTTTTCTTTAGCTTTCTATTTTCTTGGAGTTTCTATTGCCTTTTCTTCTTTCTATTTAAAATTAAATTGTCTCCTTTTATCACATCCTTAATATCTTCCCTCATTTCTAACCTCCCATCTGAAAAGTCACTGCTGGATGCCTTCCTTTTTCCTGTTCCCACCCAACCAATGTCTCTCTAGGCCTGGGATTGAGCTGTCATTCCAAGGGCTTTCATAACTGCCTCCCTGGGTTTTTACATGTCAAATGCTATTTCACTACTGCAAATCTGGGACTAATCTCCCAGAGAGCTAACCACTTTTCTTATGGTTTCTTTTTTTAATTGTGTGTGGTTTTGAAATAATTTTTAGATTCTGTCTTCCATTTTTTTCAGACTTACACATTTTAAGAGAATTTCAAACTGTTTTTCCTAATCTCTAAATTTTCTTATTATCTTCATAAATTTTGTTACTTTCTATGGATGCAATATTTTCTACTTCTCCGAGACTATAGGGAGCATGCATTCTGAACTCTGCTTGAGCAGAGGTCATGGGGCCAGAAGGAAAAAGGAACTTAAAGACTCATTTCTCTGGAGGTGAGTTGTCTGTTTTACCTTACTCGTCTTTTTTTTTTTTTTTTTGCATTTTTTAAAACTGTCGAACACTCATGTTTGCCTGTGCAATTAGTAATAAGGCTGAAATGAGGATGGTCACAGGTTCATTTCACATTGGGACAAGAGGAACTGGCCTTCAAATCAGGGTTCTACACATGGGAAGAAAGATTTCCACTGGGAATCCCTAAGCTTCCTTGTTTCCTCTGCAGAAACTTTCACCTTCAGTTGTCCTTCTGCTGCCTTGGCATGGTGATGCTCTTCCTCCACTTGCCACCTGAACACACAACTTTGGACATTGTGCTCATGGCTTTTCCCTTCTCTTTGTCTTGAAGAGAGACAATGCAACCCATTTCTCTACTGTGATGGAACCAGAATGTTCATATTAGAACTGGAAGATGATGTCGTCTACAGCAGAGGGCACATAAGCTTCTGCATGAAAGAGGAAATACCAGAAAATAGACACAAGGACAGGAAGGTCACTTTGAACTATAAAGGTCCTCAGGGGCAGCTGGGTATTGTGTCAGGTGGTCACTCTTCTGTGCAGAAAGAAGGGCTGTGTGAGCCTTTCCCTCAGGCCTGTTCTGTGTCTGAGCTCGGGGCCAACTTAATTCTCATTATACAGCCTCATAGATTAGGAAAAGAAAAGAATCTGCCTTCTCAGGCCTCCTGCCCATTCATATTCTGAGCTGCGGATCGTGATTCCTTATTTAAAAACAGCTTCATTGAAGTGTGATCAGCATTTGGTAAACTGCACATGTGCAGAAAGAAGAACTGATGGTTTTCTCCATGTGAGTATTTCATTCACCACAAGGCCAGATATGCTATGAAGGTCATGAAAACGTACTTTCCTCCTGGCAATAATGATCTCTCCCTGGCCAATCTAGTACCACAGATCTGCTTCTTTCACTAAAATTTAGTGGTATTTTATAGAATTACATGTAAATACAGTATGTATTTGGATCTTTGTGCATCGTTCTGATCTGGGTTCTTTTATTCAGCAGAACTACTTTCAGATCACTCTGGTCTGATTGCATCAACAGTCCATTCCTTTTTATGCTGAGCCATACACCATGGTGTGGATGTGCCACAGCTTGTTCACCCTTCTTTTGTGTATGGGCCTTTGGGGTTCCTGGTTTGGGAACATTGTGTATAAGGATGTCATGAATATTTATTTATGTATATAGCCTGTAAACTTGCCTTCATTTCTCATCATTCATTCCTAGGAGGGCAGTGGCCACCTCATGTCATGGTAGGTCTGCATCGACCTTGCTAAGGAACCACTGTGCCTTGTGCTAAGTGTTTTGTCCATTCCCCGCTTTCTGTCTTGCTCCGTCTGATTTAGTCATACTAACCTCTTGTCTCCTTCATCCTCAAGGGCAATAACTTCTTAGCATACCACCCTTCCTTTGCACTTGGAATCACCAGCTCCTTCTCTATGTGCTGGCTTTGATTCCCTCACTAAAGTTGCCTTCTGTGACCCATGTGTAACACATTGCCCTCAAAACATCCTATGTATGAGAAGGTTTTGGGATAAGAGACTGTTCCTGATGAGTATCAAGTACCTACAATGGCTCTGAATGGAAGAAAGATGACTGGTTGTGTCTTGTCACCCATTGTCCCTGGAGCTCATCTTGGTTGATAGAAAGAAGACTGGGTGTGGCCTGGACATACATTCAAGTGACTCACAAACTATTTCTAAATGACAACTGGAGACCTGGCCGGTGGCTGGAACCTGAAGTTACTTGGAAGTGATGTGATTGAAAGTGAGTCACTCAATCACCTGATCTTGGCCCTTTTCTCTACATGTGGGATTACCCATACCTGGCAGAGTCACTGTGAGTTCACCTGAGCAAGTCACCTGCACGTGGTGGTGCTCAGAAAATGTTAATTTCCCTTTACTTAAGTGGAATGACACATGGATATTATATGCTGAGGTCTGGATTACAATAGAGCAAGATGCAGAAGACCTTGTAAACCCTGAGGAGACATCACTGATCACTGGGTGTCTGGATAGGCAGCATAGAAAAAGTGACCTGGAGCTGGAAATGGCCAGACGGTGTCTTACAGTTATCTGAACAGGCATGAGTGGGGCAGGAGAGGGATTACCACTTTATACCCACTAGAATGTCTTTTTTGTTTTTTGTTTTTGAAAAATGGAAAGTTGGAGAGTTTCTGCAGCAAATGGAGCACTTGTGCATTGCTGGTGAGAATGTGAAGTGGTGGTGAGGGTTGCACAATAACATAAACATACTTACAAATATTTAGATACATACACAAATGTTTAGATTGGTAAATTTTATGTTATATTACTTTTTTTTTTTTTTTTTTTGAGACGGAGTCTCGCCTGTCGCCCAGGCTGGAGTGCAGTGGCGCGATCTCGGCTCACCGCAAGCTCCGCCTCCCAGGTTCACGCCATTCTCCTGCCTCAGCCTCCCGAGTAGCTGGGACTACAGGCGCCCGCTACCACGCCCGGCTAATTTTTTGTATTTTTAGTAGAGACGGGGTTTCACCGTGTTAGCCAGGATGGTCTCGATCTCCTGACCTCGTGATCCGCCCGCCTCGGCCTCCCAAAGTGCTGGGATTACAGGCGTGAGCCACTGCGCCCGGCCTATGTTATATTACTTTTACCACATACAATAAAGGCTTCCTGAGAACTGATCCTGAAATAGTTCCACGTGGAACAAAACAAGATCCTTCTTTCCCAGAGTGAGTAGGAGCCTTTTATTTTCTTGAAATGGAGTCTTCCTCTGTGGCACAGGCTGGAGTGCAGTGGTGTGGTCTCTGCTCACTGCAGAGCTTTGACTGTGGCCCCAACCAGCTAGTGAGACTCGCATGTATTTGGTAAAGAATAATTGACCAAGGCTCAAGTCAACACCACTAAAGGGTAATTGACAGTGTGGAATTCCCAATTAGAAAGCAATTTAGCACTGTACTAAGTCAAACATTAATCTTAGGACCGTATGAGTAAGCAAGCTAGTTAGATAAACACCCCACTTTAGTTTGTTTCTACTCTAACTTACTTAACTAAAGGGAAAAGGCCATTTTCAGCCAAGTTTATTACTGGAGCTTATGTCAGCTCCCTAGGCCTTGCAAGAAGGTTTGTATCTGCTAATTTTCCCCACCATCTTGACTGAACCCCAACAGATATCAAAGCAATAACAGGAATTTCTAGAGTACAAATTAGTTTCTGTGAAAATTGAAAAAATCATTGATTTCAATTTCAGTACATACTTTGCAATGCTTAATACTTGATACAGATTAGAAATCTGGAGGTTTACCTTCTTAAACCTGCTTTTTCAAAAGTGAATCAAAATGTCAATTCACTTGTTTTTGGTCTGTTCATTTTTCTTCACCTTTTGCAACATGGCACTGCTTTTGATTGACATTTGAATACAGAGATTAATTTATTAAAACATTTCTCACTGTTCTTTTCCTTTTTGCTTTTAGACATTACAAGTGAAACTTCTGGTAATTTCAACAGTGCACACTGTAAATAAGAATAAAAACTGGTCGGCATCTGGCAATATGGTAGAAAAGTAACAACTCTGATCTGCAGCTCCCAGTGAGACAAACACAAAGGACAGTTGATTTCTGCATTTCCACCTGAATTACCCATTTCATCTCACTGGACATGGTTAGACATTGAGTGCAGCCCACAAAAGGCAAGCAGAAGTAGGGTGAGTGTTGCCTCACTCAGGAAGTGGAAGTGGCTGAAAACTTCCTCCTTTAACCATGGAAAGCAATCGGAGGCTGTGCTATCAAGCCCATAACCTGCAGTTTTCCCATGGTTCTTAGGATGCACAGACCAGGAGATTCCCTAGTGTGCCTGTACAACCACAGAACTGGGTTTCAAGCACAAAACTGGGTGGCTGCTTTCACAGAGGCTGAGCTAGCTGCAAAATAATTTTCGTACCCTAGTGGCACCTGGAACACCAGTGAGACATAACCATTCACCCCCCTGGAAAGGGGCTGAAGCCAGGGAGCCAAGTGGTCCCACTGAGCAGGCCCCACTCCCATGGAGCACAGCAAGCTGAGATCCACTGGCTTCAAGTTCTCACTACCTACATAGAAGCCTGAAGTCAACCTAGAATGATAAAGCTTGGTGGGGAGAGGTTCGACCACCATTACTGAGACTTGAGTGTAAGGTTTTCCCCTCAGAGTGTTAAGAAAACTGCCAGGAAATTTGGGCTGCATGGAACTCACAGAAGCATGCAAAGCAGCTGTGGCCACATTGGCTCTCTAGATTCCTCCTCACTGGGTAGGGCATCTCTAAAAGAAAGGCAGCAGCCTGAGTCAGAGACTTATATGTAAAACTCCCAACTCCCTGGGACAGAACACCTGGGAAAAGGGATGGCTGTGACTGCAACTTCAGCAAACTTAAAGACTCCTGCCTGCTTGCACTGAAGAGAGCAGTGTATCTCCCAGGACAGTGCTCAAGCTCTGCTCAGGGCAGACTGGCTTTTCAAGTTTGCCCCTGACACCTGTGCTTCCTGACTAGGAGACCTTTTCCAGCAGGGGTCAACAGACACTTCATAGAGAAAAGCTCTGGCTGGCACCAGCCAGGTATCACTCTGAGTCAAAACTTCCAATCATTGCTGTTGTGCAACTTCATATGGTGATACCCAGGCAAACAGCAACTGAAGTAGACCAGCAAACTGTAGCAGACCTGCAGAAGAGATGCCTGACTGTTAGAAGAAAAACTAACAAACAGGAAACAGTGACATCAACATCAACATCAACAAAAAGGACTCTCACACAAAATCCCAGTCCAAAGACATTCAGTATCAAAGATCCCAGGTAGATAAATCCATGAAAAATGAGGAATAGCCAGCACAAAACAGCTGAAAATTCAAAAAATTAGAATGCCTCTTCAACTCCAAATGATCGCAATTCCTCTCCAGCAAGGGCACAAAGGTGGATGGAGAATGAGGTTGATGAGTTGGCAGAAGTAGGCTTCAGAAGGTCAGTAATAACAAAATTCTCTAAGCTAAAGGAGTATGTTCTAAACCAATGCAAGTAAGGTAAAAGCCTTGATAAAACGTTACAGGAGCTGCTAACTAAAATAACCAGTTTACAGAAGAACGTATATGACCGCATAGAGCTGAAAAACACAGTGCAAGAAACATTGTGAAGCAAAAACAAGTATTAATAGCTGAATCAATGAAGAGGAAGAAAGATTATCAAAGATGGAAGATCGACTTAATGAGATAAAGCATGAAGACAAGATTAGAGAAAAATGAATGAAAAGCAACAAACAAAGCCTCCAAGAAATATGGGAGTATGTCAAAAGACCAAACCTATAACTGATTGGTGTACCTGAAAGAGATGGGGAAAAATGGAACCAAGTTTGAAAACACACTTCAAGACATCATCCAGGAGAACTTCCCAATGGAACAAGACAGGCCAACATTCAAATTCAGGAAGTACAGATAACACCACTAAGATACTCGCTGAGAAGAGCAACAGACATATGACTGTCAGATTCTCCAAGGTTGAACAAAAAGAAAAAATGTTAAGGACAGCCAGAGAGACAGGTCAGGTTACCTACAAAGGGAAGCCCATCAGACTAACAGAGGATCTCTCTGCAGAAACCCTACAAGCCAGAAGAGAGTGGAGTCAATATAAAACAAACCTAAAGAAAACAATTTCAACCTAGAATTTTATATTAAGCCAAACTAAGCTTTATAAGCAAAATAAAAATAAAATTGTTACAGATAACAAAATGTAGATGGTTTTGTCAACACCATGCCTGCCTTAGAAGAGCTCCTAAAGAAAGCACTAAATATGGAAAGAAAATACCGGTACTCACCTGGTGCAGTGGCTCACGCATGTAATCTCAGCACTTCGGGAGGCGTAGGTGGGCAGATCATGAGGTCAGAAGATGGAGACCATCCTGGCTAGCACAGTGAAACCCTGTCACTACTAAAAATACAAAAAAAATTGGCCGGCTGTGTTGGTGAGTGCCTGTAGTCCCAGCTACTCAGACTCACGGGAGGCTGAGGCAGAATGGCAGAAACACAGGAGGCGGAGCTTGCAGTGAGCCAAGGTCATGCTACTGCACTCCAGCCTGGCCAACAGAGTGAGACTCTGTCTCAAAAAACAAAAAACAAAACAAAAAAAATCGGTACTCACCACTGAAAAAAATAGCAAAATATAAAGACCAACAACTCTATGAAGAAAGTGGATCAACTAATGTCCAAAACAACCACCTAACATTCCCATGCCAGGATCAAATTGACACATAAGAATATTAACCCTAAATGTAAATGAAATAAATTTGCCAATTAAAGTACACAGATTGGCAAATTGGATAAAGAGTCAAGACCCTTCGGTGTGCTATATTGAGGAGAACCATCTCATGGGTGAAGACACACATAGGCTCAAAATAAAAGGATGGAGGAATATTTACCAAGCAAATGGAAAGTTACCAAAAAAAAAAAAAAAAAAAACCAGCAGGGCTTGAAATCGTAGTCTATCCTAAGGCAAACTTTAAGCCATCATACATCATAAAAGACAAAGTAGGGAGTTGCATAATGGTAAGGAATCAGTGCAACCAGCACAGCTAACAATCCTAAATGTATATGAACCTAATACAGGAGCATTCAGATTAAAAAGCAAGTTCTTAGAGACTTACACAGACTTAGACTCACACACAATTATAACAGGAGACTTTAACACCCTACTATCGATATTACGCTGACAAATGAGACAGAACTTTAACAAGAATACTCAGGACGTGAACTCAGCCCTTGACCAAGCAGAGCTAATAGACATCTACAGACGTCTCCACCCCAAATCAACAGAATATACATTCTTCTCATCACCACGTAGCACTTATTGTAAAATTGACCACATAACTGGAGGCAAAACACTCCTCAGCAAATGCAAAAGAATGGAAATCAAAACAAACAGTCTCTCGCACCAGAGTGGAATAAAATTAGAACTCAGGATTAAGAAACTTATTCAAAACTGCAAAATTACATGCGAACTGTAAAACCTGCTCCTGATTGACCACTGGGTAAATAACAAAATTAAGAAAGAAAGAAAGAAGCTGTTTAAAATCAATGAGAACAAAGACACAACCTACCACAATCTCTAGGACACAGCTAACGCAGTGTTAAGAGAGAAATTTATAGCACTAAATGCCCACATCAAAAGTGGGAAAGATCTAAAATCAACACCATAAAATCACAATGAAAAAAACTAGAGGGACAGACATAGTGGCTCATGCCTGATATTTCAGCACTTTGGGAAGTTGTGCCAGGCAGGTCACCTGAGTTCAAGAGTTCAAGACTAGCCTAGCCAACAAACATGATGAAACTCCATCTCCACAGAAAATACAAATAAAAAAGAAAGCCTGGCATGGGGGCTCACACCTGTAATCCAGGATACTCAGGAAGCTGAGTTGAGATAATCTCTTGAACAGAAAAGATAAAAACCACAGTGAGCTGAGGTAGCACCACTCCACTCCAGTGTGCACGACAGAGCAAGACACCTTCTCAAAAAAAAAAATTTTTAAAAAGGAAGAAAGAAAGCAAAAGAGCTGGAGAAGCAAGAACAAACATATCCAAAAACTGAGACAAAAAAAGAAATAACTGAGATAAGAATGTAACTGAAGGTGATAGAGTCAGGAAAATCCCTCATGAATCCAGGAGCATTTTTGTTTGTTTGTTTGTTTTTTGTAAAGATTAACAAAATAGATACACTGCTAGCCAGACTAATAAAGAAAAAAAAAAAAGAAAATAATCAATTAGACATATTAAAAAAGGATAATGGGGATGTAAAAACTGATCCCACATAAATACAAACTACCATCAGAGAATACTGTAAACACCTCTATGTAAATAAAGCAAAAAATCTATAAGAAATAAATAAATTCCTGGACACATACACTTCTGCAAGACTAAACCAGGAAAAAGTAGAATCCCTGAAGAGACCAACAAATTCTAAAGTTGAGGCAGTAATAGCCTACCAACCAAAAAATGCCCAGACCAGACAGATTCACAGACTACTTCTACCACAGGTACAAAGAAAAGCTGGTGTCATTTCCTTCTAATACCAAAACCTGTCAGAAACCAAAAAAAAAAAAAAAAAAAAAAAATTGGCCAGTATTCCCGATGACCATCAATGTGAATATTCACAATAAAATACTGGCAAACTGAATCCAGCAACACATCAAAAAGCTTATCCATCACGATCAGATCAGCTCCAACCAGCAAGGCTGGTTTTAACATATACAAATCAACAAACGTAATTCATCACATAAAGAGAACCAAAGACAAAAACCACATAATTTTCTCTATTGATGCAGAAAAGGCCTTTGATAAAATTCAACATCCCTTCCCACTAAAAACACTCAATATACCAGGTATCGATGGAATGTATCAGAAACTAACGAGAATTATTTGTGACAAACCCATAGGCAATATTATACTGAATGGGCAAAAGCTGGAAACATTTTCTTTGAAAACACAGAACACAAGGCACAAGAAAAGGGTGGCTTCTCTCACCACTCGTATTCAACATAGAGTGGAAAGTTCCACCCAGGGCAATCAGACAAGAGAAACAAATAAAGGGTATTCAAATAAAAATAAAGGAAATCAAATTTTCCCTGTTTTTAGAGGACATAGTTGTATATTTAGAATACCCCAGTATCTCACCTCTAAAACTACTTAACAGTAGACAAGAAACTTGTCTTTTGTATGAGTTTGCTTAAGCTTATCAGCAACTCCAGCAATCTCAGGCTACAAAATCAATGTGCAAAAATCACAAGTATTTCTATACACCAATAATAGAAAAACAGGGAATCAAATCATGACTGAACTCAAATTCACAATTTCTCCAAAGGAAAAAATAACTAACAATAAAAATTACAAGAAATATGAAGGACTTCTTTATGGAGAACTACAAACCACTGCTCAAAGAGAGGACACAAAAATATCATGTTCATGAATAAGAAGAATCAATATCATGAAAATGACCATGCTGCTTAGAGTAATTCACACATCTACAATGATCTGATCTTTGACAAGCCTGAAAAAACAAGCAACTGGGGAAGAATTCCCTGGTATGGGAAAACTGGCTAGCCATATGGAGAAACCTGAAACTAGATCCCTTTCTCACACCACATAATTAACTCAAGATGAACTAAAAGACTTAAACGTAAAACCTAAAACCCTAAACACCCTAGAAGAAAATCTACACAATAGCATTCAGGATATAGGCATGGACAAAAACTTCATGGCAAAAAGACCAAAAAACAATTGCAACACCATCCAAAATTGACAAATGGGACCTAATTAATCTAAAGAGCTTCTCCACAGCAAAAGAAAATATCATCAGAGTGAACAGGCAACATACAAAATGTGAGAACATTTTTTCAACCTATCTATCTGAAAAAAGTCTAATATCAAAAACCTACAAGAAATTTAAAAAAACTTACAACAAAATAAAAAACAAATCCCATCAAAAAGTGGGCAAAGGATACGAAGAGACATTTCCCAAAGGAAGATATTTAATCAGCAAACAAACATATATAAAAAAAAAGCTTAGCATCACTGGTCATTAGAGAAATGCACATCAAAACCACAATGAGATACAATCTCACACCGGTCAGAATGGTGACCATTAAAAAGTCAGGAAACAACAGGTTCTGGTGAAGATGTGGAGAAAGAGGAATGCTCTATACTGCTGGTGTTAGTACAAATTAGTTAAATCATTGTGGAAGACGGTATGGTGATTCTTCAGAGATCTATAACCAGAAATACCATTTGACCCAGCAATTCCATTATGTGGTGTGCCTCCAGAGGATTATAAATCATTCTACATAAGGAAACATGCACATTTACATTTACCGCAGCACTATTGAGACACAAAAAAGACATGGAACAAACCCAAATGCCCATCAATTATGGATTGGATAAAGAAAATGTGGAACATATACACCATGGGATACTATGCAGCCATGAAAAAGAATAATTTCATGTCCTTTTCAGGGACATGAATGGAGCTGGAAACAATTATTCTCAGCAAGCTAACACAGGAACAGAAAAGCAAACACTACCTATTCTCATGCATAAGTGGGAATGGAACAATGAGGACACAATGGGGCCTGTCAGGGAGTAGGGGGTAAGTGGAAGGAGATCATCAGGACAAATACCTAATGCATGCAGGGCTTAAAACTTAGATGATGGGTTGATGGGTGCAGCAAACCACGGTGGCACATGTACACCAATGTAACAAATCTGCCTGTTCTGCACATGTATCCCAGAAGTTAAATTATGATAAAAAATAGTCAAGTTAAATGACCAACTAAATAGTATCCATGAATTTATGATTATTCCATATTTGGTTTTTACTTAATACTTTGTCTGTGCTTTGTGTCTCTAGGAAAGCAAAATAAAAATATGTTGTACCAAACATTTTAAAAGAATTTACTAGAAAGCAATTGGAGCCTTTTTTTTTATCTGTTGATGAAGACAAATGTAGATTAAAAACCAACTCTCCTAATGCTTGTCAGTACCACAAGGTGCTTAGGATCAAAATAAAACTTTCAACCTAAGGATATCTGGCAGCCTCCAGAACTTTAAGGAAAGTCAAAAAACAAAGTATCCAGCTTCAGGCTCTTTCTGGGAGAGCATGCCCAGTGCCTTGGGGATCCTTGGACCCTGGAAGAAGGGCGGAAGTGGGGTAGGTGGGGGCGGTATTTGGAGCCACTGCCCCTCTGGCAGCCACTGCTGCTCCCTATGGATGGCTTGGAGTCTCAGCCTTCAGCAGAATCAGCAGGCTTTCCGCAAACAGTGTTTGGTGTGCCTGCCTGTTTTCCATCTCTGTATCTTCCTTAGTGATGTATCTACTCAGGTTTTCACCTTGAAATTGGGTTGCTTATCTTTTTGAGTTTTAGGGTATCCTCGTATATTGTACATACAAGTCACTTTTCAGATTAGTTTGCTAAATTTTTCTATCTGTGGCTGGCTTTTTGGTTCTCTTTACCGGATTTCAGTTATTTTTTTTGAGGTGATGTCTCATTTTGTCACCCAGCCTGGAGTGCAATGACCCGAACCAGCCTCACCGCAATCCCCACCTCCCAAGTTCAAAGGATTCTCCTTGCTCAGACTCCTAAGCATCTAGGATTACCGGCACACACCAGAAATTCCAGTTAAATTTTTTTATTTTTAGTACAGACGTGACTTCACCATGTATACGATGCTGACCTGCAACTCCTATCCTCAGGTGATCTGTCCGCTTTGACCTTCAAAAGTAACAGGGTGTTTTACAGAGAAGACATTTCATCATTTAATAAAGTTCATATTATCCATTTTTTTCTTTCATGGACTTGCTAATAAATAATTACCAAAACCAGGCCCATGAAGATATTTTCCAATTACAACTTTGCAGTGAAAAGATTTAAAGTATGGGTATTTTTGACCAATTTTTTAACTATAAAATTTTTGTCTATGTTCATTTGTTTCCATATAGTTTCCAGCAGTTTTCTTGCCACTTGTGAAACAGCTTTATCTTTTCCAAAGAATATTCTTCGCATTTTTGACAAAATCAGTTGACTTGGGACAGTTTGGGGGCTATTCTCTTCCACTTATCTGCTTGTCTATTAAATTATGAATGCCGCACTCTTCTTTATTACATTAGCTTTAGTGTAAATATTCATATCCAGATGTGTAATTCCTTTAGCTTTGTTCTTCTTTAGTCTTATTTCATCTATTCTAGGTTTAGGAAGAGTTTGTTGATATATTTACCTGGAATTTGATTGGGATATGTCTGAAATAACCATAAATGTACTTCTCCAGAACAAGAAACGTCTCTTTATTTATTTATTTATGTATTTATTGAAAAAGAGTTGTGTCACCCATGTTGGAGTGCAGTAGCACCATCTCAACTCACTGAGATTCTCCCACTTCAATGACCCAGGTAGCTGGGAACACAGGCGTGCCCACCAAGCTCAGCTTATTTATTTATTTTTTTTTGTATTTTTGGTAGAGTTGGAGTTTCACCCTGTTCCCCAGGCTGGTCTCCGACTCATTGGCTCAAGTGATCTGCCTGTGGCAGCCTCCCAAAGCGCTGGGATTACAGGCGTCTGCCAACATGCCAGGACTCTCTGCATTTACCAATATTTCTGTTGATTTCTCTCAAAGGTGACTCATTGTTTACTGAATGAATTTTGCATATTTGTTACATTTATACTTAAAGGATTCAATTTTTTGGGTAGTATTGCAAGTGGTGTTTTGATATTTCAAATTCCAATGATTTCTATTCATGATTGCTGATATACAAAAAATCAGTTGAGTTTTATCTATTGATCGTCTCCTTTGCTTCTTTTTAATCCCCATTCAAGGTTTGGGAAGGTTGGCCCTATTTCACTTCCGCTTCCTGAGATTGTCGCCTGGATTAACCCACCCCGAATTTCAGAAATTTTCCCAGGCTACCACCAGAGGGTGCACGGAGCCTACGCACTGAGCACGCAGAGCCCGCAAACAAACTCTCTGAGGAGCAGGGTGTCCTCACAGTGCCTCGGATAGCACTTCCTTCTCCTCGAGACACACCGGAGAGAGGCCGTGGTTTCAGGGTGCCCGGGGACACCTGAGGCACGTTCGTAGTGAAGACTAAGCCTACTTCATCTCAGGACCCGCCCAAGAGTGGCCGCAGCTTTGGCCCACCTGGGGTCGCGTCCACCATGAAGATGAAGCCTCTTTCTCTTCTGGACATGTCCAGGAGTGGCCGTTGCTATAAGACATCTGGTGCCACGACCAGGTGAGAATAAAGACGTCTCCTCAGGACCCTCCCAGGAGAGGACATGGCATTCAGACATCTGGTGGACAGGTGAGGAAAAGACCCCCTGTCTGCAGCACCCAGAACTGAGGAGGGTCACTGCTCTGAGCCTTACTTCCCAGCCCTGGCCTCCAATTCTGACTTTACGAAAGTGTCCCTTGAGCGAGGCAGTGACCATGCATTGTCACAGCTACCAAAGTGTGGTTTGCAGATGATCTGAGCTTGTTTCTGGCGGAGATACTGGTACAGAGAAAGGAGAGGTGCTGAGTGGAACTACTATGACAGGCTGAGGTCAGGGGAGACATCACAACCTCCAACAACACTTTTTTCATGCTTTAATGACTCATTTTTCTTAGAGAACTAAAGTAGTTGAAACAGTATTGAAAAAATTTTAAGTAGGCATATTAGAAGTTGAATTATTATTTAAGTTTAAATATATGGTATATGCCCGGTTAACAACATTTTTTCTTTTCCTGAGACAATCACAGTTTAATTGAGAGTGGATTTGTAATGGTGATGAAAATGTCTACTTTATAAAGGTTGACATCCTACATTAGCTGAGATATACTAACAGTATCAGACTTTGATATTAAAACATAAAATTAATTGAAGAATTCTGAGCCAAATATCAGTGACAAATGGTCCATGACACAGCCATACTCAGGAGATCTTGAGAACATGTGCCCCAGGTGGTGTGTGCACAGTCTATATTTATGCATTTTCAGGAGACATGAGACATCAGTTAAACACATGTAAGATGTACATTAGTTTGGTCAAGAAAGGATGGACAACTTGAAAATAGCGATGGGGCTGCACTTTCAAGTTACAGGTAGATTTAAATATGTTTTCATTGGCAGTTGGCTGAAAGAGTTAAGTTATTATCTAAAAACATAAAATCAACAGATAGGGATGACTGGGTTACAATAAATAGTAAGGACTGTAGAGACCAAAGTTTTATCATGATGATGAAGCCTCCATGTAGCAGGCTTGAGAGAATAGAAGGTAAATATTCCTTATCAGACTTAAGGTATGCATTGCTGTTAGTGATGGTCAGCTTTTTCTAAAGTTCAAAAGGGAGGAGCGTGTAATGAATCTTGCGTGTCCCTCTTTCTTGTCGGGAACTGAACCACTTTTGGAATGCCTTTGGTCAAAAGGAGGGGTCCATTCAGATGACTGTGGTGGGTGGGGGGACGTGAGAGTTATTTTTTTTTACAAGTGTTTCACTTCTATTTAAAAAACTATAACCTATTAAATTATTATAAATTATAATTAGCCTAAGAGTAAAAAGGGATTTCTTAAATTAAAAAAAAAAAATTGAACACTAAAAATCCTAAGCCACCACACTTTGCCAGATTTTTTATTCTTTCTCTTTTTAAAGTTGTCAGGGATGCTTTGCTTGTAAGTCATATAGTTGACTCATTGACCATCGGGGTATAGTTCTGTTGCTTCTTCAAATATTGTACCTAGTAACCTTCCCAAATTGTTTTTAAGTAAACTTCTTAAATTGTAGCAGTAAACAAAATGAAAAGACAATGTTACACAATGCTGAGGTTTATCACAGGACATAAAAAAATTCAACTCTTATTCCTTTTCTTCTTCTTCTTCTTCTTCTTTTTTTTTTTTTTTTTGAGACAGGGTCTTATTCTTTTTCCCAGCCTGAAGTGCAGAATTGCCATCCTGGCTCACTGTAGCCTCTAACTGCCAAGCTCAACTGATCCTCCACCTTAGACTCAGCTATCATCTCTGGCTAACTTTTTGTATTTTTTGGTAGAGACAAAGGTTTGCCATGTTGCCTGGACATGTCTCAAATGTCTGAACTCAAGTGGTCTGCCTGCCTTGGCCTCAAGAAGTGCTGAGATTATAGGCATCAATAAAACATTTATGTTAGGGTTAGAAAAAAATCAATCTTTAGGCTAAGTTGTGAACATGTATATAATGCAATTTTTTATTTGTGCCTAATTTTCATCATTTTCTGTGTTGACATTACTCATTTTAAAGTCACATTCAAGGGATAAGGCAAAATCACCTATGAATTGTCATATTTGTTTATTTCTCTGTTTGTGAAAATGTCCTTAGTTTTTTCACGATGCAAAAAAATTTCAATTCTGTTATGCAAAAAACAGAAGAGAATCTTCTTTGCAATTAATTTTATAGGCCCCTTCAAACAGGGAATGTGCTATTTATAAAAAAAACTAACTGAACTACAGATCTTAAACACTGAAAAAAATTAACAGTTTATTATAATTTATTTTATCCTATCAATTAATTGTATTTATATACAATCTTGAAAGTTTACAGTCATCAACAGTTCTACTGCAGTTTCAGGTGAAATGGGAATTTAGAAATTTCTATGGAGCTGTAGGCGTAGTGAAACATTTTGTTAAAATATGTCCGTGCTTTTGGCAGCACTTGTGAAGGGATGCCTCCAAATTAACCTCAATGCTTTTCTTCTCAGCAAAATGACCTGGGCCACTCAGTATGACTTTCTTTGTTGCTGATGTTCATGCATGTTCTCTTTTTACCATAAATTTATGACTCTGAAGATATCCATTTGACATGGTGGCATTAGGGCTTTCAAAATGACTAGATTTTCTACTCGTCATCCATTAGGTACTTACATGTTTCTACTTCGACTCCCCCAGAACATGAGTAGTTTCTGGTTAGCCCCACGGAGAGTGCAGCACAGGTCCCAATATAGCAATGCAGACTCCACCCCAAGGCCACCCTTCACCCCTAGCTGCCTGATGCTGTGCATTCCAGGGAAGTTGGATGACACACAGCTTGTTGTTTTTACAAACAAAATTATTGTGTTAATTTCATTTTCATATGGTTTATTGCTAGTGTGTAGAAATAGATTTTAGTGTATCGATATTTTATACGGTATGTTTGTTTAATTTGTTTACTAGATTTTATTATTTCTTGCTGTTTTCTTATTTTCTGTATATGAGATCATGAGATCCATGAGTAGGTAGTTTTACTTTTATTTTTCCACATATCAATAGCTTCGTATATATTTTTCTTTTCCAATTATTTTGGATGGAACTTCTAATACTGTATCAAATACAATGATGAAAGTGTGCATCAGTGCTGTGCTCCTCATCTTAAAGTTTTTGTTCCCAACAATTCAGATGCTGATTGTTACAGGTTTTGCATAAAGATGTTTTATCATATGAAAGAAATTTGAAACACGGTTTATTGGATGTTGTTAACATTAAATATGTTGACTAACTTTAAGTATTTTCTGTAACATTTGAGATAAACATGTACTGTTTTCCCATCATTTAGTTTACATGGTAGATTGAAAAACGATGGCTTCAGAATGTTAAAGACAAACAAACAAACCCTAAATTTTCTAAAAAATGAACATAATTATTGAGGTGCATAATGTCTTCCCCATGTAGCAAATTTCATGTACTATTATTTGGTTAAACATTATAATGTATCTAATTATCATATTTATTAACATTTAGAGTTTTGTCCTAGTTATATCATCTGCTTAATTCAATTTTCAACTGGAGTTAATAATAGTTAAGGTTTAGTATACTCTTATGGGCATTAGGGGTTAGAGATGAGAGTCACAGACAATATATTTAAAATTATTTTGAAGGGTGATAGGATGACATTAAGAATGGGATAGAAGTTTGGGATTAGGCATAGGGGTTTACAATTGCAGAAATAAGTTTAGATTGAGGGTTAGGTCTGGGGTTGGATTAGAGGTTAATGTTGTGGTAGGATTAGGGTTATGGTTAGGATTAGGATTAGGATTCGGGACAGGGGTAAAAGTTAGTGTTATGTTTAAGGCTAGGGTTAGAATCAGAATTAGATGTTAATTTTAAGGTCACGTTATGTTTAGGTTTAGGGTAAGAAATAGGCTTACAGTTAGAGATTGGGGTTAGTGTAGGGTTAGGTTCTGGGTTAACATCATGGTGAGGATTAGGATTAGTGCCAAAGGTGAAAGTTGAGGTGACAGTGAGGGTTAAGGTAAGAGGGTTAGTGCATTAGTGTTAGGGTTTGAGTTTAGGGTTAGTGTTAGGATAAGAATAAAGATTTGGTTTAGCATTTAGGGTTCATGTCCTGGTTAGGGTTTCAGTTTAGCCTTACAGTTAGTGTTTAAGGTTCAGTTTTATTTTTAGGGTTACTGTTTAGCAATTAGGCTTAGGGTCAGCTTAGGTTTAGGAGAAGGGTTTAGGGTTTGGCCTGGTGTCAGGGTTTAGATTTAGTGTTACAGTGGGGTTAGGTTTAGGGTTAAATTTGGGATTAGGCTTATTGTATAGGATTATAGTTAGAGTTTAGGTTTCAGTGTTAGAGCTATGGTTGCAGTTGCATTTGAGGTTGTGGGTTAGAGTTAGGAGTAGTGTTAGTGTCAGGGTTTTAAGGTTAGGGGTATGGTCAATGTATGGTTAGAATTAGGGTTAGGGTAGATTTGATTAGGGATATTGGTTAGGTGTTAGCTTACATTTTTAAGGTTCAAGTTTTTGTATTATGGTTACAGGCAAGGTTGCATTTAGGATGAGGTACGAAGTTAGCTTTAGGGATTAGAGTTAGAGTTAGGGGTTAGGGTTCATTGTCTAAAATTAGTGTTAGACTTAGGTTTGGTTTAGTATTTAGGTTAGGGTTTTGGTGGGTGTTAGGGTTTAGGGTAGATTTAGGGTTAGGGGTAGGTTTAGGGTTAGGGGTTGGTGTAGGGATATGTACAGCGTTATGGGTTGGGGTAGGGTTACATTTATGGCTAGGGATATGTTTTGTTAATGGTTCAGGTTGAGTTTATATGAGGATTAGGGTTAGGGCTTCAGGGTTATTGTTAGTGTTTCAGCATTAGTATTAGGGGATATATTTAGGGTTAGATGTCTTTTTCACCCATCTGAACCCATGGAAGAATCAGCACACTCTTTCTGCCTTCTGAAGCTCATATGTACTCCATACGAATTTAGATTATTTATTTATTTATTTGTTTATTCATTTTATGTATTTATTTATTTATTTATTTTTGGAGACAACGTTTCGCTCTTGTTGCCATGACTGGAGTACTATGGTGTGAACTCGCCTTACCACAACCTCCACTTCCCACTTTCAAGTGATTGTCTTGCCTCAGCTCCTGAGTAGCTGGGATTAAAGGCATACACCATCACACTTAACTAATTTTGTATTTTTATTAGAGATGGGGTTTCTCTATGTTTGTCAGGCTGGCCTTGAATTTGAACCTCAAGTGATTCATCGGCCTTGGCCTCCCGAAGTGCTGGGAACACACAAGTGAGCCACCATGCCCAGCATCAGATTGTGAAATAACTTGACTTAAAGTGGAGCTACCAACTATATGCCACTTCTCTGCTGTGGGTTGTACACTTCTTGGGATTGCACGGCTGCAAATAGATAAGTCTCCTCCAAACTTAAAGCTGCAGATACATCTCAACAAACTTCCTGCAGATAGAAGCTACCCACTCTGAAGCTTCTCTCCACTGAGGCCTTCAGAGATGTTTTAAAAACCTGCTTTTCCACTGAAACTGTTCACTCTCGGTCCTGTCTTCACTGAGTCTTGCACAGATGTAGATATGTCCTGTTTTTGAAATGCAGTTACCCATTTTCTCTCTTGAGAGCTGTACCTTCATCCAATAAAGCATCTATTTACCTTGATTATTCTCCTGTTGTCCAAATACCTCATTCTCCCTGGATATGCATCAAGAACTCACGACCCACTTAATGGTGCACAAGGCTGAAACACAGAAACCCACACTTACAACATTGTTGGTTACAGGAAAAAAAAAAAAGATAGAAGAGGTTCAGCCCTTAAAGAACCCAGGCTGAAACCTTTTCTAAGCCAGGTCTGTAACACAATCTTTGGGTCTTTGCAGTTTCTGGAATTTCTAAGCTTCTGGATGCCACGGCATTCCTGAGTGCCTCTGGAGGAAACAGGTTATAGTATGCCTGATCCAGCCAAAAATAAGTAGGGACCTGGCTCCTGATCTGGCACCTGGAACTTCTCACCTTATCACAGCTGACATGCTTAGAGGTGGCAAGTGGCTGGACTCAACAGTTGCTCATTCAAAGATCTCTCTCTACTCTGTGCCTGGCTCACCCATAGCAGGAATGAGTGATATTGTTTAGGGCTATTAAAATAAATTAATCAATCTTGCAGCTAATGATGTATTTTGCTCAGCTCAGTTTTTGTGTCCTGAGCAGACAGACTGACTATTAAAACTTATCAATTTTCCTTTGCATATACTTGAACATAGATTCTTTTCCTAGTGCTCAGATTCAGATTTGTTTGGCACATCACTCTCTCTCATTGGCCTGTTTCAAGTTCATCTTAATGTTACAGTAAATAAGGGCATTATTTTTCTCTATCACAACTGAATTATATGAAGCAAATCCCTTAATTTGTATCATAACCACTTGGGGGAAAAGTTGCAGTCCAAGACACCTGAGAGACCAGGTCTTTGGCACATGCCTCGCGTGCTTTCAGCTTTCTCCCACCAATCAACATTACCTTGGCCGATGCTTCATCCATCATCTTGTGAAATTTAATGGTAAACAAGCCACCTGGGGTCGGTCCAAAAGTCACAGAAGGGGTTTAAAACCAAGCCTTTTAACCAAATCACAAAGAGGCAGTATGGATGCAGCTAGTCAAATGGCTGGGCTATTGGCTGATACAATTGGCTTCTCAAACTGAATGAAATTATTCACAGTGTTCTTTATGGTATCCACTATTTCAATGCTTGCTCTGTTTCTGTCATTTCTTAAATACACATAAAATCAAGACCTCAGCAAAGGACACAACCAGCTGCAGTGGGCAGCATAAACTTCCTGTCATCTGCAGCAGCCCTATGCAGAACATTCTCGATTTTTTTCATTACTTCTATATTTAGTGAGTTATTCTCTGTCAATCTTGTTGATAGTTTCTGGGTAAAGCCATCATTTTCCCTCACCAAAATGTCTCCGAGTCTACTGGCATTTTCTGTTAGCCTTATGGTAAAATACATGCTTTTGACAAAAGGCTGGTCTTTTTCATCATCAATAATCTTTCTTTGCCCCCCTCTCACACTTGGAACAAATATATGCAAGTTTTTTGTTCTGTTGGCTGTTCATAGAATTGCTTATACCAATGTACCTTCTTTGCTGGCTAGGCCTGTAACCATGGAAGCAGTAACCAAGCCAGACCCCTGAGACATTAGTGGGTGTATCTTGCACCTGTTTTCTCCTCCAGTCTGTTCTGCACCAGGACATAATACAGCCCTGAAGGGGTTCTCAGCTGCCACCTTGAGCACCATGGTGTCCTGCTGATCCAGCAAAATAGGATCCAGTTTCCCGAGTTATTGAAATCCACTATGTTCTTGCTGTTAAAAGTGCAAGTGTCTTGATAGTTTAATTTCCTAGCTCCATATTCCTTGGGTCAAAGAGAGGTGAAGCTGTGTTTCTCCTAGCGTTGTGGTTGGTAGCAAACAACTGGCAGTTTTTGGATGTGTGTTTGCAAGTCACTAGCGTTTTAGGAAGGTTCTTAAAAAAGTTGGAGTTGGTAGATCTGGAAGTTCCTTTTATGGCCTTGCTTGACAATGTTCTGCTTGTTTCCAGTCCGTGTCCTTCTTTTTCTGTTTTTTAATCTGTCATCTGTTAAAGTCATAAATACATTTTTCACAGTTTATGAAGTGCTGCTCCACTCCCCAAGTGTTATTCTGTTTGTCACAGCCTTTCCACTGAATGAAATACTCTGCCTTCCCATTTTTGTCTTGTCTTTTGTCAACAACAGTTTCAATCTCAAACTCCTGGGATGCCATGAAGGAAGAGATAGAATTGGAGCCATTATTGTGTCATTTTTCTTTCTGTTGAGTCTCCACATAGTCACTGCTTTCTGCCTCCATTTCTGCACCAGCCCTGGGTGTGGATGAGCCTGTTCCACTTTGTGGCCACTGGTGTAGTAAAAGTTGTGTGAAGAAGAGCTATGCTATTTGCCTTAGTATCCCCTCACTTATTCCATGTTGGGACAGCTCAGGGTACTGTTTATCATGCCAAGGTGTCTGACAAGGTAGCCTCAGGTACTCCTACTTTCTGGTGTAGTGCAGAGAGCTTTCTACCTGGCTATAACTCTTTGCTTTGTAGTTGCTCCAGTGATTATATTGAATATTCTAAAAGTAAAACACTGAAATCACATTAGTTTATTCTCAGTTAACATAAAAAACCCTTACTCCTTTATAGCATGGCCTGCTTTATTTCAATTACTGAGTTCTCAAAATGATAACAATACGCATTCTATCTCAAAAACACAAGCTAGTGAGTTTTTTAAAATAAAATAGTGTATTAAATTATGTGGAGAACATATTGTGAAGGTACACTATTTTTTTATCTTTTGTAATTGTTCATATATTTATCTGTACTTTATTCTTTGTTTATTAATATTTCTGTTCAGTGTCCTTTCATTTTACCCCGGAATAATCCATAAGGCATTTCTTAAATGGTTGTCTACTGGCAAAAGAATGTGGCTTTTATTTGGGAATTTCATAACTTCTCACTCACTTTTGATGGACACTTTGTTTAAACATAACATTTCTCTTTGAAAGTTTTTTCTTACTGCACTTGGAATATATGAGGCTACTCTGAATTTTCAGATAAGAAATTCCCCTATTATTTATGAGGGTTTTTTGTACAATACTAGTCAAGATTTCTCTTGCTGCTTTCAAGATTCTCTTTGTCTTTATTTTAGACAGTTTAACTATCATGTATGTTTGAGTGTGTTTCTTTGAGTTTATTTTACTTGGAGTTTGTGGAGTTTCTTAGATATTTATTACCTTAAATTTGTGACATTTTTGACCACTTTTTTTTAGTCTCCCTATTTCTTTGTCTCTTCTCCTTGAATTTCTAAGAGACATAAGTAGGTCTGCTTGATGGTGTCACACTGGTTTCTAGATGTTTTCATATTTCTTTATTTTTTTCTCCTCTTGAATTAATAATTTCAATTGCCTCTTTTATTCAATTTGCTGACATTTTGTTCTATATGCTCAAGTCTCCTTTTAAATGTCTGTAGTAATTATTTATTTATTTATTTATTTGGGATGGAGTCTTGCTCTGTCATCAGGCTGGAGTGCAGTGGCACAAACTTGGCTCACTCCAACCTCTGCATCCTGGGTTCAAATGATTCTCCTGCCTCAGCCTCTTGAGTAGCTGGGACTACAGATATGTGTCACCATGCCCAGCTAATTTGTGTATTTTTAGTACAGATGGGGTTTCATCATGTTCCTCAGCATAGTCATGACTTCTTGACCTTATGATCTGCCACCTAGGCCTCCCGAAGTGCTGGGATTGCAGGCCTCTAGTGAATTTGTGTGTGTGTGTGTGTGTGTGTGTGTGTGTGTGTGTTTAGTAGAGTTGGGGTTTCACCATGTTAGCCAGGATGGTTTCAATCTCCTGACCTCTTGATTCACCCAACTCAGCCTCCCAAAGTGCTGGGATTACAGGAGTGAGGCACCATGCCCGGCCATGAATTTTAATGTCAGTTGTTTTATTTTCATCTCCAAATTTTTTTTTTTCCTGAGAGACACTGAACCTGGCTCAGAATTTTTTTTCTAAGTTTGAAAATAATTTGTCATGCTTTCCCAAGAACCTGTATTATTTTAGTTTCAATCTCTGTTTCTTTGAACCTAAAGTAAGACGTGCATAGACATCACGTTTGTGAATTTTTTTAAAGGTGCATTTGTGCCAGTCTGTGTGTTTTTATGTAAGAGCTCACATTTACAGTTATTACAAGCAAAAAAATTACTTACTGTGACATTTATTTACTTTTTTTATGTTCTTTTTCTTATTTTATCCTCAATTAATCCTTTGTCCATGAAACAAATGTTAACTTTTTAAAACTTTTTTATTATTTTCATGTCATTATTAGTTATATTTGGGATTTTAATTATATTCTAAACATAATATAATCTTCTTTGAATAATATTAACTTGTTTGAATAATCAAAATTTTAATTTCAACACTATAAATATATGCTGCTCCTGTACTTTTCTATCTTTCTCAATATAAATTGAGTCAGATTATATCTGTACACCCTGAGTGTCCATTAATGTAAATTTGTAAATTTTTATGTAATAGCTGCTTATGAGATCTGTAATAGTAATAGCTAACTTTGCCAGGATTGCAATAGTAATAGCATTTTTTTTTTTTAGGGAATGGTTAATCACACATTCTTTTAGTTTTTCTGTATCTAGACATTTTTTGCTTGAGTATTATTTTTACAAGATATAGATTTTCTTGATTTCTCTAAGGTTTTTTTTTTAGTTATTGATAGCTTAGAATGCATTCCATTAGCATTATGAATAACAGCAATATAAAAACTATTATTTTTAAAAAACTGGATCTGTATTAACAAATCTGTTGTATTATCTATTGTATGAAATAACTGTATTATTGCTTTCAACAACTTAACATTTTGTTTGTGACCAATTCCTGGTATTTTCAACCAAGAGTGACTTCTGAGTTTGACAAAACAGAAATAAATACGTTTCATCAATTCTTTATTTTTCTTCTAGAAAGACTATAACAAACACAATAAATTAGCACACAAGTGCTTCTTCACTCCTCCCAGAATTAGGAACCAGGGCCTGAAATGGAAAATGCAGATTTCAATTTTGAAGCCTTCATCTGTGCCTGGGAGGTAGTATGGCAATCCAAAAAAATATTTACTACTTTAAAACTGTCTCTTTTGATGGTTTCTTGATTGATACAAACTACTGATTTACAGGGTTCAGACAGTTTTTGATTGGTTTGATGTTTCTTTGAACGGTTTGAAGCTGCCAGCCCTGCAGTTTTGCCCTCATTTTTATGTGGGAAGCACTGATTGTTTTGTAATGTCAGAGTTTATTTTTATTTAGGAGATCTATTATTTGTCCCATGAAAATATTGTTTAAAATGCTTAAATTGAATTTTACACTTTTAATTGGTGTTTCTAATTGTTAGGTTTTCGTTTTAGTGGTTACAGTATGAAGGTTGTTGTTTGCTTTTTATTAATTGATGTTATCAATTTCATATAAAGGCAAGGACAATATTCAGTATTATGAATTACAACTTGGTTTTATGTAAAACATGTATAGAATTATTTGTTTACAAAGTGACTTTCAAGTACCTATCTAAATAAAACAATAAGGGAATAATTATGTAGGCATGCAGCAAGATTTACAAGTGTGATGATCTCTGGCAGAAGCCTGCATAAATTGTTTGAAAAACAACCAGGTCACTGTGGATGGAACAGACTATGGAAGGAAAATGACTGTAGACAATGAGATTATAGGGGAAACACACAGTCGATGTGATTGTCTAGGATTTCCATAGGTCAGCAGATTTTACTTTAGTTTTACTCTAAGCCAAGTTCATGACTGGAAGTGGAATTGGTAAGATTGTTACTAGCCTCTAGTGCCAAGAGGCTAGAAATGCTGTTGAATATCTTAAAATCTAGTCTCTGGCACCTTTCAGCAATTAACAATATTGAACTATCTCTCCAGAAAATTGTAAAAAGAAGCACACTTTTAGAAAACATTGATTTTATATTTTCAAGGTTACTTAACTCAATCTTTGGTTTCTGTAAATCAGAAGGATTTTAAGAAGCTCCTGTAAAGTTCATTTGATTCAAGTTAGGGTAACTGTTAGTAAAGTGAAGTCAGTTCAGTTAATCAAGAATTAGAAAGTAAACTGTAGGCCAGGTGTGGTGGCTATAATCCCAGCACTTTAGGAAGCCAAGGTGGACTGATCACAACGTCAGGACATCAAGACCATCCTGGCTAACACGGTGAAACCCCATCTCTACTAAAAATACAAAAAAAAAAAAAATTAGCTGGGCATGGTGGCGGGTGCCTGTAATCCCAGCTACTCAGGAGGCTGAGGCAGGAGAATGGCATGAATCCAGGAGGTGGTGCCACAGTGCTCCAGCCTGGGTGAGAGTGTGAGACTCCATCTCCAAAAAAAAAAAAAAAAAAAAAAAAAAGAAAGTAAACTATCTATTTCCTTTTTTCTCCACCTTTCTTTTCCATTAATTTTAAATATTTCTATAAAACACTAATATAGCAAAATAAAACCCTAGGCACACTCTATTTTTGGGATACCATGGAGAACACTCAAAGGCTTTTGGGATAGAACTAATCTTGAATACAACTGGAAGTCATACAGAATACAGATACATATACGTGCATTAGTGCAATTCATTATGCATACACACTAGGCATAATGATTGTCATAAGACAAATATTAAATGTGTCTTATGACATAAACTTTGCTAAGATTTTACAATAACCAAGCCAAATGGAAACCAAGATTTCAAGGATTATAGCCAGGGTCAGAGAATTCTACGTGATGAGTAGAATGAAAACTCAAGCATCTTCTAGGGGAGGTCATGACTGTTGCCATAACCAGCACAGGGATTATCTCTACAGAAACAAGTGAAAGGGCTGATGGCAGCATGAACCACATTCTTCCTGGATGCAGAAACATAATTTGAGATTATCTGAATGGCAGGGCTGAATGACCTGGAACACAAACAGGGATAAAAGTTTCCCCTTGCTTATCACATTGTGGTAAGACAAAAATAAAACAAGAGCTGTGGCCCTTCAGTGTTCACAGACCTAGGAGCTCTCAAAGCCAGGGAGAGCCATCAAACCCTTTGGGGCTTTACTTTTTCTGGCATCTGCAAGATTCTGGGTATCACTCCATTCCCCAGTATCAGCTGTGGAAGCTGCTTGCAGTAGGCCTGGTCCAGCTGCAGTTTTTCAATGATCTAGCAGTTATCTTGGCACCTAAAACTTCCTGGTCTGATACAGCTGGCATGACTGATCATGTTTAGCAGCTGGAGTCCACACTTGCTCATACACCACTCACCACTCATCCATGTTTGCCCTTGGCAGGTGATAACTCCTGGCTGTTAACACCAGCTGAGTGCAGCATGTCAGGTAGTGTGGGTAGAACAACTTTGCAGGCCTGATTAAAGTTCAGGGAAAGGCACCACTGGCCACAGAGGTTTTCATCTAGCAAAGTGACTCCCATAAAATCCCATAGCAATAGAAGCATAGCTGGTTATGTTTAAATGGCTTACTTTTTTTGTTTCTTGAAATAATGATTATTCAGTGTCCTATATTTTGGTATTTTTTTAACCTCATTTGCAAATGATTATCTTTCAAAATTTTTACAGAATCAAATTTGAAAGATTATTATTTGCATTGAACCACCTGATCCGTCTTATGTACGCTGCATTTTTTTTTAGGATGGAGTTTCACTTTTGTCATCCAAGCTGGAGTGCAATGGCATTTTCTCAGCTCACTGTACTTCCTGCCTCTGCTTCCCACAGAGCTGGAATTACAGGAACCCACCATGGTGTGCAGCATGGCATTGGAGTTCAGATCAGCATTCTCCTAGTAGATTATGAAGCTTACTTATGAAAGAGTATTTCTAATTCCTGGGCTTTGATGTTGTGTACTTATATAATTTCTGTTTGAGAGTCACTTTTGCTCGGGATTGTAATATGATGAGCAGCATTTCTGGCATTTTCTGCTACATGCAATACTAAAAACCATTTTCTGTGGTTGAAATACCCTAATATATTTGTGTCTCATGGAATCTAAATTGTTGGCATTTACTATTCTAGAGAGTTCTGAAGAAGAAATTAAAAGCCACTTTTTAAAATTTTGCAGAGGCCAGGCGAGGTGGTTCACACCTGTAATCCCAGAAACTTTGGAGACTGAGGCAGGAGGATCACCTGAGTTTAGGAGTTTTAGACCAACCTGGTCAATAGAGTAAAACCTCGTCTTCACTAAAATTACACACACACACACACACAAAGAAAAATCAGCTGGGTGTGGTGGTGGACAGCTGTAATCCCAACTACTCAGGAGGCTGAGGCAGGAAAATCACTTAAATCTGGGAGGTGGAAGTTGCAGTGAGCTGAGATCACACCATTGCACTCCAGCCTGTATGACAAGAGCAAACCTCTGTCTTAAAAAAATTTTGCATAAATTTTATATGAGATGTCATTTTTCTCTAATTTTTGACTATTCTAAAATCCTGATATTTTCTCTAACTTGCTGCTATTCTAACATTCTGTCATTTGTGAAATATACCAGGGTGTCCTGCAGGTACCGTGGAACTTAATATAAAACAATATTAAATTAATTAAATATAAATAAAAAGCTTTTTTTTCCAGATGTGAGGTTATAGTAGCTTTAAAACGTGTGCCACACTTTATTTAAAACATTTTGTAATTACAAATCAGCACCATCACAAACTGCACTGAAAAGCAAATAAATAGTACATCTCAATTTTTAGCTGATTGAATTTCTTTTCTTTTCTTTTTAGAATGAAATCTCACACTATCTCTTTGGCTGGAATGCAGTGGTGCAATCGTAGCACACTGCAACCCGCTGCCTCCCAGGTTCAAGTGTTTATTCTTCCGCAGCTTCTTGAATAGCTGAGAATACAGATGCACTCCACCACACCTGATGGATTTTTAGCATATTGGCCACACTTGTCTCAAGCTCCAGACCTCAAGTACTCTGCCTGCCTTGGCCTCCAAAAGTACTGGAATTACATGTGTGAATCACCATGCTTGGCCCCTGATTGAAATTCTAATTCAAAAAAATCCCTCTTGCAAAACCTTATTTTCTATATTATATTTTTGATGAGTTTCTTTATATGTCTGATAATTAAAGAAAATGGTATAATTTTAATGTATTTTCTTATAATTGAAAATGAATTTATTTTTATTAATCTGTAATTAAAATAGTAGGTATATTTAGAATGTTATTTTGCTGTGTGTAAACATGATTAGAAATTTCTTTAAAAAACTAATTTGGATAATTAATTACATTAGTTGATTGTACTTGTGTTATTTTCCTCAGGATTTTCTTTTCTTTTCTTTTATTATTATTATAATTTAAGCTTTAGGGTACATGTGCACAATGTGCAGGTTAGTTACATATGTATACATGTGCCAAGCTGGTGTGCTGCACCTATTAACTCGTCATTTAACATTAGATATATCTCCTAATGCTATCCCTCCCCACTGCCCCCACCCCACAACATTCCCCAGAGTGTGATGTTCTCCTTCCTGTGTCCATGTGTTCTCATTGTTCAATTCCCACCTATGAGTGAGAACATGCAGTGTTTGCTTTTTTGTCCTTGCGATAGTTTACTGAGAATGCTGATTTCCCATTTCATTCATGTCCCTACAAAGTACATGAACTCATTATTTTTTATGGCTGCATAGTATTCCATGGTGTATATGTGCCACATTTTCTTAATCCAGTCTATCGTTGTTGGACATTTGGGTTGGTTCCAAGTCTTTGCTATTGTGAATAGTGCCACAATAAACATACATGTGCATGTGTCTTTATAGCAGCATGATTTATATTCCTTTGGGTATATACTCAGTAATGGGATGGCTGGGTCAAATGGTATTTCTAGATCTAGATCCATGAGGAATCGCCACACTGACTTCCACAATGGTTGAACTAGTTTACAGTCCCACCAACAGTGTAAAAGTTTTCATATTTCTCCACATCCTCTCCAGCACCTGTTGTTTCCTGACTTTTTAATGATTGCCATTCTAACTGGTATGAGATGGTATCTCATGGTGGTTTTGATTTGCATTTCTCTGATGGCCAGTGATGGTGAGCATTTTTTCATGTGATTTTTGGCTGCATAAATGTCTTGTTTTGAGAAGTGTCTGTTCATATCCTTCGCCCACTTTTTGATGGGGTTGTTTGTTTTTTTCTTGTAAATTTGTTTGAGTTCATTGTAGATTCTGGATATTAGCCCTTTGTCAGATGAGTAGGTTGTGAAAATTTTCTCTCATTTTGTAGGTTGCCTGTTCACTCTGATGGTAGTTTCTTTTGCTGGGTAGAAGCTCTTTAGTTTAATTAGATCCCATTTGTCAGTTTTGGCTTTTGTTGCCATTGCTTTTGGTGTTTCAGACATGAAGTCCTTGCTCATGCCTATGTCCTGAATGGTAATGCCTAGGTTTTCTTCTAGGTTTTTATGGTTTTAGGTGTAACGTTTAAGTCTTTATTCCATTTTGAATTAATTTTTGTATAAGGTGTAAAGAAGGGATCCAATTTCAGTTTTCTACATATGATAGCCAGTTTTCCCAGCACCATTTATTACTAGGGAATCCTCTCCCCATTGCTTGTTTTTCTCAGGTTTGTCAAAGATCAGATAGTTGTAGATATGCGGCATTATATCTGAGGGCTTTGTTCTGTTCCATTGATCTATATCTCTGTTTTGGTACCAGTACCGTGCTCTTTTGGTTACTGTAGCCTTGTAGTATAGTTCGAAGTCAGGTAGCGTGATGCCTGCAGCTTTGTTCTTTTGGCGATGCAGGCTCTTGTTTGGTTCCAAATGAACTTTAAAGTAGTTTTGTCCAATTCTGTGAAGAAAGTCATTGGTAGTTCAATGGGAATGGCATTGAATCAATAAATTACCTTGGGCAGTGTGGCCATTTTCACGATATTGATTCTTCCTACCCATGACTATGGAATGTTCTTCCATTTCTTTGTATTCTATTATTTCATTGAGCAGTGGTTTGTAGTTCTCCTTGAAGAGGTCCTTCACATCCCTTGTAAGTTGGATTCCTAGGTATTTTAATCTCTTTGAAGCAATTGTGAATGGGAGTTCATTCATCATTTGGCTCTCTGTCTGTTATTGGTGTATAAGAATGTTTGTGATTTTTGTACATAGATTTTGTATCCTGGGACTTTGCTGAAGTTGCTTATCTGCTTAAGGAAATTTTGGGCTGAGACAATGGGGTTTTCTAGATACACAATCATGTCATGTGCAAACAGGGACAATTTAACTTCCTCTTTTCCTAATTGAATACGTTTTACTTCCTTCTCCTGCCTAATTGCCCTGGCCAGAACTTCCAACACTATGTTGAATAGGAGTGGTGAGAGAGGGCATTCCTGTCTTGTGCCAGTTTTCAAAGGGAATGCTTCCAGTTTTTGCCCATTCAGTATGATATTGGCTGTGGATTTGTCATAGAGAGCTCTTATTATTTTGAAATATGTCACATCAATACCTAATTTATTGAGAGTTTTTAGCATGAAGGGCTGTTTAATTTTGTCAAAGGCCTTTTCTGCATCTATTGAGATAATCATGTGGTTTTTGTCTTTGGTTCTGATTATATGCTGGATTACATTTATTGATTTGTGTATATTGAACCAGTCTTGCATCCCAGGGATGAAGCCCACTTGATCATGATGGATAAGCTTTTTGACGTGCTGCTGCATTCACTTTGCCAGTATTTTATTGAGGATTTTTGCATCAATGTTCATCAAGGATATTGGTCTAAAATTCTCTTTTTTGGTTGTGTCTCTGCCCGGCTTTGGTACCAGGATGATGCTGGCCTCATAAAATGAGTTAGGGAGGATTCCCTCTTTTTCTGTTGATTGGAATACTTTCAGAAGGAATGATACCAGTTCCTCCTTGTACCTCTGGTAGAATTCGTCTGTGAATCCATCTGGTCCTGGACTCTTTATGGTTGGTAAGCTATTGATTATTGCCACAATTTCAGAGCCTGTTATTGGTCTATTCAGAGATTCAACTTCTTCCTGGTTTAGTCTTGTGAGGGTGTATGTGTCAAGGAATTTATCCATTTCTTCTAGATTTTCTAGTTCATTTGCATAGAGGTGTTTGTAGTATTCTCTGATGGTAGTTTGTATTTCTATGGGATCGGTGGTGATATCTCCTTTATCATTTTTTATTGTGTCTATTTGATTCTTCTGTCTTTTCTTCATTAGTCTTGCTAATGGTCTATCAATTTTGTTGATCTTTTCAAAAAACCAGCTCCTGGATTCATTAATTTTTTGAAGGATTTTTTGTGTCTCTATTTCCTTCAGTTCTGCTCTGATTTTAGTTATTTCTTGCCTTCTGCTAGCTTTTGAATGTGTTTGCTCTTGCTTTTCTAGTTCTTTTAATTGTGATGTTAGGGTGTTAATTTTGGATCTTTCCTGCTTTCTCTTGTGGGCATTTAGTGCTATAAATTTCCCTCTACATTCTGCTTTGAATGTGTCCCAGAGATTCTGGTATTTTGTGTCTTTGTTCTCATTAGTTTCAAAGAACATCTTTATTTCTGCCTTCATTTTATTATGTACCCAGTAGTCATTCAGAAGCAGGTTGTTCTATTTCCATGTAGTTGAGCAGTTTTCAGTGAGTTTCTTAATCCTGAGTTCTAGTTTGATTGCACTGTGGTCTGAGAGACAGTTCGTTATAATTTTTGTTCTTTTACATTTGCTGAGGAGAGCTCTACTTCCAACTATTCAATTTTGGAATAGGTGTTGTGTGGTGCTGAAAAAGTGTATATTCTGTTGACTTGTAGGGGGAGAGTTCTGTAGATATCTATTAGGTCCACTTGGTGCAGAGCTGAGTTCAATTCCTGGATATCCTTGTTAACTTTCTGTCTCATTGATCTGTCTAATGTTGACAGTGGGGTGTTAAAGTCTCACATTATTATTGTGTGGGGGTCTCAGTCTCTTTGTAGGTCACTCAGGACTTGCTTTATGACTCTTGCTGCTCCTGTATTGGGAGCATATATATTTAGGATAGGTAGCTCTTCTTGTTGAATTGATCTCTTTACCATTATGTAATGGTCTTCTTTGTCTCTTTTGATCTTTGTTGGTTTAAAGTCTGTTTTATCAGAGACTAGGATTGCAACCCCTGCCTTTTTTTGTTTTCCATTTGCTTGATAGATCTTCCTCCATCCTTTTATTTTGAGCCTATGTGTATCTCTGCACGTGAGATGGGTTTCCTGAATACAGCACACTGATGGGTTTTGACTCTTTATCCAATTTGCCAATCTGTGTCTTTTAATTGGATCATTTAGTCCACTTATATTTAAAGTTAATATTGTTATGTGTGAATTTGATCCTGTCATTATGATGTGAGCTGGTTATGTTGCTCATTAGTTGATGCAGTTTCTTCCTAGCCTAATGGTCTTTGCAATTTGGCATGATTTTGCTGTGGCTGGTACCGGTTGTTCCTTTCCATGTTTACTGCTTCCTTTAGGAGCCTTACAAGGTAGGCCTTGTGGTGACAAAATCTCTCAGCATTTGCTTGTCCGTAAAGTATTTTATTTCTCCTTCACTTATGAAGCTTAGTTTAGCTGGTTGTGAAATTCTGGGTTGAAAATTCTTTTCTTTAAGAATGTTGAATATTGGGGAGGGAGGAGCCAAGATGGCCGAATAGGAACAGCTCCGGTCTACAGCTCCCAGCGTGAGCGACACAGAAGACGGGTGATTTCTGCATTTCCATCTGAGGTACCGGGTTCATCTCACTAGGGAGTGCCAGACAGTGGGCGCAGGCCAGTGGGTGCGCGTACCGTGCGCGAGCCGAAGCAGGGCGAGGCATTGCCTCACCTGGGAAGCGCAACGGGTCAGGGAGTTCCCTTTCCGAGTCAAAGAAAGGGGTGACGGACGCACCTGGAAAACTCGGGCCACTCCCACCCGAATATTGCGCGTTTCAGACCGGCTTAAAAAACGGCGCACCACGAGACTATATCCCACACCTGGCTCGGAGGGTCCTACGCCCTCGGAATCTCGCTGATTGCTAGCACAGCAGTCTGAGATCAAACTGCAAGGCGGCAGCGAGGCTGGGGGAGGGGCGCCCGCCATTGCCCAGGCTTGATTAGGTAAACAAAGCAGCCAGGAAACTCCAACTGGGTGGAGCCCACCACAGCTCACAGAGGCCTGCCTGCCTCTGTAGGCTCCACCTCTGGGGGCAGGGCACAGACAAACAAAAAGACAGCAGTAACCTCTGCAGACTTAAATGTCCCTGTCTGACAGCTTTGAAGAGAGCAGTGGTTCTCCCAGCACGCAGCTGGAGATCTGAGAACGGGCAGACTGCCTCAAGTGAGTCCCTAACCCCTGACCCCCGAGCAGCCGAACTGGGAGGTACCCCCCAGCAGGGGCACACTGACACCTCACACGGCAGGGTATTCCAACAGACCTGCAGCTGAGGGTCCTGTCTGTTAGAAGGAAAACTAACAAACAGAAAGGACATCCACACCGAAAACCCATCTGTACATCACCATCATCAAAGACCAAAAGTAGATAAAACCACAAAGATGGGGAAAAAACAGAACAGAAAAACAGGAAACTCTAAAATGCAGAGCGCCTCTCCTCCTCCAAAGGAACGCAGTTCCTCACCAGCAACGGAACAAAGCTGGATGGAGAATGATTTTGACGAGCTGAGAGAAGAAGGCTTGAGACGATCAAATTACTCTGAGCTACGGGAGGACATTCAAACCAAAGGCAAAGAAGTTGAAAACTTTGAAAAAAATTTAGAAGAATGTATAACTAGAATAACCAATACAGAGAAGTGCTTAAAGGAGCTGATGGAGCTGAAAACCAAGGCTCGAGAACTACGTGAAGAATGCAGAAGCCTCAGGAGCCGATGCGATCAACTGGAAGAAAGGGTATCAGCAATGGAAGATGAAATGAATGAAACTAAGCGAGAAGGGAAGTCTAGAGATAAAAGAATAAAAAGAAATGAGCAAAGCCTCCAAGAAATATGGGACTATGTGAAAAGACCAAATCTACGTCTGATTGGTGTACCTGAAAGTGATGCGGAGAATGAAACCAAGTTGGAAAACACTCTGCAGGATATTATCCAGGAGAACTTCCCCAATCTAGCAAGGCAGGCCAACGTTCAGATTCAGGAAATACAGAGAACGCCACAAAGATACTCCTCGAGAAGAGCAACTCCAAGACACATAATTGTCAGATTCACCAAAGTTGAAATGAAGGAAAAAATGTTAAGGGCAGCCAGACAGAAAGGTCGGGTTACCCTCAAAGGGAAGCCCATCAGACTAACAGCGGATCTCTCGGCAGAAACCCTACAAGCCAGAAGAGAGTGGGGGCCAATATTCAACATTCTTAAAGAAAAGAATTTTCAACCCAGAATTTCATATCCAGCCAAACTAAGCTTCATAAGTGAAGGAGAAATAAAATACTTTACAGACAAGCAAATGCTGACCGATTTTGTCACCAACAGGCCTGCCCTAAAAGAGCTCCTGAAGGAAGCGCTAAATATGGAAAGGAACAACCGGTAGCAGCCGCTGCAAAATCATGCCAAAATGTAAAGACCATCAAGACTAGGAAGAAACTGCATCAACTAACGAGCAAAATCACCAGCTAACATCATAATGACAGGATCAAATTCACACATAACAATATTAACTTTAAATGTAAATGGACTAAATTCTCCAATTAAAAGACACAGACTGGCAAGTTGGATAAAGAGTCAAGACCCATCAGTGTGCTGTATTCAGGAAACCCATCTCACGTGCAGAGACACACATAGGCTCAAAATAAAAGGATGGAGGAAGATCTACCAAGCAAATGGAAAACAAAAAAAGGCCGGGGTTGCAATCCTAGTCTCTGATAAAACAGACTTTAAACCAACAAAGATCAAAAGAGACAAAGAAGGCCATTACGTAATGGTAAAGGGATCAATTCAACAAGAGGAGCTAACTATCCTAAATATTTATGCACCCAATACAGGAGCACCCAGATTCATAAAGCAAGTCCTGAGTGACCTACAAAGAGACTTAGACTCCCACACATTAATAATGGGAGACTTTAACACCCCACTGTCAACATTAGACAGATCAACGAGAGAGAAAGTCAACAAGGATACCCAGGAATTGAACTCAGCTCTGCACCAAGCGGACCTAATAGACATCTACAGAACTCTCCACCCCAAATCAACAGAATATACATTTTTTTCAGCACCACACCACACCTATTCCAAAATTGACCACATAGTTGGAAGTAAAGCTCTCCTCAGCAAATGTAAAAGAACAGAAATTATAACAAACTATCTCTCAGACCACAGTGCAATCAAACTAGAACTCAGGATTAAGAATCTCAAAGCCGCTCAACTACATGGAAACTGAACAACCTGCTCCTGAATGACTGCTGGGTACATAATGAAATGAAGGCAGAAATAAAGATGTTCTTTGAAACCAACGAGAACAAAGACACAACATACCAGAATCTCTGGGACGCATTCAAAGCAGTGTGCAGAGGGAAATTTATAGCACTAAATGCCCACAAGAGAAAGCAGGAAAGATCCAAAATTGACACCCTAACATCACAATTAAAAGAACTAGAAAAGCAAGAGCAAACACATTCAAAAGCTAGCAGAAGGCAAGAAATAACTAAAATCAGAGCAGAACTGAAGGAAATAGAGACACAAAAAACCCTTCAAAAAATTAATGAATCCAGGAGCTGGTTTTTTGAAAGGATCAACAAAATTGATAGAGCGCTAGCAAGACTAATAAAGAAAAAAAGAGAGAAGAATCAAATAGACGCAATAAAAAATGATAAAGGGGATATCACCACCGATCCCACAGAAATACAAACTACCATCAGAGAATACTACAAACACCTCTACGCAAATAAACTAGAAAATCTAGAAGAAATGGATAAATTCCTCGACACATACACTCTCCCAAGACTAAACCAGGAAGAAGTTGAATCTCTGAATAGACCAATAACAGGAGCTGAAATTGTGGCAATAATCAATAGTTTACCAACCAAAAAGAGTCCAGGACCAGATGGATTCACAGCCGAATTCTACCAGAGGTACAAGGAGGAACTGGTACCATTCCTTCTGAAACTATTCCAATCAATAGAAAAAGAGGGAATCCTCCCTAACTCATTTTATGAGGCCAGCATCATTCTGATACCAAAGCCTGGCAGAGACACAACCAAAAAAGAGAATTTTAGACCAATATCCTTGATGAACATTGATGCAAAAATCCTCAATAAAATACTGGCAAACCGAATCCAGCAGCACATCAAAAAGCTTATCCACCATGATCAAGTGGGCTTCATCCCTGGGATGCAAGGCTGGTTCAACATACGCAAATCAATAAATGTAATCCAGCATATAAACAAAGCCAAAGACAAAAACCACATGATTATCTCAATAGATGCAGAAAAAGCCTTTGACAAAATTCAACAAGCCTTCATGCTAAAAACTCTCAATAAATTAGGTATTGATGGGACATATTTCAAAATAATAAGAGCTATCTATGACAAACCCACAGCCAATATCATACTGAATGGGCAAAAACTGGAAGCATTCCCTTTGAAAACTGGCACAAGACAGGGATGCCCTCTCTCACCGCTCCTATTCAACATAGTGTTGGAAGTTCTGGCCAGGGCAATCAGGCAGGAGAAGGAAATAAAGGGTATTCAATTAGGAAAAGAGGAAGTCAAATTGTCCCTGTTTGCAGACGACATGATTGTTTATCTAGAAAACCCCATCGTCTCAGCCCAAAATCTCCTTAAGCTGATAAGCAACTTCAGCAAAGTCTCAGGATACAAAATCAATGTACAAAAATCACACGCATTCTTATACACCAACAACAGACAAACAGAGAGCCAAATCATGAGTGAACTCCCATTCACAATTGCTTCAAAGAGAATAAAATACCTAGGAATCCAACTTACAAGGGATGTGAAGCACCTCTTCAAGGAGAACTACAAACCACTGCTCAAGGAAATAAAAGAGGATACAAACAAATGGAAGAACATTCCTTGCTCATGGGTAGGAAGAATCAATATCGTGAAAATGGCCATACTGCCCAAGGTAATTTACAGATTCAATGCCATCCCCATCAAGCTACCAATGACTTTCTTCACAGAATTGGAAAAAACTACTTCAAAGTTCATATGGAACCAAAAGAGAGCCCGCATCGCCAAGTCAATCCTAAGCCAAAAGAACAAAGCTGGAGGCATCACACTACCTGACTTCAAACTATACTACAAGGCTACAGTAACCAAAACAGCATGGTACTGGTACCAAAACAGAAATATAGATCAATGGAACAGAACATAGCCCTCAGAAATAACGCCGCTTACCTACAACTATCTGATCTTTGACAAACCTGAGAAAAACAAGCAATGGGGAAAGGATTCCCTATTTAATAAATGGTGCTGGGAAAACTGGCTAGCCATATGTAGAAAGCTGAAACTGGATCCCTTCCTTACACCTTATACAAAAATCAATTCAAGATGGATTAAAGATTTAAACGTTAGTCCTAAAACCATAAAAACCCTAGAAGAAAACCTAGGCATTACCATTCAGGACATAGGCGTGGGCAAGGACTTCATGTCCAAAACACCAAAAGCAATGGCAACAAAAGACAAAATTGACAAATGGGATCTAATAAAACTAAAGAGCTTCTGCACAGCAAAAGAAACTACCATCAGAGTGAATAGGCAACCTACAACATGGGAGAAAATTTTCGCAACCTACTCATCTGACAAAGGGCTAATATCCAGAATCTACAGTGAACTCAAACAAATTTACAAGAAAAAAACAAACAACCCCATCACAAAGTGGGCTAAGGACATGAACAGGCACTTCTCAAAAGAAGACATTTATGCAGCCAAAAAACACATGAAAAAATGCTCATCACTGGCCATCAGAGAAATGCAAATCAAAACCACTATGAGATATCATCTCACCCCAGTTAGAATGGCAATCATTAAAAAGTCAGGAAACAACAGGTGCTGGAGAGGATGTGGAGAAATAGGAACACTTTTACACTGTTGGTGGGACTGTAAACTAGTTCAACCATTGTGGAAGTCAGTGTGGCGATTCCTCAGGGATCTAGAACTAGAAATACCATTTGACCCAGCCATCCCATTACTGGGTATATACCCAAATGACTATAAATCATGCTGCTATAAAGACACATGCACACGTATGTTTATTGCGGCATTATTCACAATAGCAAAGACTTGGAACCAACCCAAATGTCCAACAATGATAGACTGGATTAAGAAAATGTGGCACATATACACCATGGAATACTATGCAGCCATAAAAAATGATGAGTTCATATCCTTTGTAGGGACATGGATGAAATTGGAAACCATCATTCTCAGTAAACTATCGCAAGAACAAAAAACCAAACACCGCATGTTCTCACTCATAGGTGGGAATTGAACAATGAGATCACATGGACACAGGAAGGGGAATATCATACTCTGGGGACTGTGGTGGGGAGGGGGGAGGGGGGAGGGATAGCATTGGAAGATATACCTAATGCTAGATGACGAGTTAGTGGGTGCAGCGCACCAGCATGGCACATGTATACATATGTAACTAACCTGCACAATGTGCACATGTACCCTAAAACTTAAAGTATAATAAAAAATAAAAATATAATAAAAAAATAAAAAATAAAAATAAATAAAAAAATAAAATAAATAAATAAATAAATAAATAAATAAATAAATAAATAAATAAATAAATAAAGAATGTTGAATATTGGCCCCCACCCTCTTCTGGCTTGTAGAGTTTCTGCCGAGAGATCTGCTATTAGTCTGATGGGCTTCCCTTTGTGGGTAATCTGACCTTTCTCTCTGGCTGCCCTTAATATTTTTTCCTTCATTTCAACTTTGGTGAATCTGACAATTATGTGTCTTGGAGTTGCTCTTCTCGAGGATTATCTTTGTGGTGTTCTCTGTATTTCCTGAATCTGAATGTTGGCCTGCCTTGCTAGATTGGGGAAGTTCTCCTGGATAATATCCTGCAGAGTGTTTTCCAACTTGGTTCCATTCTCCCCATCATTTTCAGGTACACCAATCAGATGTAGATTTGGTCTTTTCACGTAGTCCCATATTTCTTGGAGGCTTTGTTCATTTCTTTTTATTCTTTTTTCTCTAAACTTCTCTTCTCCCTTCATTTCACTCATTTCATCTTCCATCACTGATACCCTTTCTTCCAGTTGATTACATTGGCTCCTGAGGCTTCTGCATTCTTCACGTAGTTCTCAAGCCTTGGCTTTCAGCTTCATCAGCTCCTTTAAGCACTTCTCTGTGTTGGTTATTCTAGTTATAGATTCGTCTAAATTTTTTTCAAAGTTTTTAACTTCTTTGCTTTTGGTTTGAATTTCCTCCTGTAGCTTGGAGTAGTTTGATTGTCTGAAGCCTTCTTCTCTCAACTCGTCGAAGTCATTGTCCATCCAGCTTTGTTCCAGTGCTGGTGAGGAACCGCATTCCTTTGGAGGAGGAGAGGTGCTCTGCTTTTTAGAGTTCCCAGTTTTTCTGCTCTGTTTTTTTCCCATTTTTGTGGCTTTATCAACTTTTGGTCTTTGATGATGGTGATGTGCAGATGGGTTTTTGGTGTGGATATCCTTTCTGTTTGTTAGTTTTCCTTCTAACAGACAGGACCCTCAGCTGCAGGTCTGTTGGAATTTGCTAGAGGTTCACTCCAGACCCTGTTTACCTGGGTATCAGCAGCGGTGGCTGCAGAACAGCAGATTTTCGTGAACCGCAAATGCTGCTGTCTGATCGTTCCTCTAGAAGTTTTGTCTCAGAGGAGTACCTGGCCATGTGAGGTGTCAGTCTGCCCCTACTGAGGCGTGCCTCCCAGTTAGGCTGCTTGGGCATCAGGGGTCAGAGACCCACTTGAGGAGGCAGTCTGCCCATTCTCAGATCTCCAGTTGCGTGCTGGGAGAACCATTGCTCTCTTCAAAGCTGTCCGACAGGGACATTTAAGTCTGCAGAGATTACTGCTGTCTTTATGTTTGTCTGTGCCCTGCCCCCAGAGGTGGCGCATACAGAGGCAGGCAGGCCTCGAGCTGTGGTGGGTTCCAACCAGTTTGAGCTTCCCAGCTGCTTTGTTAACCTAAGCAAACTTCAGCAATGGCGGGCGCCCCTCTACCAGGCTTGCTGCAGCCTTGCAGTTTGATCTCAGGCTGCTGTGCTAGCAATCAGCAAGACTCTGTGGGCGTAGGATCCTCTGAGCCATGTGTGGGATATAATCTCCTGGTGTGCCATTTTTTAAGCCCACTGGAAAAGTGCCGTATTAGGGTGGCAGTAACCCGATTTTCCAGGTGCCGTCTGTCACCCCTTTCTTTGACTAGGGAAGGGAACTCCCTGACCCCTTGAAATTCCTGAGTGAGGCAATGCCTCGCCCTGCTTCAGCTTGTGCACGGTGCACTGTACCCACTGACGTGTGCCCACTATCTGGCACTCCCTAGTGAGATGAACTGGGTACCTCAGATGGAAATGCAGAAATCACCGGTCTTCTCCATGACTCATGCTGGGAGCTGTAGACCGGAGCTGTTCCTTTTCAGCCATTTGGCTGCCCTCCAGGATTTTCTTTTGTAAGAAAACTCAAAATTGCTTCAAGATACATTGAGATGTTCAATTATGTGAAATAAACTTAAAGGTATTTTCTTTGAAAAGGAAGTTTTTATAACCTATCTTTTCTACTAACAATATGTGATTATTTTTTCTAACATATGAGAAATTAATTTTTTTCATCTTCCCTGCACCTAAAGTTCACCTGCAATATATGACAAGCAAAGAACTGCTAACAGAGAAGGCTGTTCTAGTCTGTAAGTCACCCATTACCATAAACTCTGGTTTTGAGCTACTTGCAGCAGCAGCTATTGGCTGTGTAAAAAATCTCACATTGATGCTACACTGTTTGACTGAAACATATTACATAGACAAAGCAAAAACTGTGAGTATTTTAAATTATAAAGCAGTTTTGTTCATTAATCACACTTTTGTTTCAAATTCTATTATTTCATTTAGAAAAATTAACTCTTTTTTTTGTTTGTTTTTGGTCAACTAGTTTACTATTTTGGAGTCATCAGGTATATAATTAAAACCATTTAAGTAAGAGATCATTAATTTTTTAATAAGCATGTATTTCTTAACTTCTCTTCTATACTTGGTTTTAGTACTTTACCACAGTGGGTTTTATTTAGTCATATGTGAAAAAAAAAATTAACCCTTTAGAATAACAAGAAACCAAATGTAATGCTACAAAAAGTTTATATTTAAAATGTATTCATTAAAAAGATTTTCATAACCCAAACTTTATAGTTGCTCAATTTATTTTACTTATTTTCCGGGTGGTGTTTTTTTAAACATCATAATGTGAGAAGAGAACATTTGAGTGCATGTTATTACTTTTAAATGTCCATATTAATTAAACAAAATGGGTAGCAATGTTGAAATCTTACACAAAACTGAAATTCAGAGTGGGAACCAATGTAAGTAAGTTAACAAACGATAACCTGAAATTTAGTTTATTTCAAGAGAAACCTGAGAGTTAAGAATATAATTAACAAAGCATTCTGTACAGATATTTAATTGGAAATGTGAAATTATATTTCTTTATATTTTTTCTCTGTGAGTATATTTTTTAATACATTGTAGGAGTTTCTAGCTAAACTCACTCAAAATTTCAGATGTTTATGTGTTCTGTAGGATCTACGTAGAGAGAAGAATTTCCTTTTTGAAAACACTTCTTTTTGTTTAACTATTGTATTGGAATAGTAAATATATATTTTCAAACGAGTTTTTTAAACAAACAAAAAAATAGTGTTTGTTTAAACTATTTAGCCACTGTTTTCCTGTGATTAATATATATTTTCAAATATATAAGAGGACATGCAGTAAAAACTATGAACTTGTCACCAATAATATATTTCTGGTCCAGAGATTTTCTTTTAGGTATATGCACATCTTCAAATGCTTAGCTATTTTTTTATGGAAATGAGCATAAGCAATATACAATATGGTTCACCTTGTTTTGTACTTAGTCACACACCTGTCAATACATGAAGATCTGTTTAATTCTGTTTTGAAGCTACATAACTTGAAATTCAATATGCTCTAATTTATGCAATCCACCTGTAAGATGGAGTGATGTGTAAGTTGTATTCTGTTTTACAAAAAGTAGCATTTACAATTTTCACAGGTATTTTAAAGACACCATCTAATTGACTTCTTCTCACAATAAAACTGTGAAGATATATAAAGCAGTTATCACTATCAGCTGAGGAAGAAAGTGATATTTATGTGAAGGTTATAGTTTTTATGAGTCAGAACAATAATTTAAATGAAGTGCTCCATTAAAACTGAGAAAACGCTAATGTTCTATTTATATAAAGTTCTGATGGAAGTGTATTGGATACACTTATTTTAAGTGCAAAAGTTTTTTAATATGTAAAGTCATAACAATTAATGCCAAGTCTCTGTTTAACACATGATAATTTAATATTATATCATCGTGTATGACTCTTTCTAAGAAAATTGTTGCAAAAACAATGCCACTAAAAATGTGGATTTAAAAAGTCTGTATGCAATAGTCTTTATGGTGGCTCACATTGCTGATGTAAAAGTTTAAAGTACTCTTTCAAAATGGCTGTGTTAGCCTCATAGAATAAATTTCACAGCCTGATTAAGAGAACAATGGGTAAAATCATTATTTTTGTTGCATAAGCATTATTTTTTCTTAGCTTGTGAAGCACTCAGTGAGCAGGAATATCTGCCCTCTGTTGGATCCTGCCCACTAAAAAATTGGTGGGACTCAGAGAAGTTGGTGCTACTTTTCACATAAATTCTGTGATCTAGCAACTATATATAATCCTAGTCATCAGAAACAGTATTTCTACAATTGAAAAAACAGTGATAAAGATGATGATTGTTCAAAGATGAGGAACAAAATTGTGAGGTAAGTTTTAATTATTTTTTTAATAGTCTGATAGTAAATACTGTTATTCTTCCTGAAATTAGTGTACTTTCATGAGATTTTTATCAGGACTGCTTTTGATGATACGGCTAGAATATGTGAGATACTATGACTGGCATGTTTACTGTGCTTGCTATCTAGTAACTTGAAATTTTAGTTAATAATATTTATTACTTTTTGTTTGTTTGTTTTCAAACCATGGTAGATATAATCACATTTGTATGACACGGAAATGCAATTCAGTCTTTGAATAATGAGAATTTTTTTTTTTTTAGATAGAGTCTCGTTCTGTCACCCAGGCTGGAGTGCAGTGATGTAGTCTCAGCTAACTGCAAGCTCTGCCTCCTGGGTTCACGCCATTCTCCTGCCTCAGCTTCCTGAGTAGCTGGGACTACAGGTGCCCACCATCACACCCGGCTATTTTGTTTTTTGTATTTTTAGTAGGGATGGGGTTTCACTGTTAGCCAGGGTGATCTGCTGACCTCATGATCCACCCATCTCAGCCTCCCAAAGCACTGGGATTGCAGGCATGAGCCACCATGCCAGGCCTTTTATTTTTAATAATTATATTTTCATTTTGTTTTTTAAAGTAGGCTTTTTTTTTTTTACTGTTGTTCTGTCTGTGTTATATAAGCTGTGCTTATTTTTATGATTCTCTGCATATTTTTCTCAAATTCAGGTTTTTTCTGCTAAGGAAAAAAATCTTTTAAAAGAATCTGTGTAGTAACATTTTGGAACTCATTGAGGCCTATGGGGGAAAAAACAGAATAACCCTAGAGAAAAACTAGAAAGATGCTGTCTAGGAAACTGCTTTGTGATGTGTGGATTCAACTTACAGAGTTAAACTTTTCTTTTGATTCAGCAAGTTGGAAACACTCTTTTTGGAAAATCTGCAAAGGGACATTTTGCAGCTCATTGTTGCCTATGTGGCAAAAGAGAATCCCCAGATAAGAACTAGAAAGAAGCTATTTGTTAAACTGCTTTGAGGTATGTGGGTTCATCTCACAGAAGTAAACTTTTCTTTTGATTCAGCAGGTGGAAAACACTCTTTTTGGAGAATCTTCAAAGGGACATTTGGGAGTCCATTAAGGCCAATGGAAACAAACAAACAAACAAATAAACAAATATCTCCAGATAAAAACTAGAAAGAAGCTATGTGTGAAACTGCTTTTTGACGTGTGGATTCATCTTGCAGTGTTAAATCTATTTTTTTTTATTCAGCAGCCTGTAAACACTTCTTAGACAGTCTGTGAAGTGACATTTTGAGGACCATTCATGCCTATGGTGAAAAAAACAAGATAGCCCTGAATAAAAATTAGAAAGAAGCTATGTGTGAAACTGCTTTGTGATGTGTGGATTCACCTCATAGGCTTAAACCTTTCTTTTGATTCAGCAGGTTGTAAACACTTATTTTGGAGAAGCCTGCAAAGGACATTTGGGAGACATTGAGGTCTATTGGAAAGAACCAAATATCCCAAGATGAAAACTAGAAAGAAGCAGTCTGTGAAACTGCCTTGTGATGTATGGATTTATCTCATAGAGTTAAACATTTCTTTCGATCTAGCAGGTTGGATAGACTCTAATTAAGAATCTGTTTAGGGACATTTGGAAGCCTATTGAGGCCTATGCGGAAAAACTGAATATACCCAAATAAAAAGTCAAAAGAAGCTATCTCTTAAACCTCTTTCCAATGTGTGGATTCCTCTCACAGACTTAAAGCTTTCCTTTGATTCATCAAAGTGTAAACACTGTTTTTAGAAAACCTGCAGAGAAACATTTGGGAGCCCATTGAGGCCTATTGGGAAAAAATGAATATACCCAAATAAAAATTAGGCAAAAGCTATATATGAAACTGCTTTGTGATGTGTGGAGTCCTCTCAAAGAGAAAAAGCTTTCTTATGATTCAGCAGTTTGGAAACACTCTTTCTGTAGAATCTGCAAAGAGAAACCTGGGAGCCAATTGCAGCATAAGGGGAAAACCTGAATAAACCCAGATAAAAACTAGAATAAAGCTCTGCGAAGATGCTTTGTGATTTGTGGATTCATCTTACAGAGTAAAAGCTTTTGTTTTATTCAGTAGGTTGAAAACACTCCTTTTCCAGAATCTATGAAGGGACATTTTAACTCCCCTAGAAGCCTATGGGAAAAAAAAAAATTGAATATCCTTAGATAAACTAGAAAGAAGCTATCTGTGAAACTGATTGTGACATGTGGATTCATGTTACAGAAGGAAATTTTTCTTTTTTGATTCAGCAGTTTGGAATCATCTTTTTTTTTTAATGTGCAAAAGGATGTTTGAGGGCTTGCTTATGCCTATGGAGAAAAAAACTGGATATTCCCAGACAAAAACTTGAAGGAAGCTATCTGTGAAATTGCCTTTTGATGTGTGGATTCATCTCGCAGAGTTAATTCTTTTCTTTCAGCAGGAGGGAAACACTCGTTTTGGAGAATCTGTGAATTTGGGAGCCCAGTGATGCTACCAGGGAAAAATCAAATACACACAGTTAAAAATTTACAAGAAGTGATCTGTGAAACTGCTTTGTGATCCATGGATTCTTCTCACCAACTTGAAACTTTCTTTTCATTCAGCATGTTGGAAACACTGTTTTTGGAGAATCTGTGAAGGGACATTTGGAAGCCCATGGAGGCCTATGGAACAAAACTGAATATCCCCAGATAAAACCTAGAAGGAATCTACCTGTGAAACTTCTTTGTGATGTGTGGATTCATCTCACAGTGTTAAGCCATTCTTTTGATTCAGCTGGTTATAAACACTCATTTTGGAGAATATGTGATGGGACATTTCAGAGCACACTGGGGACTGTGGGGAAAAATGGAATATACTCAGATAAAAACTAGAAAAAATATATTCCTGAAATGGCTTCATGATATGTGGATTCATCTCACAATACTCAATCTTTCTTTTGATTTGGCAAGTTGGAAACACTCTTTTTGAAAATCTATGAAGTGACAATTTGTAACCCATTGAGGCCTATGGGGAAATACTGAATATCCCCAGATAAAAACTAGAAAGAAACTCTGTGAAACAGCTTTGTGATGTTTGCATTCAGCTCACAGCATTAAAACTTTCCTTTGATTCAGCAGATTGTGAACAGTCTTTTTGGATAATTGGCAAAGGGACATTTTGGAGCCCATTAAGGCCTACAGGGTAAAACGGAAAATCCCCAGATTAAAAAAACTAGAAAGAAGGTATCAGAGTAACTGCTTTGTGATGTATAGATTAATCTCACAGAGTTAAATTTTTCTTCTTATTCAGCAGGTTGGAAACATTTTCTTTGTAGAATCTGCAAAGGGACATTTTGGAGCCCATTGAGGCCTATAGGGAAAAAAAGAATATACCCAGATAAAAACTACAAAGAAGCTCTGTGTGATACTTTGTGATGTGGGGATACGTCTCACAGAGTTAACGTTTTCTTATTCAGCAGGTTGGAATTACTCTTTTTGGAGAATCTGTGAAGGGATATTTGGAAGTCTTTTGATGTCTAAAGGCAGAAAGAGAATATCCCCAGATAAAGACTAAAAAGCAGCTATGTGTGAAACAGCTTTGTGATGTATCGATTCGTCTCACAGAGTTAAACCTTTCTTACAATTCAGCAGTTTGGAAACACTCTTTTTGCGGTATCTGCAAAGGGACATTTGGCACCCATTGACGATTATGTAGAAAGGCAGAATATCCCAGAAAAATACTAGAAAGAAGCTCTCTGTGAAAGTGCTTCATGATGTGTGGACTCACCTGACAGAGTTAAATATTTCTTTTGATTCAGCAGGTTGAAAATACTCTTTTTGTATAGTCTGTGTGGAGAAATTTCGGAGCCCATTGAGGATCAATATAAAAAAAACAGAATATCTTCAGATAAAAACTACAAAGAAGCCATCTGTGAAACTGCTTTGTGATGTGTGGATTCATTTCACAGATTTAAAACATTCTTTTGATTCAGCAGGTTGGAAACACTTTTTGGAGCATTTGAGAAGGGACATTTCTGAGCTCCTTGTAGACTACAAGAAAAAAATGAATATCCCCATATGAAAACCAAAAACAAGTTGTCTGTGAAACTCCTTTGTGATGTATGGATTCATCTGAAAAATTTAAACCTTTCCTTTGATTCAGCAGGTTGGAAACACTGTTTTTGGAGAATCTGCGAAGGGCCATTTCGGAGGCCATTGAAGCTTGTGTTGCAAAGTTCAATATCCTCAGATTAAAAAAACAGAAAAGAAGCTATCTGTGCAACTGCTTTGTGATGTGTGGATTCATCTCACAAAGATAAATATTTCTTTTGATTCATCAGGTTGGAAACGCTTTTTTTGGAGAATCTGTGAAAAGATATTTAGAAGCCCATAGAGGCATATGGTAAATCATTAATAATAATAATAATAATAAATATTCACCAATAAAAACCAGAAAGAAACTATCTTTGAAACAGCTTTGTGATTTGTAGATTCATCTTACAGAGTTAAACCTTTATTTTGATTCAGGAGGTTGATAACACTTTTTTTGTAGAATCTCTGAAAAGACATTTGGGAGCCATTGAAGTCTATGGGGGAAAACTGAATATCCCAGATAAAAACCAGAAGGAAGCTAACTGTGAAACTTCTTTGTGATGTGTGGATTCATCTCAAAGAGTTAAAACTTTCTTTGCGTACAGCAGGTTGGAAACACCCTTTTTATAAAATCTGTGAAGGGATATATGGGAGCTTATTGGGGGAGAAACAGAATAACCAAATAAAAACAAGAATGAAGCTATCTGCGAAACAACTTTGTGATGTGTGGATTCAACTCTCAAAGCAAAGCCTTCCTTTTGGTTCAGTAGCTTGGAAACACTCTTTTTGTATCATCTGTGAGATGACATTTGGGAGCCCACTTATACTTACAGGGAAAATAGAACATCCCCTGATAAAAACTAGAAAGAAGGTATTTGTGGGACGTTTTTGTGATGTGTGGATTTGCCTCACAGAGTTAAACATTTCTTTTGATTCAGCAGGTTGGAAACACTCTTTTTGGAGAATCTATGAAGGGACATTTTGGAGCACATTGACACCAATAAAAAAAAATACCCTCAGATAAATGCTAGAAAGAAGCTATCTGTGAAACTGCTTTGTAATGTGTGTATTAATCTCATATGGTTAAACTTTTCTTTTGATTCAGCAGGTTGGACCCACTCTTTTTGGATAATCTGCAAAGGGATATTTCAATGTTCATTGAAGCCTGTGGGAAAAAATTAAAAAGTGAATATCCCCAGATAAATACTAGAAAGAAGGTATCTGTGAAAGTGCTTTGTGATGTGTGTATTTATCTCATAATTTAAAACTTTATTTTCATTTGGCAGGTTGGCCACACTCTTTTTGGAGAATACATGGAGGGATATTTTTGAACTCATTGAGGCTTATGGGGAAAAACTGAATATCCCCAGATAAAAAATTGAAAGAAGCTGTCTGTGAAACTGCTTTGTAATGTGTGGATTTATTTCATAATGTGAAACTTTTCTTTTCATTCAGCAGGTTGGAAACCCTCATTTTGGTGAATCTGCCAAGGGATATTTTATTGACCATTGAATCCTACTGGAAAAACTGAATAACCCCAGATAAAATCTTAAAAAAAAAGCGCTCTGTGAAACGGCTTTGTGATGTGTGGGTTCATCTCGCAGAGTTAACATTTTCTTCTTCTTCAACTGGTTGGAAACACTCTTTTTGTAGAATTTGTAAAGAGACAAGTGGGAGTTCCTTGAGGCCTACAGGGAAATACTTAGTATCCCAAGATAAAAACTGTAAAGAAGAAATCTGTGAAACTGCTTTGTGATGGGAAGATTCATCTCACAGTGTTAAACCTTTGTTTTCATTCAGCAAGATGGAAACACTCTTTTTGTGTATCTGCAAAGACACATTTGGGAGCCCATAGATGCCTACAGGGAAAATCAGAATATCCCTCAAAAAAAAAATAAATAAAGAAGCTATCTGTGAAACTGTTTTCACAGTTTTCTTCTTATTCAGAAGGTTGGAAAGGGGTTTTTATTTTTTTATATTTATTTATTTATTTATTTATTTATTTATTTATTTATTTATTTATTTATTTTTTAGAATCTGTGAAGGGACGTTTGGGAGCACTTGGAGGCCTGTGAAGAAAAATGGTATATACCCAGATAAAAACAGGAAAGAAGATATCTGTGAAACTGCTTTGTGATATGTGGATTCATCTCACAGAGTTAAACTTTCTTTTGATTCAGCAGGTTGGAAACACTTTTTGGAAAATATGTGATGGGACATTTGGGAGCCCGTTGGCCTTATCAATGGGGAAAAACCAAATATCTCCAGATGAAAATTAGAAACAAGCTACCTGTGAAACTACTTTGTGATGTGCGGATTCATATCCCAGAGTTAAATATTTGTTCTGATTCAGAAGGTTGGAAACACTCTTTTTGGAGATTTTGTGAAGGCACATTTTAATGATCAATTAGGCCTATGGGAAAAATTGAATATTCCCAGATAAGAATTAGAAAGAAGCTCTATATGAAAGTGTTTTTTGATGTGTGGATTTATCTAAGGAGTTAAAATTTATTTTGATTCAGCAGGTTGGAAACACTCTTTTGGAGAATCTGTGAATAGACATTTGGGAGCCTATTGAGGTGAATGGGGAAAAAGCAAATATCCCCAGATAAAAACTATAAAGTATCTGTGAAACAGCTTTGTGATGTGTGGATTCATCTCAGAGAGTTAAAAATTTCTTTTGATTCAGCAGGTGGGAAAAACTCTTGTAGAATCTGCTAATGGACATTTTGGATCCCTTTGAGGCCTGTGGGGAATAATCAAACATCCCCAGATAAAAAATATAAAGGAGCTATCTGTGAAACTTGCTGTGTGATGTGTAATTTCATCTCACAGTGTTAAACCTTTCTTTTGATTCAGCAGGGTGGAAACACTTTTCAGAGAATCTGTGAAGAAACATTTGGGAGCCCATTGAGGCCTATGGGGAAAAACTGAATATACCCAACATAAAAACTAGAAAGAACCTATCTATGAAATTACTTTCTCATGGATTCTTCTGACAGAGAAAAAGTTTCTTTTGATTCAGCCGTTCAGAGAACAATTTCTGTAGAATCTGCAAAGAGAAATTTGGCAGTCTACTGGGGCCTAAGTGGAAAAATGGAATATTCCCAGAAAAAAACTAGACACGCTTTTGGTAGGGTCTGCAAAGGAAGATTTTGGAGCTCATTGAGGTCTGTGGTTTAAAACCGGATATCCTGCTATAAAACCTAGAAATATCTCTCTGTGAAACTCCTTTGTGATTTGTCGATTCATCTCACAGAGGTAAACATTCCATTTCACTTAGCAGGTGGAAAGAGTCTTTTTGGAGAATTGGTGAAAAGACATTTCAGAGTCCATTGAGGCCTATGGTGAAAAACCAAGTATTCCCAGATAAAAACTAGAAAGAAGCTATCTGTGAAACTGCTTTGTGATGTGTGGACTCATCTGATAGAGTTCACGTTTTGTTTTGACTCAGGAGGTTGGAAAGACGTTGTTATAGAATCTGTAAAGGGACATTTGGGAACCCATTCAGGCCTAAGAAAGAAAAATGAATAGCCCAAGATAAAAACTAGAAATAAGCTATGTGTGAAACTGCTTTGTGATGTGTGGATTCATCTCAGAAAGTTAAACCCTCTTTTTGATTCAGCAGATTGGAAACACTCCTTTTGGAGAATATGTGAAGAAACATTTGGGAGCCCATTGAAGCTTATGGGGAAAAAGCTGAATATCCCCAGATAAAAACTAGAAAGAAGTAATCTGTGAAAAGGCTTTGTGATGTGTGAATTTATCTCACAGAGTTAATCCTTTCTGTTCATACAGCAGGTTAGAAACACTTATTTTGGAAACCTATGAAGGGCCATTTAGGAGCCCATAGAGGCCTATGGAGAAAAACATAATATTCACAGAAAAAGCTAGAAAGAAACTATCTGTGAAATGGCTTTGTGATGTGTGGATTCATCTCACAGTCAAAACTTTCTTTTGAGTCAGCATATTGGAAATGCTCTTTTTGGAGAATCTGCAAAGGGACATTTAGGAGCCCATTGAAGAATAAGGGGAAAAACCAAATATCCACAGACAAAAACTGGAAAGAAGCTATCTGTGAAACTGTTTTTTGATGTTTGGATTCATCTCACAGAGAGGATACCTTCTTTAGATTCAGCAAGTTGGAAACACTCTTTTTGGAGAAACTGAAAAAGCACATTTTAGATCTTATTGTGGCCTATCAGAAAAACTGAATATATCCATATAAACACTAGAAAGAAGCTCTCTGTGAAACTGCTTTGTGATGTGTGGATTCATCTCAAAAAATTAAAGCCTTGTTTTTATTCAGCAGGTTAGAAACAGCCTTTTGATGAATCTGCAAATTGATATTTGGAGTCCACTGAGGCTAATGGGAAAAACTGAATACCCACAGATAAAAACTAGAAAGAAACTATCAGTGAAACTGCTTTGTGATATGTGGATTAATCTCAGAGCATTAATCCTTTCTTTTATTCAGCAGATGGGAAATACTCTTTTTGTGAAATATGCAAAGGGACATTTCAGAACACATTGAGGCCTATGGTGAAAAACCGAATATCCCCAGAAAAAAAAACACACACACACACACACAAAGGAGCCATCTGTGAAACTGTTTTGTGATGTGTAAATTCATATCAAAATGTTAAAATTGGCAGAGGAACATTTTGTAGCAAATTCAGGCCTATGGGGAAAACCCGAATATACCCAAATATAAACTAGAAAAAACCTAACTATGAAACTGCTTTGTCATGAGTGGATTCTTCTCACAGGGAAAAAGAGTGTTTTGATTCCACAGTTTGGAACCACTCTTTCTGTAGACTCTGTGAAGAGAAATTTAAAAGCCCATTGTGGCAGAAGGGGAAAAATTGAATATTAAGAGATAAAAACCACAATGAAGCTATCTGTGAAACTGCTTTGTGATGTGTGGATTCATCTCAGAGAGGTAAAACTTTCTTTTGATTCAGCAGGTTGGAAACACTCTTTGTGTAGAGTCTCTGAACGGATATTTGGGAGTTCATTGAGGCCTGGGGGAGAAAGAGAATAGCCCCAGATAAAACCTCAAAATAAAGTATTTGTAAAACTGCTTAGTGATGTGCAGATTCATTGAACAGAGTTAAATCTTTCTTTTCATTTAGCTCATTTACAACACTCTTTTTGGAGAATCTGCAAAGGGACATTTGAACACCCATTGAGGTCTATGGGGACAAATCGAATATCCCCAGGTAAAACTAGAAAGAACCTATCTGTGAAACTTTCAGACGTGTAGATTCATCTTAAAACAGTAATTTTTTCTTTTCATTCAGCAGATTGGGAACACCCTTTTTGTAGGATCTGCAAAGGAACACTTTGGAGCCCATTGAGAATTACTGGGAAAGAACAAATATCCACAGATAAAAACTAGAAGAAAGCTATTTGTGCTTTTTGATGTATGGATTCATCTCACAGAATTAATTTTTTCTTTTGATTCAGCAGGTGGAAAACACTGCTTTTGGAGGATCTGCAAAGGGACATTTATGAGCCAATTGATGCTGTCGAGGAAAACCCAAATATATTCAGATAAAAACTAAAAACAAACTATCTGTGAAAATGATTTGAGATGTGCGCATTCATCTCACAGAGTTGAACCTTTCTTTCAGTTCAGCAGGTTGGAAACAGTCTTTTTGTAGAATCTGCAAAGGGACATTTGGGAGCTCATAGAGGTCTGTGGGGCAAAACTGAATATCCTCAGATAAAAACTAGAAAGAAGATAGTCTTTCAAACTTTTTTGTGATATGTGGATTCATCTTACAAAGGCAAATATTTCTTTTGATTCAGCAAGTTGAAAGCACTCTTTTCAGAAAATATGCGATTGAATATTTGGGAGCCCTTTCAGGCCAAAGGGGAATAACCACATATACCCAGATAAAAACAACAAAGAAGCTATCTGAGGAACTTTCTGTGATGTATATTTTCATCTCTCAGTGTTAAACTTTTCTCCTGATTCCACAGGTTTTGAAACACTCTTTATGCATAATCTACAGAGGGACATTTTGGAGACCCTTGAGGTCTATGGGGTGAAACCAAATATCCCCAGATAAAACTAGAAAGAAGGTATCTGTGAAACTTCTTTGTGATATGTGGATTCATGTCACAGAGATAAACCTTTCTTTTTATTCAGGAGATTGAAAATACTCTTTTTGAAAATTCTACAAAATGACATTTGGGATCCCATGGACAATTATTGGAAAAGAATGAATATCCCAAGACAAAAACCAGATGGAAGCTATCTGTGAAAATGCTTTGTGATGGGTAGATTCTTCTCACAGAATTATACTTTTCTTTTTATTCATCAGGTGGAAACATTCTTTTTGGAGAATCTGTGAAGGGACATTTCTGTGCTCCAACTGGACTATGCAGAAAAACCAAGTATTTTCAGTTAAAAACTAGAATGAAGCCATCTGTGAAATTACTTTGTGATGTGTGGATTCACCTCACAGAGGTAAATTTTTCTTTTGATACAGCAGGTTGCAACACTTTTTGTAGAATCTGCAAAGGGACATTTTGGAGCTCATTGATGACTGTGGGGAAAAACAGAGTATTCCCAGGTAAAAACAAGAAAGAATCTATCTGTGAAATGGATTTGTGATGTGTGGATTTATCTCACAAAGTTAAACGTTCCTTTTTATTCAACTGGTTGGAAACACTCTTTTGGGAGAATCTGTGAAGGGATATTTGGGAGCCCTTTGAGACTATGGGGAAAAACAGAATATGCCCTGATAAAAATTAAAAAGAAGCTATCTTTGAAATGGCTTTGTGATGTGTGAATTCATCTTGCAGGATTAAACATTTCTTTTGATTCAGCTGGTTGGAAACACTTCGTTTGGAGAATCTGTGAAGAGACATTTGGGAGCCCATTGAGACCTATAAGGAAAAAAAACAGAATATCCCAAGGCAAAAACTATAAGGAAGACGCCTGTGGAACAGCTTTGTGATGTGTGGATTCACCTAACAGAGTTAAATCTTTCTTTTGATTCAGCAGGTTAGAAACACTCTTTTTGGAGAATCTGCAAAGGCATATTTGGGAGCCTAGTGAGGTCCAAGGAAAAACAACTAATATCCCCAGGTAAAAACTAGAAAGAATCTGTGAAACTTATTTGTGATGCATGGATTTATCTCACAGAGTTAAACCTTTTTTTTTTTTTTTTTTTGATTCAAGTATTTGGAAACACTTTCTCTGGAATATCTGTGAAGGGGTATTTTGGATACCAATGAGGTCCATGGGGAAAAACCAAATATCCCTAGGTAAAAACTAGAAAGAAAGTATCTGTAAAACTGCTTTGTGCTGTGTAGATTCATCTCACAGACAAAAATCTTTCTTTTAATTGATCAGGTTGGAAACCTGTTTTTGTAGAATGTGTGAAGAGATATTTTGAAATGCAATGAGGCCTGGGGGGAAAAAAACAAATATCCACAGATAAAGAAGTAAAGAGTACCTATTGGTGAAACTGCTTTGGGATGTGTAGATTCATCTCAAAGTGTTAAAACTTTCTTTTGATTCAGCAGGTTGGGAACACTGTTTTTGGGGAATCTACAAAGGGACATTTCGGAGCCCATTGCATCATATGGCCATAAAATAGAATATCCCCAGGTAAAAAGTAGAAAGAAGCTGTCTGTGGCACTGTCTTGTGATGTGTGGATTCATCTCACCAAGTTAAACCTTTCTCTGCATTCCGTAGGATGGAAATACTCTTTTTGGAGAATCAATGGGATAATTGGAAGACCATAGATCCCAAATTAAAATCAATGGAAAATTTCCACATAAAAACTAGGAAGAAGCTATCTGTGAAACTGCTTTGTGATGTGCAGATTTAGTTCATGGAGTTAAACTTTCCTTTTGATTCAACAGTTTGAAAACTGTCTTTTTTGAGAATCTGTGAAAGGACATTTTAGAGTCCATTAAGGCCCATGGGGAAAAAAGTATCCCTATGTAAATAAGGGAAACAAAGTATCTGTGAAACTGCTTTGTGACGTGTAAATTCATCTAACAGAGTTAAAGCCTTCTTTTGATCCCAAAAGTTGGAATCGCTCTTTTTGGAGAATCTGTGAATGGACAATTTGGAATCCATTCAGGCCCATGGGGAAAACCTGAATATCCCATAATAAAAACTAGAATGAAGCTATCTGTGAAAATGCTTTTTGATGTGTGGATTCATTACACAGAATTAAACATTTCTTTTGATTCACCAGGTTGGAAACACTCTTTTTGGAGAATCTGCCAAGGGCAGTTGAGGGCCTTTGAGGCCCATGGGGAAAAACAAATACAGATAAAAACTAGAAAGACGCTATCTCTAAAACTGTTTTGGGATGTGTGGATTCATCCCACAGAGTTAAACCTTTCTTTGGTTTAGCAGGTTGGAATCACTATTTTAGATAATCTGTGAAGGGACATCAGAGAGACCACTGAGGCCCATAAAAAAGAAAAAAACGAATATAGCCAGGTAAAAACCAGAAAGAAGCTATCTGTGAAACTGCTTTTTATGTGTGGATTTATCTCAGAGTTAAACCTTTCTGTTATTCAGCAGGTTGAAAGCTCTTTCTTGACAATATTTGAAAGGACATGTGGAAGCTCATTGAGGCCCATGGGCAAAAACTGAGTATCACAGGGTAAAACAAAAAGCAAACTGTCTGTGGAACTCCTTTGTCATCTGTAAATTCATCTCACAGAGATAAAGTTTTCTGTTGATTCAGCATATTGCAAGCACTATTTTTGGAGAATCTGCAAAAGGATATCTGGTAACACATTGAGGCCCATGGTGAAAAACAGAATATTTCATGATAACAACTAGAAAAAAACTATCTGTGAAACTGCTTGGTGATGTGTGGATTCATCTCACAGAATTAAACCTCTCTTTTGACAGCCAATTGGAAACACATTTATTGGATAAACTGTGAAAGGCCATTTTGGAGAAAATTGAGGCCCATAGGGGGAAAAAAACTAATATCCCCCAGTTAAAAACTAGATAGTAGCTCTCTCGGAAACTGCTTTGTGATACGGATTCATCTCACAGAGGTATACCTTTCTTTTGATTCAGCAGATTGGAAAAACTCTTTTGGAGATTCTGCCTGGGGACATTTTTGACCCCATTGAGGCCCACAAAAGAAAACCGAATATCCCCAAGTAAGAACTAGAGAGAAGCTATCTATGAAACTGCTTTGTCATGTGTGGATTCATCTCACCAAGTTAAAACTTTTTTTTTTTTTGATTCAGGTGGTTGGAAACACTCTTTTTTGGAGAATGTGCAAAGGAATATTTTGGATCCCATTGAGGCCCATGGGGAAAAACTGAATAGCCTTAGGTAAAAACTAGAAAGAAGCTATCTCTGAATCTGCTCTGTGATGTATAGATTCATCTCACAGATTTAAACTTTTATTTTGATTCAACAGATTGTAAACACCCTATTAGGAGAATCTGCAAAGGGACATTTGGGAGCCCATTGCAGCCTATGGGGATAAACAGAATAACCCCAGGTAAAAACCAGAAAGAAGCCATCTGTGGCACTGCCTTGTGATATGTGGATTCATCTCACTGAGTTAAATCTTTCTTTTGATACAGCAGGTTGGAAACACTCTTTTTGGAGAACATGTGAAGGGATATTTGGGAGCCCATTGAGGCCCATGAAAAAAAAAATTTCTAGTTAAAAACTAGGAAGAGGCTCTCTGTGAAACTGCTTTGTGATGTGTGGAATAATCTCACAGAGTAAAACATTTCCTTTGATTCAGCAGTATCTGCAAAGAGACATTTTGGGTCCCATTAAGGCCTTTCAGGAAAATTCTAATATCCCCAGTTAAAAACTAGAAAGATGATATCTGGGAAACTACTTTGTGATTTGTGTTTTCATCTCACTGAGTTAAGCCTTTCTTTTGATTCAACAGGTTGGAAACACTCTTTTTGGAGAATCTGCAAAGGGACATTTTGGACCCCCATTGAGGCCTATTGGGAAAATCCTAATATCCACAGGTGAAAACTAGAAAGATGGTATCTGGGAAACTACTTTGGGATTTGTGCTTTCATCTCACTGAGTTAAGCCTTTCTTTTGATTCAGCAGGTTGGAAACGCGGTTTTTGGAAAATCTGACAGTGGACATTTGAGAGACCTTTGAGAACCATGGAGAACAATGTAATAGCCCCAGGTAAAAGCTAGAAAGAAGCTATTTGTCAAACTGCTCAATGATTTCTGGATTCATCTCAAAGATTTACACCATTCTTTTGAGTCAGCAGGTTAAAAACAGTCTTTTTGGATAATCTGTGAAGGGACATTTGGGAGCCCCTTTGAGGCCCAATGGAAAAAAAAAAATATGCCCAGATAAAAACTAGAAAGAAGCTATCTATGTAACTCCTGGCTGATGAAGACGAATATGCCCAGGTAAAAACTAGAAAGTAGGTATCTGGGAAAGTACTCTATGATGTGTGGATTCATCTCAGAGGTAAATCCTTCCTTTGATTCAGCAGGTTGGAAACATTCTATTTCTAGAATCAGCAAAGGGACTTTTGGGAGCCCATTCAGGCCTAAAGGAAACATTGAATACCCCTACATAAAAACTGAAAGAAGCTGTCTGTGTAACTGCTTTGTGATGTAAAGATTAATGAAAGAGTTAAACCTTTCATTTGATTCATCAGGTTGACAGAACTCTTTTTGGCAAATCTGTGAAGGTACATTCAGGGCCCATTGTGGCCTATGAGGAGAAAGCAAATATCCCCTGATAAAAATAAGAAAGAGGGGTGCAGCCAAGATGGCCAAATAGGAACAGCTCCACTCTACAGCTTCCACCATGACCAATGCAGAAGATGGGTGATTTCTGCATTTCTAACTGAGGTACTGGGTTCATCTCACTGTGGAGTGCCAGACAGTGGGTGCAGGACAGTGGGTGGAGCACACTGTGCATGAGCTGAAGCAGGGTGAGGCATCACCTCACCGAGGAAGCTCAAGAGGTCAGGGAATTCCCTTTCCTAGTCAAAGAAATGGGCAACAGACGGCATCTCAAAAATCAGGTCACTCCCACATTAATACTGTGCTTTTCCAATGGGCTTCACAAATGGCACGCCAGGAGATTATATCCCACACATGGCTCAGAGGGTTCTATGCCCACTGAGCCTCACTCATTGCTAGAACAGCAGTCTGAGATCAAACTGCAAGGCGGCAGTGAGGCTGGGGGAGGGACATCCGCCATTGCTCAGGCTTGAGTAGGTAAACAAAGTGGCTGGGAAGCTTGAACTGGGTGGAGCCCACCACAGCTCAAGGAGGCCTGCCTGCTTCTGTAGGCTCCACCTCTCGGGGCAGGGCACAGACAAACAAAAGACAGCAGTAACCTCTGCAGACTTAAATGTCCCTGTCTGACAGTTTGGAAGACTAGTGGTTCTCCCAGCACACAGCTTGAGATATGAAAATGGGCAAACTGCCTCCTCAAGTAGGTCACTGACTCCTGAGTAGCCTAACTGGGAGGCACCCATCAGTACAGGCAGACTGACACCTTACAGGGCCGGGTACGCCTCTGAGACAAAACATCCAGAGGAATGATCAGGCAGCAGCATTTGCGGTTCACCAATATCCACTGTTTTGCAGCCACCACTGCTGACACCCAGGCAAACAGGGTCTGGAGTGGACCTTCAGTAAACTCCAACAGACCTGCAGCTGAGGGTCCTGACTGCTAGAATGAAAACTAACTAACAGAAAGGACATCCACACCAGAAACCCATCTGTACATCACCATCATCAAAGACTAAAGGTAGATAAAACCACAAAGATGGGGAAAAAACAGAGGAGAAAAATGGGAAACTCTAAAAATCAGAGCACCTCTCCTCCTTCAAAGGAATGCAGCTCCTCACCAGCAATGGTACAAAGATGGACAGAGAATGACTTTCACGAATTGTGAGAGGAAGACTTCAGAAGGTCAAACTACCCTGAGCTAAAGGAGGAAGTTTGAACAAATGGCAAAGAAGTTAAAAACTTTGAAAAAAATTAGATCAATGGATAACTAGAATAACTAATGAAGAGAAGTCCTTAAAGAACCTGATGGAGTTGAAAAACATGGCACGAGAACAACGTGCTGAATGCACAAGCCTCAGTAACTAATGCAATCAACTGGAAGAAAGGGTATCAGCAATGGAAGATGAAATGAAGTGTGAAGATCAGTTTAGAGAAAAAAGAATAAAAAGAAATGAACAGAACTTCCAAAAATATGGGACTATGTGAAAAGACCAAATCTATGTCTAATTGGTGTACCTGAAAGTGACAGGGAGAATGGAACCAAGTTGGAAAACATTCTGCAGGATATTATCCTGGACAACTTCCCCAATCTAGCAATGCAGGCCAACATTCAAATTCACGAAATACAGAGAATGCCACAAAGACACTCATCAAGAAGAGCAACTCCAAGACATATAATTGTCAGATTCACCAAAGTTGAAAAGAGGAAAAAATGTTAAGGGCAGCCAGAGAGAAAGATCGGGTTACCCACAAACAGAAACCCATCAGACTAACAGCTGATCTCTCAGCAGAAACTCTACAAGCCAGAAGAGAGTGGGGGCCAATATTCAACATTCTTAAAGGAAAGAATTTTCTACCCAGAATTTCATATCAAGCCAAACTATGCTTCATAAGTGAAGAAGAAATAAAATACTTTACAGACAAGCAAATGCTGAGAGATTTTGTCACCACCATGTCTGCCCTAAAAGAGCTCCTGAAGGAAGCACTAAATGTGGAAAGGAATGACCAGTAGCAGCCACTGCAAAAACATGCAAATTATAAAGACCATCAAGGTTAGGAAGAAACTCCATCAACTAACTAGTTAATATCATAATGACAGGATAAAATTCACACATAACAATACTAACCTAAAATGCAAATGGTTTAAATGCTCAAATTAAAAGGCACAGACTGGTAAATTGGATAAAGAGTCAAGACCCATCAGTGTGCTGTATTCAGGAAACCCATCTCACATGCAGAGACACACATAGGCTCAAAATAAAGGGATAGAGGAAGATCTACCAAGCAAATGGAAAACAAAAAAAGCAGGGGTTGCAATCCTAGTCTCTGATAAAACAGACTTTAAATGAAACAACATCGAAAGAGGCAAAGAAGGCCATTACATAATGGTAAAGGGATCAATTCAACAAGAAGACCTAACTACCCTAAATATATATGCACCCAATATGGGAGCACCCAGATTCATAAAGCAAGTCCTTAGTGGCCTATAATGAGACTTAGACTTCCACACAACAATAATGGGAGATGTTAACACCCACTGTCAACATTAGACAGATCAACAAGACAGAAAGCTAAAAAGGATATCCAGGAATTCAAATCAGCTCTGCACCCAGCGAACCTAATAGACATCTACAGAACTCTTCACCCAAATCAAAAGAATGCACATTCTTTTTAGCACCATGCCACTCTTATTCCAAAATTGACCACATAGCTGTAAGTAAAGCACTCCTCAGCAAATGTAAAAGAATAGAAATTATAACAAATTGTCTCTCAGACCACAGTGCAATCAAACTACATCTCAGGATTAAGAAACTCACTCAAATCCGCTCATTTACATGGAAACTGAACAACCTGCTCTGGAATGACTACTGGGTACATAATGAAGTGAAGGCAGAAATAAAGATGTTATTTGAAACCAATGAGAACAAAGAAACAACATACCAGAATCTCTGAGACACATTCAGAGCAGGTGTAGCGGGAAATTTGTAACGCTAAATGCCCACAGGAGAAAGCAGGAATGATATAAAATTGATATCCTAACATCACAATTAAAAGAACCAGAGAAGCAAGAGCAAACATATTCAAAGGCTAGCAGAAGGCAAGAAAAAACTAAGATCACAGCAGAACTGAAGGAAATAGAGACACAAAAAACTCTACAAAAAATCAATGAATCCAGAAGCTGGTTTTCTGAAAAGATCAACAAAATTGACAGACCACTAGCAAGACAAATAAAGAAGAAAAGAGAGAAGAATATAATAGAAACAATAAAAAATGACAAAGAGGATATCACCACCAATCCCACAGAAATACAAACTACCATCAGAGAATACTATAAACACCTCTATGCTAATGAACTGGAAAATCTAGAAGAAATGGATAAATTCCTGGACACATCCACTCTCCCAAGACTAAACCAGGAAAAATTTGAATCTCTGAATAGATCAATAACAGGCTCTGAAATTGTGGCAATAATAAATAGCTTACCAACAAAAAAGAAGCCCAGGACCAGATGGATTCACAGCCGAATTCTACAGAGGTACAAGGAGGAGCTGGTACCATTCCTTCTGAAACTATTCCAATCAATAGAAAAAGAAGGAATCCTCCATAACTCTTTTTATGAGTCCAGCATCATCCTGATACCAAAGCCTGGCAGAGACACAACAAAAAAAGAGAATTTTAGACCCATATCCTTGATGAACATTGTTGCAAAAATCCTCAATAAAATACTGGCAAACTGGATCCAGCAATATATCAAAAAGCGTATCCACCATGATGAAGTGGGCTTCATCTCTGGGATGCAAGGCTGGTTCATCATATGAAAATCAATAAACATAATCCAGCATATAAACAGAACCAAAGACAAACAACACATGATTATCTTAATAGATGCAGAGAAGGCCTTTGACAAAATTCAACAATGCTTCTTCTTAAAACTCTCAATATCATTGTTCAATTCCCACCTATGAGTGAGAATACGCGGTGTTTGGTTTTTTGTTCTTGCGATAGTTTACTGAGAATGATGATTTCCAATTTCATCCATGTCCCTACAAAGGACATGAACTCATCATTTTTTATGGCTGCATAGTATTCCATGGTGTATATGTGCCACATTTTCTTAATCCAGTCTATCATTGTTGGACATTTGGGTTGGTTCCAAGTCTTTGCTATTGTGAATAATGCCACAATAAACATACGTGTGCATGTGTCTTTATAGCAGCATGATTTATAGTCATTTGGGTATATACCCAGTAATGGGATTGCTGGGTCAAATGGTATTTCTAGTTCTAGATCCCTGAGGAATCGCCACACTGACTTCCACAATGGTTGAACTAGTTTACAGTCCCACCAACAGTGTAAAATTGTTCCTATTTCTCCACATCCTCTCCAGCACCTGTTGTTTCCTGACTTTTTAATGATTGCCATTCTAACTGGTGTGAGATGGTATCTCATAGTGGTTTTGATTTGCAGGAAGGGGAATATCACACTCTGGGGACTGTTGTGGGGTGGGGGGAGGGGGGAGGGATAGCATTGGGAGATATACCTAATGCTAGATGACGAGTTAGTGGGTGCAGCGCACCAGCATGGCACATGTAAACATATGTAACTAACCTGCACAATGTGCACATGTACCCTAAAACTTAAAGTATAATAATTAAAAAAAAAAAACTCTCAATAAATTAGGTATTGATGGGACGTATTTCAAAATAATAAAAGCTATCTATGACAAACTGACAGCCAAAATCATACTGAATGGGCAAAAATTGGAAACAATCCCTTTGAAAGCTGGCAAAAGATAGAGATGACCTCTCTCACCAATCCTATTCAACATAGTGTTGGAAGTTCTGGCCAGGACAATCAGGTAGGAGAAGAAGGCAAAGGGTATTCAATTAGGAAAAGAGGAAGTCAAATTGTCCCTTTTAGCAGATGACATGGTTGTATATTTAGAAAACCCCATTGTCTCAGCCAAAAGTCTCCTTAAGCTGATAGGCAACTTCCGCAACGTATCATGATACAAAATCAATGCACAAATATCACAAGCATTCTTATACACCAATAACAGAAAAACAGACAGCCAAACCATGAATGAACTCCCATTCACAATTTCTTCAAAGATAATAAAATACCTAGGAATCCAACTTACAAGGGATGTGAAGAACCTCTTCAAGGAGAAATACAAACCGCTGCTCAATGAAATAAAGGAGGATACAAACAAATGGAAGAACATTCCATGCTCATGGGTAGGAGGAATCAATATCATGAAATGACCATACTGCCCAAGGTAATTTATAGATTCAATGCCATCCCCATCAAGCTACCAGTGACTTTCTTCACAGAATTGGAAAAAACTACTTTAAATTTCATACAGAACCAAAAAGGAGCCCACATTGCCAAGACAATCCTAAGTGAAAAGAACAAAGCTGGAGGCAACACACTACCTGACTTCAAACTATACTACAAGGCTACAGTAACCAAAACAGCTTGGTACTGGTATAAAACAGAGATATAGACCAATGCAACAGAACAGAGCTTTCAGTAATAATGCCACATATCTACAACTATCTGATCTTTGAAAAACCTGACAAAAAGAAGCCCTGGGGAAAGGATTCCCTATTTAATGAATGGTGCTGTGAAAACTGGCTAGCCATATGTAGAAAGCTGAAACTGGATCCCTTCTTTACACCTTATACAAAAATTAATTCAAGATGGATTAAAGACTTACATGTTAGACTTAAAACCAGAAAAACCCTAGAAGAAAACCTAGGCATTACCTTTCAGGATATAGGCATGGACAAGGACTTCATGTCTAAAACACCAAAAGTAATGGAAACAAAAGCCAAAATTGACAAATGGGATCTAATGAAACTAAAGAACTTCTGCACAGCAAAAGACACTACCATCAGAGTGAACAGGCAACATACAGAATGCGAGAAAATTTTTGCAACCTACTCATCTCACAAAGGGCTAATATCCAGAATCTGCAATGAAATCAAACAAATTTACAAGAAAAAAAACAAACAACCCCATCCAAAAGTGGGCAAAGGATATGAACAGACAGTTCTCAAAAGAAGACATTTAGGCAGCCAAGAAAACACATGAAAATATGCTCATCATCACTGGCCATCCAAGAAATGCAAATCAAAACCACAATGAGATACCGTCTTACACCAGTTAGAATGGTGATTATTAAAAAGTCAGGAAACAACAGATGCTGGAGAGGATGTGGAGAAATAGAAACACTTTTAGATTGTTTGTGGCACTGTAAACTAGTTCAACCAATGTGGAAGTCAGTGTGGCGATTCCTCAGGGATCTAGATCTAGAAATACCATTTGCCCAGCCATCCCATTACTGGGTATATACCCAAAGGAATATAAATCATGCTGCTGTAAAGACACAGGCACATATATGTTTATTGCAACGTTATTCACAATAGCAAAGACTTGGAACCAACCCAAATGTCCAACAATGGTAGACTGGATTAAGAAAATGTGGCACATGTATGCCATGGAATACTATGCAGCCATAAAAAATGATGAGTTTATGTCCTTTGTAGGGACATGGATGAAGCTGGAGACCATCATTCTCAGCAATCTATTGCAAGGACAAAAAACCAAACAGCACATGTTCTCAGTCATAAGTAGGAATTGAACAATGAGAACACATGGACACAGGAAGGGGAACATCACACACTGGGGACTGTTGTGCGGTAGGGGGAGGGGGGAGGGTTAGCATTAGGAGATATACCTAATGCTAAATGATGAGTTAATGGGTGCAGCACACCAACGTGACACATGTATACATATGTAACAAACCTGCACATTGTACACATGTACCTTAAAATTTAAAGTATAATAACAATAATAATAATAATAAAATTGTGATGGGGTTAGACATTTTAAAAAAAGAAAATAAGTAAGAAGCTATCTGTGAAACTACTTTGTGGTGCCTGGATTCCTCTCATATGGTTGAACATTTTTGGAGAACGTGTGATAGGACAACGGGGAGCCCACCAATGGCAATGAGGAAAATTCGAATAACCCCAGATAAAAACTAGAAAGAAGCTATCTGTGAAACTGTTTTGTGGTATGTAGATTCATCTCAAATAATTAAACCTTTCTTTTGATACTGCAGGTTGGAAACACATTTTCTGAGAATCTGCAAGGGGACATTTTGGAGCCCATTGAGGCCTGTGGGGAAAAATATGGTATACCTAGGTAAAAACTAGAAAGAACATATCTGTGAAACTGCTTTGTGTTGTGTAGATTCATCTCACAGAGTTAACCCTTTCTTTTATTTAGCAGGTTTGAAATCCTCTTTTTAAAGGATCTATGAAGAAATATTTTGAAGTTAATTGAGGCCCATGGAAAAAATAAATGAATATCTTCAGGTAAAATCTAGAAAGAAGCTATCTGTGAAATTGCTTTGTGATGTATGGATTTGTCTCACAGAGTTAAATCTTTCTTTGGATTCAGCAGATTGGAAAAACTCTTTTTGGAGAATTTGTGAAGGGACTTTTTGGAGTCCACTGAGCTGTTGAATAACTGAATGTCCCCAGAAAAACAGTGGAATCTGTCTGTGAAACTGCTTTGTGATGTGTGGATTCATCTCACAGAGTTAATCCTTTCGTTTGATTCAGCACGTTTGGAGCACTCCTTTTGGACAATCTGGAACAATATATTTTGGTCCATTGAAGCCAATGAAGGAAAAAAAGGAGTATCCCTAGGCAAAACCTAAAAAGAAGCTATCTGTGAAAATGCTTTGTGATGTTTGGATTCATGTCCCAGAGTTAAACTTTTCTTTTTATTCAGCAGGTTGGAAACACTCTTTTTGAACAATCTGCAAAGGGAAACTGGGGAGGCCATGGAAACCCATAAGGAAAAACAGAATATTACCAGATAAAAATCAGTAAAAACTATCTGTTAAACTGCTTTATGATGTGTGAATTCAACTGACAGAGTCAAACCTTTCTTTTGATTCAGCAGGTTGGAAAACCTCTCTTTGGAGAATCTGTGAAGGGATATTTGGGAGCACATTGAAGCCCACATGGGAAAACAGAATATACCCAAATAAAAAGTAGAAAGAAACTATTTTTTGAAACTGTTTTTGTGTTGTATGAATTCATTTTACATAGTTAAACCATTCTTTTATACAGATGGTTGGAAAAATCTTTTTGAAGAATTTGCAAAGTGACATTTGGGAGCCAATTGAGCTCCATGTGGAAAAACCTGATATCCCAAGATAAAAACAAGATGGAAGCTATCTGTTATCAGGGGAAACCAGCCCCCAATGTTTCAATGTAGATTTTTTCTATTTTCCCCAAGTGTAGTCTGGCCTGAGAAATAAAGGGAAAGAGTACAGAAGAGAGAAATTTTAAAGCTGGGTGTCCAGGGGAGACATCATATGTCAGCAGGTTCTGTGATGTCCCCCAAGCCACAAAATCTGCAAGTTTTATTAGTGATTTTCAAAGGGGAGAGAGAGTATGAAAGGGTTTGGGTCATAGATATCACATACTTCACAAGGAAATAAAATATGACAAGGCAAATGGGGGCAGAGTGAGATCACAGGACTGTGGTGAAATCAAAATCGCTAATGGAGTTTCATGTCCCACTAAGCATACATTGTCATTGATAACATCTTATCAGGAGACAGTGTTTGAGAGCAGACAACCAGTCTGACTAAAACTTACTAGGCAGTAACTTCCTCATTTTAATAGGCCTGGGAGCACAATGGGAGGCCAGGGCTTATTTCATCCCTTACCTGCAATCCTATAAGACAGAAACTCCCAGACCGCCCATTTTAGAGACATATCCCTGGGAATGCGTTCCCTTTCTCAGGGCTGTTTCTTGCTGAGAAAAAGAACTCAGCAATATTTCTCCTATTCACTTTTGTAAGAGGAGAAATATGGCTGTTCCACACAGCTCCCAGTCCGTCAGACCTAATGGTTTTCTCCCTTGATCCCTGAACATCACTGTTATCCTGTTCTTTTTTCAAAGTGCCCAGATTTCATATTGTTTAAACACACATGCTCTACAAACAATTTGTGCAGTTAATGAAATCATCACAGGGTCCTGAGGCAATGTACCTCCTCAGCTTAGAAAGATGACAGGGTTAAAAGATTAAAGTAAAGACAGGCATAGGAAATCACAAGAGTATTGATTGGGGAAGTGATAAATGTCCATGAAATCTTCACAATTTATGTTCAGAGGTTGCCCTAAAGACAGGCATAAGAAACTATAAAAGTATTAATTTGGGGAAATAATAAATGTCCATGAAATCTTCACAATTTATGTTCTTCTGCCATGGTTTCAGCCAGTCCCCCGAATTGGGGTCCCTGACTTCCCGCAGCATCTCTCCCTTTCTTTTATATAAATGTGCCATGGTGTTAAAGGCTTGTTTGTTCTCTCAATTTTGAGGCAGGAGTCTTTGACTGGTCCAGCACACTAAAGACAAGCTTATTAAACAGAGAAACATAATTCCAAAATTTACTATAGTGGAGCCCCCATAGACTTAATTCAAGTTGTGAGGTTTAGCCCAGAAAGATTTTCTGCCACCTGATCTAATGCCCCAGCTCCAGGCACAATGGACAAATGAGATTGAGAGATTTCAAAAATTTATTTCTTTAATTTACTTATGTCCAGTGATAAATTATCTTCCTGACCTAGAAGATGTCCTTTGACCACTTCTCATGAATGATCTATCTCATTGCAGGAATACAGTGTAGTACGGAAATCAGAACTGTTCCAATTGCACTGCAATTGCATGTGATGTTCGAGACTCACTACCTGATGTCCAAGCAAATAACAGACTGTCTTAAATCATTAATTTGATTAGCCAATTTTTGATCAATGCCTTCTTGAGAATTCCACATTTGGGTGAAATTGGCTTGCCAATCATTAAAAAAATCAGCTGTTTGAATAGATTGATGTAACACCATTCCGGCAGTGGTCACCAGTGCAGTGACTAATTAGGCCCATGATTACTGTGATTAACATGAAAACAAATCTCTTAGATCTTTTTATAATTCACTGTAACAATTCATTAATTAAATGTATTGAGGGGGAAGATTCCCAAGGTCTGGGCAAAATTACTGGAATCCAGATTCCTTCTTGAGTTCTAACCACAATACACTTTTCGTGGAGTGAAAATGGGAGTTAATGCCAGTGTATAATGACAGATGATGCATTGAACAGTTTGATTGTTCGTTCAAATTTTGATATTTCCCACTAAGAGCATGTAAGGAGGCTTAACATAACTCTGTATGGGAACAGTCGGGTTAGAGGTAAGTAAAACATATGTCTGGATCTAAGTCAATACTGAGAGAGAGAGATGGTAGTGGGGACAACAGACAGAATAGTTTCCCCTTTCCATGCTCACAGTCCAGACATGGCAATTGCCAATTTTCAAAGTTCTGGGTATTCTGAGCTCAGGATGGGGAATATTATATGATGCCTCAGTGGGGTGGGGTAATGCTTTTATCTTCCCATTTCAAGGGAAACAATGAGCTCAACCTCCTATGTAAAGTAAAATGATGATTCTTGTTCTCCAGATAAGAAATAAAATAAGCAGCCTCCAGGCATTTCCTTCCACCAGAGGAGCAATAGTTTTTTTAAATAACACTTTGGTGCCCAGTCTATTACTAAACCATATGAGTCATTTTAAATATTACTGCATGTGAGTTAACACTGTCTTCCAAAATTAAGGTTTTACATGGGCCATCAAAATTTTTAGGGCATGGTTTTCCTGCAGGTTTATATTGAAAGTATGGGGTATCTCCCATTACTCCCTCTTTCATTTCCTTTAAAGAAGAAAGGGAAAGGCCAGAGACCAAATGTCCCAGTTCCTCTGTGGCTGATCTCGCTGGAAGACAACTAGCCCAGAATTGAGTTTCTAGATGGATACAATCAGGTGCATGTTGGAGGCACAGAGGTGGGTATTTATAACCCATGGTAACATTAAATGCAGTGCCTTCTTCCCTTGGTTGAGTGGAGCAATTGTCATCTGTAGCTGCAGTCATCCACACACTATCATTAGTGTAGATTTCTGCAGGAGCATCCGTCCAGGTGAGAGGTCAAACAAGTGGAGGAAAAGGCACATAAGCCCAGTAAGAATAATTTTGTGTAGCAGGTAAATCAGTGTGTGAGGAAACTAGTGAGACAGAAAGTATAAGGAGGAGAATGATTCAGCAAAACCTACTGTAAGCAAGATTTAGTGCTGAAGGAGGAAGAAAAGAACAGAGGGATGTTATTTTTAGGCCAACAGAAATGGTAAGAATTTTAGGTTTGTAAGGAGAAAAATAAGGGTAATTAGAAGTGTAATTAGTTAGATGGGTCTCCATTGTCATTGGGGGGATTGAATCAGACCCATCGTGATTTAGTGTGCCAGCTTCTAAGGAGTTGACACAGATCTTACCACATCTAAGTGTGGTCTCTGACACTGATGTCTTTTCCCTGTGGTTTTCTTTGATGATCTCCTGGTGAAACACAAGCATATCCTCTTTCCCACGTTAAATAGAATCAGAGACAATATTTAAAGGCTTGGGGAAATCCTATAAGGCAACAATTACAGCAATTAACTCTGCCTCTCCAGGAGTGGTATAGGGGTAGGAATAAGCTTGTCTGTAGGACCTATATAACCAGCATTTGCATTGCTGGAGCCATTAGTGAACACTATGATGGCCCCAGGAATGGGCTGATTTTTGCTTAATCAAGGGACCACTGAAGACATAAGTTTTATAAAATCAAACAATTTGTTCTTTGGATAATGATTGTCAATAATACCAATGAAATCAACCAAGTGAATTTTCCACAGAATGGAATGTTGAAAGGTGGCTTGAACTTCAAATCAGTTTAAAGGAACTACAATTAAATTTGGATCAAATCTGGAAATTTTAAGCATTTTGTACCATGTCTATCCAATTGGATTGGCCAACTGATTTGTGATGTATCAATTAATCTCACAGAGCTAAATCTTTGTTTTGATTCAGCAGGTTGGAAACACTCCTTTTGGATAATCTGTGAATTTATATTTGGGACCCCATTGAGGCCTTTGGGGGAAAACCAAATATTCCCAGGTAAAAATCAGGAAAAAAAAAGTATATGTGAAACTGATTTCTGATGTGTGGATTCATCTTACAGAGATAAAACTTTCCTTTAATACAGCAAGTTGGAAACAATCTTTTTTGAGCATATGCAAAGGACATTTTGATGCCCCTTGAGGCACATGGAGAAAAACTGAATATCTCCAGGCAAAAACTAGAAACAGTATATCGGTTAAACTGCTTTGTGATGTGTGGATTCATCTCACAGTGTTGAATATTTATTTTGTTTCAGCAGGTTGCAAACATTCTTTTTGGACAATCTACCAACAAACATTTGGTAGCCCATTGTGGCCCATGGGAAAAAAGAAATATCCCCATGTACAAATAAGAAGCTATCTGTGAAACTGCTTTGTGACGGGTGGATTCATCTCACAGAGTTATATTTTTCTTTTGATTCAGCAGAATTCAATACTCTTTGGAAAATCTGGAAGGGACATTTGAGAGCTCATTGAGGCCCACTGGGAAAAAAACAAAAATCTCAAGTAAAAACTAGAAAGAAGCTATCTGTGAAACTGCTTTGCAATGTATGGATTCATCTCACAGAATTAAACCTTTCTTTTGATTCAGCAGGTTGGAAAAACTCTTTTTGGAGAATCTGTGAAGGGACTGTTGGGAACCCATTGAGGCCCACAGGGAAAAACCCAGTAAACTTGTGTAAAAAACACGAAAAAATCTGTGAAATTGTTTTTGAAGTGAGGATTAAACTCACAGAGTTAAACATTACTTTTGATTCATCAGGTTGGAAACACTTTTTTTTGGAAAATCTGCAAAGGGACATTTTGGATTCCATTGAGGCCCATGGGAAAAAAACGGAATACATTTAGATCAAAACTAGAAACAAGCTATCCGGAAAAATGCTTTGCAATGTGTGGATCCATCTAAAAGCTTTGAACCTTGTTTTGATGCGGCAGGTTAGAAACACTCTTTTTGGTGAATCTGCAACTGGACATTTGGTAGCCCATTGAGGCCCATGAGGAAAAACTGAATAACTGCATGTAAAACCTAGAAAGTAGCTATCTGTGAAACAGCTTTGGGAAGTCCCGATTTATCTCACAGAGTTCAATGTTTTTTTTTTTTTTTTTTAATTTACCAGGTGGGAGAGACTCTTCTTTAAGAATGCATGAAGAGACATTTGGCAGTTCATCAAGGCCCGGGGGGAAAATTCAATATCCCCAGAAAAATACTAGAAAGAAGCTATATGTGAAACTGCTTTGTGAGCTGTGGATTCATCTCATAGTGTTATATTTCTCTTTTGATACAGCACTTTGGAAACACTTTTTTTTGGAGAATCTGTGAAGGGAAATTTGGGAGCCCATTGAGGCCTATGGGGAAAAATTAAATATTTCACAGTAAAAACTAGAAAGATGCTATCTGTGAAACTGCTTTGTGATGTGTGGATTCATCTTACAATGTTAACCCTTTCTTTTGATTCAGTAGATTGGAAACACCCTTTTTGGAGAATCTGCAAAGGGACATTTGGAAGCCCAGTGGGACCCATGCAAAAAAACTGAATATTTCCTGTAAAACCCACAAATAAACTATCTGTAAAACTGGTTTGTGATGTATGGATTTATCTCACAGAGTTAAATCTTTCTTTTGATTCAGCAGGTTCAAGACATTTTTTTTGGAGAATCTCCAAAGGGACATTCAAGAACCCATTGATGCCCATGGAAAATTTCAAATACTTAGATTAAAACTAGAAACAGGCTATGTGTAAAACTTCTTTGCAATTTGTGGATTCATCTCAAAGGTTTGAACTTTTTTTTCTATTTAGCAGGTTAGAAACACTTTTTGATGAATATGCAAAGGGAAATTTGGGAGCTAAGTGAGGCCCATGAGGAAAAACAGAATATCCACAGACAAAAACTAGGAAGAAGGTTACTGTAAAACTGCTTTGTGATTGCGGATTCATCTCAAAGGAATAAACCTTTCCTTTTATTCAGCATGTAGAATCTGAGAAGGGACATTTTGGAACCTATTGATGCTCTATCAAAGAAACTGAATATTTCCAGATAAAAACTAGAAAGACGCTATCTGTGAAATGCCTTTGAGATGTATGGATTCATCTCACAGAGTTAAACCTTTCTTTTGATTCAGCAGGTTGGAAACACTCTTCTTGGAAAATTTACAAAGAGAAATTTTGGAAACCATTGAGGCCCATGGGGAAAAAACTAAATATCTCAAGGTAAAAACTAGAATATATCCGTAAAACTGCTTTGTGATGCATGGATTCACCTCACAAAGTGAAATCTTTCTTTTGATTCAGGATCTTGGAAATACTCTTTTTGAAGAATCTGCCAGGGCATATTTGTGAGCCCATTGAGGCATATCAGAAAAAAAATGAATATCCCCAAGTAAAATTAGAAAGAAGCTGTCTGTGAAACTGCTTTGTGATGTGTGGATTCATCTGACAAACTTAAACCTTCCTTTTGTTTCAACAGGTTGAAACATTCTTTTTGGAGAATAGGTGAAGGGACATTTTGGACCTCATTGTGGGCTATGGGGAAAAAACAGAATGTCCCCAGGAAAAAACTATATAGAAACTATGTGTGAAACTGCTCAGTGTCATATGCATTCATCTCACAGAGTTGAACATTTCTTTTGATTCAGCAGGTTGAAAAAACTCTTTAAGAAGAATCTTCAAGGTGATATTTGGAAGTCCATCGAGGCCCATTGGGAAAAACAGAATATCTCATGATAAAAACTAGAAAAATGCTGTCCATAAAACTGCTTTGTTATGTGTGGGTTCATCTCACGGAGTTTAACCCTTTTTTTATTTCTGCTGGCTGGAAACACTGTTTTTGTAGAATCTGCCAAGGCATAATTGGGAGTCCATTGATGCTCATGAAAAAAATTATCCCCAAATAACACTAGAAAAAAGCTACCTGTGATACTGCTTTGTGATGTGTGGATTCATCTCACAGAGTTAAATATTTCTTTATATTCAGTAGGTTGAAAACACTCTTTAGAAGAATCAGTGAAAGGACATTTGGGAGCCCACTGTGGCCCATGGGAAAATATGGAATATCCCCAGATAAAAAATAGAAAGAAGCTAGCTGTCTGTGAAGCACTTTGTGTTGTCTGGATTCATCTCACAGAGGTAAACTTTCCTTTTGATTCAGCCAGTTGGAATGACTCTTTTTGGAGAATCTGCCAAGGGACTTTTGACAGCCAGTTGTGGCCCATGCAAAAAAACTGAATATCCCCAGAAAAAAAAAAAAACTAGAAAGAAGCTATCTGTGAAACTTCTTTGTGATGCCTGTATTCATCTCACAGAGTTAAACATTGCTTTTGATTCAGCAGGTTGGAAACTCCCTTTTTGGAGAATCTGCCAAAAAATATTTGGAATCTCGTTGAAGCCCATGGGAGTGGAATGTTCCTTGGTGAAAACTAGAAAGAAAATGTCCATGAAACAGCTATGTGATTTACGGATTCATCTCACAGAGTTAACCCTTTCTTTAGATTCAGCAGTTTGGAAACACTTCTTTTGGAGGATTTGTGAAGTGACATTCAGGAGCCCATTGAGGACAATGAGAAAAAAAAAAAGCAAAGGAATATCCCCTAGTAAAATCTAGAAAGATGCTATATGTATAACAGCCTTGTATTTTGTGGATTCATCTCACAGAGGCAAACGATTCCTTTGATTCAGCAGGTTAAAGACACTCTTCTTGGAGTATCTCTGAAGGGACATTTGGGAGCCCATTGAGGTCTGTAAGAAAAAAAAACAATATCTCCAGGTAAAAACTAGAAGGAAGCTATCTGTGAAATTGCTCTGTGATGTGTGGATTCATCTAAGAGAGGTAAACGTTTCCTTTGATTCAGCAGGTTGGAAACTGTCTTTCTGGAGAATCTGCAAAGGAAATTTGTGATCTCAGTGGGTCCCAAGGGGAAAAAATACATATCCCCAGATAAAAACTAGAAAGAAGCTATCTGTGAAACTGCCTTGTGACTTGTGGATTCATCTCACAGAGTTAAACCTTTCTTTTGATTCAACAGCTTGGAAACATTCTTATTGGAGAATCTACAAAGGGACATTTGGGAGTTCATTGAGGTCTATGGGGAAAAAACAAATAATCCCAGGTAAAAACTAGAAAGAAGCTATCTGTGAAACTGCTTTATGATGTGTGGATTCATCTCACAGAGTTTAAATATTCTTTTGATTCAGCAGGTTGGGAACTCTCCTTCTGGAGTATGTGTGAAGGGTCATTTGGGATCTCTTTGAGGCATAGGCAGAAAAAAAAATATCCTTAGATAAAAACTGGAAAGGAGCTATCTGTGAGACTGCTTTGTGATGTTTGGATTCAACTCACAGTGGTAAACCTTTCTTGTGATGCAGCAGGTTGGAAACACTCTTTTTAGAGAATCTGCTAAGGGACATTTGGGAGCCTATTGAGGCCTAGGGAAAAAATCAAATACCCAGAATAAATACTGGGAAGAAACTGTATGTGAAACTGCTTTCTGATGTGTGGATTCTTCTCACAGGGTTAAACTTTCTTAGATTCAGCAGGTTCAAAATTTTCCTTTTGGACAATCTGCAAAGGGACTTTAGGAAGCCTATTGAGGCCCATGGAGATACACCAAATATCTCTTGATAAAAACTCAAAATAAGCTATCTGTGAAACTGCTTTGTGATATGTGGGTTCATCTTACAGAGTTAAACGATTCTTTTGATTCAACAGGATGGAAACACTCTTCTTGGAGACCTACAAAGGGATATTTGGGAGTCCATTGATGCCAAAGGGATAAAAACAAAATATCCACAGGCAAAAACTAGAAAGAAGCTATTTGTGCAACCGCTTGGTGATGTGGTTTCATCTCACAGAGTTAAACATTTTGTTTTGATTCAGCAGGTTGGAAACACATTTTGGGAGAATCTACAAAGGGACATTTGGGAGACGACTGTGGCCTAGGGGAAAAACAGAATATCCCCATGTAAAAACTAGAAAGAAGCTATCTGGGGAACTGTTTTGTGTTGCATGCCATTCGTCTCACAAAGGTAAACTTTTCTTTTGATTCAGCGGGTTGCAATCACTCTTTTTGGTGAATCTGCAAACGGACATTTGTGATCCCCTTCATGCATATGAAGAGAAAAGATTATTTCCAGACAAAAATTAGGAAGAAGATATCTGTGAAAATGCTCTGTGTTGCAAGGATTCATCTCGCAGAGTTAAACCTTTCTTTTGATTCAGCAGGTTGAAAACACTTTTTGGAGAATCTGCAAGAGACATTTGGGAGCCCATTCAGGCTCCTATGGAAAACCTGAATATTTCCAGGTAAAAACTAGAGAGAGGCTTTCTGTGTAACTGCTTTGTGATATGTGGATTCATATCACAGATTCAAACGTTTCTTTTGATTCCACAGGTTGGAAAAACTGTTTTTGTAGAATGTCTGAACCAACATTTGGGAGCCCATTTTAGCCCAAGGGAACAAATCAAATATTCCCAGATAAAAAATGTAAAGAAGCTATCCGTGAAACTGCTTTGTGATGTGTGGATTCATCTTACAGTGATAAAACTTCCTTTGATTCAGCACGTTGGAAACTTTTTTTTTTAAGAATCTGTGAGAGGATATTTGGAAACCCATTGAGGCCTATGCAGAATAACTGAATATCCCCAGGTAAAAAGTAGAAAGAAGCTATCTGTGAAACTACTTTGTGATGTCTCAATTAATCTCACTGAGATAAACCTTTCTTTTGATTTTAAAGGTTGGAAACACTCATTTTGGAAAATTTGCCAAGAGACATTTGAGATCCTATTGAGACCAATGTGGAAAAACAGAATACCTCCAGGGAAAAACTAGAAAGAAGCTGTCTGTGAAACTGCTTTGTGATGTGCGGATTGATCTCGCAGTGATGAAACTTTCTTTTGACTCAGCAGTTTGGAAACATTCTTTTTGGAGAATCTGCATAGGGACATTTGGGAGCCAATTGTGGACTAAGGGAAAAAATGAATATCCCTAGGGGAAAACTGGAAAGAAGCTATCTGGGAAACTGCTTTTGGATGTGTGCATTCATCTCCCATAGTTAAACCTTTTTATTTTTCATTTCACAGGTTGCAATCAGTCTTTTTGTAAAATCTGTGAAGGGACATTTTGGATCCCATTCAGGCCTATGAAGAAAATGGAATACATCCAGATGAAAACTAGAAAGAATCTATCTGTGAAACTACTCTGTGATGCATGAGTTAATATTGCAGAGACAAACCTTTCTTTTGAATCAGCAGGTTGGAAATACCCTTTTTCTAGAACCTGCAAAGGGACATTTGGGAGAACACTGCAGCCATGTTAAAGAAATGAATATGGCCAAGTAAAAACTAAAAAGAAGCAATGTGTGAAACTGCTTTTTGATATTTGCATTCATCTCAAAGAGTTAAACCTTTCTTTTGATTCAGCAGATTGGAAACACTCTTTTTGGGCAGTCTGTGAAAGGTCATTCGGGAGGCCCTTGAGGCCTATGAAGAAAAACCTAATATCCTCAGGTAAAAACTAGAAATAAACTATCTGTGAAACTGCTTTGTGATGTATGGATTCATCTCACAGAGTTAAACTTTCCTTTTGATTCAGCAGGTTGGAAACCCTCCTTTTGGAGAATCTGCAGAGGGACATTTGGGAGCCCAATGGAGCACATAGGAAAAAAATATCCACAGGTAAAACTAAAGAGAAGCTATCTGTGTAACTGCCTTATCATGTGTGGATTCATCTCACAGGGATAAGCCATTCTTTTCATTCAGCAATTGGAAACAGTCTCTTTGTTGAATATGCAAAGGGACATTTGAGATCTCATTGAGGACTATGGTGAAAAAGCAAATATCACCAGATAAAAACTAGAAAGAAGCAATCTGTGAAACTGCTTTGTGAAATGTGCATTCACCTCACTGAGTTAAAACTTTTGTTTGTTTGTTTTTGATTAAGCAGGTTGGAAACGCTCTTTTGGGGGTTCTGCAAAGAAACTTTTAGGAGCCCATTGAGGCCAATGTGAAAAGTACAACATCTCAAGGTAAAACCTAGAAAGAATCTATATGTATAACAGCTTTGTAGTTTTTGGATTCACCTCACAGAGTTAAACGTTTCCCTTTATTCAGCAGGTTGGAAACACTTTTTTGGTAGAATCTCAAAGGGATATTTTGGAGCCAATTGAGACCAATAAAAAAACATTCCCAGTTAAAAACTAGAAAGAAGTTATCTATGAAACTGCTTTGTGATATGTGGATTCATCTCACAGAGTTAAACCTTTATTTTGATTCAGTAGGTTGGAAACTCTCTTTGTGAAGAATCTGCTGAGGGACATTTGGGAGCCCTTTGGGGCCTATGGAAAATAACTGAATATTGCCAGAAAAAGAAAGAATCTATCTGTGAAATTTCTTTTTGATGTGTGGATTCATCTCACAGAGTTTAATCTTTCTTTTGATTCAGCAGTTGAAAGCAGTCTTTCTGGAGAATCAGTGAAGGGACATTTTGGAGCCCATTGCTTCCCATGTGGAAATAAGGAGTACCCCCAGTAAAATACTAGAAGGAGTACCCCCAGTAAAATACTAGAAAGAAGCTATCTGTGAAACTGCTTTTTGATGTGTGGATTATCTCACAGAGTTAAACTTTTCTTTTGATTCAGCAGGTTGAAATCACTGTTTTTGAAGAATATACAAAGAGACATTTGGGAGCCCATTGAGGCCCAAGAATAAAACTGAACGTATCCAGGTAAAAACTGGAAAGAAGCTATCTGTATAACGCTTTGTAGTTTGTTGATTCATCTCGTAGTGTTAAATGTTTCCTTTGATTCAGGCGGTTGGAAACACTCTGTTTGGAGGATCTGTGAAGGGATATTTGGGAGCCGTTTCAGACCTATAAGGAAAAAAAACAGTATTTCTAGGTAAAATTTGAAAGAAACTTCCTGTAAAGATTTTTTTTTTCTGACATTAGGATTCATTGCACAGAATTAAACATTTCTTCTGATCCAGCAGGTTGGAAAAACTCTTTTGGGAGAATCTGCAAAAGGACATTTGGGAGACCATTGTGACCCGTGGGGATAAATTGAATGTCACCATGTAAAAACTAAAAAGAAGCTATCTGTGTACTGCTTTGTAATATGTGGTTTCATCTCACAGAATTAAATATTTCTTTTGATTGAGCAGGTTGGAAACACTCTTTTTGGGGAATGTGCAATGGAACACTTGGATGCTAATCTAGGCCTGTGGGGACCAAATGAATATGTCCCATTAGAGGACTAGAAAGTAGCTGTCTGTGAAACTGTTTTGTGATGTGTAGACTCATCTCACAGTGTTAAACCTTACTTTGATACAGCAGGTTCGAAACATTCTTTTTGGAGAATCAGTGAAGGGACATTTTGGAGTCCTTTGAGGCCTATGGGGAAAAACTGAATATCTTCAGAAAAAAAAAAACTGGAAAGAAGCTATCTGTGAAACTGCTTTGTGATGTGTGGATTCAACTAAAGAGTTAAATCTTCCTTTTGATTCATAGGATTGGAAACAATCTTTTTGGAGGATCTGTGAAGCAACATTTGGTAGCCCATTGAGGCCTAGGTGAAAAACTACGTATCCCCAGATAAAAATTGGAAAAGAAATGTAGGTGAAACTGCTTTGTGATGTGCAGATTGATCTAACAGAGTTAAACCTTTCTTTTGATTCAGCAGTTAAAAAACACTGTATTTGGAGAATCTGTGATGGGATATTTGAAAGCCCATTGAGGCCTAGAGTAAAAGCAAAATATCCCCATATCAAAATTGGAAAGAAGCTATATATGAGACTGTGTTGTGATGTGTGGATTCATCTCACAGAGGTAAACCTTTCTTTAACTCTGCAGGTTGAAAGCGCTCTTTCAGGAGACCTGTGAGGGGACATTTGGGAACCCTTTGAGGCTTAAGATAAATAAACGAATATCCGCAGATATAAGCTAGAAAGAATCTACCTGTGAAATTGCTTTATGATGTGTGGATTCATCTCACAGTGTTAAATTTTGCTTTGATTCAGTAGGTGGGAAACATTCTTTTTGGAGAATCTGCAAAGGGACATTTTGGAGACTTTTGAGGCCAATGGGGAAAAACAGAATATCCCCAGGAAAAAAACTAGAAAGAAGCTATCTGTGAAACTGCTTTGTGATGTCTGCATTCATCTCACAGAATTAAATATTTCTTTTGATTCAGCAGGTTGGACACCCATTTTTTGGAAAATTCCCAAAGGGACATTTGGAAGACCATTGAGGCCAATGGGGAAAAACTTAATATCTGTAGGTAAAAACTAGAAAGAAGCTATCTGTGAAACTGCTTTATGATGTGTGGATTCATCTCACAGAGTGAAACATTTCTTTTGATTCAAAAGATTGGAAATGCTCTTTTTGAGCAATCTGTGAAGGGAAAAACTGCATATCCTTAGGTAAAAACTAGAAAGAAAATATCTGTGAAACTTCCTTATTTGATGTGGATTCGTTTCACAGAGTTAAACATTTCTTTTGATTCAGGATGTTGGAATCATGCTTTCTGGAGAATCTGTGAAAAGACATTTGGGAGCCGATAGAGGCCTATAAGGAAAACCCCAATGTCTCCCCAAACCTAGAAATAATATATCTGTGAAACTGCTTTGTGATGTGTGGAGTCATCTTGCAGAGTTAGACGTTTCTTCTGATTCAGCAGGTTGGAAGCAGTTTTTTTTTGGAGAATGTGTAAAAGAAAATTTAGAAGCACAGTGAGGCCCATGGGGAAAAACAAAATATACCCAGGTAACAACTAGAAAGAAGCTATCAGTATAACTGCTTTGTGATGTGTGCTTCATTTCTCAGTGTTAAACACTTCTTTCAATTCAGCAATTTGGAAACACTCTTTTTGAGAATCTGAGAAGAGACTTTGGGAACCCATTGAAGATTATGGGGAAAACAAAATATCCCCAGGTACAAAATAGAAAAAAGCTATCAAAGAACCTGCTTTGTGATGTGTGGACTCATCTCAGAGAGATAAACATTTCTTTTGAGTCAGCAGGTAAAAGATACTCTTTCTGGAGAATCTACAATGGAACATTCGGGAGCCCATTGAATCTTATGGGGAAAAACTGAATATCCCTAGGTAAATACTAGGAAGAATATCTGTAAAACTACTTTGTGATGTGTGGGTTCATTTAACAGAGGTAAAACGTCCTTTCTATTCAGCAGGTTGGAAACACTCTTTTTGGGAAATCTGTTTAGGGACATTTAGAACCCCATTGAAGCCTAGAGGAAAAACTGAATATCACAGATAAAAATTGGAAATAAGATGTATGAGAAACAGCTTCATGAGGTGTGGATCATCTCACAGAGTTAAATCTTTCTTTTGATTCAGCAGGTTGGAAACATGTTTTTTGGAGAATCTATGAAGGGATATTTGGGAGCTCATTCAGGCCCATGGAGAAAAACAAAATATCCCCAGGCAAAAACTCGAAGGAAGGTATCTATGAAACTGCTTTGTGATGTGTGGATTCACCTAACAGAGTTAAAACTTTCTTTTGATTCAGCAGGATGGAATCACTCTTTCTGGGGAATCCACAAAGGGACACTTAGGAGCCCTAGGGGCCCATGTGGAAAAACAGAATGTACCCAGGTAGAAACAAAACAAGCTGTCTGTCAAACAACCTTGTGATATGTGGATTCATCTCACAGAGTTAAAACTTTCTTTGGATTCAGCAGGTTGGAAACACTCTTTTTGGAGTATCTGTGAAGGGACATTTGGAAGTCCATTGAGGCCAATGGGGAAAAATGGAATATCCAATGTTAAAAACTAGAAAGAAGCTATCTGTGAAACTGCTTTGTGATTTGCAGATTCAGCAAACAGAGTTAATCCTTTCTTTTGATTGGACAGGTTAAAACACTTTTTTTTTTCTTTTTGGAGAATCTGTGAAGTGACATTTTAGATCCCATTAAAGATCATGGGGAAAGTCACAATGTTCTCAGGTAAAAACTTGAAAGAAGCTATGTGTGAAACTGCTTTGTGATTTGTGGATTCATCTCAGAATTAAACCTTTCTTTTGATTCAGCAAGTTAGAAAATCTCAGCCAGGTGGGGTGGCTCATGCCTCTAATCCCAGGACTTTGGGAGGCTGAGGCAGGTGGATCACAAGGTCAGGAGATCGACACAGTCCTGGATAACATGGTGACACCCCATCTCTAATAAAAATACAAAAATTGTAGCCAGACATAGTGGTGGGTGCCTGTAGTTCCAGCTACTTGGGAGTCTGAGGCAGGAGAATGGCATGTAACCAGGAGGTGGAGCTTGCAGTGAGTGGGAAATTGCACCACTGCACTCCAGCCTGGGTGACAGAGCAAGACTCCACCTCCAAAAAGAAAAGAAAAGAAAAGAAAAGAAAAGAAAAGAAAATGTCTTGTTGGAGTATACGCAAAGGGATATTTAGGAACCCATTGAGGCCCATGTGGAAAAACTGAATATTCCCAGGTAAAAACAAGAAAAAAGCTGTCTGTGAAACTCATTTGTGATGTGTAGATTCATCTCACAGGGTTAAAAGTTTCTTTTGATTCAGCAGCTTGGAAACACTCTTTTTTAAAGATTCTGCTAAGGGATATTTGTGAGCCCATTGAAGACTATGGGGAAAATCCAAAAATCCCTAGGTAAAAAACTAGAAAGAAGGTATCTGTGAAACTGTTTTGCCATGTGTGGATTCATCTCATAGAGATAAACCTGTTTTTTGACTCAGCAGGTTGAAACACTCTTTATGGAGGATCTGCAAAGGGACGTTTGGAAGCCCATTGAGGCCAATGTGAAAAACCAAATATTGTCAGGTAAAAACCAGAAAGAAGCTATCTGTAAAACTACTTTGTGGTTTGTTGATTCTTCTCACAGAGTTAGACATTTTCTTTGATTCAACAGGTTGGAAAAAATCTTTTTGGAAAATTTGCAAAGGGACATTTGGAGCCCATTGAGGCATACAGGGAAAAACCCAATATCCCCAGGTAAAAACTAGAAAAAACTTTCTATGAAACTTCTTTATGATGTGTGGATTCATCTTACTGAATTAAACGTTTTTTTTAGATTTAGCAGGTTGGAAACACTCTTTTTGGAGAATCTGCAAAGGGATTTTTGGGAGCCCATTGAGGCCCATGAGAAGAAACTGAATTTCCACAGGAAAAACTAGAAAGAATCTGTGCAACAGCTTTGTGATGTGTGGATTCATCTCATAGAGTCAAATCTTTCTTTGGATTCAGCAGGTTAAAAACACTCTTTTTGGAGAATCTATGAAGGGATTTTTGGCAGCCCATTAAGGCCTACTGAGAAAAAACAAATATCCTCAGGTAAAAACTAGAAAGAAGCTATCTGTGAAACTGCTTTTGTCCATGTGTGGATTTATCTCACAGAGTTAAACCTTTCTTTGGATTCAGCAGGTTAAAAACACTCTTTTTGGAGAATCTGCATAGGGACATTTGGGAGTCCATTCAGGCCTATGTGGAAAAACCCAACATCCCCAGCAAAAAATTAGAAAGAAACTGTCTGTGAAATTGCTTTGTGATGTGTGGATTTGTCTCACAAAGTTAAAACTTTCTTTTGATTTATCTGGTTGGAAATGTGGGAAAGAGAGTTTCTGGGGTGCCAGTTGTGTTGGTCTTCCCTGTGTGAGACACACATGGAAAGCCATGGGTGGCCTCTGAGGAAAAAAGTCTCCTTATTACCTTCAGGTTTTTATGCCTCTAGAGCATAACCACTCAGCAGCATTCCACAGTTTTCTCAGGGAGATAATACTCCCTTGAAGCAGTGGAGTATAGTCAAACATCTGGGCTTCTCCTAAAACCTGCTCCCACCTGTTTCAGTCCCAATAAGTTAAAGACCTTAAGTAGTTTAGACACACGCCTCTCCTCAAGGAAATTCACAGAAATCACCACTGCTGTAGTCTTATCAAATGACTCACAAGATCTCTTTCACTGATTAATCCTTTTCTTCATTCCTTGCTCTCCCTCTCATCTGCTGTAAGTACAGCCTGTATATCAATAAATTGTGTGGAGCCTGAGAGCTCTGGGCTGTGAGAAAGCCTTCAATGCTCCAGTCCCCTAGACCCACATTTTAAACACTTATTCTGTCTAACTCTTTTTTCTCCACCAGAGTCAGTGTACCAACTGGGTAGTGTGGGGCTGGTTTCCCCAATATCTGGCATCCAACGCAGGTAACCCTGTAATATGTACAAATAATCCAGTGAAGAAATGCCAGAGCATGGAAAGTGGAGCATGACTGACAAAGGACACCCACGTACGTTTTTACTTCAGGATCTATGGAGAATTCCATGGTAACCTCAGGAAAATATGGATCAGACTGAAAGTAAGTTTGCTAATTACATAAGCCTGGTGCCACAGTTATTGTGTCAGAGTGGGACAATTGTGAGTACCTGAAATCTCACATCTTTCTTCCATCTCATAGAAGAGTATTCTCCTTGGTTCCCAGAATATGGCACCAGAAATATAAAAGATTGGTATAAGGTTGGTTCAGACTTAAAACCAGCACAGCAAGAGAGCCACAACATTCCTTTCTCCACTTGGTCTGTGTGGTTGGCAACTAAAGCAGCACTGAAGTGCTTCCTCACTGAGGAGGAAGGAGTAGGAGTTTCAGGATGACGTAGAAAAGTTTAATAATCAGAAGTCTGATGATCAGCAAAGTGAACCATCATGGTCTAGGTTTAAAAAGGGGGAGAAATGGGAAGCTATATATGCTAACCTCCAAAAAATTAAGAAAGGAACAGTTCCAACTACTGCAGAAACAGTACCACCTACTCTGCCTTTAAGGGAAGGCCTGGAATGGCCACCCCTGCCTCCGCCTTATGAATTTTTGGAAAGGGAGCCTGAGATGTGGCTTACTACTCTAAATGTTGCATGTCCCACCATTAACTATGGTGAAGGAAAGCTTCAGGCTTGCCCAACAGCCAATTACAGTGAGAGAATGATCGTGGCTTGTCCACCAGTTAATTATGGTAAAGGAATGCTCCAAGCCAACCCAAATACAAATTATGATTCAGGGAGGAGGCCAGAGAACATGCTCAAGCACACTGGGAGCTGTTTCCTCTTAAAATATTAAAAGACTTAAAGCAATCAATTGGATGATATGGACCAAATTCTCCTATGTTCATTCCTTATTACAATCTGTGACTTATAACCAACATCTAATATGGATTAGAAGTCATTAGCCTGATCAACCCTGTCCTTCTCTCAATTTCTGTAATTTAAAACCTGGTGGATGGATGAAGCAACAAATCAGGCACGCAGAAATGCTCAAGCCCAACCTCCCATTAATATCACATCTGATCAATTGCTTGGAATTGGACAGGCATGAGGTACTGGAAATCAACCAATGGTAATGGGTGTTGAAGCTGTTGATCATCTCAGAAGTATATGCCTAAGAGCCTCAAAAAACTTCATGACCCTGCTACTATGTACCCTTCTTTTAACTCAGTTCAACAGGCTCCAAGAGAGCTTTATCCGGATTTTGTCACCCTTTTGCAAGACACAGCTCAAAAGGCCACTTTGGATTATCATGTCAAGAAAGTGATCCATGAAGGAAAATTTTGGAGTCTACTGAAACCTATGGGGAAAAACATTATATTCATAGGTAAAAACTAGAAAGAAGCTATCCGTGGAACTGTTTTATGATGTGTGGATTCACCCCACAGAGATAAAACTTTCTTTTGATTCAGCAGGTTTGAAACACTCTTTTTGGAGAATCTGCAATGAAACATTTGAGAGTGCACTGAGGCCTATGAGGAAAAACTGAATATCTCCAGAAAAAAACTAGAAAGTAGCTACCTGTGAAACTGCCTTGTGATATCGGGATTTATCTCACAGGGTTAATGCTGCCTTTTGATTCAGAAGTTAGAAACACTGTTTTTGGAAAATCTGCAAAAAGACATTTGGAAGGCCATTGAAGCCTCTGGGGAAAAAAACAAATATCTTCAGAAAAAACTAGAATCTCTCCGTAAAACTACTTTCTGATGTGTAGATTCATCTAACAGAGTTAAAACTTTCTTTTCATTCAGCAGGTTGTAAACACTCTTTTTGTGGAATCTGCAAAGGCACCTATTGGAGCTCACTGAAGCATAAGTGAAAAACAAAGTATCCTCAGATAGAAACTAGAAAGAAGCTATCTGTGAAACTGCTTTGTAATATTTGGATTGATCTCAAAGAGTTAAACCTTCCTTTTGATTCAGTAAGTTGTAAACACTCTTTTTAATGAATCTCCAAAGGGAATATTGAGCCCATTGAGTCCTTGGGGATAAACTGAATATCCCCAGGTGAAAATTATAAAGAAGCTATCTGTGAAACTGCTTTCTGATATTTGGATTCATGTCACAGAATTAAAATTTCCTTTTTATTCAGCAGGTTGGAAACACTGTTTTTGGAGAATCTGTGAAGGCATATTTGGGAGACCTTTGAGTTTTATGCAGAAAAACATAATTTCAAGAGATAAAAACTAGAAAGAAGCTATTTGTGAAAGTGCTTTGTGACTTGTGGATTCATTCCACAGAGTGAAAGCTTTCTGTTGATTCAGCAGGTTGAAAACACTCTTTTAGGAGAATGTGCAATAAAACATTTGGGAGCCCTTTGAGGCATATGGGGAGAAATGAAATATCTCCATTTAAAAACTAGAAAGAAGTGAGGGAGTGATCCAAGATGGCCGAATAGGAACAGGTCCAGTCTACAGTTCCCAGAGTGACACAGAAGACAGGTAATATCTACATTTCCATCTGAGGTACTGGGTTCATCTCTCTGGGCCCTTTTGGACAGTAGGTGCAGCCCATGGAGTGTGAGCTGAAGAAGGGTGGGCCATTGCCTCACCTGGGAAGCACAGGGGGTCAGAAAATTCCCTTTCCTAGCCAAGGGAAGACATGACAGATGGTACTGAAAAATCAGGACACTCCCATCCTAATACTGCACTTTTCCAACAGTCTTAGCAAATGGCACAACAGGAAATTACATTCCATTCCTGGCTCAGAGGGTCTGACACCCACAGAGTTTTGCTCACTGCTAACACAGCAGTCCAAGATAAAGCTGCAAGGCAACTGCAAGGCTGAGGGAGTGGTATACACCATTGCTGAGGCTTAAGTAGGTAAACAAAGCAGCTGGGAACTTCAAACTGGGTGGGGCCCATCGCAGCTCAATGAGGCCTGCCTGCTACTGTGGACTCCACCACTGGGGGCAGGATATAGCTGAACAAAAGGCAGCAGAAACTTCTGCAGACATAAGTCCCTGTGTGACAGCTTTGAAGAGAGTAGTGGTTCTTCCAGCATGAAGTTTGGGATCTGAGAATGGACAGACTACCTCCTCAAGTTGTTCCCTGACCCCCAGGTAGCCTAACTGAGAGACACCTCCCAGTAGGGGCTGACTGACACCTCATACAGCTGGGTGCCCCTCTAAGACGAAGCTTCCAGAGGATAGATCAGGCAGCAACATTTCTTTTTGTGCAGTATTTGCTCTTCTACAGCTGCCACTGGTGATACCCAGGCAAAGAGGACCTGGAGTAGACTTCCAGCAAAGGCCAACAGAGCTGAAGCTGAGGGCCCTGGCTTTTAGAAGGAAAACTAACAAACAGAAAGGAATAGCATCAACATCAACAAAAAGAACATCCATGCCAAAGCCCCATCTGAAGTTCACCATCATCAAAAACCAAAGGTAGATAAAACCACAAAGATGGGCAGAAACCAGAGGAAAAAAAGCTGAAAATTCTAAAAATCAGGGTCTTTTCTCCTCCAAAGGAAAACAAGCTCCTCCTCAGCAACAGAACAAAGCTGGAGGGAGAATGACTTTGATGAGTTGACAGAAGTAGCCTTCAGAAGATTGGTAATAACAAATTTTCCGAGCTAAAGAAGGATGTTTGAACACATTGCAATGAAGTTAAAACTTTGAATAAAGATTAGACGATTGGCTAACTAGAATAAACAGCATAGAGAAGACCTTAAATGACCTGATGGAGCTGAAAACCATGGCACGAGAACTATGTGATTCGTGCACAAGCTTCAAAAGCTGATTCAATCAAATGGAAGAAAGCATATCAGTGATAGAAGATAAAATTAATGAAATGATGCAAGAACAGAAGTTTAGAGAATAAAGAGTAAAAATAAACAAATAAAGCCTCCAAGAAATACGGGAGTATGAAAAAAGACCAAATCTACATCGGATTAGTGTACCTGAAAGTGACAGGGAGAATGGAACCAAGTTTGAAAACACTAGGCAGGATATTTTCTGGGACAACTTCCCCAATCTAGCAAGGCAGACCAACATTCAAATTCAGGAAATAGGGAGAATGCTGTAAAGATATTCCTCAAGAAGTGCAAACACAAGACACATAATTGTCAGATTCACCAAGGTTGAAATGAAGGAAAAAATGTTAAGGGAAGCCAGAGAGAAAAGTTGAGTTTCCCACAAAGGGAAGTCCATCAGACCAACAGCTGATCTCTTGGCAGAAACTCTACAAGCCAAAGAGAATGGGGGCCTATATTCAACATTCCTAAAGAAAAGAATTTTCAATCCAGAATTTCATATCCAGCCAAACTAAGCTTCATAAGTGAAGGAGAAATAAAATCCTTTACAGACAAGCAAATGCGAAGAGATTTTGTCACCACAAGGCCTGCCCTACAAGAGCTCCTGAAGGAAGCACTAATAATGAAAAGGAACAAACAGTAACAGCCACTGCAAAATCATGCTAAACTGTAAAGACCATTAATACTAAGAAGAGACTACATCAACTAACGAGCAAAAATAACCAGCTAACATACTAATGACAGGATCAAATTCAGACATAACAATATTAACCATCAATATAAATGGGCTAAATGCCCCAATTAAAAGACAGACTGGCAAATTGAATAGTGTCAAGACCCATCAGTGTGTTGTATTCAGGAGACCCATCTCATATGCAGAGACACACATTGGCTCAAAATAACCGGATGGAGGAAGACCTACCAAGCAAATGGAAAACAAACAAACAAAAAGCAGGGTTTTCAATCCTAGTCTCTGATAAAACAGACTTTAAACCAACAAAGATCAAAAGGGACAAAGAAGGCCATTACATAATGGTAAAGTGATCAATTCATCAAGAAGAGCTAACTATCCTAAATACATATGCATCCAATACAGAAGCAACCAGATCCATAAGGCAAGTTCTTAGAGACCTACAAAGAGACTTAGAATCCCACACAATAATAACGTGAGACAGTAACACCCCACTGTCAAAAATAAACAGAGCAACAAGACAGAAAGTTAACAAGGATAACCAGGAATTCAACTCAGCTGTGGACCAAGTGGACCTAGTAGACATCTACAGAACTCTCCACCCCAAATCAAAACAATATACATTCTTCTCAGCACCACATCACACTTACTCCAAAATTGACCACATAGTTGGAAGTAAAGCACTCCTAAGCAAATGTAAAAGAACAGAAATTATAACAATCTCTCTCTCTGATGAAAATGCAATCAAATTAGAACTCAGGATTAAGAAATACACTCAAAACCACACAACTACATGGAAATTGAACAACCTGCTCCTGAATGACTGCTGGGTAAATAATGAAATGAAGGCAGAGATAAAGATGTTCTTTGAAACCAAACAGAACAAAGACTAAACATACTAGAACCTCTGGGACACATTTAAAGCAGTGTGCAGAGGGAAATTTATAGCACCAAATCCCACAAGAGAAAACAGGAAAGACCTAAAATTGACAGCCTAACATCACAATTAAAAGAACTAGAGAATCAAGAACAAACACATTCAAAAGCTAGCAGAAGTTGAGAAATAACTAAGATCAGAACAGAACTGAAGGAGATAGAGACATTAAAAAAAAACCCTTCAAAAATAAATGAATCCAGGAGCTGGTTTTTTTGGAAAGATCAACAAAATTGATAGACCACTAGCAAGACTAATACAGATGAAAAGAGAAGAATCGAATATAGGCAATAAACCTTCCCAAGACTAAACCAGGGAGACGTTGAATCCCTGAATAGACCAATAAGAGGCTCTGAAATGGAGGCGATAATTAGTAGCCTACTAATAAAAAAAGTGCAGGACCAGACGGATTCACAGCTGAATTCTACCAAAGGTACAAAGAGGAGCTGATACCATTCCTTCTGAAACTATTCCAATCAATACGAAAAGAGGGAATCCTCTCTAACTCATTTTATGAAGCCAGCATCATCCTGATACCAAAGCCTGGCAGAGACATAACAAAAAAAGAGAATTTTAGACCAATATCCCTGATGAATATTGAAGCAATAATCCTCAATAAAATACTGCCAAACTGAATCCAGCAGCACATCAAAAAGCTTATCCTGCACAATCCAGTTGGCTTCATCCCTGGGATGCAAGGCTGTTCATCATATGCAAATCAATAAATGTAATCCATCATATAAACAGAACCAAAGACAAAAACCACATTATTGTCTCAATATATGCAGAATAGACTTTTCACAAATTTCAACAGTGCTTCATGCTAAAAACTCTCAATAAACTAGGTATTGATGGGACATATCTCAAAATAATAAGAGCTATTTATGACAAACCCACAGCTAATATCCTATTGAGTGGGCAAAAACTGGAAGCATTTACTTTGAAAACTGGCCCAAGACAGGGATACCCTCTTACCACTCCTATTCAATATAGTGTTGGAAGTTCTGGCCAGAACAATCAGGCAGGGGAAAGAAATAAAGGGTATTCAATTAGGAAATGAGGAAGTCAAATTGTCCCTCTTTGCAGATCACATTATTTTATACTTAGAAATCCCCACTGTCCCAACCCAAAATCTCCTTAAGCAGATAAGCAACTTCAGCAAAGTCTCAGGATACAAAATCAAAGGGCAAAAATCACAAGCATTCCTATACACCAATAACAGAAAAACAGAGAGGCAAAACATGAGTGAACCCCCATTCACAATTGCTTCAAGGAGGATAAAATACCTAGGAATCCAACTTACAGGGGACATGAAGGACCTCTTCAAGGAGAACAACAAAGCACTGCTCAAAGAAATGAAAGAGGACACAAACAAATGGAAGAACATTTCATGCTCATGGTGCAGCAAGTTGGAAACAATCTCCTTGGAGAATCTGCAAAGGAACTTTTGTAAGTCCACTGAGGCCTTTTGGGAAAAACTCAATATCCCTAGATAAAAAGAAGAAAGAAGCTGCCTGTGTAACTACTTTGTGATGTGTGTATTCAACTCACAAAGTTAAAACTTTATGTGGATTCAGCAGGTTGGAAATGCTCTTTGTGGAGAATCTGCAAATGGACATTTGGCAGTCCATTGAGGCCTAAGGGGAAAATCAGAATATCCCCAGAAAAACTAGAAAGTAGCTTTCTGTGAAACTGCTGTATGATGTTTTAATTAATCTCACAGGGTTAAAAATTTATTTTGATTCGGCAGTTTGAAAACACTCAGTTTGAGGAATCTGCTAAGGGGCATTTGGGATTCCATTCAGGCCTATCGGGAAAAGTCAAATATCCCGGGGTAAAAACTGGAAAGGATCTCTCTGTGAAACTGCTTTGTGATGAGTGAATTTATCTCACAGAGGTAAAACTTCCTTTTGTTTCAGCAGGTTGGAAACAACTCTTTTTGAAGAAATTGCAAAAGGACATTTGGAAGCCCACTGTGGCTCATGGGGAAAAACTGAATATCCCGAGACAAAAACTAGAGAGAAGCTATCCTTGAAACTGCTATGTGATGTATGGATTCATCTCACAGAGTTAAACCTTTTTCTGATTCAGCAGGTTGGAAACACTCTGGAAAATTTGCAAAGGGACATTTGAGAGCCACTGAGGCCTAAGGGGAAAAACAGCTACTTGGGAGATTGAGGGAGGAGAATGGCATGAACCTGTGAAGCAGAGCTTGTGGTGAGCCGAGATTGCACCACTGCACTCCAGCCTGGATGACAGAGCAATAATCCATCTCAAAAAAAAAGAAAAAAAAGACTTTCTATTGATTCAGCAGATGGAAAAACTCTTTTTGTAGATTATGCAAAGAGATATTTTAGAGCACAGTTAAGACCTATGGTGGTAACAGAATATCCCACAATAAAAACTAAAAAAAAAAAGCTGTCAGTGTAACTTCTTTGTATTGTGTGCATTTAGCTCACAGAGTTAAACCTTTCTTTTGATTCAGCAGTTTGGAATTACTCTTTTTGTGGATTGTATGAAGGGATATTTCAGAGCCTGCTATGCCCTATAGTGAAAAACAAAATATCTTGTGACAAAGTCCAGAAAGAAGCTATCTGTGAAACTGCTTTGTGGTGTCTGCATTCAGCTCACAGAGTTAAACCTTTCTTTTTATTCCACAGTAGGGTAACACTCTTTTATAGAATCTAGAACAGACATTTCAGAGCCCACCATGCAAATAGGAAAAATTTTGACTATCTTGTGATAAAATCTAGAAAGTAGCTATCTGTGAAACTGAATTATGAAGTGTTGATTCAGCTCACAAAATTAAACTGTTTTTTTGATTCAGCAGTTTTGAAACACTCTTTCTGTAGAATCAGTGAAGGGACATTTCAGTGCGCAGTAAGTCCTATAGTGAAAAGCTGAATATTCTGTGATAAAAACTACGAAGAAGAAATCTGTGTAATTGTTTTGTGATATGTGCATTCAACTCACAGAGTTAAACCTATCTTTTGATTCTGCAGGTTGGAAACACTCTTTTTGTAGAATCTGTGAGGGACAATTCGGAGAACAGCAAGGCCCATAATGAAACACCAAATATGCCCAGATAAAAACTAGAAAGAAGTTATCTGTAAAACTGCTTTGTGATGTATGCATTCAGCTCAGAGTTAAACCTTCCTGTTGATTCAGCTGTTTGGAAACACTCTTTCTGTAGAATCTGCAAAGGTACCTTTCAAAGTGCATTAAGGCCTATAGCAAAAAAATGAATATCCCTAAACAAAAAGTAGAAAGAAGTTGTCATAGAACTTCTTTCTGATATGTGCATTCAGCTCACAGGGTTAAACCTTACCATTGATTCAGCAGTTTGGAAACACTCCTTTTGTAGATTCAGCAAAGGGACATTTGGGAGGGCATTGAAGTCTATAGTGAAGCATCAAATATTCTTTGATAAACAATTGAAAGAAACTCTCTGTAAAACTGCTTTGTGAGGTATGGATTCAGTTTACAGATTTAAACCTTTTTTTTCATTCAGCAGTTTGGAAACACTCTTTTTGTAGAATCTGCAGGAGACATTTCAGAGTGCAGTAAAGCCTATAGTGAAAAACCAATTATCTCACAATAAAAACTATTAAGAAGTTATCTCTGAATCTGATTTTTGATGTGTGCATTCAGCTCACAGAGCTAAACCATTGTTTTCATTCAGCAGTTTGGAAACACTGATTTTTAAACTCTACCAAGAGACATTTCAGAGTATATTGAGATCCACAGTGAAAAACTGAAAAGCCCGGGATAAAAACTAGTAACAAGCTATCTGTGAAACTGCTTTGTGATGTGTGCATTCAGCTCACAGAGTTAAGCCTTTGTTTTGATTCAGCAGATTGGAAACATTCTTTTTGTAGAATCTACAAAGTGATATTTTGGGGCGCAGTAAGGCCTACAGTGAAAAACAGAATATCTCAAAATAAAAACTAGTAAGAAGTTACTTGTGAAATTGCTTTGTGATGTGTGCATCCAGCTCACAGAGTTAAATTTAACTTTTGATTCAAAAGTGTGGGAACACTCTTTGTCTAGAATCGGTGAAGGGATATTTCAAATGGCATTGAGGTCTATACTGAAAAAATGAATATGCCACTATTAAAACTAGAAAAATAATTGACTGTGCATCATGGCTTATGCCCATAGTCCTAGCATTGTGGGATGCTGTGTGGGTGGATCACGAGGTCAGGAGTACAAGACCAGCCTGGCCAAGATGGTGAAACCCCATCACTAGTATAAAAACAAAAATTAGCTGGGCACAGTGACAGGAGCCTAAATCTCAGCTACTTGGTAGGTTGAGGCTGGAGAATCACTTGAACCAGGGTGGCAGAAGTTGCAGTGTGCCAAGATCCAGCCTCTGCACCCCAGCCTGGTTGACAGAGTGAGACTCCATCTCATAAAAAAAAAATCTAGAAAGAATCTATCTGTGAAGCTCCTTTGTGATGTGTGCATTCAGCCCACAGAGTGAAACCTTTATTTTGATTCAGCAGATTGGAAACCCTCTTTTTACAGTACCTATAAAATGACATTTTCAGGCATAGTAAGGCCTACAGTGAAAAACAGAATATCCCAAAATAACTAGTAAGAAGCTACTTGTGAAACTGCTTTGTGATGTATAAATTCTGCTCAGATATTAAACCTTACTTCTGATTGAGCAGTTTGGAAACACTCTTTTGGTAGAATCTGTGAAGCGACACTTAGGAGCCCACTGAGGCAAATAGTGAGAAATGGAATATCCCAAAATAAAAATTGGAAAGAAACTATCTGTGAAACTCCTTTGTGTTGTGTGCTTTCAGTTCGTGGTGTACAGCATTACATTTGATTCAACAATTTGAAAACACACTTTTTGTAGGATCTGTGAAAGGGTATTTCAAGGCCCAGAAGGCCTGTACTGAAAAACACTATATCCCATGATAAAAACTAGAAAGAAGCTGTCAATGAAACTGTTTTGTGATTTGTGCATTAAACTCATAGAGTGAAACCTTTCTTGTTTTTTAATTCAGAAGTTTGGAAGCACTCTTTTTGTAGAATCTGAGAAGGCACATTTATGAGGGTATTGAGGCCTATAGTGAAAAACCAAAAATCTTCTGATAAAAACTAGAAAGAAGCTATCTGTGAAACTGCTTTGTGATGTGTGGATTCAGCTCATAGAGTTAAACCTTTCTTTTAATTCAGCAGTTTGGAAACCCTCATTGTGTAGAATCTGCAAAGAGACATTTGGGAATGCACTGAGGCATATAGTGAAAAACTGAATATCCCATGACAAAAACTACAGAAAAACCTATCCATGAAACTACCTTGTGATGTGTGAATTCAGATCACAGAGGTAATCCTGTCCTTTGATTCAGCAAGTTGGAAACACTATTTTTTGTAGTATTTGCAAAGGGACATTTTGGAGGGCATTGAGGCCTATAGTGAAAAACCAAATATACCATGATGAAAACCTAGAAGAAGCTATCTTTGAAACTTCTTTGTGATGCATGCATTCAGCTCATAGAGTGAAATCTTTTGTTTGATTCAGCAGGTTGGAAGCACACTTTTTGTAGAATCTGCAAAGGGTTTTGGAGCTCTTTGGGGCATATAGTGAAAACCTGAATATCTCTGGATAAAACCTAGAAAGAAGATATTTGTGAAACTGCTTTTGATGTGTGCATTCAGTTCACAAAGTTGAATCTTCCTTTTGAATCAGATGTTTTTAAACAGTTTCTTTCTAGAGTCTGTGAAGAAACAATTTAGAGACCACAGAGCCCTATAGTGAAAAACCAAGTATCCTGAAATAAAAACAAGAAAGAAGATATTTGTGAACGTGTTTTGTGACATGTGCATGCAGTTCACAGAGTTAAACCTTACTTTTGATTCAGTAGTTTTGAAACACTCTTTTTGTAGAATCTGCAAAGGGACATTTGAGAGCCCACTGAGTCCTAAAAGTGAAAAACTGAATATCACAAAATAAAATATCCTAGAAAGAATCTACCTGCCAAACTGCTTTGTGACGTGTGCATTCAGTTCACAGAGTGAAACCTTTCTTTTGATTCAGCAGATTGGAAACACTTTTTCTAGAATCTACAAAGTGACATTTTGGGGTACAGTAAGTCCTACAGTGAAAAACAGATCACAAAATAAAAACTGGCAAGAAGCTATTTGTGAAACTGCTTTGTGATGTGTACATTAATGTCAAAGATTTCAACCTTAATTTTGATTCAGCAGTTTGGAAACACTCTTTTTGTAGAATCTGCAAAGTGACATTGCAGACCTCACTGAGGCCTATAGTGAAAAACTGAATATCCCAAAATAACATCTAGAAAGAAGCTATCTGTGAAACTGCTTTGTGACATACACATTCAGTTCACATTTTTCAGTGTAACATTTGACTCAACAGTTTCAAAATATTCCTCTTATAGTATCTGCAAAGAAACATTTTGGTGCCCACTGACGCCTATAGTGAAAAAAATATATATCCTAAAATGAAAGTGAGAAACTGTGAAACTGTGAATCTGTGAAACTGCTTTCTCATGTGTGGATTCAGCTTTCAGGATTGAACCTTTCTTTTGATTAAGCAGTTTGGAAACACCCTTATTGTGGAATCAGCCAGGGGACATTTCAGCCCACTGAGACCTGTAGTGAAAAACAGAATATCCCATGATAAAAATAGAAAGAAGCTATCTGTGAAACTGCTTTCTGATGTGTACCTTCAGCTCACAGAGTTAAAACTTACTTTTGATTCAGCAGATTGGAATGGCTTTTTGTAGAATATGCAAATGGAAATTTTGGAGGGCATTGAGGCTTACAGTAAAAAACCGAATATCTCATGATAAAAACTAGAAAGAAAGTATCTGTGAAACTGATATGTGGTGTGTGGATTCAGCTCACAGAATGAAAACTTTCTTGATTCATCAGTTTGGAAATATCCCATGATAAAAACTCAAAAAAAGCTATCTGTGAAACTGCTTTGTGATGTCTGCATTTGGCTTACAGAGTTAATCCTTTCTTTTGATTCAACAGTTTAAAAGCACCCTTTTTGCAGAATCTCTGAAGGGAGAATTTAAAGGGCACTGAGGGCTTAAGTGAAAAACAAAATATCCTGAAATAAAAACAAGAAAGGAGCTAGCTGTGAACCTGTTTTGTGACGTGTGTATGTACTTCACAGAGTTAAACCTTACTTTGGATTCAGCAGTTTGGAAACACTCTTTTTGTAGAATCTGTGAAGGGACATTTCTGAGCCCACTGAGGCCTGTAGTGAAAAACTGAATATCTTGAAATAAAAACTAGAAAGAAGCTGTTTGTGAAACTGTTTTGTGATGTATGCATTCAGCTTACAGAGTTAAGCCTTACTTTTGATTCAGCAGTTTGGAAACGTTCTTTTTGTAGATTGTGTGTCAGAACATTTCAAAGGGCATTGAGGCCTATAATGAAAAACTGAATATCCTTTGATAAAGACTAGAAAGAAGCTATGTAGAAAACTGATTTGTGATGTGTGGATTCAGCTCAGAGACTGAAACCTTTCTTTTGATTAGGCATGTTGGAAACACTATTTTTGTAGAATCTATTAAGGAATTTTCTCAGCCCGCTGAGGCCTATAGTGAAACACAGAATATCAAGCCATAAAAATGGGAAAGATACTGTCTGTGAATTTGCTTTTTGAGTTGTGAATTCAGCTGACAAAGTTAAACCTGTCTTTGATTCAGTAGGCTAGAAACAGTTTTTTGTGGAATCAACCAAGGGACATATTACACCTCACTGAGACCTATAGTAAAATGTCAAATATCTCACAATACAATTTAGAAAGAAGCTGTCTGTGAAACCGCTTTGTGATTTGTGGATTCACCTCACACACTTAAACTTTTTTATTTGATTCAATAGTTTTGAAGCACTCTTTATGTAGAATATGTGAAGAAACATTTCAGAAGCCCCTGAGGTCTTTATTGAATAACCTAATATCCTGTGATAAAAACTAGGAAAAGCTATCTGGGAAACTGCTTTATGATGTGTACGTTCAGCTCACAGATTTAAACTTTTCTTTTACTAAGAAGTTTGGAAGCACATTTTTTGTACAATCAGCAAAGGGGGATTCTGCAGTTCAGTGAGGCCTATGGTGAAAAAAATGCATATCCCATGATAAATCTACAAAAATCTCTCTGTGAAACTGCTTTGTGATGAGTCCATTCAGCTTTCTTTTGATTCAGCTTTTTTAGATTCCATGGGATGGAAACTCTTTTTGTAGAATCTGTAAAGAGACAGTACAAAGTTAACTGAGTTCTATAGGGAAAAACTAATTATCCTGTAATAAAAACTAGAAAGAAGCTATCTGTGAAGCTTCTTTGCTCTGTGTGTATTCAGCTTACCGTGCTAACCTTACTTTTGATTCAGTTATTTGGAAACAGTCTGAAGAATCTACAAAGGGACATTTTGGAACACAGTGAGGTCTACAGTGAAAATCAGAATATCCCACAATAAAAACTGGAATAAAGGTATCTGTAGAACTGCTTTGTGATGTGTGGTTTCATCTTGCAGTATGAAACCTTTCTTTTGATTAAGCAGATTAGAAATACTGTTTTTGTAGAATTGGCAAAGCGGCATTTTGAAGGTCATTAAGACCCATAGTGAAAAACAGAATATCCCTTGATAAAAACTAGCAAGAAACATCTGTGAAACTGCCTTGTGAAGTGGGCATTCAGCTCACAGGGTTAAACCTTTCTTTTGATTTGGGAGTTTGAAAACACTCTTTTGTAGGATCCATGAAGCTACATTTCAGAGATCCTTTTGACCTATAGTGAAAAACCAAATATTTCTTGATTTAAAACTAGAAAGAAACTATATGTGAAACTGCTTTGTGATGTGTGGATTCATCTCACAGATCCAAATGTTTCTTCTGATTCAGCAGTTTGGAAACACTCTTTATGTAGAATCTGCAAAGGGACATTTCCTAGCACAGTAAGGCCTATAGTGAAACATGGAATTTTAATAGATAAAAATTAGAAAGAATCTATCTGTGAAAATGCTTTGTCATATGTGCAAACAGCTCACAGAGTTAAGCTTTACTTTTGAATCAGCAGTTTGCAAATTCTCTTTTTGTAGAATCTGTGAAGGGACATTTTGAGCACAGTGAGACTTACAATGAGAAAAAAATTTCCAGCAATAAAAAAGAGAAAGGAGCTCTCTGTCAAACTGCTTTCCTATTTCTCTGTTGAGCTCAGAGTTTAACTTACTTTTTATTAACCATGTTTGAAACATTTGGTTTGTAGAATCTGTGAAGGGAAAATTTGAAGCCCACTGAGGCTTATTGTGCAAAACCCAATATTCAGTCACAAAAACTAGAAAGAAGTATCTGAAATTGTTTTGTGATTTGTGGATTCAGCTCACATAATTAAACCTTTCTTTTGTTTCAGCAGGTTGGAACACTATTTTTGTAGAATCTGCAATGGGACATTTCTCAGCCCACTGAAACTTACAGTAAAACCTCAAATGTCCAGCCATAATAATGGGAAAGATACTATGTGTGAATCCGCTTTGTGAGATGTGGATTCAGCTGACAAAGTTAAACTTATCTTTTGATTCAGCAGGTTAGAAACTCCTTTTTTTGTAGAATCTGGGAAGGGATATTTCACACCTCTCTGAGGCCTATAGTAAAAAATCTAATATCCCACCATAAAACCTAGAAAGAAGCCATCTGTGATCATGCTTTGTGACATGTGTATTCTGCTCACAGAATTAAACCTTACGTTTCGTTCAGCAGTTTTTGAAACACTTGTTTTGTACAGTCTCCAAAGGGACATTTCGGAGGGTCTTGACACTTATAGTGAAAAATTGAATATCATGCTATAAAAACTAGAAAAAATAACTATCTGTGAAACTGCTTTGTAATGTGTGGTTTCAGCTCAGAGAGTTAAACCTTTCTTTTGAATCAGCAGTTTGTAAACACTCTTTTCATAGAATCTGCCAAGACATATTTCAAGGTGCAGTAAGGCCTCTAGTGAAAAACTGAATATCCCACAATACAAACTAGAAAGAAGCTATCTGTGAAACTGCTTTGCAATCTGTGATTTCATCTCCAAGAGAGAAATCCTGCTTTTGATTCAGCAGCTTAGTAACATTCTTTTTCTAGAGCCTATGAGAGCCATTTTGCAGCCCACTAAGGCCTATATTAAAAAAACAAATATACTGCAATGAAAACTAGAAAGTTATTATCTGTTAAACTACTTTGCAAGGGGTGGCTTCAAAAAATTAAACTTTTCTTTTGATTCAGCAGGTGGAAAAGACTCTTTTTCTAGAATCTTCTAAGGAACATTTCAGAGCCCACTGATGCCTATATTGAAATATCCCACGATAAAAACTAGAAAGAAGCTCTCTGCTTTCTGATGTGTCCATTCATTTTAAAGAGCTAAAACTTTCCTTTGATTTAGCATATTGGAAACCCTCTTTCTGAAGAATCTACAAAGGGACATTTCGGATCCCATTGAGGCCTATAGAGAAAAATGGAATATCCTTCAAAAAAACTAGAAAGAATCCAACTGTAAAACCACTTTGTGATGTGCAGATTCATTTCACTGAGGTAAACATCTATTTTGTTTCAGCAGGTTGAAACCATTCTATGTATAGAATTTATGAACGGACATTTCAGAGCTTTATGAGGCCTATAGTGAAACACCGAATATCCTGTGGTACAAACTACAAAGAAGTCATTTGTGAAACTGCCTCGTGTGTGTGTATTTGGCTCACGGAGTTGAACTTTCTTCTGATTCAGCTGGGTGGAAAAAATCTTTTTGCAGAATCTTTGAAAGAAAATATTGGAGCCCATAAGGCCTACAGTGAAAAACCGAATATCCCACAATAAAAACTAGAAAGAAGCTATCTGTGAAACCACTTTGTGGTGTGTAGATTCAGCTCACAGAGTTAAAGCTTTCTTTTGATTCATCTGGTTGGAAACCCTCATTGTGTAGAATCTGCAAAGGGGCATTTCAATTCCCAGTGAGGCCTATAGTGAAAAAACAAATATTCTGTGACAAAAACAAGAAACAAACTTTATGTTGAATTGTTTTATGTTGTATGCTATTATTGCACAGAGTTGAAACTTACTTTTGATTCAACATGTTGGAAACACTCTCTTTCTCGGATCTACAATGGGACATTTTGGAGCCCATTGAGGCATATAGTGAAAAACTAAATGATAAAAACTGGAAACAAGGTGTCTCTAAAACTGCTTTTCTATGTGTGGATTCATGTTATGGAGTTAAAAATTTATTTTGATTCTGCAAGCACTCCTCTTGTGGAATGTACAAAGGACATTTCTGGGCCCATCAAGGACTATAGTGAAAAACAGAATATCACGTGATAAAAACTAGAAACAACTTATCTGGGAAACCACTTGGCATTCTGTTAAGCCGTTCTTTGATTCAGCAGGTTAGAAACCCTCCTTTTTTTACAATCTATTAAGGGACAGCTAGGCATGCTCTCACCTGTAACTACAGCACTTTGGGATGCTGAGGAAAGTGGATCATGAGGTCAGGATCTCGAGACCATCCTGGCTAACATGGTGAAACCTCATCTCTACTAAAAATTAAAAAAAAAAAAAAGCCAGGCATGGTGGTGAGCATTTGTAGTACCAGCTACTCAGGAGGCTGAAGCAGGAGAATGGTGTGAACCTGGGAGCTGGAGTATGCAGTGAGCCGAGACCATGCAACTGCACTCCAACCTGGGTGACAGAGTGAGACTCCATCTCAAAAAAAAAAAAAAAAAAAAAAGCATCTACTAAGAGACATCTTGGAGCCCAATGAAGCCTACAGTGAAAAATTGAATATCCCACAATAAAGACTAGCAAGCAGATATCTGTGAAACTGCTTTATGATGTGTGACATGTATGATTCATGTCACACAGTTAAGCCTTTCTTTTGATTCAGCCAGTTCAAAACACTCTTTTTGTAGAATCTGCAAAGGGACATCTCAGAGCCAATTAAGACCTACAGTGAAAAACTGAATATCCTGCTATGAAAACTAGAGCAAACTATCTGCGAAATACCTATATCATATTTGGATTGATATCACAGAGTTAAACTTCTCTTTTGATTCCACAGGTTGGAAAAACCCTTTAAGTAGAATCTCTGAAGGGACATATTGAAACCCACTGAGATCTATTATGAAAAACTGAATATCTCACAATAAAAACTAGAAGCAAGGGCAGGCACTGGGCTAAAACCTGTAATCCCAGCAGTTTATGAGGGTAACTCACCTGAGGTCGGGAGTTTGAGACTACCCTGACCAACATGAAGAAACCTTGTCTCTGCTAAAGATACAAATTGCTCTGGGCATTGTGGTGCATATTTCTAATCCCAGCTATTCGGGAGGCTGAGGCAGGAGAATTGCTTAAACCTCCTGTAGGTGAAGGTTTCAGTGAGCAGAGATCGCACCATTACACTTTAACCTAGTCAATAAGAGCAAAACTACGTCTCAAAAAAAAAATCTAGAAACAAGCTATCTGTGAAACCTTTGTGTGATGTGTGCATTCATCTCACAGAGATGGACCTTTCTTTTGATTCAGCAGGTTGGAAACCTCTTTTTGCAGAGCCTAAGAAAGGACATTTTAGAGCCCATGAAGTCTATTGAAAAAAAAATGAATATCCCTCAATAAAAATGAGAAACAATCTACCTGTGAAGCCTCATTGTGATATGTGGATTCATTTAACAGAGATAAACCTTTCTTTAGATTTAGCACACTGGAAACACCCTTTTTGTAGAATATATAATGGGACATTTCAGAGCCCATTAAGGCCTATTGTGAAAAACTGAATATCTGGAGATAAAAAACAGATACAAGCCATCTGTGAAGCAACTTTGGGATGTGTGGATTTATTTCACAGAGTTGAACTTTTCTTTTGATTCAGCAGGTTGGAAACACATCTTTTTTAGAATCTATGAAGGGGACATTTTGGTAACCATTGAGGCTTATAATGAAAAATCGAATATTCCATGACAGTAACTAGAAACAAGGTATCTGTGAAATTATTTTATGAGGTGTCCATTCATCTCACAGAGGTAAGCCTTCCTTTTGATTCAGCACGTTGGAAACACTATTTCTTTGTAGAATCCATGAAGGGACATTTTGGAGCCCATTAGAGCCTATAGGGAAAAACTGAGTATCCCGCAATAAAAACAAGAAACAAGCTATCTGTGAAAGCACTTAACAATGTGTGGATTCATCTCACAGAGGTAAACCTTTCCTTTGATTCAGTACGTTTGAAAAATTCTTCTTGTAGTATCTACAATGGGACATTCCAGAGCCCATCAAGGCCTATAGGGAAAAACAGAATTTCCCATGATAAAAAATATAAACGAAGTATCTGGGAAACGGCTTTGTGATGCATGGATTCATATCACAGAGTTAAACTTTTCTGTTGATTCAGCAGGTTGGAAACACTCTTATTGTAGAATCTATGAGGGAACATTTCGGAGCCCATTGCCGCCTGTAGTGAAAAACTGAATATCCCACGATATTAGTCTGATGGGCTTCCCTTTGTGGGTGACCCGACTTTTCTCTCTGGTTGTCTTTAACATTTTTTTCTTCATTTTACCTTTGGTGACTCTGATAATTATGTATATTTTTCGGGATTCCTCTTCTCAAGGAGTATCTCTCTGTTGTTCTCTGTATTTCCTGAATTTGAAGATTGGCCTGTCTTGCTAGGTTGGGGAAGTTCTCCTGGATAATATCCTGAGCAGTGTTTTCTAGCTTGGTCCCATTGTCCTTGTCACTTTTAGATTACCAATCAAGTGTAGATTTGGTGTTTTCACATAGTCCTATATTTCCTGGAGGCTTTGTTCTTTCCTTTTTAGTCTTCTTTCTATAATCTTGCCTTCTCACTTTATTTCATTAAGTTGATTTTTAATCTCTGATTTTTTTCTGCTTAATTTATTCAGCTATTGATTCTTGTGTATGCTTCACAAAATTATTGTGCTTTGTTTTTCAGCTCCATCGGGTCATTTATGTTCTTCTTTAAATGGGTTATTCTATTTATCCATTTCTCTAAACTTTTTCAAGTTTCTTAGATTCCTTAGATTGGGTTAGAACAAAGTTTTTTAGCTCAGAGGAGTTTCTCATTCTGCACCTTCTGGAGCCTTATTTCTGTCAGTTCATCAAACTCATCCTCCATCCAGTTTTGTTGCCTTCCTGGTGAGGTGTGATTTTTTTTTTCCTGAAATGTAGTCTCACTGTATCACACAGGCTGAAGTGCAGTGGTGTGATCTCGGCTCACTGCAACCTCTGCTGCCTGGGTTCAAGCAATGTTCCTATCTCAGCTTCCCAAGTAGCTGGGATTACAGATGTACACCACCATGCCCAGGTAATTTATTGTATTTTCAGTAGAAACAGGGTTTCACCATGCTGGCCAGGCTGGTCTTGAAGGGCCTGACCTCATGTTCCACCCACATCAGCCTCCCAAAGTGCTGGGATCCCAGGCATGGACCACAATGTCTGGCCTATATTTTTTATATGTGAACAAAGAACAATCAGTCCCAGTCGTCAGTGTGGCAAATTGCTAGGCAACAATGGAGGGAGGAACTTGGAAGTTGGGGCATGCCAGGGGCAATGAAGAAGACATAGTTGCCCCAGGCTGTGTGCAGGCAGCCTGAGCGGCCCTCCTCCTTGAGGCCTCAGTTTTCAGAGTAAGTGTCTGCTAGGTGATATCCAATAGCAGTAATCTCCTAGGTGGTCCCCACAACAAATCAGCCAGTGTCCCTGGAAGACATAGCTTAAGTCCCTAACCATCAGATCATCTGGAATTTCCAATCAGAAATGAGAGACCAACTGGAAATTCTCAGTCAAGGTCCACACTAAAAGAATCACTGGCACACCCACCAAGGCTAAGACAATTTTTAAAAGAATCATTTGGGTGCAACCGTGTATTTTTGTAAAACAAAATTACTTATTGTAAATGTTACTGTTTTTACTCATTATGTGTACGGTCCTATGATAGACAGACCAGGGGGATTGTCACCTCAGAGTCCAAAACACCAGATGCTGATATCTTCAATTTCTATTTAGATTGAATTTAAACAAGCCAGCCAAACACTCTGCGGTGAAACTCTCATAAAGACAAGCGATTGAAAAAGGGAAAAAACAAAACAAAACAAACAAACAAACAAACAAACAAAACAGTGTGTTCAGGGGAACTGGTTCATGCCTGTCATCCCTGCACTTTGGGATCCTGAGGGCACATGGATCCCTTGATCCCAGGCAATCCAGAACAGCCTTAGCAACACGGTGAAACCTCCTCTGTACAAAAATACAAAAATAGCTGGTTTCATAACCTTGACTCAAAATTAATAAATAAATAGATTAAAATTTAAAATAAAAACTTAAATGCTGTATTATCTTATTTTTGCTTCCTACCCTGAGAAGAACATAATACAGCTGTTCTCCGTCCGGCTGTCTGTTTGTGACAGAGTCGCACTCTGTCACCCAGGCTGCAGTGCAGTGACACCATTATGGCTGACTGCAGCACCAACCTCCCCAGGCTTAAGTGAGTCTTCCACTTTGGCCTCCTGAGTAGCTGGGACCACACAGGAATGCACTTCAGGTTTTGGCTGTGTTTTCCAAGACTTGACTCGAGCTCCTGCGCCAAAGCATTCCTACCTCCTCAGCCTCCCAAAGTGCTAAGGTTGCAGGTGTTACCCACTGCATCCGGCCTGACTTAATACATCTGGTCTTATTACAACTTGACCACATGCCCACAAAGAACTCAAATCAAGGGAGAATCAACAAGAGACTTTCAGCATTCTTTCCCTAAAGCGGGGAGGTGGATGGTGGCCGAATGTCCTGCACTTCTGTGGTTTTAGGTGGCCACGTTTAGAGGATAGATTTCAGATGTTTCTGTAGAGGCACAAGCCACAGTCATTTGGAGCAATGTTTCTGACAGTGTCTTAAGGGCCAGGAAGGGCCAGGATCTGCCAAGGCCTGTGTTCCAGGGTGGGGTCGATGGAATCCAGGGTAGAAGGAGCCATCGGTCCTCACTGAGTTCTAGCCCTAGGCCCCACTGTGCAGACCAAGTCAGAAGGAACAATCCCTCGTCCTACATGCCACATCCATCTACTGAACTTGAAAGTGGATCCATTTTCCAAACATGAGGTGACTCTTTGTTGGAAATGGATGACAAGGGGCCGGCCTTTCCGGAGTCGGTATGATAAAGAACTCATTCTGTGGCATAGAATGAGGTGTGGCTTGAATCTTGAATCTCCATTGAAAAGGAATGAAGGTGGCCAGGGACTGTGGCTCATGCCTGTCATCCCAGCACTTTGGGAGGCTAAGGCAGGCAGATCACGAGGTCAGGATTGTGAGACCCGCCTAGCCAACATGGTGAAACCCCATCTCTACTAAAATTACAAAAATTAGTTGGGTGTGGTGGTGCATGCCTGTAATCCTAGCTACTCAGGAGGCTGAGGCAGGAGAATCACTTGAACCTGAAAGGTGGAGCCACTGTGACTCCAGCCTGGGGGACAGAGTGAGACTCCATCTCAGAAACAAACAAACAAACAAAGCCAATGAATGCATTTAACTCAAAGTGTCACGCCCGGGTCTATTGACAGGATATATTGAGCACGCAGGGAAATGTTGGGGGGTGGGGTTGAAAATATTTTATGGCCTCAAGGAAGGGTTTGAGAGCTAGTCACACAAACCTGACAGCCTAAGGAATCCCCTGCACTTAAGAAGCGATATGCACTTCTAGCCTGTAGCCACGCATGTGGGATAATTAGGCTCTCTGCAGAACTCCTCCTGAAATGGGCTCTTGCTCCATTCAATAAAAATGTGAGAATCTGTTTCCTAGCATGCAGCCGCAGATGAACGATGATCCAGAGACTCACATAAGGAGCGTGTCAGGCTCTAATCATACCATGTGGTTTTGTAACCTCCAGCGTGTATGCTGGTGGGGGGTACTGTGGACAGAGGAGGGGAGAGAGTGGCGGTGTCTGGCATGTGCTGGAGACATGGGACGTGGTTGGGTTGGTCAAAGTCTAGGGAACTCATCACCTGCCAGGACGTCTCACCTCCTGCTGTCCTCTCTACCCTACTCTCCACATCTTCACAGTGCAGTGGAGATTATGTAAGTGGAGTTTGCCATCACGCTGGACTTAAGCAGAGGAAGGCCGCCCTCCCAGGGGTTTCCCTGTAGTGGGTGCCTTGGGCAGGCTCACAAGGATGCTGATGGTGACAGTGAGAGGGAGGTATGGTGGAGGCAGCAGGCCAATGTAGAGGTATCCATTTGACCTATTTGGGGGTGGTCAGCTTTGTGGACTCCCATGCATCCTTCCAGAGAATCATTCGGCACCAGCAAGCATGGTCTCCAGGATCACAGCTCCCAGCAGAGGCACTTTTGTTCACACAGAATCCTGGGAAGGAAAGTTCTCAGCAGGCTTACACCTCCTATCCGAGAAGCTGAAACCACTTCTGGGAGGTTTTCCAAAGAGCCAGTGGTTCCACAAGGGGCCGTGGGACGTCTGGAAATTGAGAGAAGTATTTGGAGATATATATTTTAGAAAGAATGGACAGAGCTTGGTCACGAGTTGTTTAGGACACAGGGGATACAGATTGAGAAAACCCTCCTAGCATCCTAGGTGAACAGAGGTACGATTTATTGAGACAGTAAGTCTGGGTCACAGCCGAGGCAAGGGAAAAGCAAACCCAGATTTTAAGGTTGCCTTTTTATTAGTGTGTAATATCCATGAGATATCCAAGCCCAGAAATGAACTCTCCAGTTCTGTAGTTTTCTGTATGGAAATCAGATCTGGGAGTTCTAAAGTTAATAATTCAGCCTTGATAATAGATTAGATCTACCCGAGCCTATAGTAGAAAAAAGACAGGGAAGGAAGAATAGGACAGAGAAAGAAAGTTACAGAGAGAGAGAGAAAGAGAGAGAGGCAGACAGAGACAGACAGAGAGAGACAGACACACAAAGAAAGAGAAAAAGGAAAGACATAGAGAAAGAAAGAGAGAGACAGATGGACAGACAGGGAAAGAGACTGACAGAGAGAGACACAGACAGAAAGAGAGACAGAGAGAGAGACATGGATAAAGAAAGAATGACAGAGGACAGAGAGACAGACTGAGAGAAACAGAGACAGGAAGAGAGAGACAAACAGAGAGAGACGGAGAGATAGATGGAGAGAAAGATAGACAAGGAAAGAGACAGAGTGAGAGAGACAGAGAGAGAGAGACAGAGAGGGAGAGAGAGAGGAAGAGGAACGGGGTACTCAAGAAATAATTACATGTATTGTATAATGCTCTGATGCCATAAACAAATATGCCGGAATATGATTGAAAACAAGAACATCAAAAAGAACAGCGGCAGCAGCAACACTCACTTACAGATTTTTAGAAAGTAAGATGTTGTGAACTATAGTTTCCATCAACTGGCTCTCAGTATACGTTGAGAGATTCGCAAAAGTGCTAGTTAACAACAGAAGAAAACAGCGGCTAATATGTCCTGGGGAAAATAGACATCTTCCTAAAAATTGGTGAATTCTACTTCAGCTGAAAATAAATAAATGAATATGAAAAAGAAAAACAAAAACAAAACAAACAAACAAAAAAAAAACAACAAGCAAACAAACACGGACCAAAGCATTGTCTCTGGAAATCTTAAACCAGCAAAATGCTTTGTAGAAAGCGTTTGTATTTTGGGCACATACTAATAAGGCCCAGGGTAGAGCGGTGACGCCCTTCCCATTTTGAAAATATGCTGGCCTGAGGGAGGAGAAAATTAAAAAAATAAATAAATAAATCTTGATAAAAGGTGATTAAGACCCAGCCAGGATGGAACTTTCCTAGGAAGAGAGGCCTGAGGAGCCAAGGGGGAAAAAAACTCACAACTGCAGTCTGTCCCGCCTGCCTGTCCGCTTGTCCACACGGGTCAAGCTCTATCCCATAGGCCCAAGCTGCCTCTCGGGAAGTGGGACAGTGCCGCCCCCATCTTCAAAAACTGTGGCCAATGAGTGAGGCCTGACGACCACCAATGCAAATGTCAGCCTGGTGGGAATGAGATCACCAGCGAGCGGTGGGGGAAGGGGAGAGAAGACGGAGGCACACCCTGGTGACTCTCGAACGTTTCCAAGCACAGTGGTAGGAGATGAGGGGGTTGGGGAAAACCCACCTAACTAACACTAAATTAAGGTAAAAGGGCTTGGGGGTCCGGGCGGCGACTTAAAAATTAAAGTGACCGTACATAAAGCCAAAGTGGAAGAGCCTATGAGCATTAAAGAAACCAACAGGTGAAGCAAAATAATATGCTGAGAAAAGAACAACAGGGGCCCCCGCCAGGGCGGAGGTTCCCTAGGAACGAGGGAGAGAGTGAGGGGCCTCCAGAAGGGAGGGAGAGAAGCCAGTGGCCCCAGGCTCTGTGAAGTCGGCCAGATCTCCCTCCGTGCCACCTCGACTTTCAATAACAGAGGCCGCTAGGTGATGCCCGAAGACAACCGATGCTTGCAAGTGTCAGTCGGCACTGAAAAGAAAGGAATGATGCATCGTTCTGGGTCAGGGTGGAGGTTGGGGATGGGGTGCGGAAGAGGCACACCCCAGTCACTGGCCTCTTCCAGATCCCTCTCACATCAGGTCGTTTCCGGGCCCAGGGAGAACTCCCAGGCAATTCCCACGACTAGGCGACCAGAGCCCCACAGAGGACACAGCCTACGTTTCTGCCCATGGGATCTTCTGGAACTTCCATTCCCCCAGAGAGAAAAGAGGACCACGGGGGCACGGGTGTGCGGATGGAGGCTAGGGCTGGAGGTGGGACCTATCTAAGGCAGAAGTCCAGTCCATAGCGTTTCAGGGTATACTCCAGACCCACGACCTCAGAGTGGCAAATACCTGTCACAATGGAACAAAGTCCATTAAATCCATGCTCCGTCACAGCATGGATTTCCCGGAGAGGACAGCTTACACCAAATTCCCTCCTGTCCTCAGGCCAGTTTTCACTCCTGAAGTACCCTTTTCTCAATCGTGTTCCCCAAAGTCCTCTCTGTCGTGAGTCAGTCAAAAATTTAGTTCAGTGAATCCCAGAGCATCCACATCCGACCTCTAAGATCGGAGTCGCACACTACACATCACTCCCCACAGTGTCTCTCCACGAGAACATCACCGCCGTATTAGCCTGGCGGCGATACAGTGCCATTTACTAGAAATCACTCAAGAGTTTCGCTCTTGTTGCCCAGGCTACAGTGTGGTGGCACAACCTGGGCTCACTGCAACCTCTGCCTCCCAGGTTCAACCGATTTTCCTGCCTCAGCCTCCTGAGTTCCTGGGATTATAGGCATATGCCACCACCCGCCGTTAATTTTTTATTTTTAGTACAAGCAAGTTTTCTCCATGTGGGTCTGGCTGGTTTCGAACTCCGACCTCAGGTGATCCGCCCACCTCGGCCTCCCTACGTGCTAGGATTACAGGCATCAGCCACCGTGCCCCACCATGTGTATAGAATTTTATGCCACAGTAATGAGCTTTCTTTCTCATTGCCTTCACAGGTGGTTTCACTAGGTCAGATTTTGTTTAACCGTTAATTTTTAAATTGAGGAGTTTGTCAGGGAAATACGAGATGTAGACTCCACAAGAGACAGGGGGAAAAGCCTGAACATGCCCCTTCCATCCAAGTGCAGACCTGGCCTCTACCTCCCCAAATCATACACCGAGTGGGGAAGCCCAGCAGTGCCTGTCTGTCTAGATTTCTCTCATCCTCTCTAAATATGGCACTCCTTCCTTTCGTGGAAGGTGCAGGGCCCTCCCCAGAACGGGGGTCTCAGGACCTACAGTCAAACAAAACACACCCTGTGGAATTCAAGCATATACACGGACAATTTCCCCATCCTCTCGGGGCCTCCGTTCTGTAGACTCCCATGAAGACAGGTCCCAGAAACATGTCTGCCTATTCTTTTATTCCTCTGCCTCTGACGAGTTGAGGTTTCAGATGAAACTTCAGAGGGTGGAAGGCAAAGCACTCTCCCTGCTCCCATGTTTTTGTGAGCGGTGAAAAATGACAGTCTCCCAAGGCAAAAGTCTCCAGATACCCCTATCCTTTTCTCCCCTCCCAGTGGGATTCCGTGCATCTGACTTGGCATGACACACAGTCTGCTAGCTACCGACAACAGCTGTGGTGAGAGCACCGTCTAAAAGCCAAGAAGACAAAAAACAAAACTAACTTACTTAACTGAGTAATAACGGGGAGAGGGGACTAAGGGAGTCAACCTATAGCAGAAATGACACACCATTCAGAACATAAGGGCTGCAGTGAAAGGCGGCAGAACATACACTTTTAAAGGCTGAAATCTCGGTGGCTCACGCCTGTCATGCCAGCACTCTGGGAGGCCCAGGAGACTTGAAGTTAGGAGTTCGAGACCAGCTTAGCCACCATGGTAAAACCCCGTCTCTACTAAAAATACAAAAATTAGCCTGTCGTGGCTGTGTGCATCTGTAATCCCAGCTCCTGACGGCTGAAGCATGGGAATTGCTGGAACCCAGGAGGCAGAGGTTGCAGTGAGCCAAGATAGTGCCAATGCACCCCAGATTGGGCAGCAGAGCAAGAGACTCAGTCTCAGAAAAGAAGACTGAAGTAATCCCCTGCCTTCCTTCCCTTTTCCCCTTTAGAACCTACAGTTGTTTGCAGTTTCTGATCCCTTAAGTGACAGAATATATTCCATGGGGCTAACTGTGGCTTTCTTGCATTGCCACTGAATGTCCCCTATAAGGCCGGTACCCCCTGCCTCAGGTCAAGGAGGTGGTGTTTCGTTTTGTTTCTCTCTCTCTCTTTCTCAAATTTTATTTCTTGTTCAAGCATACATGTGCAAGATTGTCATATAGGTAACTTCTGACTGGGGGGTTCAGAGTGCAGATTATCATCACCTGGGTACTCAGCGCAATACCTGACAGTTTTTGTGTTTTAATCTGAAACTATCTCTCCTACCATTCCTCCTCCCTCAAGTAAGTTCCCATGTCTGTGGTCGCCCTCTTTCTGCCCACATGCTCTCATTATGTAGTTCCCACTTACAGATGAGAACACACCGTGTTTAGTTTATTGTTGGTTTCATCTACGGTGATGGTGATAAAAGAAGCATGAGAGTAAATCAACCCTTAGGACACTCCCCTATGTCCTCATCACACACATCCCTCCCCGCACACACTCTTACCTCTACACCCCCTACTCAAGCCCAAGAAAGGAAGAAAGACATAAAGTAAAGTAAGAGGTCAGCCTCCAAGGTGATGGAGGCCGGGGATCTCAAAGGGTGAGCAAGCGGTGGGGGACACAGGATGTTGTGGCCAAGCTAGAAAAGGTGGGAGACTGACTTTCTAGCTCCATCCCACACCCCAGGCTTTGGGTGGGGTGGCTCCTGAAAAAGCTTCTGAATGGAGAGAAGCCTGAAGCCACAGAAGTCACCAGCTAGGAATTCAGGAAGGGAATAAAGCTTTGTGCATGTGAATGGGGCTTTGTAATGCGGTGCTGTGGCTTCCAAGGTGATGTTCCTCACCTGGCACAGAGCAAGACTCCATCCAAAAAAGAAGAAAGAGAAGAAAGGAAGAAAGAAAGAAAGAAAGAAAGAGAGAGAGAGAGAGAGAAAGGAAGGAAGGAAGGAAGGGAGAAAGAAAGAAAGAAAGAAAGAAAGAAAGAAAGAAAGAAAGAAAGAAAGAAAGAAAGAAAGAGAGGAAGAAAGGAAGGAAGGAAGGAAGGAAGGAAAGAAAGAAAGAAAGAAAGAAAGGAAAGAAAGAAAGAAAGAAAGAAAGAAAGAAAGAAAGAAAGAAAGAAAGAGAAAGAAAAGAAAAGAAAGAAAAAAAATCAGAACACATGTCGTGGTTGTGAGTGATTACCAGGAGGCCAGGCAAAGTGGCTCATGCCCATCATTCCAGCACTCTGAGACGCTGGGACAGGAGGATTGCAATGAAGTGATGAGACTCTGTCTGTAGAACAAATTTAAAAATAATCTGGGCACAGTGGTGCGTGCCTGTGGTCCAAGTTACTCTACTCTGGAGGCTGAGGAGGAAGGATCACTTGAAATAAGGTGTGTCCAGGCTGCAGTGCATGAGCTATGATGGCACAACTGCACTCCAGCCAGGGTGACAGAATGAGACACTGTCTCTGAATCAATCAATAAATCACATGACTGAAAGGACCTCTCTATTTCTTACTTTCAATGGATATGTCTTTAGGATAGATGGGCATGGTGGCTCACCCCAGTAATCCCAGCACTTAGGGAGGCCAAGGCAGGAGGATTAAAATAAAGAAAGAAACAAATAAAAGAAAAAGGTGGGGGAAGGTGTATCTCCTTGACTGGTGACCAAAATTACACAAACCCAACAAGGAAGGAACGTGCGTAGAATTCGGTAAGTGCACCCTGTTTTCTGAAACTACTGTACAGTATTGTCATCTTAAAGATGAGTGGGGCTGGTGGTGGGGGTGGCTCATGCCTTTAATCCCAGAACTTTGGGAGGCTGAAGTGGGTGGATCATGAGGCTAGGAGTTCAAGACCAGCCTGTCTTGAACAGGTGGTGAAACCTTGAAAGATGGTGAAACCATGTCTTTATTTTACTTAAAATACAAAATTAGCAGGGTGTGGTGGTGGGAGCCTATAATCCCTGCTATTGGGGAGGCTGAGGCAGGAGAATCACTTGAACCTGGGAGGTGGAGGTTGCAGTGTGCCAAGATCAGGACACTGACCTCTTGCTCCGGGTGACAGAGCAAGAATCCATCTCAAAAAAAAAAAAAAAATGAATTTTAAAAAAAAAAAACCAGGATGAGTGGACAAGCCTGGCCAACATGGCTAAACCCCATTCATCTCTACTAAAAATGCAAATATCAGCCAGAAATGGTGGCATGCATCTGTGATCCCAGACACTCAGGGAAGCTGAGGCACAAGAATCACTTGAGCCTGGGAGGTGGAGGTAGCAGCGAGCCTAATTCGAGCCACAGCCCTCTGGCCTGGATGACAGAGTGATACCCTGTCTCAAAAAAAAAAAAAAAAAAAAAAAAGATGAGGCCAGGCATGGTGGCTCACTCCTGTAATCCCAGCACTTTTGGAGGCTGAGGCATGTGGATCTTATAGTCAGGTGTTTGAGACTAGCCTGACCAATATGGTGAAACCTCGTCTTTACCAAAAATACAAAATTAGCTAGGCTTGGTGGCGCACTCCTGTAGTCCCACGTGCTCAGGTGGTTGAAGCAGGAAAATCACTTGAACTTGTGAGTCAGAGGAGCTTGCACCAATGCACTCCAGCCTGGGTGACACAGGGAGACTCAATCTCAAAAAAAAAAAAAAAAAAAAGATGGAAAATATAGAATTCAGAGTTGACAAATGGGCAGATCCAATATGAGATGCACATGGGATGGTGGCCAAGCTTGAAGTGCAGTTTTCTTTTTTTTATTTTTTATTTCTATTTCTATTTTATTTTATTTTATTTTTAGCCCTGTCACCAGGCTGGAGTGCTGTGGTATGATGTCAGCTCACTGCAATCTTCGTATCCCTGGTTCAAGTGATTTTCCTACCTCAGCCCCGAGTAGCTGAATTTACAGGCACGCGCCACCACACCCAGCTAATTTTGTATTTTTAGTAGAGACAGAGTTTCACTATGTTGTTCCGGATGATCCTGATCTCCTGACGTCGTGATCTGCCCACATTTGTTTCTTTCTTTCTTTCTCTGTTTCTCTCTTCTTTCTTTCTTTCTCTTTCCTTCTTTCCTTCTTTCTTTTCTCTCTTTCTCACAGGATTGCCCAGGTTAGAGTGGGTCACGACTGACTGCTGCCTCAATGTTTCAGGCTTCAAGTGATCTTCTCCTTATCTCAGACTCCTGAGTAGCTGGGAGTACTGGCATGTACCACCACACCTAGCTAATCTTTTTATCATGTTTATTATTATTATTGTTATTTTGACACAGGATCTTGCTCTATCACCTAGGCTGGAGTGCTGTGGCACATTCTCAGCTTACTGCCACCTCTGCCTCTCCGGTTGAAGCGACTCACTGACCCCAGCCTCCTGAATTTTTGCCATGTTTGCCAAGGCTTGTCTCGAACTCTTGGCCTTAAGTCAATCCACCTGCCTTGGCCTCCTAATGTGCTGGGATTACAGGCATGAGCCACTGCACCTAACTGAATTTTATTCACTCTATCTCATATATATTCAAAGAAATTGCTTGGAAGCCGATGCTAGCAGAATCCCCAATGTGCATATATTTCAGGGCTGGGGAGACTTGAAACACAGTGATTTTTTTATGGTCACAGAAATGAGAAGAAAAAGAATGTTCTAATCCAGCTCTTTTCCCTCAAACCTGGGGCCCTGGCTGTATTTAGATGTTTTCGTGGGGTAAGGGGCTTGTGTTTGCATAACTGTATACAGATGAAGAGTTGACATGGGATAGGAAGGTGAGTAATCAGCAGCTGTGCAGAGACTTTGCATACATTTATAGAAGAAAAGGGCTCAGGGGATGATGGAACCTTGAAGAACTAACACACTCCTCTTGTGACAGAACCTGATAGAATTTAGAACTTTGAAAACTAGACATCCACATTCTAGAGACAGCCCTGTACCTAGCTCATTTCATGGGATATGCTTAAGAGAACACTATGTTCTTATTTCGTGGTGATATTCCTAAGCTGTTACCTTAGAAAGGTCCAAAGTGAGAGCCTTTTCAAATAATACAGACGTTGGCTGAGCCCACATCCTTGATACCTGTGCCCATTTGGCAAGAGGCACCCACAGGAAATGCAGTGTAGTCCAGGGCAGGTCTGTCCATGCCAGGCCTCTCTTGTCATCTAATCTGGGAAACCCCATCTGGCTCACCATAACCATGTGTTGCAGGGGGAACAGGAAAGGAGGTGGCTTTTCCTGACAGGTGCAGGTTGTCAGGCTTTGGAACTCTGGTGAGTCCGTCATGTTCAAACCCAGGTCATGGCTGGCTGAATAAATAGTTGAGTGTTGGGGAGCAAGTATGTCTATTCAGATGTGAATCTCAAGGTCTTCAGCTGTCCTCTGGTTTCTTCATGCACTGGGGATCTATGAAGATGCTCCTATGTGTCTGATCTGGGGAGCATTTTTTTTTTTTTGAGACAGAATCTCACTCTGTCACCCAGGCTGGAGTGCAGTGGCTCAATCTCTGCTCACTGCAAGCTCTCTTCCTGTGTTCACGTTGTTCCCCTGCCTCAGCCTCCCGAGTAGCTGGGACTACAGTCTCCTGCCACCAAATTCAGCTAATTTGTTTTTTCCAGTAGAGACGGGGTTTCACCATGTTAGCCAGGATGATCTCGATCTCCTGACCTCATGATCCACCTGCCTCAGCCTCCCAAGCTGCTGGAATTACAGGCATAAGCCACCGCACCCAGGCGGGAGCAGAATTTCTAATAGGGATGTCACCTTGTGGTAAAAACAAGGGAGACCATTAACATTTTTTTTTTTTTGGCTTGGCTTGGCTGCTGGGCATTCTCTTTACAGACCTGTATCAAAATCAATGAGCAGCTGTTTGATGAGTTCAAGTCCCCATCTCCTTGGACAAGGGGCAGGTTCACCATACCACCAAGCAGGGCCCAGTGAGCTATGGTGAGAGCAGGCACATGGGAGTCTCTACAGACTGGGGCCTGACAATGCCAGGATGGGTCCAAAACCCAGAACCAAATATGGACTGTCTCTGGGCTCTGTCTTAGAGCTTTTTTTCTCAGAGTGACCCAAAGTTCTGCAGCCAAAAATCTGGCTTTCATTAGTCCCAATGGCAACTTGGTTAGGTGTAAAGTCCCTGTTCACATACTTGTAGAAATACCAGAGGAGACCTTTGTGTTGTTTTTACTTTACACTGGACTGTATTTATTCATGTTGCTACAGTTTGTATTGTATTAACTATTTAGCCCAGGTATCTTCTATAGCAGGCAGCTTCACTGTATTGCCAGACTTTCTCCAATACTTAAAAGCCACCACTATTACTAAGAAGGTTTTCACACAAAAATAGGGAAGAGGTTACGTGAAAAAGAGGTTACTTTGTTCCCTGTCTTTGCCTGCAATGTGGCACCTCAGAGAACTCATCCCTGTAGCCCATCAGGGTAGAAGCTGTGCCTTCACATGTCTTCGTAATGTTCTATAAAAGAAGGTAATTTCCCAGAGTGGCTTAGCCTTTCAATGCTGGTGGAGCCTGCCATGATAACATTCTATTTTCATTTTAGCTGTAATGAAGAAAATGTATCTGTGTGTCATGATTGGCTGGAACAGTTTGCTTGGGCTTCCATAATCTAGTACCGTGTACTGAAGATCTCAATGGAAACAGAGTTTCTCATAATTCTGGAGGCTAGAAATTGAACAACAAGCTATTGGCTGAAGTGGTTTCTCTAATGCATATTTCTACTTGAAATTAATTGACCACCTTCTATTTCTGTTTTCAAAGTGTCTTCTCTTGAGCCTCTGTGTCTTTACTCTTTTTGAAAGGACTCCAGTCATGTTAGATTAGGGTTCACTTTACTGAACTTACTTAATCATAGTCACCTCTTTAAAAGCAATATGTCCAAACACACACTCACTCACAATTTGAGGCTAATTATATTATATATGCCTTAGAATGTCAACATATAAATTTTAGAATAGCAACATATAAATTTGGGAGAAGGGACACAATTTGGAACATGATATGTATTAATGGTAGATTGCCAGGAAAGTGATTACTGGGTAAAATGATATACATATGTAAAATTTCCAAAGCTACAGGCAGATGACTTTCCACAAGGTCTGTGGCAAGTACATTGTCATCAACAGTCCCTGAATAAAGCTGCTTCTCTGAACCCAGCCTCCCCTGGATATTAACATTCTTTTAATTTTCTGACAATCTCATGTCTGTGGGCACAATAAAAACATATTTTTCCTTTTATTTCCATTTTTCCAACTGATATGTTTAAGTCACTTGGTAGTTGTTATTTTAAATATAGATATGGGTTTTCTGTTCCTCAATTTATCTCCTCAGATCTTTGACTCTGTCATTAATCCTGGAGTCTCCCAGCATTTATCTTCTTACCAGGTCTGGAAATGTTGTGTCTCTTTCTCAAGACTTTCCTTAATATTAAAGAAAGAAGGGCCGGTCACAGTGGCTCACACCTGTAATCCCAGCACTTTTGGAGGCTGACGCGGGTGAATCATGAGGTCAGGAGATCGAGACCATCCTTGCTAACACGGTGAAACCCCATCTCTAATAAAAACACAAAAAAATTACCCGGATGTGGTGGCATGCACGTGTAGTCCCAGCTACTCAGGAAGCTGAGGCAGAAAAATGGCGTGAACCCAGGAGGCTGAGCTTGCAGTGAGCCGAGATCCTGCCACTGCACTCCACTCCTGGGTGACAGTGTGAGACTCTGTCTCAAAAAAAAAAAAAAAAAAAAGGAAGAAAAAAATGTAGCTTTAATTCTTTCTAAGCTGTCTTGCCCTGTTCACTGTCTCCAAAATGCAGAGGAAATATGGCTTCTCCAGGTTCTTGCACTCAGTGTGAGAAGCTGCTGTGTTGCAGGTAATTTAGAGGAAATTTCATGCAGCCCTCTCTGGAAGGTTCTTAGTTCTGACCCACGTGCTGTTCAGCAGCCATTTGAAATTGCGAAGCCTGTGTTTTCCTATCTCTACACTGAGGACTTTTTTGGAGAACTCAGTGGGAAAATGCACTTCATACAGGCTATTAATACTGATGGATGCTCTTGCTTCACAGTTGACAAAATTACATGAGGATTTCTTGTAGCTATAGTAGTGTTTAGATTACCCCCAAACCCATATCCAATTTTTTAAAAACTCTAAAACTTTTTTTGTCAGGGACATGCATGTCCTCCACATTCACAAGAAGGAATGTCTGTGGCCAGGTGCAGTGACTCATGCCTGTTATCCCAGCATTGTGGGGGGCCAAGTCAGGTGGAGTACTTGAGGTCAGGAGTTCAAATGTAGTCTGAACAACATGGAGATAACTTGTTTCTACTAAAAATGAAAAATCAGTCAGGCATGGAAGTGCATGCCTGTAATCCAAGCTACTCAGGAGGCTGAGGCAGGAGAATCACTTGAACCTGGGAGGCATAAGTTGCAGTGAGCTGAGATTGTGCCATTGCACTCCAGCCTGGGCAATGAGAGTGAAACCATATCCCAGAAAAAACAAAACAAAACAAAAGGAATGTTTGTTACATTTACACACCACAGTTCTTTCTCCTTCCCAATACAGCATGGTGCATCTAGGAGTGGACTGCTCACTCCTGGCTTCAGAATGCTCAAAGACATAGTAGTGTACTTTGAATGACAGATTGGTTTGGCTGAGACCAAACGTAGTAAAAGAAAATGAATCTTGAGAAAAGGTTTGAGAGAACTTCAGAATTTCTAGGCCAACAAGTTTGGGTCAGATTCTCTCAGAACAAAGCCTCTAAGTAAAAACTGTGACCAGTGATTATTTTAAATGGCCAAGTTTAATGGACATATATAATGTGATATAACATAACCCGCCAAAAATTACAATATATACAAAGTATTAGGGTAATACAGAAAAATAATAAAAAAGATAAATATCCAGATATCTACCCTAAAGAAATAGAGAAGTATAAATTACCTACAAAATTTTAAAATAATTATCTAAATGGTGCTGAGTGAGCAAAATGTGAGCACAGACAACGAAATAAAATCAGGAAAATGAGAACAAACACAATAACATAAAAAATATTAGAGAACAAATTATGAAGTTGAAGAATATAAAAAGAAAAAATGCCTGAGAAATTATCAAGCTTAAGAAAAAAACATAAAAATTAAAATGTTCAACAAATTTTAACTAAGATAAACACAAAAAGATTCATAATGAGAAAAATTATAAGCAAAGTTTTGAAAGTCACAGACTAGTAGATGATCTTGAAAGCTTAAAAAGAAAAGCTATGTGTCATTTATATGGGTTCTTCTGTCAGATAATCAGTGAATCTACCTTCAGGAATCTTGCTGGCCAGAAGGGACATGGGTAATATTGTCAATGTGCTGAAAGAACAAAAAATTTTAAGCAATAATACTATATCCAGATACACTATTTATCACAATGAAGAAAAAGCAAAGTCTTTTCATGATGACCACATACTGCAACAGCATATCACCACTAGGACTGCACTACAAGAAATGCTAAAGAGAGATTTTCTCATGAAAAATAAAGTCATGCTAAATAGCATTGCAAAATTAGATGAAAGTACATAACTCTTTGGAAAAGAAACATGCAAGCACAAAAATAAAATTCTGATGAATTCAAATGATGGTTCAGAAAACATACGTAATTATGTAATATAATCAAAAAACAAAAGACTAAAAATATGCAAAAACCTTTGTTAATGATATATAATATAAAAAGATATTAGTGACATCAATAATATTAAGTTGAGGCAGAAGGAAAGAGAAAGAATGTTCGTATGCAATTGAAATTAATTTGTTGCTGGCTGGGCATGGTGGCTCATGCCTGTAATCACAGCACTTTAGGAGGCCGAGACGGGAGAATCATGAAGTGAGGAGATTGACACCAGCCTGGTCAACATGGTGAAACCCCCCATCTCTACTAAAGATACAAAAAATTAGCTGGACATAGTGGTGGTCCCCTGTAATCCCAGCCCCTGGGGAGTCTGAGGCAGGAGAATCACTTGAACTCAGGAAGCAGAGGTTGCTGTGAGCTGAGATTGCACCATTGCACTCCAACCTGAGCGACAGTGTCAGAATCCATCTCAAAAGAAAAACAAAAGGTTTTATGCAATCCCCATGGTAACTGCAAGAAAAACATTTACAGAGATACACACACACACACAAATACATTAAAGCATGCCACTATAAAAATCAACACAGAAGGGAAGATTGAAAGGAGTGGGTAAAGGGGATCACATAGCTATGAAAATCAGAGAAAACAATGACAAAATTAAGTTCTTCAATTTCAAAAAGATATCTTAATATTTATGAACTAAACTTTTCAATCAAAACATGTAAATTGAATAGATGGATTAATCAACAACAACTTTATCCTTTCCATAAGTGACTCACTTTAGATCTAATGTCAAAACTAGACTGAAAGTAGTAAGATCAAAATTGACTTTTGATGTAAATTGAAATCCTATGAGAGCAGTGCTGGTCACAGCTGTGTTAGGCAAAATATATTTCAGTCATAGTTCATAAAACACACTTTAAGTAGTCCGGGCATGGTGGCTCATGCCTGTAATCCCAACACTTTGAAAGGCCAGTGTGGGTGGATCACAAGGTCAGGAGATGGAAACCATCCTGGCTAACACGGTGAAACCCTATCTCTACTAAAAATACAAAAACATAGCTAGGAATGGTGGTGGGCACCTGTAGTCCCAGCTACTCGAGAGGTGAGGCAGGAGAATGGCGTGAACCCACGAGGCGGCGCTTGCAGTGAGTTGAGATCCTACCACTGCACTCCAGCCTGGGCGGCAGAGGGAGACTCCTGCTCAAAAATAAAAATAAACTTTTAGTCTAAACTGTCACAGGAGACAAAGAAGAGCATTAAATAATAATAAAAGGGCTCATTCACTTAGAACTTATGAAATTTTATTATATATATGTGTGTATATATATATATATACACATAAATTTTTCACACCAGTCTTTCCAAATGTACAAAGTAAACATTGAAATAATTATTACAATAGACAAAAAAAGGTAGAATACTTTAATTCAAACTTTTGATAATGAATAGTAAAGCTAGCCTAAATATTAATAAGGAAACAGAAATTTTGAAAACTCTAGAGAAAAATTAGATCTAATGAGAATATACAGAATACACAACAACAGAAGAACACAATTTTCTCAATAGTTTATAAAACATTCTCCTAGATACAAAACCTATTAGGCCACAAAACAAGACTTAATAATTTTTTAAGAATAGAAATCTTAAAGACTATTATTTCTGATCAAAATGGAATAAAACTAGAAATTGATAACAGAAGAAAACAAAAATATCAGCACATATGGAAATTAAACAACTCACTTTTGAGCATGCTTGTGTTCAAGGGTTGTAAGACTTAATATTGTGAAAATGTTCATACTTCCCAATGAACTACAGATTCAATGCAATCCCTTTTAAATTAATTTTTTTTTCAGGAGTAGGAAAAGTAACCAACAATTATATGGAATCTCAGGGACAAAAAAAAGAGCCCAAAAATGTTTAAAAAAAGAAACAATGTTATTGATGTCACCTTTTCTGATTTCGAAGCACATTACAAAGCTACAGTAATAAAAACAGTTTGGTTCTGGCATAAAGACAGACAAGTTTTCCAATAAAACACAATGTAGCACAGATGAAAACCTTGCACATATGGGCAAATAGTTAATGGAACACCTATATTCTTTGAAGCATTATTCACAAAGGCCAATATTTGAAAGCAAAACAAACTTTTTTCACCAAATAAATGAATAAATACAATTTGTCATATAAAAGTAATGGAAAACTACTCAGCCTTTAAAAGCAGAAAATCTTGTAACATCCACAATAAAGATAAACCTGAAGCACATGATGCTAACTAAACTTATCCACAATAAAACAGATACTTTATGATTCCACTTACATGTAATATCGAAAGTATTGAAACTTTTAAAAACAGAAAATGGAATCGTTTTCATCAGGAGCCTGGTGGTAAAAAAAAACATGGGTATTATTAATTTATATTGAGTTTTAGTTTTGCAACAGAAAAAGTTTTACAGATATGTTGCATAACAACGTAAATACACTTAACATGGCTAAACTGTATAAGAAAAAATATTTAAGATTCTCAATTTTATGTTACATATTTTTACCACAATTAAAATTAACAATGACACCTGAGGGCAGGTGGCGCAGGCCTGTAATCCCAACACTCTGGGAGGCCAAGGTGTTCAGATAACTTGAGATTAAGAATTCAAGACCAGCCTGGCCCCATTTCTACTAAAAATACAAAACTTAGCCAGGCATGGTTGTCCATGTCTTTAATCCCAGCTATTCAGGAGGCTGAAGCAGGAGAATTGCCTTAACCTGGGAGGTGGAGGTTGCAGTGAGCTGAGAGTGTGCCACTGCACTTCGGGTGACAGAGCAAGACCGTGTCTTAAAAATAAATAAGACATCTAACCTACCTTCAAACCACAAAACAGTTTCTTTCACATTAAGATATTATAAGATAAAGATGTTGAAATTAAGACAATTATTTCCATGAATACTCACCTAGACAGAATCAATTATTGGCCACCAGCCAGGAAGAAAAATATACAAATCATAAACAAAATAGGCGTAACGTTTATACAAGCAAACAAACACTTAGATAATTATATTGAAAAAGGAAGTAGGGCTGATTCATAGTTGACTTTTGCCTCACACTGTATTAAGATGTACAGAGTTGACAATTGTCATACAAAATTATAATATATAAATTAAAACTAAAAACAGTAAACTGATGTAAGGTGGCCTACCCTAAAAAATGAAACAAACAGATACAAAATTGCAAACAAAGTTAAAATTAACATTAGCCCCCAAAATTCTGATTTGAATGCTGCAATTCAAAACCATAATAAATAGGTAGAAGCTAGAAACACAATTGATGTGAGGCAGCCTACTCTGAAAAATACAGAAATATAAAATACAAAACTTAATGAAGAGCAACTTTAACCCATAAAATCCTCAATAAACAGAGAAAAAATTCTAGATAACTACAATTTTCAACTCTAACTGTGCATCCATGAAAAGCATGAATTTTTAATTGTTTGATACAGTTAAGGCAACAACATTTCAAAGAAAACATATTATAATTATTCATAAAGCTTTGATGAGAAAGTTTTAAAAAATAAGCATTTAAGTAATACTAGAGAAACTTCTAAATTATGCTACTGATACATTGATATATTGCTGCTTTGTTTTTCCACTTATTTTTTATTTTTTATTTTTTTTTGAGACGGAGTTTTACTCTTGTTTCCCAGGCTGGAGGGCAATGACGTGATCTCAGCTCACCACAACCTCCGCCTCCCAGGTTCAAGCTATTCTCCTGCCTCAGCCTCCTGAGTAGCTGGAATTAGAGGCATGTGCCAACACGCTCAGCTAATTTTGTATTTTTAGTAGAGACGAGGTTTCTCCATGTTGGTCAGGCTGCTTGTCTCAAACTTCTGACCTCAGATGATCCGCCCGGCTTGGCCTCCCAAAGTGCTGGGATTACAGGCATTAGCCACCGTGCCCGGCCCATTGCTGCTTGTCTTACAAAGTGGTGAGGCTGTAATCTAGCCTTTAGAAGAAAAGTCTTACATTTCTAAATACAATAACTATATATATTTTAAATACAGTATAAAAATTGATACATAAAGTAATATTGGGAATAAGTTGTGCTACAATTCAGGTAAAAATTGAGGAAACTGGAAGAAAATGCTACTAATCACATTGTTCCTAAAGTCAATGAAACATACAAGACAAATATTTTAATAAATTATATAATTTATATATAACATATACATTTGAGAATGTTGTATTATTTTATTTATATATTTATTTTTTGAGGTGGAGTCTCACTCTGCTGCCCAGGCTGTTGTGCAGTGGAAGGATCTTGGCTCACTGCAACCACTTGAAACTCTGTCTCCCAGTTTCAAGTGGTTCTCTTTCCTCAGCCTCCCGAGTAACTATGATTACAGGTGCATGCCACCACACCTGGCCAATTGTTGTACTTTTAGTAGAGTTGGAGTTTCACTATGTTGGCCAGGCTGGTCTCAAACTCCTGGCCTCGTGATCTGCCCACCTCTGCCTCCCAAAGTGCTGGGATTACATGTGTGAGCCACCATGCCAGGCCTTGAACATACTATTGCAGAACTTCTGAAACTAAGATTACAGACAAATTATAGACATATGGCAATTCAGAAAGTGAAAACGCTGTCATGATATTCTTGTTGTTAAAGAAGACAGAATCACAAAATAATAAGTGAGAAATAAGGTAATAATTGGAAATTCAATGTATGTAGAGCAATGTTCTAATTTCCCCTATGGGAAAAGTTTTTGTAAGGAATCCATAAAATGAGTACATACAATAAACCACCCTACAATAGACACTGTTGGCATATAGAGTTTAAATTTTTAAGATTAGGTCTTGATAAGAAAAAATAATTCTCCATAAAAATTTTTTTTATATTTAACAAGATACTTTTGCACATAAAGATTTTCCATCAAATTTTTTTGTGGAATTATGTTTTAAACCTTCATAGGATATGAAATTATAAAGCAGAAAACATGTGTCTTCTCTCTCTGGTGTTCCTGGAATTTCTTTTTTTTATTGTATAATCCCATTTATATGAAATATCCACAATATGCAAATCCATACAGACAGAAAGCAGACTGGTAACTGCAAAGGGATGAGGAGGAAAGAATAGAGAGTGACTGCTAAAGGGTATAGGATTTCCCTTTATCATCACTGCTTCCCCCACAGTGGTGACAGTCATAACCTTGTTAATAAGCTAAAAACAAATGGATTGTATATTTCATTTATGTTTGTTTTTAGATTTGAAGGTCTCACTATGTTGTCTAGGCTGTTCTTAAACTCCTGCCTCAAGCAATTCTCCACCTCAGCCTCCCCAGCTGCTGGGATTACAGGCCTAAGCCACCATATCTAGTTCTGATTATACACTTCAAAATTGTATATTTTATTGTATGATATGTATATCTTGGCTAAAAAAAAAAAGAACAGGGAGTTCTGTACTGATATGATATAATCTCCAAATATATTAAGTAAAAAAAGAGAGGTACAGAATAGTGTGTGCAATATACTACTATATTCTTAAAAAAATTGTACACACATATGTATACACTGTCCAGGCATAAAGCCTCTCAAAAGACATACGGGAAACCAGTAACATTATTTCCTGAAGTGAAGAATCCTAGAGCAACTGTGGATATTGTGGTCTGGAAGGGAGACCTAACTTTTCAACATGCTCTTTTGTACCTTTTAAATTTTGTATAGAGTACAACACTTCCCTTACTCTCTAATTTGAAGAAAGAAAAAAAGAATACTGTGATGCTTTCTCTTTAGTATTTAGTTTTATTTTAAGAGATCATCTGCTTTTTTTCTGTAATAAACTTAAAACATATCCACCCATTTTGTCAGATTATTTATTTCTTAGCAATTTGTTTTAAACTTACAGTTTTTGTCTCAATCCTTAGTAATACTATATTCATTATATTTCAGATGTTTAGGTTTCTCATGGAGAAAAAGAAACACAGGCATACACTTCTATACTATCCACCTGCTAGTCCTGCAACATGATTTCAATAAAGTGTTACTGATCCTTGAACAATTTCTATGATGTCGGCAAAGTAATATCAACAAGAGTGATTGTAAAGTAGCTGGCCTTATAAGTCAAGAGTTATGATATTTGATCCACTGTTCAATCCATTTCTAGATCTGATCTAGATTATTTTCCTTTTTATTTTTATTTATTTATTTATTTATTTATTTTGAGACGGAGTCTTGCTCTGTCACCCAGACTGGAGTGCAGTGGTGTGATCTCAGCTCACTGCAAGCTACACATCCCAGGTTCACGCCATTCTTCTGCCTCAGCCTCCTGAGAAGCTAGGACTGCAGGCACCCACCACCATGCCCCGGCTAATTTTTTTTTTTTTTTTTTGTATTTTTACTAGAGATGGGGTGACACCGTGTTAGCCAGGATAGTCTTGATCTCTTGACCTCGTGATCCACCCGCCTCGGCCTCCCAAACTGCTGAGATTACAGGCGTGAGTCACTGCACCCAGCCAATCTGATCTACATTATTTTCTAGCTCTTCTGGTATATTGTTGGGCAACTGATGTACAATTTCTTCCTTGTGGGATGTTGTGGCTTCTTCATAAAGAACTTGAATAATCTCACACTGAATATTGTCGTTAGAGTCTTCTCATTATAGCTCCTTGTTTCAAGTCTTTCATACAATACGTTGGTATCTTTCATCAGCAAAAAAAACTATATGAAACCAGCCTTTAGGGAAGAAATCACAACCGCGGTATTCAACAATAACTCCACTTTCTCTCATTTGGCTATCTAACTCATCAACTACTCTGTCTTCATCTAAAATGGGACAATCATACTCTTCATCATAGCCATCAAACAATTGCTCTTCTCAAGGTAAATCACCCACATCAATGTATTTCAGTCCTGATATCGATGCAAGTTCTTTGCCAAGTGTGGTTTTTCCAACCCCTGGTGTACCGGTGAGCAGGATGTTCACAAGCAATGATGGCTTGCCGCAACAGCTCCAAGCACCTTGCTCACATGACCTTTACACTACTGTTCTTGGAATTTCTAAACCAATTCCCGATGCCTCCCAATGCCTTCACAACTCCCTTCACACACTTTTGACTTGATGCACCACATATTTATTAAAAAATTGCATAATGTAGAGGTCTCCAGAAATGTGCACAGATTTCCCCAGATTCCCAAAATTAATGAACACTAGTCAGATCATGTAGGTTCTTACAGATTCTGGGAGGACTTTGGTTTTCAGTATGAATGCACTGGAAGATTCTGGGAGGGAGAAAAGAAGCCATAGAAGATTGAAGAGCATAGTAAGCATGGGACAGGAACATGTTTCTCTGTGACAGCAAGAAAAATAAAATTAGGCTTTTCTAAAACAATTTCCATTGCAACAGAGATGACCAAACCCTGTTTAAGCTCTGTCTTTCTCTGTGACCTTTGGACCTCTCCCATGTGTTACCTGCTCATTTATTTTCACCTTGCTTTGTGTATGGCTGTTGCCTCCTCTCTTTTCACACTGCAGGAATTTTTTCTTTGCTACAGACTTTCCACCAGAGTTTTTTTTTTTTTCCCTTCCCCGCAATAGTAAGTGGGCTCACTGGAAAATGCCCAACTTTCAGCATCTTCCTCAGGAGAGAATTAATGCTGTAGAGTATGTGTTGAAATGTTTGTCTTTTTGAGATATTGCCTAATGACTAGATTCTGTCTTTCCTGACATGGAGTGCTGAAGGACATGATGGACTCATACAGATGACAGTTGTGTCTGATGACAAGAAAGAAAATTGCAGCACTAGAGAAACTGCAATACCACAGACAGTCAACTGGGGAAGAAAATAGCTAATCAATCTAAAAACAACGAAACAAATTCTCTTTAACTGAGAAATACACAAAGATCCAGAGAAGACATATCTGAGAATGCATCTGTGAAGCACCCAGAATCTATAGCCTGGCTGATTGCTGTCAATATCACCCTTTACTAAACCAGTTTTGTTGTTGTTGTTGTTGTTGTTGTTTACTTGAGAAAGAGTTTTGCTTTGTCGCCCAGGCTGGAGTGCAGTGGAGTGATCTCAGCTCACTGCAACCTCCATCTCCCGGGTTCAAGTGATTCTCTTGTCTCAGTCTCCTGAGTGGCTGGGACGAGAGGTGCACCACAACGCCCAGCTAATTTTTTTGTATTTTCAGTAGAGACGGGCTTTGCTATGTTAGCCAGGCTGGTCTCAAACTCCTGGCCTCCAGTAATCTGCCCATCTCAGCTGCCCAAAGTGCTGGGATTACAGGCATGAGCTACCGTGCCCAGCCATGCCAGGCTTTAAACACTAGATTTGATGGATATTTTATAATTTTCCAGATCTTATAAAAAAATTACAAGGCATATGGAGAAGGTGGAAAATATACTTCACTGGAAGAAACAGAATAAATATCCAGAAGTTGAATCTTAAGAAATGAAGATTTTTGCATATCTGATAAAGAATTAAAAATAATTAAGCATTCTCAGTGAACAAAAATGAAACAAAAATAAAAATTGAATAACATTTAAAAATCATAAATGACCGAAATGTGATATCAACAAAGAGATGAAACCTTTTTTCTAAAAACCCAACAGAAATTGTGGCATTGAAGGATCCAATAACTGGCATTTGCAAATTCACTGCAGAGACACAACAGCAAACAATGGAGCAAAAAAAGAATCAGGAAATTAAATATATATTATTCACAAATATTTAGGCCTGGAAACTAACTTTTGAAAAAAATGGAAGAAATAAGGGTTAAATATGAGACTTACTGGACACTATCAAGTAGACCAATATATTCAGAGAAAGAGTCTTATGAAAAGAATATGGGAAGAAAATGACATAAATGTTATCTGGGAGAAAAAGAGGGCATGCTGAAACCTTACACATATCAGCGATGAAACAAAAAATCCTAACAACCAAGAATAATTGACCTGGAAAAAACTGTACTTCAAAAATTAGAAAAAAATAAAGCCTTTCAAAGTTTAAAATAAAAAAAACTAAGGTTGCTTACTACTAGAATAACCCTAGAAAAAAATGCAAAAGACAGTCAATTATGTTGAAACATTAAATGATGCTGGACAGCATCATAAAATGATATGAAAATGTAAAGCTCTCTGTTAATATAAATATATACACAGATACAAAATTTGCTATTGTTATAATAATGGTGCATAAAATTCTTAAATCTCTGTGAAAATGCATACAATATATGGAGATATAATTTGTAACATTAATAATAGAGTGGGGGAAGTAAAAATGTATATATTTTGTATGCTGTTAACTTGAAGTTGAAGGCAAAAGCTGTTTGCCCTGGGGACCTTAGCACTGGGCAAGGGATGAGGCAAAGCTGCCATTTTGTCTACCTTAGTTGTTCCATCTCCCCCTACTCTGCATAGGGATTTTTCTTGGTCTTCAGGAATAGTCAGTGTGGCCAGGCTCTGTTCTGCACACACAGTCAGGTGTAGGTAGGTGTGGCATGTACAGAGGGGGCCTGGGATTCTAAAAATAATTAAATATGCAAAAAGTGGAAATCTGAGAATTTTGGGCATGATTCTCAGGACTTTGGGCTGGGGAAACAGTAAGTCCTTGCTTCCAGCCATGTGGTTTCTCATCAGAGTTGTTGGTGCCTTCTCCCTGCAGTTGTCCCTTAAGGAGATGTTGCAGGAGATTTAGCCGGTGCTGATGGTCCATGAAGAAATGTGTCACTGCACCTCCTTCTCACTGCACCTGGTTAGCAACATGCCAAAGCACTTCCCAGGGCGGCAAAACAGTGAGGAGCTGCAGGAGGGCTCAGGGCTGTGTATGAGGGAAGGCTGGTTTGGAAGTTGGGTAGACTGCCTTGGGGAGGGCCCCAAAAAAGAAGGGCCAGGCAGCACTTCCCCAGTCCTCAGAGGTCTTTGTGTCACAGATAAGCATGTGAATGTAAGAACAGAGTTGTAATTCTAAAAAATTCAGGCAGTACAAAGCCAGGCTTGATATCAGCCCAATCAAATTCTATAAAAGTAAATGATGTCTTAGAAAAAAAAAAAACTTAAAAAGCTTCACAGTATTTGAGTGGAGAAATCTGTCCAGTGCAGCACCAACTGCTGTGGTGAGATTCACCTGGTTGTAAAGCAAAATCTCTCATGTATTCATGTTCTCTGGGGAACAGCCACTTATGTTCCCAGGGTCTACCTTCTTGCTAAGAGCAATTGTGGAAAAGAATTGTAGCTCAATGGTGCCCATAGTTGATCACAGGAACTTTCCCCTTTCCCCAAACAGTCACCATTAAACTTCAGTGAAACACACACTGGAAGACCGTCTGAAGTAGGAGGTCCTGGGGAGTCCTCAGCACACCCCTTCATGAGGGCTGCCCAAAAAGGCAGCTCTAAACGCTCCTTCAACCCAAGACACTAGTGCAGAAAAAGCAGTTAGCCCTGTCGGCTCAAGACCCACCTGTGCTTCAGAGGCATTTGGCAGAAGATTCTTTGTAAGAAATGATCCCTGCCCACTAGCAGACAGGAGTGTGTGTTTGTGTGAGTGTGTGTGTGTGTTGAAATTAGAACCCCACCTTATGTGTTCATTATGGAATTTGAAAATGGAAGCCTAAAGTTGAAAATTAAAATCACCCATGAAAGCATCTTGCAAACTATTTTCTGTGCTAGATGCGATGTTTTAGGATACAAGGCCCTGGTCACATCCTACTCCCTCTCCCTGAAAGAGCTACACACACTACTCAAGGCATGCTTCCACATGAACCACGTCCTAGAGCAGCTTAAGAGCCTGAACCCATCTGCTGCCTTCAGCAGGGCTGACTAAAGCTGCTTGTTCTTCCCGAGCATATTCTCCAATGACCTGAGAGGTGGAGGAGACATTGGGGCCAGGATTGAAAAGAGGGAAGGGGAGCATGGAAGCCAGAGGCTGAGGACCAGGTTTTCCCACCTGGAGGGGTCTGGCCTAGCGGCACTCAAACCAGGGTCAAATTTAGGTGGAGACAGCTGGCCTTGGGTTGCCCTGTGCTGACCACCAGCCTCGAGTTCCTCAAACAGTAGGAAGTGAAAGAATGGCTTGGAGATGAGCCTCATTGACCGTTTGCCACCTGAGTACATCTTGCCAGGGTCCCAAGAGGGACCACTGTGTCTCCAGAGCCATGACTGGAAGGCGGAACTCCCAAAGGGGGCAAAGAAGAGGGTCCTTGGTGAAGTGAAGAGCTTATTTCTACTTGACCATTCCTGAAGGGCTTTAGTGCCTAAAAGTGCCCAGCATGAGCAGCTGGAACCCACTTCCTAGAAACTGCAAGATGCAAGGGGACCTCATATACCTCTTTGTAATTACAGACAAGGACCAGAAGGGCCCCATCACTGCATCCCCATGGGACTTTTACTGGATCCAGTAAGTCCCTGCCAGCTCCCCACAGGCTCCTGGTATGTCACTTGTTCTGGGCCTGTGGACAGACAACCAGGACACTTGTTCAGTGCCCACTTCCTCCTTGTAGGCCTACAGCCTATTGCTCAACCCCAAGCTCACCAGCCTTTGCTTCCTAAGCCATTCGCCACTGGAGCTGCTCAAGTACCACAGCCTGAACGTCACAAAACACTTTGTCATGCCATGAAAGAAAAGGTAAGGCTGCCAGGCATGGTGGCTCGTGCCTGTAATCCCAACACTTTGGAAGGCCAAGGAGGGCAGATCATGAGGTCAGGAGTTTGAGACCAGCCTGGCCAATATGGTGAAACTCCATCTCTACTAAAAATGCAAAAAATGGCTGGGCATGGTGATGCATGCCTGTAGACACAGCTGCTCGGAGACTGAGGCAGGAGAATTCCTTGAACCCGGGAGGTGAAGGTTGCAGTGAGCTGAGATCACATTGATTCACTCCAGTCTGGGTGACAGAGTGAGACTTCTTCTCAAAAAATAAAATAAAATAAAATAAAATAAAATAAAATAAAATAAAATAAAATAAAATAAATAAATAAAATAAAATAAAATAAAAAAATAAAATAGTAAAATAAAATAAAAGTCACTGTTTCATCTCCCCCGACTTGTGTCATGTTACAGGGGCTTATTGGATGAACCAGCCAGCCCAAACTCCAGAGTTTCTGCCCAAACAATCTGTCCCCACTGCTTGAGTCCCCTCTAGGGAGCTGTCAGTGTGACAGGGGGTATCTCTGGAAGTGGTGGCCATTTGCTTCTATCTGACCTCAGGGCAGCTTCTCAGGGCAAGAAGATCCTAGAGCAGATGGAAGTCTCAGAGAAGAAGCCTATGGCCAGGTTCTTGGCTCGGTCAGCTCTGTATCTTCCTCTCTCCTGTTTGTGCCATGGACTGTGTGCACACAGAGAATGCCCGCACCTTGAGGCTGAACTATGAGGAGAACCTTCCTGAACAGGGGCAGGCAGACTCATCCTGCCCTCAGTGGGAACCCCCTTCTTCTGGGTACTAGACAGAATTCTGTGCACTTTCCTGGAGGCTCCATGCTGGATCTGTTCATTTGGAAGTTTGAGGCTGTCCATAGGGAGGTAACAAAAGAGACTTCTCCTCCATCTGGAAAAAAAAAGAAAGAAAGAAAAGGTAGACTTCTCAGAGCAACTTGTGGGGCACAGGCTGAGCCCTTGCCTCCCTCCCTGGTCCCTCTATGGTCCCAGGACTGAAACAAGGAGCTGCCGACAATGAGGGAATTGCTCTGCAAGAACGGCCTGAGTGGCTGCTTCAAGAAAGAACCACAGTGAAAGTGCCTACAGCCCCTAGTGACTGACTGGCAGCCTCAGGCCCACCTGCCATCTGCAGGCAGGTTTTCTTGCTGACAGAATGAAAGCAAGGAAAGCAGGAATGAGCCCAGCCCTCTCAGTCACCCTGAAGGCTGCCTGGGGTTCCCTGCAAGGCCTTCTACCCTTCTGCTTCTTGGCAAATGACCCAGGCGTCTTTTTCTGGCCTTCGAGACTTTGATTCTCTGGAAGAAGACCCTACTTTTCACTAGGCTTAGTGTCCAGGGCCAGCCAGCTCCCCACCTTCAGTAACAATCAATGGGCTCTCACCTGGGCACACACTGCCCAACCTTGGCCCTTCTAAGGCAGGAGCTCATTTGTCTTGCAGGTTCAGCTTGCTAGGGCTTAAAAGTTATCATTGCTGTTATTAAGATAGAGAAATTAGGGGGAAAGAGTTGTCTTAAGAAATTTCCCCTAATCTTACCTTGGAGATCATCGGCACAGGCAAGGCTGCTGAGGATGTGGGGGGAGAGGACCCAGCCTGTCCAGCCAGCTGGTCCTTGCCAGAGGTGGCTCATGACCCATCCCCTGAGAGAAGCAGGCAGACATCCCAGCAAGGAGCTGGGGTGTATAGATCAGGGCAGCCCAGGCACACTGATGGTGGCTTGGCACTACCTCCCATCAAGAGGTTTCACCACAGCTGACCCTTGGATCCAGGGGGTGATTTACAATGTGTGCAAGGCAGTCAGCTCCATCAGCTGTACAGCCTTCAACATTCACTTCACCTTGGACATCTCACCAGAAAGCATTGAGGACTGACCAATGCAGAAGCTCTGCAAAGTGAGATAGAGCATCGTGGGGTGGGGGATCTGGGGCCTGTCTGCTCATCTGATAATTGCTTCCTGAGGGTGTGCTCTGGAACAAAACAGTGACTGTTTTCATGTTTGTCTGTTTATTTATCAGTTTTAAATATCCTAATATTTCATTTATAGTAGTTTCTGTCTTGTATTTGTGTATTGGTAAAAATTTTATTAGAAGAAAGAGGGCTTAAGACAATATTTTAGAAGGTCTTAAGGGGGCATAGACTTTCATGTCAAAACAGCTACTGTTGACCTCTTTTTGCTACCTTTGTACAAAGTATACACAGAAAGTGCAGCCAGAGGTGATGAGGCCAAGTGTGTAGAGCAGAGCTACCTGGGCTTGCTTGCTGGTCGGCAGTCAGGTGGACACTGGCTGTGAGGTGGTACCCACCTGGATCTACACCCTCCACCCCCTCTCCTGAGTAACCAACACAAGGCAGTGCTAATTAGTGGGTGAGTGATAGGCATCGGGCACCCCAATACCACCTGGGAAGAATAGAACGCCATCTGGGCTGGGGCTGTGGCGGGGCGCAGGGGCTGTGGCTGCATTGGCTTGTTATGGCACCACCCACAGATGCATCTGCACTGTGCTGCTTCTCCAGCAGTCAGCTGCCCATGGTCCTGAGCCCGTCATGCCATGCCTGCTACCTCACACTGCTTGTGTTTGAAAAAAACATCCTGAGATGGTGCTGCTGGATGTGACCACTGGCAAGAGGACAGCATCTTTGTCCTAGGGGATTAGGAGCTGACCAGATTGCTCCTGACTGCCTCTAGAACAAGTGGGGGCTGGTGCTGCAATTAACAATGCCTCCAAAAAGATATGTTTGCAATGGCTCAATGAATATTTGATGCAGAGGCCTACATGAAGACACATGAATGGAGTGTGCGGACCTCAGTTAGCAGCTGAGAAACAGGTGCCTCTCAGGCCTCATCCTCCAACAACTGTGGAACGTGCCCAAGCCATGAGTATATACACCTGGAGTGTATACATCTGGCTGCTGCTTTTGCTGCCACTATCCCCAGGCTCAATATGGTTTAAAATCTGGATTTTAAATAGCAAAGATAAGAGGCTTTTCTGTGTCCTGGAATAGGAAGCCAGAGATCTGTGTAGGGCTGGCACTGGGTGCACATTAGTTTTGTGACATGATGAGAGCTGCAGTGGTTTTGTTAATCGTGATAGGCCTGGGCTGGTTGCAGCTCTGAGTGATGGGGAGGGAGTCAGCAATGGTGGTCATGTAGACATCCAGGTGCCCAACTTTGGCCTGCCTGCCCTCAGACATAGCAAGAGGCACCACCACAGGCCCTGACTTGCCTCCCTACTCCTTGCATGCCAGATGGGAATACCTGAAAGCTACAATCTGAATGTATTCTTCTGCCATTTTGACCTGAGCTGCCTAACACACAGTGTGTGTGGGGGGTGAAGGGCCTGGGGGAAAGCAGGGCTGGATCATGGATCCTGGTGGAAATTTAGAGATACAGGAGTGGTTGTCACCTCTCTGTGGAGCCCAGCTCCCTTCCTGATCCTTGCCACACAGCCCCGTCTGCAGAGACCAGGTCTGGCAAGTTTGGGGATCCCTCAGACCCTGGGCTACTCCCTGTCAGTCCTGTCTGTGCTCTTTCCCTTTCCTGCTGGCAGAGCCCAACATGGAGGAGGAGGCTGCCGCCCTCTGAGCCTGAGGAAGCTGTGTCTGACTGGGGCTTCTGTCTGGGGTTTTGCAAAGAGCTACTTTTGAATATGGCCTGTTCAGATACCTTGTTTCAAAGGAAGTGAGGGTGAACTAGCAAGTGCAGCAACTCCACACTTGATAAGTAACTTTTTCTTGTCTCTAAACCATCACATTTTCATTTCACATTGGAATAAAGTAAGTGAAACCTGCCACACCAGCCTCACCCGTGTATTCTGTAACCCAGACTCATTTGGTTGTGAGGGCTGTTGTCAGTAATCGTATGAAAAGAAGAATATGTATAAATTAGATCAAAGGTAAAATTATGCTTATAATGTCATTTGTGTGGGTGATAAGAGGGTGGACTAGCAGGCACTCAGTTGGAGTTTACTCACCTGTCGTTTACCAGACTCATGACTGTAGCTCTGGTGAACATCACCTGACACTGGTGACAGAAGAGAAAAGGCCAGTGTGAAGGCTAGGTGGGGGAGAGGTGCCAGGCTGTGGGGCTAGGTTTTAGAGTCATCTGGACACTCTTGGAGAGCTAATGAGATGGGAGGAAGGCTGTCCCCCAGGTGAACCTTACTACTGGAGCCTATGGGCTCACGGTGGGGGAGGTGTGTGGGGGTGGCCTGTCCCTATGAGAAGAAGAGTTTACAGCTTTTACAGCTGGTGGCTGATGCTCAGCAATCCCTCTGCAGAGCAGGCAGGTCATCAGCCATGTGTATAGCTGAATGTCTTTTGAAGTGTTTAGAGAGTGCTCTATGTCTTAGAAATTCCTTTCCCTTGGCCTTGTCCAGTGAACACGGCTCACATGGCTAACACCACTTCTTGAGATGCCTTCACCATGCAAAGCTGAGAATGGATTGGGTTTAGTTACCATTGTGCCTCCTCCTCACCTGAGAGGCCTATTTTCTTTGGTTGATTCCTTAAGTGTATTAGTGCTGTCACTCACCTTTGGACAACTCAAATGACAAGCGGCTGTTGTTTCATAAAGAAAAAAAAGAAAATGAAGGCTTTGAATGTGAAACCCTCATTTTCTCCTGTCCTTCTCTTAGGTGAAAGATTTTATTTTTTAAAAAAGAGTACATAGTTGTATCCCAGCAGGTGTAGTGTGAGAACTGGTTTGTGCTAGGGTATGGTTTCAGTGTGGATGGGCAATTCTTCAAGATGGAAAACCAAGTCTCACTGAGTTGCTGGAGCCATACCCGCCTATCTCCACATCCCCCACCATGGGCTTTCACTTACCTCCCATGCTTGAATTTTTTAACATACATACTGGTGTGTGTGTATATATATATATATACACACATATATATATATGTATATATATGTATATATACACACACACACACATATACACACACACATATATACACACACACACACATATATACACACATACACACACACATACATACACATACAGGTCTCACTCTGTCACCCAAGCTGCAGTGCAGTGGCTGAATCATGGGACACTGCAGCCTCAAGCTCTTAGGCTCAAGTGATGCTTCCATCTCAGCCTCTCAAGTAGCTAGGACTACAGGCAAGCAACGCTACACCCAGATAATTTGTAAATCTTTTTCTAGAGACTGAGCCAACTTATGTTGCCCAGACTGGTCTTGAACTTCCGGGATCAAGCAATCATCCCACCTTGGCCTCCCAAAGTGTTTAGATTGCAGGTGTGAGCTACCAAACTCAGCCAAAAATATGTTATTTAAAGAACCATTACAATCAAATTATGAGTTATGAGTGCACCATCACTCTCCAGCCTGGGCACCAGAGCAAGACCTAGTATCCAAAATCCAAACAAAATGAAACAAAAAAATACAACCAAATTAAACTTTGAAGATTGTGTCATCTGTGTCCAGCCCTGCCCTCCAAGCTATCACAGTTAAATATAATGGTTATTAAGAAAACGGTTAGATATTAAGAAATTTCTATATGTCCTCCAGCTGAGAATGAGGTATTCTAAATGTGGCCCGAATATTTTCTCACCACTACCTTCAGAATCTAAACTAGCAAATCAAATCAGGACACCTGCAGAGGACAGTCGGTGATTTTCAAATAGAAAGAGAATTACCCCTGTTAATAAGAGTAATACAGTGATTTTCAAAAACAGAAGTCAGACTGAGATGCAGCACAGTCAGGGCACAACTACCCTGGAATAACCTCTTCACACAGTATGGTTGAGGAGCCTTTCTTAGATGAGCAAATTTGGGCAATATAATTCTTGCTTATTTATTCCCAGCCCTGGCTTCCTGCCTGATTCCTAATGGCCACCTCACGATGTGGTCAGCAGTGGGGTGCAGTGTTGTGAGAGAGGGGCTCAGGGATGGGACAAGGGTCTTTCCTGCTTATCAAAATGCTTAAAAAGTTGTGAAAAAGGTTTCCAAATGTTCTACTTCCTACCTTTAAATAGCTGCTAAGATGCATTATACAACAGACTCAGGAAAGGGAAAGAACAAGTGCATTTCAAGTCTCAGCTCACTTCTTAATTAGCTGTGATACTCTGGGCATGTGACTCCAACTATTTGAGCCTGTTTGCCTGTTCACCCAAGACAATCCTAAGCAAAAATCGCAAAGCTTGAGTCATCATGCTACCCAACTTCAAACTATATTACAAAGCTATAGCAGCCAAAACAACTATACAAAACAACAACTACTGGTACAAAACAGATATACACACCAATGGAACAGAACAGACATCTCAGAAATAACACCACACATCTACAACCATCTGATCTTTAATAAACCTTACCAAAACAAGCAAAGGGGAAAAACAATCCCTATTTAACAAATGGTGCTGAAAACCCTGGCTAGCCATTTGCAGAAAACAGAAACTGGATCCCTTCCTTACATCTTATACAAACATTAACTCAAGATGGATTAAAGATTTTTGTTTCATGGGTTATTTTTTGAGATGGAGTCTCACTTTGTTGTCCAGGCTGGAGTCCAGTGGATTGATCTCGGCTCACTGAAACTCCATTTTCAAATAGAAAGGGAAATACCTTTCTAGCAATTCTCTTGCCTCAGCCTCCTAAGCAGCTGAGATTACAGGTGCCCACCACTACATCCAGCTAATTTTTTGTGTTTTTAGTAGAAACGGAGTTTCACCATGTTGGCCAGGCTGGTCTCAAACTCCAGACCTTGTGATTTGCTTGCCTCAGCCTCCTACAGTGCTCAGGTTACAGGTGTGAACCACTGCACCTGGCTGGATTAAAGTCTTAAATGTAAAAACCCAAACCATAAAAACCCTGGAAGAAAACCTAGGCAATACCATTCAGGACATAGGCATGGACAAAGACTTCATCACTAAAACACCGAAAGCAATTGCAACAAAGAAAAATTGACAAATGAGATCTAATTAAACTAAAGAGCTTCTGCACTGCAAAAGAAGCTGTCATCAGAGTGTACAGGCAGCCTACAGAATGGGAGAAAATTTTTGCAATCTATCCATCTGACAAAGATCTAATATCCAGAATCTAGAAGGAACATAAATTCACAAGAAAAAAAAAAAAGAAAAGAAAACCATGAGAAAGTGGGCAAGGGATATTAACAGACTCTTCTCAAAATAAGACATTTGGCTGAGTGAGGTGTTTCGGGCCTGTAATCCCAGCACTCTGGGAGGCTGAGGCAGGAGGATCATGAGACCAGCCTGGCCAACAAGGTGAAACCTCGTCTGTACTAGAAATACAAAAAATTAGCTGCGTCTTTGGGTGGGCCCGTGTAATCCCAGCTTATCAGGATGTTGAGGCAGGAGAATCACTTGAAGCTGGGAAGCAGATATTGCAGTGAGCTGAGACCCTGCTACTGCACTGCAGCTTGGGTAACAGAGCAAGACTTTGTCTCAATAAATAAATAAATAATAAAAAAAACATTTATGTGACCAAAAAACATAAACCTCATTTTCACTGGTCATTAGAGAAATTCAAATCAAAACCACAATGAGATACCATCTCATGCCAGTTATAATGGCAATTATTAAAAAGTCAGGAACCAACAGATGCTGGTGAGGCTGTGGAGAAATAGATACACTTTTACACTGTTGGTGGGAGTGTCAATTAGTTCAAACATTGTAGAAGACAGTGTGACAATTCCTCAAGGATCTAGAAACAGAAATATCATTTGACCCAGCAATCCCATTACTGGTTATATACCCAAAGCATTATAAATCGTTCTACTATAAAGACACATGCACACGTATGTTTATTGCAGCATTGTTTACAATAGCAAAGACTTGGAACCAACCCAACCGCCCATCAATGATAGACTGCAGAAAGAAAATTAGGCACATATACACCATAGAATATTATGTAGCCATAAAAAGATGAGTTCCCGTCCTTTGCAGGGTCATGGATGAAACTGGAAATCATCATCCTTAGCAAACTAACACAGGAACAGGAAATCCAACACCACATGTTCTCATTCATAAGTGGAAGTTGAACAGTGAAAACACATGGACACAAGGAGGGAAACATCACACACGGGCCTGAGAATGGGCATCAAGAAGAGGGAGAGCATTAGGAGAAATAGCTAAAGTGTGTGTGGCTTAAAACATAGATGGTGGGTTGATAGGTGCAGCAGAGGGGCACGGTGGCTCATGACTGCAATCCCAGCACTTTGGGAGGTGGAGGGGTGGATCACCTGAGGTTGGGAGTTTGAGATAGGTGCAGCAAACCACCATGGCACATGTAAACCTATGGAACAAACCTGCACGTTTTGCACATGTATCCCAGAACTTAATTAAAAAAAAAAAAAAACAGAAAGGCACTAAGGCTGAGGGGCAGTGGGGGTAGGGGCAGGAGTGGGGGTAGCGGCGGGAGTGAGTGGGCCCTGGAACTTTATCTAATCCTTGGCAGTGGCGTGGGAACCGTCCAATCAGGCAAGCAGTTGGAGAGAAAGGGAGGGCGTGGCTTCCGGTGTTTGGCGGGAATTTTTTTCTCTCCCTTGCGCTGGAACTTGGGAACTATCTCTCCTCTTCCGCCTTCTCCATGTTGGGAGCTCCAGGCGACTTCCTCACAGTCTCTGTTAATAGCCCTGTAATCTGCAGGTACTTGCCAATGCATAGCTAAGATACCAGGAAATCCTGCAAGCTGTGAAATGGAGAGTATGGGGGTTTGGCATCCCGAGAGAAGAGAGCAGCCTGTAAAACCGGCAGGACTGGCCTCCCCATGGTCAGCTCCAAGTCTCCTGTGCAGCTTGGCTGTCAGTCCCCTGTGGCCACAAGATGGTGGCTGGGCCAGCAGTGGGGATCCCCGCGTCCCACCTCGTGCAGTCCTGTCCTCTCCCTGAGTGGCGTTCTGCTGTGCTCCCACAGCCCTGCAATGGAAGGGCACCATGGATCAATAAGGCTGAGAGGCGAGACAAAGAGGGCAAAAATCTTCTTTATTGAGCTCTCGGGCGAGGTTCACTGGTCCGCAGGGGAAAGGCCAGGGAAGTCATGCTCTACCAAAGGTGCAGTGTGCTTTTATGGATGCTGGGTGAGGATCGGGCGGGGAAGGGGCAGGGTCGGTTGAGTTTTGCCCTTCTGAGTGTGACATGCCCTAGTGGGCGTGCGCGTTAGTCGGGGTGGTGGGAACAGGAAAGGTGAACCCGGAAACGCAGAGTCAGAGTATCCGAGGTGGTGATCGCCATCTTGGAGTCTTCACTGGAGTCCAATCAGTCCAACCTCTTTTTGGTTATAGAAAAGGGACGACAAAATCGTCTGGCTACTTACTGCTGTTAAGGGGCATCGTTGGGGAGGGGGCCTAAATCAGAGGTTGGCAGTTGGATGTAGGGGTGAAGTAACATCTGGTTGAAAGTGACCCTCGTGATTTCTTGTATCCGCTGGTGGAGAAACTGTACTAGAATTGGGGCAAAACACATATTATACAGAGAATTATAATTGGGATAAAGAAAGGGAGCATCTGTTGAAACTACCAGAAAGACCAGGGCAGAGAGGGTCGTAGGAGTGTTTTAACTCCTCTTGGATCTTTTTTTTTTAAAGTTTGTAAATTGGTCTCAACTACCCCTGACTCATTGAGATAATAGCAGCATTCTTCCTGTAACAATAAACATGTCCCTCCTTTTTCTGCCATAAGCAAGTCTAAGGCCCCCCTGTTCTTTGCCATGACCTGTGCTACTGAAGTGATCTGTCACTGTAGGGAGGCCAAGGACTCGGCTGATGCCTCAATGGCCAACTGCAGGCGAGTAGACAGATCTTGAGATGTTTGGATTGAGTGGGTGAGGGCTCCTTTTCTTAGCCCTGATGCCACTAAGGAGGAGGCTAAGGAGATGCCTAGTACTAAGGGTAGGAAAATAGCCCATTTGCTTTTATTTCACGACCTTGGCTCGGTCCAGGCTAGCAGATGGCTAAGTTTGTCCTGACTATATAGGGTCAGGCCAGGGATGAGAGAGACGGGTAAGCACAAGGTGTGATTACCAGTTGAGTTAAGAACTTTAGTTAGCATGGAGTTACACCAGAAGTAGCCTCCGGGAGGTGCTGGGGTGCTGGTAAGCATCCTGGTCTGGTTACACCAAGAGGCATTTGGAGTAGAGTAACAGAACGGGAACTTGTGTCTTGTAGGGGCGGAGAATAGTGGGACCTGTCCTTTTGGGACCGGTGGTATAGGGGTGGATGAATTTCTTGTATAATTAAAGGGGGTAGGGAGAGGAACTGCTACTAAGGGAGGTCTTCTCAGGGCTGCACAGAGGAAGCAGTGGGAGAGGTTTTGTATCCCTGTGGATTGGAGCAATTGTGCACCTTCTGAGATTAAAGTTAACCATGAGAAGGGGGAGGACTTGGCCTGGTCACCTGCCAGTTGAAGCTGGGTGGCAAGCTCTTTCTTGGCTGACTGGATTGAGGAGGCTAAGTCGGATAAACATGTGACAGTGGTTTTAAGGGTCCTGGCAATGCGGATCTTAGCTACTGGATACATAAAAGTTCTGTGCTCATATAGTCCTCCATCTACACTGGAGGCCCAGCAGGGGTCCCAAGGGTCAGAGATTTGGAGGTTAAATCCGTTAAAGCCATCCCATCCTCCAGTGGAGGTATTGACATAGAACATTGGGTCAGATCCTTTTTCAGTACGAGTTAATGCCTCATGGATATTGCACCAGTGCCACGGACAGCCTACATTTTCTTTGACCCAGCTGGTATTGCATTTGGAGTTACTTTGATCATACAGGAAGCAAAGTGCAGGGTTTTTTTCTAGCTGGCCCTAGGGAAGATAATTGTAGACCTAGGAAAGCTATGGGTGCCTGGCACCCTGCTGGCGGGCATGCTGCCATGGCTACTAGTCTAGACGAGACTGCCTGTCCGGAACTCCAATTCTCAGTGAGGGAAAAAAAAAAAAAAAACAGTGAGAAGGAGTTTGAGAGGGGGCTTGTCAAAGCAAACTTCATGTTGGTGAAAGTTCTGGAGGGAGCCTTGCCACACCAGTTCATCTATATAGGACAACAGATTTTCAGGCCAGCGAAGGGTATTAGCAAAAGTAGGGAATGACCAGCTTTCCTTGAGAAGAACCTGAATAAATTGTTGGAGGCTGTCATGCAGAGAATTCATGCAATATTTGATTTAGAGAGTTTCAGTTTGGTTGGGGAGATGGAGGTGACAGTCCAAGTGGCCTGATGTTGTGTTGGTGCCCTCTTAAGATGGGAAATATGCTACCAGGAGGGAAGGCCTATAAGTTTAGCTGCCACTGGTGTTGTAAGAATTACCGTATAGGGGCCTTTCCACTGTGGGGAGAGACCTCTTGCCTGGAGGTCTTTTACTAGTACCTGATCTCCTGGGGTTATTAGGCCAGACTGTCTGGGCTGAATGGTCCGGGCTTTGGAAGGCTGTGGTTGGCATGTTCTCTTAGCAACTCCCTTAACAGGGTGAGGTAGGGCAGGTATGTGCCAAAAGGTGGGGTATTCACAGGGAGCTCTTGAAAGAGGAAGGGGCGCCCATATAGGAGTTCAAAGGGGCTAAGGCCTGTGGGGCTTCAGGGTGCTGCCTGGAGCCGCGCGAGGGCAAAGGGAAGTAAGATTATCCACGATTGCCGTGTCTCAAGAGCCAATTTGATTAGGTGTTCTTTGACAAGGCCGTTGGTGTGTTCACCGTTCCAGAAGACTGCGGATGGTACGGAATGTGTAGCTTCTAGTTAACACCAAGTGTGGTTGTCACCTGTTTGACTATTTTGGAGATAAAAGCAGGCCAAATCTCAGGATTATCTGTTCAATGAGGGTTGAAGCTACTACCTCTGCTGTTTTATGAGTGGTAGGGCAGGCTTTAATCTAACCTGAGAAAGTGTTTACTAAAGTAAGAAGATAACTCGATGTATTTGCTTTAGTAAGGAATAAAGGGAAGGATGGTAGATTATGGGTTCAAGAAAGTTATATAGTGGTCTAGGCGGCAGGGCAGTGAAGGTGTCTGGCAGTAAGTGGAGGGAGTGCCATCAATCCTTATAACAGAGATTAAGGAGGGGTGGCTGGACCTGCTAAAAGATGGCAAAACAGAGTAGGTAGCCCTTGTGTCTAGTAAAAAGGAAATGGACTTACCCACTACCTGAAGCATTACCCTGGGCTCGGCAAGGGTGAGAGGGGTTCCCAAGTCTGGGCCTCTTCAGTCGTCGTCCAGTTGGAGGAGCTGGAGGGCAGCTTCGCCATCTGGGGAGGGTTTGCCATGTGGAGACACAGCGGCCACTCTGAGGCTGGGGCAGTCTGACCTCCAGTGCCCCATTTGTTGGCAGTTAGGGCACAGGCATGTTGGTGGCTTGGGGTTTGGGCACTGTTTTGCCCAATGACCTGGGTTGCCACACTTGAAACAGTTGCAAGGCGGGCAGGATGGTTGCTGTTGGCTAGGGCACCGGCTGGCCCAGTGTCCTGAGTTGCAGCACTTGAAGCAGGTGCCAGACAGGGCCCGGGAGATTGTACCGCTACCTCTCCTGCTGGGGCTCTTAGGGAATGCCGGTTGCAGGGCAGCTGCCAGGGCTTGGGTTTGGAGCTGAACTTTTTATTTCAGTCTTGCCTGTCATTGTACCTCAGCCGCCTCCTCTCAGGAATTAAAAACTTTGAACGTCAGCTTTACTAAGTCCTGGATAGGGGTTTGGGGGCCCTCCACTGCCTCATCCAGGATTAGCGGATATCACTGCCCACAGCTAATGTGTTAGGAGTAGTAGATGTAGTGGACTGGTATGGCACTACGGGGAGGTGGAAATAAGAATGGGGATAAGACAGAAGCCAAGGAGTTATGTGGGCAGGGTTAAAAGAACAAATGGGAACGGGAATTAAAATGGCTGCTGAATGGTGGCAGAACTAAAATGGCAGCAGAGAAAAAAGGAAGTAAGATGGCAGAGGTGAGGAAACAGGTAGTAAGATGGTGGTGGTGCAGAAGGAGATGGCAGTGGAGAGACTAAGATGGGGGCCACAGACAAGATTAACGGCAAGAGAGGCTGGCCAGACTTCAAGGGGAAGGCTAGCCAGATGGACTTGCTCCAGTGAAAACACTTGGCGGCAGCTGTCCGACGAGAGCAGAGGTCCCAGAACCTTTGAACAAATTTGATTTTTGACTGTTTGCCTTGCCTTTGACAAAAATTGGTGAGGTCGTTTAGGATACTGAAGTCGAGTGTGCCTTCAGGGGGCGAGCGAGATTGGTTGTCTAAGGTATATTGTGGCCAGGCAACTGTGCAGAAGAAAATTAGTCGCTTTTGTTTTAAATCTTGATCGAGTTGTAAAGTTGGGAGGTTGCGCAGGAGGCACCCTAAGGGGGTGTTTTGCGTGATTTTGGACTGGGTGGACCCCATCCTCTTCCCTTTATGGCAGCGGTCTGAGGGACAGCAGAAGCGGCCTTCTGGGGTCACTCAGACCACATGGTTCCTGGAGCCTCGGATCGGCTACTTCAGACACAGATGTCTCAGAGTCGTCAGTGCAGATTTGGACTTCCCCTGGGGAAGTAAACTTGGGTCACCTGGTGACGAATTGGCCTTCCCTTGAGGAAGGAAACTCTCCCTGATCATGCGCATGACTCTCGGCCAGGGATGAAGGGACAAAAGGAAAAAGGAGAGGTACTCACCTAGCATCAGCCAAATTGGACTGGAGTAGCTGCAGCAACTGTGACCTGGTGGCAAGTAACCGGACTAAACGGACGGTTGGCCGTGTAGGAGAAGCCTGACCTGACTGAGGGATAGGCCTGATCCGACCAGGAGGGGAGTCCCCCTGAGCCTCTGGGGGAGCTTAGGAGCTGTCCCCTCCTGGGTTTCGGCACCAATGAAAGGCAATGGAAGGGCACTGTGGATCAATAAGGCCGAGAGGCGAGACAAAGAGGGCAAAAATCTTTATTGAGCTCTGGGGCGAGGTTCACTGACCCACAGGGGGAGGGCCAGGGAAGTCGCGCTTTGCCAAAGGTGCAGCGCGCTTTTATGGATGCTGGGTGAGGAGTGGGTGGAGTAGGGGCGGGGTCGGTTGAGTTTTGCACTTCTGAGTGTGACACGCCCTAGTGGGCATGCACATTCGTCGGGGTGGCGGGAACAGGAAAGGTGAACCCAGAAATGTTGAGTCAGGGTATCCAAGGTGGCGATCGCCATCTTGGAGTCTTCACCGGAGTCCAATCACTGAGTATTCTTCATATTGTTCAGGGATAGGAGTGGGTCATAAGGGCAGAAACCCGACTTGGAGTGTGCGTGGGAGGAGCTGCGGCTGGAGGGGTCCCCATTCTCTCTTGTTAAAAATTAAAGGGAGTCCAGCCAGGTGCAGAGGCTCACACCCATAATCCCAACACTTTGGGGCAATGAGGTGGACAGATCAAGAGGTCAGGAGATCAAGAACATGCTGGGTAACACGGTGAAACCCCGTCTCTACTAAAAATACAAAAAAATTACCCGGGCAGTGCGCCTGTATTCCCAGCTACTCGGGAGGCTGAGGCAGGAGAATGTCATGACCCGGGAGGTGAAGCTTGCAGCGAGCCGAGATCACGCCACTGCACTCCAGCCTGGGCAACAGAGCGAGACTCCGTCTCAAAATAATAGTAAAATAAAATAAAAATAAAGGGAATCCATGTTAAAACGTTAACCAGTTTATTTGAGCAAACAGTGATTAGTGAAATGGAAAGCAACCAGCCGTGATTTGTAGTCCACCCAAGGAGCATGCAGGAAAGGCTTTTATAAGGTACACAAGAAAGCAAGCCAAGTTCAAGAATTGGTTAGAGTTGGCTAGGCACGGTGGCTCATGCCTGTAATCCCATCAATTTTGGAGGCCATGGCGTCCAGACCACCTGAGGTCGGGAATTCAGACCAGCCTGACCAACATGGTGAAACCCTGTCTCTACTAAAAATATAAAATTAGCCGGGCATGGTGGTGCATGCCTGTAATCCCAGCTACTCGGGAGGCTGAGGCAGGATAATCCTTGAACCCAGAAGGTGGAGGTTGCCATGAGTTGATATCACGCCATTGCACTCCAGTCTGGACAACAAGAGTGAAACTCCGTCTCAAAAAAAAAAAAAAAAAAAAAAAAAAAAAAAAAAAAAAATTACATGTATGGCTATATTTCCTGACCCTTAATTCTATTCCATTAATGTGTATATATTGACCTCCTATTCTACAACTTTGCAGAATTTGATTATTAGTGTTAACAGTTTTATTACTTAGGATTTTAATTATATACATAAAATTATAATATCTATATGTAGAAATAAGCTTATTTCTTTTCCATTTGGAATGTTTCTTTTCTTGTATTGCTCAATTATTCTGACCTGATTTGTATTGCAATTTTGATCAGAAGTGATGAACGCAATTATCCTTGTCTTGTTCCTGATCTTAAGGAGAAAGTTTTTTAGTCTTTCACCATTGCATATAATGGTACTTTTGAGTTTTTTATAGGTACCTTTTTTTATGTTGAGGAAGTTTTAGTCTATATCTAGTTTACCAGGTGCTCTTATAAAAATGTTTTGGATTGTTTCAAATTTTTTCTTCATCAATTGAGATGATCTTTTTTTTCTAAAATTCATTCTACTGAGTTGGTATATTGCATTGACTAATTGCAATTGTTAGAGTGAGAAAAATTGGATTTACAACTTTTAATGTTTAAAACAATTCATCAGTGAAGCCATCTGATTCTCGACTTTTCTTGTTAGTACGTTTTTGGTTATTTACGCAGTCTTTTGCTAGTTACAGTTTGCATTAGACTTATTCAGAGGAATAGAAGGAATAGAACAAATATCTACATCTATGTCAATATCTATATGTGTGTTAATATATGGGACAGAGCCCTTTTGTGTTGTCATGGCGGTGTCTGCACAGGGGGCCTTTCTCAGCCAACTCTGGTATGGTTTAGAGAACCCTCTGTTCTTCCAGTCACCTCATTTCAATGCTGGCCCTTGTTGGCAACAGCAAGCTTCTGTCCTGCACCAGAGGAAACAGAGTGTGACCCGATTAAAACACTGTGTCAATAATCCTGTGTGGAACTCTGCAAAGACAGTAACTGGCAGCCAGACTTGGAAGACTCAGAGCTATTTCTGGCCATCACTGCTGCTCCTTATACCCCATGCAACTTTCTGCTCCCCAGATGAGGCATAGAAATATGTCTGCACAGAACTTCAGCCTTGGAAAGCACAAGATAACAGCTCCAGGGCTCAGAACAATCAATTGAGATGGATGGGTACCACAGCAGAATTTGCCTTCCAGCTTTGCGAACCATTACCTGGTTTGTAAACATGAGCCATCAGTATTCTAACATCCCAACAGTCTGCTCTTCCTCAGAATGGGCCAGCCTCATATGACATTCCCCTACACAAAAAAATTGACATTAAATATTTATCCTTTTGTATTTGGCTTGTTTTACATAGTATAATGTCTTCAAGTTTCATCCATGTTGTAGCGTGTATCAGCATTGCATTTTTTTTTTGAGATGGAGTCTCTTTTTTCACCCAAACTGGAGTGCACAGCAATGCCATCATGACTCACTGCTGCTTCAACCTCCCCAGGCTCAAGTGATCCTTCTGATTCACAGGGACTTCCCCTGTGTCTGGGACTGTAGGCACACACTATCAAGGCCAGCAAATTTTTGTACTATGTGTAGAGATGGAATTTTGCTATGTTGGTCAGGCGGGTCTGAAATTCCCAGGCTCAAGACATCCCCTCATCTTTGCCTCCCAAAGTCCTGAGATAATAAGCATAAGCCACCATGCCCAGCAGGATTGCATTCATGTTTAGGCTAAATAATATTCTGTTGTGTATCTATACCACATTTTCTTTATGTGTTTATCTCTTAGAAGATATCTGGATTTGTTTTTACATTTTATACTGTAAATGATGCGGCTATAAAAATAGGTGTGAAAGTATCAGTGCATAAGTGAATAAAATTGAAAAACCCAAACACATCTGTGCATGCAGTTCTTAAATTGAATAACAGAGGTGTTAGCATGGTGGCTCACACCTGTAATCCTGAAAGTCTGGGAGGTAGAGATGGGCATATCACTTAAACTCAGGAGTTTAAGACCAGTCTGGGCAACATGGCAAAACCCTGTCTCTACTAAAAATTTAAAAATTAGCTGGGCATGGTGGTGCATCCTTGTAGTTCCCAGCTATTCGGGAAACTGAGGGACGAGAATCGCTTAAGTCCCAGAGGCAGAGGTTGCAGATTATGTCCTTGCATGTAATTATTTTGAATACACCTGTAGTTGAAACATATGGAAGTGTTCCACCTGTTGCTGAAACATACGGTAATTCTATATAGAACTTTCTGATATACTGCCAAACTATTGGTCACAGTTGATAAACCACTGGTCACAGTTGATAAACCATTCTCACCAGCCATGCACCAGGGTTCCACTTCACCCACATCCTAGCCAGTACCTGTTCTTTTTCATTTTTGTTGTTTTGGTTTTTATATAGCCACCTTGATAGATGTAACGTGGTACCTTATTGTGGTTTTGATGTGCATGTCCTTCATGACTGGTGATGCTGAGCATTTTTCTGTAGGCTTATTGACCCAATATAGATTCAAATCCTCTCCCTTTTTATAAATACTGTTGTTGTTTTGTTTTGTTGTTGAGTCTTAGAAGTTCTTTATATATTCTGCTCAATATATTATACCTTATGTACCTAGTCAGATATGTGATTTGCACATCTTTTCTCCTATTTGCTGATTGTCTTTTCACTTTGTTGTTCATGCTTTTTGTACCAAATTTTAGTAGAAGTGAGTTTTTTTGGTATCAAAAAATATGAACAACAGGGTGTTTTTCATATCAAAAAAATATAAAGGATTGACATTTTAATCAAGTCCAATTTATCTGTTTTTCATTTTGTGGCCTATGCTTTTGGTGTAACAGTCAAGAAACAATCAGCAAATTTAATGTTATAAGATTTTTGCATATGCTTTTTCCTAAGAGTTTTTTAAGTTTAACTTTTTAAAGCTTTTACAGTAGGTTTGGGGGTAGACGTGAAGGTTTGTTACATAGTAAACATATGTCACAGGGGTTCACTGTACATATGATTTCATCACCCAGGTATTAAGCCCAGTACCTTATAGCTCTCTTTTCTGCTTCTCACCCTCCTCCCACCCTCTAACTTTAAATGGACCCCAATGTCTTTTGTTTTCCTCTTTGAGTTCCTAAGTTCTTATTTAGTTCCCACTTACAACTGTGAACATGCAGTATTTGGTTCTCTGTTCCTGTGTTTGTTCGCTAAAGGTAATACCTTCCAGCTACTTCCATGTTGCCGCAAATGACATAATCTCTTTGTTTTATGGCTGCTTAGTATTCCATAACATGTATGTGGTGCATTTTCTTAATCTAATCTGTTACTGATAGTATTTGGATTGATTCCATCTTTGCTATTGTGAATACGGCTGCAATGAACATTTACATGTAGGTGTCTTTATGGTGGATAATTTCTATTTCTTTGGGAATATACGCAGCAAAGGGATTGCAAGCAGAACTATTGAATGGAAGTTCTGCTGTTAGCTCTTTGAGGAATTGCCAAGCTGCTTTCCATAATGGTTGAACAAATTTACACTTGCACCACCAGTGTATAAGTTCCCTTTTCTCTACAACCTTGCCCACATTTATTGTTTGACCCTTTAACTATAGCCATTCTGACTAGTGTGAGATGACATCTCATTGTGGTTTCTTTCTTTCTTTCTTTTTTTCTTTTTTGGGATGGAGTCTCACTCTGTGACCAGGCTGGAGTGCAGTGGCATGATCTCAGCTCACTGCAACCTCTGTTTCCTAGGTTCAAGTGAGTCTCTTGCCTCAGCCTTCTGAACAGCTGGGACAACAGGCACATGCCACCACACCCAACTAATTTTTGTATTTTTAGTAGAGATAGGGATTCACCATGTTGGTCAAGATGGTCTCAATCTCTTGACCTCGTGATCTGCCTGCCTGAGTCTTCCAAAGTGCTGGGATTGCAGGCATGAGCCACCGAACCTGGCCATCTCATTGTGGTTTTAATTTTCATTTCTCTAATGATCGGTGATGCTGAGGTTTTTTTAATACACTTGTTGGCGATATGTTTGTCTTCTTTTGAAAAGTGTCTATTAATGTCCTTTGCCCACTTTTTAATGAGGTTTCTTTTATTGTAAATTTAAATTCCTTATAGATGCTGAGATAGTAGATCTTTTTCAGATGTGTAATTTGCAAATGTTTTCTTCCACTCACTAGGTTCTCTGTTTACTCCATTGATAGTTTTATTTTCTGCTATGCAAAAGCTCTGTAGTTTAATTAGATCTTACTTGTCAATGTTTGCTTTTCTTACTATTGCTTTTGGTGTTTTTGTCATGAAATCTTAGCACGTGCCTGTATCCAGGATTGTATTGTCTGGATTGTCGTCTGGGGTTTTATACTTTTCAGTTTTATATTTAAGTCTTCAATCAATCTTGAATTTATTTATTTATTCATTTATTTATTCATTTTTTATTTATTGTATATGGTGTAAAGAAGGGGTCTGGCTTCAGTCTTCCACATATGGCTAACCAGTTATCAAAGCACAATTTATTGAATAAGAAATCTTTTTCTTATTGCTTGTTTTGGTCAGCTTTGTCGATTATCACATGGTCACAGATGTGCAGCCTTATTTCTGGGTTCTCTATTCAGTTCCATTTCTCTATGTGCCTGTATTTGTAACAGTATCATGCTGTTTTGGTTCCTGTAGCCTTGTAGAGTAGTTTGAAGTCAGGTAACGTGATACCTCCAGCTTTGCTCTTTTTGCTTAAAATTGCCTCATCTATTTGTGCTGGTTTTTTTGTTCTGTTTTGTTTTGTTTTTTTCCCACAGAGTCTTACTCTGTTTCCCAGGCTGGAGTGGAATTTCAGGATCTCAGCTCACTGCAAGCTCCACCTCCTGGGTTCATGCCATTTTCCTGCCTCAGCCTCCTGAGTCACTGGGACTACAGGTGCCCACCACTATACCCAGTAATTTTTTGTATTTTTAGCAGAGACGGAGTTTCACTGTGTTAGCCAGGATGGTCTCGATCTGATGTCATGATCCGCCTGCCTCGGCCTCCCAAAGTGCTGGGATTACAGGTGTGAGGCGGCGCTCCCAGTCTTTTGGTTTTATATGAATTTTAAAATAGTTTTGTCTAGCTCTGTAAATAATTTCATTGGTAATTTGAAAGGAATAACATTGAATCTGTAAATTACTTTGTCCAGTATAGCCATTTTAGTCATATTGGATCTTCCTATCCATGAACATGGGATGTTTTTCCTCTTGTTTGTGTCTTCTCTGATTTCTCTAAGCAGTGTTTTGCAATTCTCATTGTAGAGCTCTTTCACCTCCCTGGTTAGTTGTATTCCTTGATATTGTATTATTTTTGTGGCAGTTGTGAATGGGATGGCCTTTCTGATTTTGTGTCAGGGTTGCTATCTTTGGTGGAGAGAAATGCTAGTGATTTTTGCACATTGATTTTGCATCTTGAAACTTTGCTGAAGTTGTTTATTGACTAAAGAAGTTTTAGAGTTGTAACGACAGGGTTTTCTAGATATAGAATCCTATTATCTGCAAACAGAGATAGTTTGACTTTCTCTTTTCCTATTTGGATGCTCTTTACTTTTTTTATGTTGCCTGATTGTTCTGGTCAGGACTTCCAATACTATGTTGAATAGAAATGGTGAGAGAGGGCATTCTTGCCTTGTACTGGTTTTCAAAGGGAATGCTCCCAGCTTTTGCCCATTCAGCAGAATGTTGGCTGTGGGTTTGTTATAGATGGCTCTTATTATTTTCTGCATATATTGAGATAATCATGTTTTCTTTTTAATACTGTCTATGTGATGCATTACATTTACTGATTTGCATATGCTGAACCAAGCTTGCATCTTAGAAAGGCAGCCTACTTGACCATGATGACTATCTTTTTGATGTGCTGCTGGATTCAGTTTACAAATATTTTGTTCAGAACTTTTGTGTTGATGTTCATCAAGAACGTTGGCCTAAAGTTTTCTATACTTGTGTCTCTGCCAGGTTTTCGTGTCAAGATAATGCTGGCCTCATAGAATGAGTTGGGGAGGAAATTCTCCTCCTTTTTTGGGATGGTTTCTGTAGGAGTTGTACCAGCTCTTCTTTGTACATTTGGTAGAATTTGGCTGGAAATTCATAAGGTCCAGGGCTTTTTTTGATTTACAATCTATGTATTACTGATTCAATTTCAAAACTTGTTATTGGTCCGTTTAGGAAACCAATGTTTTCCTAGCTTAGTCTTGGGAGAGTGTGTGTGTGTCTAGGAATGCATCTATCTCTTCTAAGTTTTACACATTGTGTGTATAAAGTTGTTCATGGTAGTACTGACCTCACATAAATAACAACAACTATCAGAAACCACTAAAGTTTTAACAGTTGTTTTTATGTCTTGAATCTATTTTTGTTTAATTTTTTTACATGGAATGTGGAAAAGATTTAAACTTACTGGTTTAAACTTGGACTTGTTTTCCCAGCATCACTTGTTGAACAAACTGTCATTTCCTTTACATAATGGTTTAGGCACCCTTGTCAAAAGACAATTAACAATTTATGCAAGGTATTTTTTTCAGAGTTATCTATTTTATTAATTTTATCTCTATCATTACTTTTATGCCAGTGTCAAACTTTTAATTACAGTAGCTTTTTATGTTCTGAAGTTTAAAATGTGAGCCACCTAGCTTTGTTCTGTTTTTCAAGATTATTTTGGATATTCAGAGCACCTTCAAATTTCATATGAATTTTAGAATGGGCTATTCTGTTTGTGCAGAAGAAAAGTTGGAAAAAATAAAAAATTGGGATTACAATACTCTGTACACTACTTTGGCTAATATTGTCATTTTAACTTTATTAAGGCTTCCAGTCCATAAACACGGGATTCCTTGCCACTTATTTAAGTATTTCTTAGTTTATTTCATATATATTCTTATCTTGTATTTTTCATTGTACAAGTTTTGTACCTCCTTATTAAATTTATTGCTGAGCATTATATTATTTCAATGTTGTTGCAAACAATTGTTTTCTTAATTTAATCTCAAATTTATTGTTGGTATATGGAAATGCAGTTTATGTTTCTGTGTTGTAAAAATAATGATTTTATCTCTCAAATCTAGATTAGCAATTCATTCACAATAAATATGCTATTTACATTGGTAGTCATTTAACTATTTCCAATAAGCCAACTAATTTCACTGTATTCTAAATATGTTCAATTGTGTTTTATTTTCATTTCTTCTCACCTGTCATTCACCCAGCCAGAATTACATCACTTCACAGATAGAACTTTCATTTCTGGTATGTGGCGCAGTGGTTTATACCAGTAATCCCTGCATTTTGGGAGGCCAATGCAGGTGGATCACCTGCTATCAGGAGTTTCAGACAAGGCTCACCAACATGGTGAAACTCTGTCTTTACTGAAAAAAAACAAAAATTAGCTGGGCAGGGTGGCAGGAGCCTGTAGTCCCAGCTATGATACAGGAGAATCAGTTGAACAGTGGAAGTTGAAGTTGCAGTGAGCTGAGATCGCGCCATTGCACTCCAGCCTTGGAGACAGGGAAATTCCATCTCAAAAAAAAAAGGAAAGGAAAAAGAAAAATATCCAACAACTTTCCTTTCTCTAATGTCCCTAAAGTCTTTGGTAATTGTATTTATTCCTGTCTCTTACAATCTTTAACATTCTCACAACACAAAACAACCAAAGTTAGTCTTCATGTTGAAAATCTTCAATGGATCTTTTACATCAGAAGATTCCTTAGTGTAATATTTAATGGAAAGGATTCATGCTGCTGAGATATAATTCTCCAATAGTCTTTTAGAGTTTGTTGTTTTGCTATTTTTATGTCACATATCTCTCCTTTTCCAGGTTATTTTTCAAAGATTTTTGTACAGAAATAGCCTGGGAAAAGGGTAGTAATTTTTCTTTTCAGGTGAATGGCAGATAAATTACTCATCCAATATAAAAAAGACAGTTTTCTCTCTGAGACAAATGTTGGACAGGTTTGCATGTAACCTACTTCTAAAAGATTGAGGTTTCTTAATCTTGAGTTTGCTCGGCTGTGATACAAATCTTCCACATGTGCAATGCGCATCTGAGCCTTTTGAAATCCCTCCAAAAGATATAGCATGAACAAGGAGAACTAATATAAATATGAAGATTTTGCCTCCAGTTCTGCAGTCAATCATAAGTATTTTGTCATTGAAACCATTTGTTTCTCAACTACGTATGACCCAGAAGTCCCCTCCTCACTTTGAGAATTCCTGCTTTTGCTTCAAATTGTCCTGCCTTTGCAGACCAAACCAATGTTAATCTTGCACACATTGATTGATGTCTCCTGTGTTCCTAGAATGTATAAAACCAAACTGTTCTGATGACCTTAGGCACACGTCCTCAGAACCTCCTGAAACTGTGTCACAGGCATGTGTCCCCAAACTTGGCCAAATATACTTTCTAAATTCACTGAGACCTGTCTCAAGTTATTAGGGTTCACAATGGAGAGTGCATTGTAGCTCCACACTGGGACTTCTCATTAATAGGAACTGCCCTGAATCTCTCCAGATGCAGCAAAACTAGGTACATGTAAATTGTATGAAACTAAATGGCACTTCCTAGAAGTATACTAATGAGTGTGGAGGAAAAACCAGGAAACGCCCACCTTTCAAAGACGCAATAACACTGAATGATGCTTGACATTTTCAGAGTCAACTTGTTTCCTGAGTCATCTCCACCAAATTTGAAAACATTCCAGGGTGAGCTATTGTCCCTCCAGCCTTAGGCTCTCCCACTTCGGTCCCCTGCACCCTCCCCTCAACCCTTGCAGTGATCACATTTTCTGATTCTGCAAAAGCAGGCGGGAGCCCTGAACTCTGCTCACTGCAACCTCCACCTCCCGAGTTCCAGCTATTCTCCTGCCTCAGCCCCACGAGTAGCTGGGATTACAGGCATGTGCAGCCACATGCAGCAAATTGTATTTTTAGTACAGATGGAGTTTCACTATTTAGGCCAGTCTGGTCTCACATGAACGGCCCTTCTCGGCCTCCTAAAGTGCTGGGATTACAGTCAGAGCCACTGCACCTAACCAGAGAACAATGGCTTTTTAATGATTTTTTTGAGTCATGAAGTCCTTTGAGAATATTATAAAAATTAGGAGTTCTCTCTCCAGTAAAATGCACACACATATACAGAATGTTCCCAGAGCCTCTGAAGCCCCACCATGCATCCCTGCCCAAGAATCCCTTGTCTATAGAATATGTTCTACTATAGTGCTATTCATCACAAAACAAGTTGCCCCATCACAACCTGATGTTGAAATGCACATTTGGAATCTTGCAGTCACATAACCTTAAGTGTTCAGTCAAGAAAGACAGATTCCTCCCACAGCAATGTGGCAAAAACTTTGCATAGTACCCCAGGGCCTCCTGGACTGTTTATGATTCATCCATACACTTGAGCATGTACACAACAATCTGAGAGGCGAAAGGCACAGAAGCTGGTCTTAATCTGAGCAAATCAGCAGCTTCCAGAAGCTGCAAGGAAATGAAGCATCTGAAAAAAATGAAAATTGTCCCTAACGATAGCTCAGAAAATAGGGCTGATTAGGCAAACTCTAGCCCCGAGTTTCAGTGGATCCCAGATGTCATGGATCACCAATCACTGTTACCATCCTCCTGGGAGCATACTGCTTACCTGTTTGCCAGCCAAACTCAGTAGAACCGATTTTAGAGTCAGGCAGGCCTGGATTTAAATGCTGGCTTTCTTCACTGTATAAATTTGTAGAGGCTGCTTAGCTTCTCTGAACCTTGGTTACCTCATCTGTAAAGTGGGACTAAAATGGGTAACCTTGGTTACCTCATCTGTAATAATGCCTCAAAGGATTATTGTGAACATTAAATGAAATGAGATATGTAAAGTGCTCAGCACCCTACTCAGCAAATGGGAAGTACTCATTAATATGGCTGTTACTATGGACAATAGCAGAGGGCAATAACAACATAACTCTGGAGTTAGGAAAACTCAATTCCATGCCAGACACGGTGGCTCATGCCGGTAATCCCAGCACTTTGGGAGGCCAAGGTGGGTGGTAGATCACTTGAACTCAGGAGTTCGAGACCAGCCAGGACAACATAATGAAACCCTGTTTTATTTTTTATTAAAAAAAAATTAGCCAGGTGTGTTGGTGCATGCTTCTTGTCCCAGATACTCAGGAGGCTGAGGTAGGAGGATCACTTGAGCCCAGGAGGTTGAAGCTAAAGGGAGTTGTGATTGCACCACTGCACTCCAGCCTGGGCAACATGGCAAGGTCCTGTCTCCAAAACGAAAAATTAACAAAAAACCCTTGATTCAGATTTTGACTCCAATTACTTGCAGGTTTAACTTTGTGCAGGTTACTAAACTCTCCCATTTTTAGTTTCCTCAACTGAAGCAAAGGGGTTAACCCCTACTTCAAAGTGTAGTTCAGCCAGGCACAATGTCTCAAGCCTGTAATCCCAGCACTTTGGGAAGTTGAGGTGTGCTGATCATTTAAGGTCAGGAGTTAAAGACCAGCCTGTTCAACATGGTGAAACCCTGTCTCTACTAAAAATACAAAAATTAGCCAGGTGTGGTGGCATACATCTGTAGTCCTAGCTACTTGGGAGGCTGAACAAGGAAAATTGCTTGAACCTGTGCTGCAGTGAGCTGAGATCACACCACTGCATACCTGTCTGAGTGACAGAGTGAGACTCCATCTCAAAAAACAACAACCCCTGCCCCCCGCAAAATCTAACAAACAGTCAAAGAAAGTGACGTTCAATAAGCTAATAATGCATGTACTGTATGTGCTTAAACATGTCTGGTACATATTAAACACCCAGTAAATAGTGGCAATAAAGATGATTATGGTACTAATAATAGTTAATACTTACAAAGCTCTTACTAAATGCCAGGAACTGTTTTAAGCACTTCTCATGTATTATTTTTTTTAGTTGTCATAACCAATAAGGTAAGTCCAATTGTTATCTTTGGATGAGGCCTGCAAAACTCAAATAAATTGTGCTAGATCATAGAGCTGGTAATTTTTTTTTTTTTTTTTTGAGGCAGGGTCTTACTCTGTTACCCAGGCTGGAGTGCTGTGGCATGATCACAGCTCATCACAACCTCAACCTCCTGGGATCAGGTGATCCTTTTGCCTCAGCCTTCTCAGTATTTGGGACTACAGGTAAGTGCCGCCATGCCCAACTAATTTTTAAATTTTTTGTAGAGATAGTGTCTTGCTATGTTGCTCAGACTGGTCTCAAACTTCTGAGCTCAAGCGATCCTCCTTCCTTGGCCTCCCAAAGTACTGGGATTACAAATGTGAGCCAACACGCCAGACAAAATTTCAACCTAGATAGAGCTTGAGACCATGCCCTAAACCATTATTTTCTTGAGAATAATGTGTCCATATCAGCCCTGTATATCAGAGATTCAAGATCACTTCATATCGAGGAAACTGCCCTGATATTCACGTAGGTTCTTTTCTATTTTCCTTAAGTTTCATCCAGTTGAGAAATAAAGGGATAGAGTACAAAATAAATTTTAAAGCTGGGCATCCAGGGAAGACATCACATGTCAGTAGGTTCTGTGATATCCCACAAGCCACAAAAACCAGCAAGTTTTTATAAGGGAATTTCAAAAGGGGAGGGAGTGTGCAAATAGGTGTGGGTCACAGAAATCAAGTACTTTACAAGGTAATAGAATATCACAAGGCAAGTAGGAGGCAGGGTGAGATCACAGGACCACATGACCGGGGCAAAATTAAAATAGCTAATGAAGATTCGGGCACCAATGTCATTGATAACATCTTATCAGGAGACAGGATTTTGAGATCAACCGGTCTGACCAAAATTTATTAGGCGGGAATTTCCTCTTCCTAATGAGCCTGGGAGCACTACGGGAGACTGGGGTCTATTATTTTCCCTGCAGTCTCGACCATAAGAGATGTCCATGCCTGGGGGGACCAGTTCAGATACCCACCCCCAGGTTCGCATTCTCTTTCTCAGGGATATTCCTTGCTGAGAAAAAGAATTCAGTGATATTTCTCCCATTTGCCTTTGAAAGAAGAGAAATATGGCTCTGTTCCACCCGGCTCACTGAACATTGCTGTTATCCTGTTCTTTTTTTCAAGGTGCCCAAATTTCATATTGCTCAAACACACATGCTGTACAATTTGTGCAGTTAATGCAACTATTACAGGGTCCTGAGGTGATATACATCCTCCTCAGCTGACAGGATTAAGAGATTAAAATAATGACAGGCATAGGAAATCACAAGGGTATTGATTGGGGAAGTGATAAGTGTCCATGAAATCTTTACAATTTATGTTTAGAGATTGCAGTAAATACAGGTATAAGAAATTACAAAAGTATTAATTTGGGGGACTAATAAATGTCCATGAAATCTTCACAATCTGTGTTCTTCTGCCATGGCTTCAGCCGGTCCCTCCATTTGGGGTCCCTGACTTCCCACAACAACTTCGCTAACGTTTGAGACACTTCCCATTACTGGCTGGAGCTCCCCCCACCTGTCCCTTCAGTTTTCATGGCTTGTGGGGGAACCACTGTCCCAAAAACATGCACACTGCTAGGGTCACATGCAGTTCTAAGAGATCAAAGACAGCCTTCTCCAAATCATTCTAGATCTGCTGTTAGTCTCAGTCAGCAAATGGCCACTGACTGCTCTAGTATTAGAGGGACAGCACTTCTCTCCCTGACCGCACCAACAGAAAGCATTCAGGGTTTGCTTGATGATTTCTTGACGGAAATATATTGGGATGGAAGAATGTTCCCTGCAAGCTTGTTTTGGAACTTCAGAGCTCAGGCAGGCTCCAGTGACAATCATGTGATTAGGGAGCCCAGACTGATGGCAGACCCAGGGCCCGCTACTCTCCTCCAAATTCGCAAGGCTCCCATTGTCATGGCTCACAGGAATCCAAGAAGAGCACCAGAGACAGGAGGCAGACATCCTGACATCGTGAAAAGGATGGGTAATTGAACATAGCTAGGTTACATTAATCACCCAGGGTCAGAGAACACAACAAGGAAAGGAGAGAGAGGAGAAATCAGTCCAGCCTTTCTGGTCAGTTGGCACAGGAGCAGTGGCACAAAATGGGTTTATGTGAGGGATTTAGCTCATGTAATCTCTTACGGGGCACCCCCTCCTTGCAAATTGCCCCAAATGTACATACAATTTACATTCAAGTCCAGCCCCACCCTCCCCTCTGATGAGATTTCTGCCCTGAGCTCTTCCTTTATAGAAATGCTGGCAACCCCATGGCTATTCAGCCACCTATGGTTTACGGGGACCATAGAGGCTTGCATTTGCACTGCTGGATTCAGAGGCAGGGAGCCCTGAAGCCCACAGATAGTCTTCTAGATTTAACTATTCACAGAGATCAACTGGTCATTATCTCCTCTGGGATGTGTGTTCTGCAGACCCTGCTTTCTATTTGTACCTCACATCTGGCCCTGCACAGAGGATTGATTTCAGCAAACATAAATTTGGAGGGAGCTGTCCATCTTGGAAAATATTCTGGAATGGAGGCCTGAAAGCAGGGAGGAAATATGTTTCCCAGGAACCAAATACAATGTTCAAATACAAATCATGCCTGCCCACTCCCTAGGTTTCTCTGAGTGGGTTACACGACTGCAGGCTCAGGGAGCTTCAGGAGATGTGCACCATCTGGCCTCAGTGAGCAGAATCTGTAGGAGTTGCCACATGGCCTCTGACCTTGTGTATGATCTAGGTGAAGATACATATTTTTCTCACAATATGACATACAGCATGAAGCTAGAAGCAGGAACATTTGAGATGACAGAACCAGGAATCCAAAAGATAGTGTAAAATAAGGGTAAAGTGCTGACTAAAAGATGAAATTTATGAATAGCAGGAACAGATACCATCTTGCACTTTGCTCAACAACATAAACAAAATCAACCAAAGGATCCTGCCAAGGTTTAGATTCTTGTCAATGTTATCCTCAGCACAAAACATAATCTTGTGAAGTCCCACTTCCTCACTTGTAAAACATTATGACGTTATTATGAGAATTAAATCAGTTAATGTAGGCAAAGTGCTTACTTATGGTGATGATGATGGTGGTGGTGGTGGTGATAATGGTGATGGTATGAAGGTGGTGATGAAGATGATGGTGGTGATGGTGATGGGTGATGGTAATGGTGCTGGTGATTATGGTGATGGTGATGATGGTGGTGGTGATGATGGTGATGATAGTGATGATGGTGATGGTATGATGATGTGGTGGTTACAGTGATGGTGATGATGATGGTGACAGTGATGATGGTGGTGATGGTGATGGTCATTATGGCAATGATGGTGGTGGAAATGATGGTGATGATTGGTTATGGTGGTGATGGTGGTGATGGTGATTTGGTATGATGGTTATAGCAATGGTAATGATGGTGATGGTAATACTGGTAGTGATAGTGATGGTGATGGTGATGGTGATGGTGTTGATGGTGATGTGATGATCTTGATGGTGGTGATGGTGATGATGATGATGCTGATGGTGGTGATAGTGATGGTGAGGGAAGATGATGATGATGATGATGATGATGATGATGATATATAACACATGGTACCAATCACGGTGCTTCCCACTAGGCAGTCTCATTCCAGAGCCTACATTCTTAACCATCTTACTATACTAATTCTCATGAGTGTTAAGTATAATTATTATAATTTTTACTGACTAGGAAGAAATGTGGCTGGTCCACAGCATGTGTAAAAATGGCATTAAGGATGATGGCTGACAGCAAGTACAACCTGAGTCACATAAAGACTATCTGTAAGTGAGAGGTGGTGACAGTTCCAAGCTACTTTTGCAGCATAGATATCACAAGAGGAGAGGCCTAAAGACACACAGAGCAGGATCAGAAAGAAATGACTATGGCTGGGTGTGGTGACTCACACCTGTAATGACAGCACTTTTGGAGGCTGAGGCAGGTGGATCGCCTGAAGTCAGAAGTTTGAGGCCAGCGTGGTCAACATGGTGAATCCCCGTCTGTACCAAAATACAAAATGGTGGTTCTGGGCATCTGTAATCCCAGCTACTCGGGAGGCTGAGGCATGGGAATTGCTTGAATCTGGGAGGCGGAGGTTGCAGTGAGCCCAGATCATGCCATTGCACTCCAGCCTGGGCAACAAGAGTTAAACTCCATCTCAATAAATAAATAAATAAATAAATAAATTAATTAATAAAAATGAAAAGAAAGAAATGACCAGAATGACCAAACCATAGCATAAGAAGATTAGCCAAGACCAGGTATGGTGGCTTATGCCTGTAATCTCAGCAATTTGGGAGCCTGAGGCAGGAGGATAACTTAAGCCCAGGAATTTGAGACCAGCCTGGAAACATGGTGAGACCCAGTCTCTAAAAAAAATTAAAAAATAACAGCCAGAGGACCTGGCACGTTTTGCCTGAAAAAAATACTTGAGGGACATTCCAGCCACTTTCTAAGGCCTTAAGCCTGCTACATAAAATCCACGGTCCAGAAGTAGGCCATGTGAATGTGAGTCCTAGGTAGACAGATCTCAGCTCAATATAGGAAATCCTTTCTGACGTGTTGGCCCAAGATGAACAGGAAGCATCATGTCCCAGAAGCATCTGAGTGCTGGCAGAATCCAGAATTCTGGGACTCAAACACTGGATAGGGGAGTAGCTATTTTACAGGCTCTAAATAGCTCCTCCTAGTGTGGGACTAGGACCATCTGACAACCATATGCATCACCCAGGGGCTTGTTAGACACATTGATCCAGAGTCTCCACCCCAGCCACTGAGTCTGAATCTGTATTTTCACAAGTTGCACAGGTGATCTGTGTGCACATGAATGCTAACAAGCACTGATGTGGAGATCATCTGAAAAAGACCCGGGTCCAGATGGGCTGCAGCTATGAATATCAACAGTGGGGAGAAACCTGGGGCAAGCAAGAGCACGTGGTTCTAGAGTCTGGTCTTTAAGCGGATGGCCCAGCTGTGTTTCCAGCCCAGTTGCTCCAATTATGTCTGTTTTGTTTATCTAGTGGGGCTCAGAAGAGTCCATCAAATTTGCATAAGGAGGCCTCAGGTAAAGGGGCTCATGGGTACAGGTACTCATCTGACACCTCATTAAGCCATCTTGGTAAATCATCTCTAGAATGCCTGTTGGTATTTTAGGAAACAACATAAAGGGAATGACAATTAAAAGTAACAACCTGAGTGGGAATTTCTACTTCCTTCCAGTGGCTGGCAAGTAAAGCACTTTGGGAATTTTTTGGTAAGGTAACATTTCTATACATTTTCTTTTTCTTCTTATTATTATTATACTTTAAGTTTTAGGGTACATGTGCAAAACGTGCAGGTTAGTTACATATGCATACATGTGCCATGCTGGTGTGCTGCACCCATTAACTCGTCATTTAGCTTTAGGTATATCTCCTAATGCTATCCCTCCCCACCTCCCCCCCCACCCCACCACAGTCCCCAGAATGTGACGTTCCCCTTCCTGTGTCCTTGTGTTCTCATTGTTCAATTCCCACCTATGAGTGAGAATATGCAGTGTTTGTTTTTTTGTTCTTGTGATAGTTTACTGAGAATGATGATTTCCAGTTTCATCCATGTCCCTACAAAGGACATTAACTCATCATACTTTATGGCTGCCTAGTATTCCATGGTGTATATGTGCCACATTTTCTTAATCCAGTCTATCATTGTTGGACATTTGGGTTGGTTCCAAGTCTTTGCTATTGTGAATAGTGCCACAATAATCACACATGTGCATGTGTCTTTATAGCAGCATGATTTACAGTCCTTTGGGTACATGCCTAGTAATGGGATGGCTGGGTCAAATGGTATTTCTAGTTCTAGATCCCTGAGGAATCGCCACACTGACTTCCACAATGATTGAACTAGTTTACAGTCCCACCAACAGTGTAAAAGTGTTCCTATTTCTCCACATCCTCTCCAGCACCTGTTGTTTCCTGACTTTTTCATGATTGCCATTCTAACTGGTGTGAGATGCTATCTCATTGTGGTTTTGATTTGCATTTCTCTGATGGCCAGTGATGGTGAGCATTTTTTCATGTGTTTTTTGGCTGCATAAATGTCTTCTTTTGAGAAGTGTCTGCTCATGTCCTTCGCCCACTTTTTGATGGGGTTGTTTGTTTTTTTCTTGTAAATTTGTTTGAGTTCATTGTAGATTCTGGATATTAGCCCTTTGTCAGATGAGTAGGTTGCAAAAATTTTCTCCCATTTTGTAGGTTGCCTGTTCACTCTGATGGTAGTTTCTTTTGCTGTGCAGAAGCTCTTTAGTTTAATTAGATCCCATTTGTCAATTTTGGTTTTTGTTGCCATTGCTTTTGGTGTTTTAGACATTAAGTCCTTGCCCAGGCCTATGTCCTGAATAGTAATGCCTAGGTTTTCTTCTAGGGTTTTTATGGTTTTAGGTCTAACGTTTAAGTCTTCAATCCATATTGATTTAATTTTCATATAAGGTGTAAAGAAGGGATCCAGTTTCAGCTTTCTACATATGGCTAGCCAATTTTCCCAGCACCATTTATTAAATAGGGAATCCTTTCCCCATTGCTTATTTTTCTCAGGTTTGTCAAAGATCAGATAGTTGTAGATATACGGCATTATTTCTGAGGGCTCTGTTCTGTTCCATTGATCTATATCTCTGTTTTGGTACCAGTACCATGCTGTTTTGGTTACTGTAGCCTTGTAGTAGAGTTTGAAGTCAGGTAGCGTGATGTATCCAGCTTTGTTCTTCGGGCTTAGGATTGACTTGGTGATGTGGGCTCTTTTTTGGTTCCATATGAACTTTAAGGTAACTTTTTCCAATTCTGTGAAGAAAGTCACTGGTAGCTTGATGCGGATGGTATTGAATCTACAAATTACCTTGGGCAGTATGGCCATTTTCAGGATATTGATTCTTCCTTCCCATGAGCATGGAATGTTCTTCCATTTGTATCCTCTTTTATTTCATTGAGCAGTGGTTTGTAGTTCTCCTAGAAGAGGTCCTTCACATCCCTTGTAAGTTGGATTCCTAGCTATTTTATTTTCTTTGAAGCAATTGTGAATGGGAGTTCACTCATGATTTGGCTCTTTGTTTGTCTGTTATTAGTGTATAAGAATGCTTGTGATTTTTATACATTGATTTTGTACATTGATTTATACATTGATTTTGTATCCTGAGACTAAACCAGGAAGAAGTTGACTCTCTGAATAGACCAATAACAGGCTCTGAAATTGTGGCAATAATCAATAGCTTACCAACCAAAAAGAGTCCAGGACCAGATGGATTCACAGCCAAATTCTACTAGAGGTACAAGGAGGAATTGGTACCATTCCTTCTGAAACTATTCCAATCAATAGAAAAAGAAGGAATCCTCCCTAACTCATTTTATGAGGCCAGCATCATCCTGATACCAAAGCCGAGCAGAGACACAACCAAAAAAGAGAATTTTAGACCAATATCCTTGATGAACATTGATGCAAAAATCTTCATTAAAATATTGGCAAACCGAATCCAGCAGCCCATCAAAAAGCTTATCCACCATGATCAAGTGGGCTTCATCCCTGGGATGCAAGGCTGGTTCAATATACACAAATCAATAAATGTAATCCAGCATATAAACAGAACCAACGACAAAAACCACATGATTCTCTCAATAGATGCAGAAAAGGCCTTTGACCAAATTCAACAATGCTTCATGCTAAAAACTCTCAATAAATTTGGTATTGATGGGATGGATCTCAAATTAATAAGAGCTATCTATGACAAACCCACAGCTAATATCATACTGAATGGGCAAAAACTGGAAGCATTCCCTTTGAAAACTGGCACAAGACAGGGATGCCCTCTCTCATCACTCCTATTCAACATAGTGTTGCAAGTTCTGGCCAGGGCAATTAGGCAGGAGAAGGAAATAAAGGGTATTTAATTCAGAAAAGAGGAAGTCAAATTATCTCTGTTTGCAGATGACATGATTGTATATCTAGAAAACCCCATTGTCTCAGCCCAAAATCTCCTTAAGCTGATAAGCATTTCTATACATTTTCACAGATCACACAACATGAAAGCTTGTCTATATTGAAGGTTTTTTTCCCTTTCATTTCCTAGTGCTTTGGGTTTGCAGCTTTATTTTATTGCTGTTTTTTGTCTTCTGTGTTTTTTTTTTCCTTTCCACTGAACATTTTCTAGTTTTACTTTGACTTGCAATGGGAGAGGGTATTGCTTCTAGATGTAACATGACATCCAAAGCATAAAATGGTAAATGAAGCTGCAGGTCATTTTCAGCTGAAAAAGCAATTTTACGATTCATAATTATGACCATGTAAGGCATTTTCACAGCAGAGTATTTTTTATCTTAGTTCTCCATTGGGATGGCATCCAGGGATTTGCTGTCCAGTAGAAAGTTCACCTCTAAATTATTCACTCTCTGCAGCCTCCTAGCCTTGCTGCTCTCCTTCACAGGTGCATGGGCATTCTTGCTAGACCTTCTACTCTCCTGGAACTGCCAGGCCCCTGGTGTTGCATAGTCCCCTGGTTCTCAGGGCCCTTTGCGATGCATCTTCCCCATCCCTCACGACCCTCATTGCCTACCTGCTAGGCCCACAGTCTAGGACCTGAGCCCCTTAATAACACTCCTTGATCTGCCTTACACACTCTCCTCCTACTCCTCCTCTCTGATAAAACCCAAACTTTGAGTCATCCCGCCATCTGCCTTCTCTGCTTCTGATTCCACCATGCTGAGAGAGGAGAAAGCGCACAGAAGCACCAGCTGAGGCCACCACAATTTCATGGTCTCAAGCCTTCCTTAGATTCTTGTGCTCTCCGACAACCATTTTAGTTGTCCTAAATCAGCTCCTCAAAAAAAACAAACAAACAAACAAACAAACAAAAAAACTCATTTGGCCCCACTTCCCAGCCTCACAGAGGAGACTTCTCTTTGTCACAGCATGTTGACATCTCTTTCAATACCAGTACTTTTGTTAACTCACTGAGGCAGCTTTTAGGATACTGGGACAGGTTCCATGACCCTGTGATAAAGCAAATGAATAAGAATCTCTCAGGTGGGGCCCAGAGTTCTTTTTTAGTTACTTTTGTTATCATTTTTTTTAGAGACAGCATCTTCCTCTGTCACGTAGGCTGGAGTGCAGTGGCATGATCATAGCTCACTGCAGCCCCTAACTCTCTGGGCTCAAGACATCCTCCTGCCTCAACCTCCTGAGCAGCTGGTACTGCAGGTGCAAGCCACGATGGCCAGCTATTTTATTTTATTTCATTTCTGAAACAGAGTCTTGCTCTGTTTCTATATTAAACCTTGAATACTATCTAGGAGGGACCTATCATACAATAAACAACTTTGGGTAACACACATTTCATAAGGTCCAATGTCATGAGTTTAACTTTTTAGTGTTATCCAAGTACTTTCTTACCTGTAGCCTCTTTTTTTTTTTTTTGACAGAGTCTTGTGGTGTCACCAAGGCTCAGTCCAAAGCCACAATCATAGCTCAATGCAGCCTTGAACTGCTCAGTTCAAGTAATCCTCTCCCTCAGACTCATAAGTGGCTGGCACTACAGGTGAATGCCACTAGGCCCAACTAATGTTTTTATTTTTTATTTTTTTACTAGTAGAAATGGAGTCTCTATATTTCTCAGCTTCTTGAACTCCTGGACCCAATCAGTCTTCTTGACTTGGCCACTCAAAATTCTGGGATTCACGGCATGAACCACTGTGCCCAGCCTCATTTTTTTTTTTAATTCACTGGGCAGGGTGGGGTGTGCTTTTTATCCTAGCTACTCAGGAGGCTGAGGTGGGATGACTGCTTGAGCCCAGGCGGCCAAGGCAGCAGTGAGCTATAGACTATCATTACCTTGGAAGAGAAAAAAAGATAAGAAAACCCCCTCCATGGGCCAAGGTGATGCAGCCATCTGACATAGGATTTTACATATAATTAATTTTACTTATTTATTTATTTATTCATTCATTTATTTATTTATTTTTTGGACAGAGTTTCTGTTTGTCTCCCAGGCTGGAGTGCAGTGGCATGATCTCAGCTCACTGCAACATTCTCCACCTCCAGGGTTCAAGCAACTCTTGTGTCTCAACCTCCTGAGTAGTTGGGACTACAGGCATGCACCACTACACCACGCTGATTATTTTGTATTTTAATAGATAAGGGGTTTCACCATATTTCCCAGGCTGGTCTTGAACTCCTGAGCTCAAGCAATCCACCCATCTCGGTCTCCCAAAGTGCTGGGATTATAGGCGTGAGGCACGGCACCTGGCCTTGGATTTTAGATAGAATTTAAGGAGCTCGTGATCCCCTTGAAGTTCTTTCATCATCTTCCCAGACATACAAGAAGCCTAGTTAAAAACATCTGGGTTAGAAGTTCTCTGCGGTCTTTGCATCAGGGTGTAAGAAATGGACAGGACCTCAGAGTTCAATGAATATAATCCTCATTAAAGTCAGATATTACAATTCAGTCAGTGAGGCCCAGAGAGTTTTCATGGCTGACTCATAGCATAGCGGAAGGAGACCTGTATCTTGGTTTTCTGAATCCCATTTCTCACACAGTGTTGTGTTAATATACTGTGTTTAAAAGAAATGTAAAGAAGGAGAGAGTCCTGTGGAGAGAATGGCTGGGAGCAAAAATAAAAAGCAATCGATATTCCTAGGATGTATAGGTTGGCTATTACTTGGTTTGTTTTGCATTCAACATAGATTAGCTTTCTAGCTTCAACCCAAAAAAAACCAAGCCTGAAGCTCCCTTCTAGCTCCTTACTTTGGATCTGTGACTAAATCCTGAAGAATTGTCTGAGCAAGATCTGTGGAGAGGCAGATAGTAGGGCCTAGGCACATCATGAGTTCTAAATGGCTGATGTCATTACAAAAAACATAAGCAAGAAAGAATCTACTGTTGCCAGGAAGTGGGGGGGGGGATGTTTCTAAGGAGAAAGTATGAGTATTGAAGAAGGAGGGTAAGGGTTATGTAGCAAAGAAGAGGTTATTGGATGGTCCCTGTAGGCTGGGGGTGGGAGAGGGGAACAGAGCAGGGTGGGGTGTGAGTGAGGTATGCTCAGAGATCATTTTTGTTTTTGTTTTTTGACCAATAAAGTGTTCAATTTTTTTTAGTTTTAAAATTTTAAATTTTTTTGATCAGGCAAATGAGAGATGGTTTGGGGGATGTCTGGGAGCCATCTAAGAGTTTTATTAAGCTGGAGATTATCAAATTAAGATTTGCATTTTAGATATGCTTTTACATGGAAGATAGATCTAAGATTTTTTTTTCAGTTAAGTGTTAGAATTCAGTTGCTGAGATTAGGAATCATTCATTCATTGATACAACTTTATGAAGCTCATAATATAATTCAGGCACTGATCTAGACAAGAAAAGATAGTCCAAAGCAGCACAGTGACAATGGAGATGGAGTTATATAAGGAACAATACATACAGAGAAGACAGATTTGACAAATACTTAGGAGATAAAAATCAGTAGGACCTAATGACTACTGAGGGCAGTGGGAAGTGGAATGAAAATAGTAAGGATATTGACGATGCTTGAAACAAATGTGTCCAATATTTTAGAATTATATAATAAATTTAAAGGAATATTCTGTCAGGAGCCCCAGAAAGATTAAAACCCAAATGCTAATACATAAAGATCAAAACAGCCTTCATTTGCCACATCTTTGAATGAGAAGACTACTTTGGACTTTGTTATTTCTCCAAGGCAGAGACACAGGCCTGCCAAAGGGAGATAATAATATCAACTACCAAATTATAGGTTTAACCGAGAGAGGTTGAAATAAAAAGTACTAAAGTTTTGCTGGGCGTCCTTCAACAGCCTTGTGGTAAGCCATTCCTACCAGAATTCTGATTTTTCAAAATGTGGTTACTTTCATGTAATTTTGGAATAAGCTTTTAAAAACTGAGAGCAGCAAGAACAGCATGTGAACACAGATGGGCTGGGGGGAGGGGCAGATTGAATTGGGTGAAGTTTATATGAATAAAAAAGAAGAGGGGATTTTAAGACCTAGTCAAAGCACTTATTTTTGCTTTCTTAATTCCTTACCTGCTACTGCAAATAAAGAGCAGCAAAATTAAAAGAAAAAAAAGCTATGTGCTGTAAATACCTTTAAAGACACTTCTTTAGTAGTTCATTGTGTTGTATACATCATAATGTCTTGCTGGGCAGGCTGCCCAGCTCAACTTCCAGTCTCACGGTTCTGTGAGATGAAAAGTGAAATGTAATATTTACAATCCTGGGAATGAATTAATCCCTGGCAAAATAGAAGGATTTGATTTTCTTATCTGCTCATATCTAGCTGGCTTTGTACCTAAGAATGGTACCAGGCATCTGTTTCTATTTGTCGCCACAGGACAGGGAACTAGAATCAGTTCCTGAAGCTAAAGGCCTGAAATGTCTCAGACAAGCAAAAACTGACAGAATTCATCACCACTAGACCAGCTTTACAAGAAATTCTCAAGGGAGTCCCACATCTGCAAGTGAAATGATAATTACTATCAAGAAAACACACAAAAAAGTATAAAACTCAATGGTAGAACACATACACAAAGGAGAAAGAGACAAGAATCAAACTTTATCACTACACAAATCCACCAAATTACAAGGATGAACAATTAAGAGGGGAAGAAAGGAAAAAATATATATATATTTTGTGTATTTTGAGACCAGCATGGCCAACATGGTAAAACACTGTCTCTACTAAAAGTACAAAAATTAGCTGGGTGTGGTGGCGGGCATCTGTAATTCCAGCTACTTGGGAGGCTGAGGCATGAGAATTGCTTGAACGTGGGAGCTGGAGGTTGCACTGAGTCAAGATCATGCTACTGCTCTCCAGCCTGGGCAGCAGAGACTCTGTCTCAAAGAAAAACAAAAAAAGCAACTACATTTTAGGCTAACAAAGAGATATTTACAAAACATTTCATGCAACAGATGCAGAAAACACATTCCTTCATCAGCACAGGAAATATTCTCCCTCTTCTGGTCTATTCTACCATATGTTAGACCACAAAACAAGTCTCAACAAATTTAAAATTATTGAAATTATATCGAGTATCTTTCCTGACCACAATGGAATAAAACTAGAAGTCAACAGCAAGGTGAACTTTTGAAATTGTACAATTACATGGAAATTAAACAGTATGCTCCTGAATGATCAATGAAGAACATTTTAAGTTTTCTTTTCTTTCATTTTCTTCTTCTTTTTTTTTTTAAAGTAGCTAAGAACAATCGTTCCGAAGACGCAAAGCTAAACTAACTGCTAACATCCAAATACAGCCGACAGTGTAGCTGCAAACTTTGCACCTGATCCGTGGGCAAAAGGAGCTCTTAGCTTTGCGGGAGCCTTCTTTTTGTGCCGCCTGCCATGGGACAGAAAAAAAGCACCTGTGAGCAAGAGCCATACACTCAATATACCACTGCTGACTCCTAAGTGCCCAGAATTTCATCCAGAGAAGTAGCTTTAGAAGTTAGGTGATGAATTCTATTCATTTATTTAAAAATTTATATATATAAATATAATATATTTGTATGTTATATTATATTTCTATATATTTTTAGGCAGAGTCTTGCTCTGTTGCCCAGGCTGGAATGCAGTGATGTGATCTTGGCTCATGGCAACCTCTGCCTCCCAGGTTTGAGTGATTCTTCTGCCTCAGCCTCTTGAGTTGCTGGGATTACAGGCATCTGCCACCATGCCTGGCTAACCTTTGTATTTTTAGTAGAGGTAGGGTTTCACCATGTTGGCCAAGCTGGTCTCGAACTCCTGACCTTAAGTGATCCACCTGCCTCAGCCTCCCAAATTGTTGAGATTACAGGCATGAGCCACCGTAACCAGTCAGTTTTTTTTCTCAAGCAGAAGAGCAAAGATGAGGGAGTCTCCACACTAACAGCACACCAAGGATATTATCTGCCTGCATTAGGAAGCTTCCAGGGCATACAGGATGGCAGGAACTTCCAATGGGGTGAATGAGAGTGACTTAGAGCTACTTGATGGGATCCCTTTGGATGCTTCTGATACCTCCACCCTTCCTGAGGCTTTGCCACTGGGCTTGGCAAAAGGAGAACCCTTTAATATTTAGGAGAGCAGAGAAAGAGGGAGAATGGAGAAGCCACATACTACAGTCTTCTGTGTTTTACTGGCTAAAGGGCTGCAGATATTTTACATGCCCCCCATATTGTCAACAGACCAGGCAAGGTGACTGACACCTGTAATCACAGCACTTTGAGGTGGGCTGAGGTGGGCGGATCACTTGAGATCACGAAGTCGAGATCAGCCTGGGCAGCACGGCAAAACCCCATCTCTACTAAAAATACAAAAATCAGCTGTCTGTGGTGGTGCGCAACTTAATCCCAGCTAATTGGGAGGCTGAAACAAGAGGATCACTTGGACCCAGGAGGCAGAGGCTGCAGTGAGCCAAGATCACACCACTGCACTCCAGCCGGTGACGAAGTGAAAGTCTGTCTAAAAAAAAAAAAAAAAAAAAAAAAAAAAAAGGCTGGGTGCAGTGGCTCACGCCTGTAATCCCAACACTTTGGGAGGCTGAGGCAGGTGGATCATGAGGTCAGAAGATCGAGACCATCCTGGCTAACATGGTGAAATCCCGTCTCTACTAAAAATACAAAACAAAAAAAAAATTAGCTGGGTGTGGTGCTGAGTGCCTATAGTCCCAGCTACTTAGGAGGCTGAGGCAGGATAATGGCATGAACCCGGGAGGCAGAGCTTGAAGTGAGCCCAGATCACTACACTGCACTCCAGACTGGGCAACAGAGTGAGACTCTGTCTCAAAAAAAAAAAAAAAAAAAAAAAACAAAAAAACCCAAAACCCAAAAGCCAAAATTCCCAACTGGAAGAAGGCAGAAACAAAACAGGTGCTCACAGCTGCCAGAGATTTGTGGGCCCTGCCTGGGTTAGAGGTATAAATGCCAGCTCTGCATTGGAGACATGAGGGAATTTCTTTTTTTTGCTCTTGCTGCAGCTCCGTGTAACTGCATACCATGGCATCCCTTTCCTTTCTGGGTGATAATGGCCCACCCATAAGCAGGTTAATAACAAAATGGAGGACAGGACTTCACTCCTCCCCAAACACCTACAAGGGAAAGGTCCCATTTTACTGAGCACCACGGCTACAATTTTAACAGTTACTGCAAAATAAAAGTTGCTACATTCTCATGATGATGGGTTTTCCTATCACCTGAAAAATTATTCACCAAGTGTCTGCAGCCAGGGTGAAAAACACTCTTAAAGTTTAGATATGCATCAGTATTTCCCTCAAAATAGCACAGGTTAAAGCTTTCATAAAAAGAAAACCAAAATAAGGAGTTGAAAACATGTAAGTATAAATTAACGGCCACAAAATGGGGAAGTTAGAGACTATGAAATAGCTTTGTCTTGCGGAAAGATAGAATCTGAGAAGCAATTCTGCAGGACTTAGCTGAAAGTCAATAGGAGGCTGATCAAATGAAGTGGTAGAAGCCATGCAATTTGTCACACCAAGCATCTGTGACAAACCCACATCGAATCCAAAGAATGTAGGTGATCTGACAAAAGGCCTCATGTTTAAAATTTGCCCTAAGTTTCCCCAAATCTGCCAAAAATTTCCCCACTTGAGCCACTTTTTCAGATACAGTTTAGCTATCTGTTCTTGTGACACTAGGTGCCTTTAGAGAGTTCTTGGGAGCCGCGTGTGGTGGCTCACACCCATAATCCCAGCACTTTGAGAGACCACGGCAGGTGGATCACTTGAGGTCAGGAGTTTGAGACCAGCTTGGCCCACATGGTGAAACCCCGTCTCTACTAAAAATACAAAAATTAGCCAGGTGTGGTGGCATGCGTGAGTAATTCTAGTTACTCAGGAGGCTGAGGCAGGAGGACTGTTTGAACCTGGGAGGCAGAGGTTGCAGTGAGCTGAGAGTACACCACTGCACACAAGCCTGGTTGACAGAGCAAGACTCTGCCTCAAAATAAAATAAAATAAAAATTATTGGGGCTGGGTTCAGTGGCTCATGCCTGTAACCCTAGCACTTATGGAGGCTTAGGTGGAAGGATGGTTTGAGGCGGGGAGTTTGAGACCACCCTGGGCAACATAGTGAGACAGCATCTCTGCCAAAAAAGAAAAAAAAAATCCATGTTGAGACATTTTTGTGTAGAAAAAGAAAAAAAAAAACTACCTAGGTGTAGTGGCGTGCACCTATAATCCTAGCCCTTGGGAGGCTGAGACTGGAGGATTGCTTGAGCTCCAGGAGTTTGATGCTGCAGTGAACTAGGATTATGTCACTGTGTTCCAGCCTAGGAAATAGATGGAGACACTATTTCAAAAAAAAAAAGAAAAGAAAAGAAAAAAAAGCTAGACACAGTGGCTCATGCCTGTGATCCCAGCATTTTGGGAGACCAAGGCAGGTGTATCACCTGAGGTCAGGAGTTCGAGAATAGCCTGACCAACATGGTGAAACTCTGTCTCTCCTAAAAATACAAAATTAGCCAGGTGTGGTGGCACATGCCTGTAATCCCACCTTCTTGAGAGGCCAACGCAGGAGAATAGCTTGAACCTGGGAGGCAGAGGTTTCAGTAAGCTGAGATCAGGCCATTGCACTGCATTCTGGGCAACAAGAGTGAAACTCTTACTCAAAAGAAAAAAAAAAGCTCTACTTTTTTTTACTGTTGCAATGGTAATAATAGAGGCTTTCCTGTCGAGGAGCTCTATACACATACGCCGGGTGCGGTGGCTCACGCCTGTAATCCCAACACTTTGGGAGGCTAACGCAGGCAGATCGCTTGAGGTCAGGAGTTCAAAACCAGCCTGGCCAACATGGTGAAACCCTGTTTCTACTAAAAATACAAAAATTAGCCCAGCATGGTGGCATGTGCGCCTGCCGGGTTCAAGCGGGAGGCATCCGCCTCCCCGGGTTCAAGCGATTCTCCCACTTCAGCCTCCTGGGTAGCTGGGATTACAGGCACCCGCCATCATGCCCGGCTAATTTTTGTATTTTTATAGAGACAGGGTTTCACTGTATTGGCCAAGCTGATCTTGAAATCCTGATCTCAGATGATCGGCCCTCCTCAACCTCCCAAATTGCTGGGATTACAGGCAGCAGCCACCACCCCTGGAGAGTTCTCTTTTCTTTGCGAAGGGCAAGACAAACTGGAATGGATTCACGTCAGAGCGGTGCGCATGCCCTGGAAAGCATTATGGTTAGACCCATGTGAGACAGGTTAGTTTTACTGTGTGTGTTCCCCATGTGTTGTTGCCCATGTGTTGTTCCCATGGTAATCCTGCTCATTAGTAGAGAAACCACAGGTTCAGACATTTGGTGTATGTCCTTGTCTGAGGAGCCAATGGGGTAAAGCTACTATAAGCGGGATTAGGACTGAAGGACTCTAAGAATCCCGCCCATGAGGAATGATAAGGCAGCGCCACGGAACCTTTGTTGGCCTCAGGTAGGCGGTCTTCTGCAGTCCCCTCCGGTGTGCCGCTCCGCCCCGCGCTGGGCGCATGTCCTGCCGTGCTCCGGAAACCGGGATCCGGTGCAGAGAAACCCCCATCCTGGGAAACGGGCTGCTGCCAGAAAGGCGGTCACCCCCTGACCCATCACATAACGCGTTTGTGGGGAACCTGATGCTAAACTATTCGCAGACGTCCTGCTTCTGGGTCAGGGTTTTCCATGGAGCAGAGCAGGTCCCTCGCTGCTATCTATTGAAAGTCAGACCTCCACACAAGGCTCTCTGCACCCGTGTGCGGAGGACCTGGTGATGTGGTGTGTGATGTGGCGTGTCCTGTGTAATTCAGCCCTTGACATATACCTTCCTTCCTTTCTCCTGTTCCCGAGAACCTCTTCCCTGGCCCGCTCATGCCCAGCCACCCCTGAGGCCCGGATCACGCAGTGGGTGTCTCTCGCGAGAGCCCATCGGCGCCCGCTGTGCATTGGGAGGCTCACGTCCCCACCCTCGGGCTTTCCAAGGTGCCGCGCCAGGGGTTGCTGACGTAGGGGTGGCGCCCCTGCTCCTCCTTCCACCTCTCCGATTCCACCTCCTCCTCGCACCCTGCTGGGAACTCCTCCAGGGGCTGAGATTGGATTCACCGAGCCTGGTGAAAATGACTGAGGAGTGGTTGTCCGAGGGTGTGCCCCTGCGGTTCACGCATGCCTCGTGGTGGTCGTTGGGGTCACGGCCCTTCTTCCCACCCGAGGCGCGCGGCGATGGGATGTGAACCAGTCACTGCCTTTGTGCTTTCCTCCTCTCTCCGCTGCCCAGGTCAGCCAGCGGACAGTGGGGAAACTGTGGGCACGTCGGCGGAGTTAGATGGCAGCAAAGGTGGGCCGGATTGGTGTGATAAAGTTCCAACTGGGTCCTTCCGCGAGCCCTGGGTCCTTCCGCGAGCCCTGGGTCCTTCCGCGAGCCCTGGGTCCTTCCGCGAGCCCTGGGTCCATGAGATGTCGGCAGCGAGCGTTGGACTTGACCGTCAACTTGGGATTTCTAAGGTAGAAAGGGTAACTCAGATCAGCAGCACTACCACCTTCCTTCACGAGATGTCGCTGTTTTCACTACGTCGTTTCTTCCTCTCCAACTGTTTCCACAGTATTTTCAGCTGCTCTTCATTTTGTTTTTCTTTTTCCTTTTACTTTTCTTACTCCCCTTTCTACACACTGAAGTTGCTGTTGTTTTATGTTTACTTCTTCTCCTTCTAATTCTTCTTTTCTTTTTTTTGAAAAGTTGGAGTGTGAGATTGCATTCTCGGCTCATCACAGCCTCAACCTTCCTGGGCTCCCGCAGGTGTTCTTGCCATCTCAGCCTTCCAAGTGGCTGAGATTGCAGGAATAGCTTGATTCTGGGATGTCGAAGCTACAGTGAGCCATGATCACGCCATTGCCCTCCAGCCTGAGTGACAGAGAAAGACCCTGTTTCAGAAAGTAAGAGAGACAGGTTAAAGAAATAACTCCTTGAAATTACTGCAATTAATTGTGATCTAAATTACCTTTTTTATTTTTATATTTTTCACTCTCACTAGTTTGTTTATTATTATTGCTGTTGTTTGTTATTTCTTTGTATTATTGTTTATATTATTGTTATTGTTTTTATTATTTAGATATTTAGAGATGGGGTCTTGCTTTATCACCCAGACTGCAGTACAGTGGCATGACCTTGGCTCACCGTAGCCTCAAATTCCCGGGTTCAAGTTCGAGACCAACCTGGGCAATATGGCATAACAACCATGCTTACTAAAATCTGTCACTGATACCCCCAGGGCCGTTGAATATGGCAGGTGCAATTTCGGAGTCTGAGGCAGGCAGTTGGCAAGAGTTCGGGAGTTCAAGACCAGCCTGGACAACATGCTGCAGTGCATTACCTGACCAAGGCCCAACGCAGCCTCCACCTCCCGAGCCCAAGGGATGCTCCCACCTCAGGCTCCAAAGGAGCTGAAAGTACAGGCGCCTGCCATCATGCCCGGCTAACTTTTATTTTATTTTATTTTATTTTATTTTATTTTATTTTATTTTATTTTATTTTATTTTATTTTATTTTATTTTAGTAGAGGCATGGTCTCACTGTATTGTCAGGGCTGGTCTCAAAATGGTGGGTTCAAACAATTCTTCCATGTCAAACTCCCGAAGTGTTGGGATTACAGGTGTAAGCCTTGATGCACTTCTCTCTCTTTTATTTCCTTTATTTTTCTTTTTTCTTCCTCTTTCTTTCTTTCATTTTCTTTCTTTTCTTTTTCTTTCTTCCCTCTCTTTTTCTTCCTCCCTTCTTTCTATCATTTCTTATTCTCTTTTTCTGTTTCTCTGTCTTTCTATTTTCTTTATCTTTCTTCCCTTTACATCTCTGTCTCTTTTTCTTTGCATTTATTTTTCTTCATCTTTTTGTGTCTCTCTTTTCTCAATTCATTTCCTCCCATCCCTCCGTCTGTCTTTGTTTGGATTCTGGAAGTCTCCTCATTCTGTATACCCCTGTGTATCACAAGCCTCTGAGACTTTCGCTTCATTGTTTTTCTCCTTGTTTCATAAAATGCATTCATTCTTCTTTTATTTAGGTACTGTATGGATGGTCAAGTGCTGGAAAGAAAAAAAATGGCCCATAAATTTGTTTGGTTTCACAAGAGACATGGGAGACCAAAGAACGCACGATGAGTACTTTTCTAAATATCCTGTTTATTCTCCCAACGGGGCTCATAAAAATACGGATGCATTCAGTGGGTTGAGAGATCTCTGTGCAGTCGTGACCCTGCAATTATATTTGACAAGGGTGGTGATGACAGATGGGTGGCACAGAAACCTACCCTTCTTTGGCACCAATTGAGCATGGTGACAACAGATTCAAAATGGCCGGTGTCTGAACTTGATGGTCCTGTTTTTCTGCTCTGGTCTTTAGGAATGAGGGGAGCCTTCCCGAGTTCCGCCATTTCCTTGCATTTTTCTTTTTACATACATTCGTTCACTTATTTATTTATTAATTTATTTTAAATAGAGTCTTGTTCTGTAGCCCAGGCTGTGGGGTTTTTTTGGCTGGCTGCAATCTCCACCTCCCTGGTTCCAGCAATTCTCCTGCCACAGCCTTCTGAGTAGCTGGGATTACAGGTGTATGCCACCCTACTCACCTAACTTTTGTTTTTTTAGTAGAGACAGGGTTTCACCATGTTGCCCAGGCTGACCTTCAGGGATCTGCCTGCCTCAGTCTCCCAAAGTGCTGGGATAACAGGTGTGAGTCACCGCGCCCAGCCTAAATTGCAATTTTTCAAAATAAATGTTTTTTTTTTTTTTAAAGTAGGTCATCACCTAGTGACCACTGTTATTGAAAGGCCACTGTTATTGAAAGTGGCCACTGTTATTTAAAGGTGGCACTGAGGGCCGCCTGGCCACTTCACAGAGGCTGGGGCAACTGCGTTCTCTCCTTCCCTTCTGGAGGCCCGTCACTGCCTAGGGAACTTCCATCCTGGTGTGGACCCTGTTGTTCTTTTATCCCTCTAGGTAAATGGTGTCTCCTTCTGTTGCCAAGGCGGTGGCATGGTCTCGGCTGGCTGCAATCTCCACCTCCTTGCTTCCAGCGATTCTCCTGCCTCAGCCCCCCGAGTAGTACAAATTACAGGTGTGTGCTACCCTATCCAGCTAACCTTTGTTTTTTTAGTAAATACAGGATTTCACCATATTGGCCAGGCTGATCTCACAATCCTGACTTCGTGATCTGCCAGCCTTGGCCTCCTGAAGTGCTGGGATGACAGTCATGAGGCACTGCACCTGGCCACCATCATTGGTTTTAACTGGAGATTCTAGATTCGAGGCATATCTCATTCTATGTCACAGAATGACTTCTTTATCCTGCGGACTCAAGAAAGCTGGGCCCCTTGTGATTCATTTCAAACCGAGAGTCACCTCATGTTTGGAAAATAGATCTGCTCCCAAGTTGAGTGGAGGGATGTGGCGTGTAGGAGGAAGGACTGTTCCTTCTGACTTAATCTGCATGGTGGGGTCTAGGGCTGGAGCTCAGTGTGGATGGATGGCTCCCTCTACCTTGGGTTCCATTGTCCCCACCGTGGAACACCAGCCTTGGCAGATCCTGGCCCTTCCTGGCCCTTAAGATGCTGTCAGAAACTGTATCCCAAGCTTGGATGCCCCGAATGACTGTGGCTCCCACCTCTCTGGAAGCATTTGAAATTTATCCTCTACGCATGGCCACCTAAAACCACAGGAGCCCAGGACACTCAGCCGCCATCCACCTCACTGGTTTATGAAGAGAATGCTGAAAGTCTCTTGCTGACTCTCTTGACTTGAGTTCTTCAAGGGCATGTAGTCAGGACGTAGTGAGACCAGATGTATTAAGTCAGCCTGGGTGCGGCGACTCAGGCCTGAAACCCCAACACTTTGGGAGGCCAAGGCGGCAGGATCTCTTGAGCCTGGGAGCTCGAGACAAGCCTTGGACAACACAGACAAAACCTGAGGTGCATGCCTGGGGTCTTAGCTACTCAGGAGGCTGAAGTGGGAGAATCACCTGACTCTGGGGTGGTTGAGGCTGCAGTGAGCCGTAATGATGTCACTGCACTCCATCCCGGGCTACAGACAGAGCGAGACCCTGTTGCAAACAGAGAGACAGATAATACCTATATTATGTCCTTCTCACGGTAGGATGCAAAAATAACAGAATACAGCAATTAAGATATTTTTACATTTTAAATTTCAAACTATTTATTTATTAATTTTGAGTCCAGATTATGAAGCCAGCTAATTTTTATATTTTTGAAGAGATGAGGTTTCACCATGTTGCCAAGGCTGGTCTTGATTGCCTGGAATCAAGGAATCCACCCGCTCTCAGGCTCCCAAAGTGCGGGGATTAAAGGCATGAGCTACTGCTTCTGACACCATTGTTTTGTTGTTGTTGTTGTTGTTGTTGTTGTTTACTTTGTTTTTCTTTTCTTAATCGCTTGTCTTTCCAGGAGTTTCATGGCAGGGCGCTTGGCTGGCTTGTTTAAATTCATTCTGAATAAGAATTGAGGATGTCCGCTTCTGGCCTCATGGACTCTGGACTGAAGAGTCCCCTTGTCTATCCATCGTGAGACTGTACACGTAAGAAGCAAAAAACTAGTAACATTTAAAATAAATAATTTTGTTGTACAGAAATACACAGATGCACCTAAAACACAGAAATGATTCTTTTAAAAGTTGTGTTAGTCCTGGTGGGTGTGGCAGTGATTCTTTTAGGTTTGGAGCTTGACTGAGAGAATTTCCAGTCGGTATTTGGATGGAAGTTCCAGATGATCTGATGGGTGGGGACTTAGGCTGTGTCCCCCCCAGGGGCCCTGGTTGATTAGTTATGGGGACTGCCTGCGAGGGTGCTGTGACCCAGTGTACTGTGGGGACTTCCATCCTTCCCCTCCTTTCCCCACTCCGGGTGATGCCAATTCATTGCGGTCTGACACTCTCATTGGCATATGCCACCCTATTCACCTAATGGTCTAAGTTGGGCATCACCTAGCAGCCATTGTTACTCTGAAAACCGAGGCCTCAAGGAGGAAGAAAGCTCATGGCACCTGGGCACAGCCCAAGGCAGCTGTGTCTTCTCCACTGCCCCCACCCCCACCTCCAAGTTTCTCCCTCCCTTGTTGCCAAGGGAATTGCCACCCTGATGAGTGGGTCTGATTGTTCTTTGATCAGTTAAAAAAATAAATATACATGCCGGGCACTGTGGCTCACGCCTGTAATCCCAGCACTTTGGGAGGCAGAGGCAGGTGGATCAAGAGATCAGGAGTTCAAGTCCAGCCTGGCCGATGTGGTCAAAACGTATCTCTACTAAAAATACAAAAGATTAGCCAGGCATGGTGGTGTGCACCTGTAATCCCAGCTACTTGGGAGGCTGAGGCAGGAGAATTGATTGTAACTGGGAGGTGAAGCTTGCAGTGAGCTGAGATAGCACCACTACATTCCAGCCTGGGCAACAGAGTGAGACTCCATCTTAAAAGAAAAAAAAAAAAAAAAAGAGGCCAGATGCAGTGGCTGATGCCTGTAATCCTAGCACTTATGGAGGCTGATGCAGGCAAATCACCTGACATTCCTGACGTTGGACGTTCGAGATTAGCCTGACCAACATGGAGAAACCCTGTCTCTACTAAAAATACCAAGTTAGCTGGGCATAGTGGCACTTGCCTGTAATCCCAGCTACTCGGGAGGCCAAGGAAAGGGAATTACTTGAACCCGGGAGACAGAGGTTTCGGTGAACTAACATTGCACCGTTACTCTCCAGCCTGGGCAACAAGAGCGAAACTCCCTATCCAAAATAATAATAATGATAATAATGATAATAATAATATAAAAAGTAAGTGTTTCCAGTAAAAAAAGAAAAAAAATAAAACCAACAGTGACATAAACATACTTCTCTGTCCTTTCAAGGCAGCAATGATGCTACAAACTGATCCACCTGTCTCAGGCTCCCTAATTGCTGAGATTACAGGTGTGAGCCACTGCACCCAGCTATGTATAATTTTACGTGTACTTTCTTTTTTTAATTAAATTAAATTAAATTTTTGTTGGTTTTGAGACAAAGTCTCACTGTGTCACCCAGGCTGGAGCACAGTGGTGCACTTGTGGCTCACTGCAAACTCCACCTCCCAGGTTCAAGCGATTTTCCTGCCTTAGCCTCCCGAGTAGCAGGGACTATTGGCTGGCACCACTGCACCTGACTAATTTTTGTATTTTTAGTAGAGACAGGGTTTTGCCGTGGTCACCAGGCTGGTCTCAAACTCCTGACCTCAAGTGATCCACCCATCTCAGCCTCTCAAAGTGTGAGAGTTTCTGGGGTGCCAGATGGGTTGGTCTCCCCTATATGAGACATCCATGTGGAGCCATGGGTGGCCTCTGAGGAGAAATAGCTCCTTATTGCCTTCATGTCTTTATGCCCTGAAAGCATAACAGCTCAGAGGCATTCCACAGGTTGGCAAGGGAGATACCTCCTTTGAAGCAGTGGAGTATAACCAAACGTGTTGGCTCCTCCCGAAACCCACTCACACCCATTTCAGTCCTGATAATTTAAAGATCTTGAGTAGTTTAGACACACGCCTTTGCTCAAGGAAATTCACAAAAAACTGCTGCTACACATCTTATTGAATGACACTGATTAATCCTTTACCTTATCCCTTTCTACCCCTCCCATCTGCCCTAAGAACAAAGAGCTTGTAAACCAACAAATTCGGCAGAGCTCGAGAGCTCTGGGCTGTGAACAAGCCTCCGATGCTCCGGTCCCCTGGACCCGCCTTTTAAACATTTATTTTTTTTATCTTTACAACTCCTTTGTCTCTGCTGGACTCGTGGTACCTGCTGGCTGGTGTAGGGCTGGTTTCCCCAACACAAAGTGATAAGATTACAGGCATGAGCCACTGTGCCCGGCTATGTGTAATTTCTTAACTCGGCTCATTTCTTGACTAGGCATCATGGGCATTTGGGCCACTTTCTCATGGAACTTACTTGTGCTTCAGGATCTGTTCGGACCCAATCAGGTCCACAGCATTTCCGTGTCATGCTGGAGTGCTGCTGTGCACACCCACTTACGCCCAGTGTGTGATGAGCGGCTCAGCTCACATGGTAACTTCGTGGCCCCATGGCTGGGCATTTGGTTTCTACTAATAGCCAGAGGCTAGCTGAGACAGCCTGTGGATAGAAAGAATGGTTATCTGCAGATAATGGCAGGGCCTTGCTCTTCCACTTGCTTATTCCACTGTGATTTGGAATAGCTTATGTCTCAAATGGATGGTCCTGTTTTTCTGCTCTAGTGTTTATGAATCAGTCAAGCCTTCCCGTGCTCTGCCACCTCCTTGCATTTTTTTACATTCATCTATTCATTTACTCATGTATTTTTTAGAAATGGGGCCTTCCTGTGTCGCCGAGGCTGGAATGCAGTGGTAGGACCATAGCTTACTGTGACCTTGAACTGCTAGGCTCAAAGCAATATTCCTCTGCCTCAGCCTCCAGAGTAGCTGGGCCTACAGGCATGGGAATGAGCCACAGCACAGCACAATGCCCCGCTAATTATCTTCGATTTTTTAAAAAATGGTTTTCTTGTTTCTTTTCTGAGACAAAGTCTCCCTCTGTCACCCAGGCTGGAGTGTAATTGTTCCCAGACCAAACTGAGGGTGGGGCTGCTTATTCTCCCGACCTGATAATAACACACAGATGAGCTAAAACAAGGGAGTTTTTATTTCTGTGACCACTTACAGGGAGACGGCCTGATAATATCACCAGATCGACTCAAAATTACAAATGTGTATAAAGCTTATATACCTTCTAAGCTATCCGCGTAATCTTAAGAGTGCATACATTTAAAGGTGGAATCTATTTATTTATTTATTTATTATTATTATTTTTTTTTTTTTTTAGACGGAGTCTTCCTCTGTTGCCCAGGCTGGAGTGCAGTTGTGAGATCTCAGCTCACTGCAACCTCCACCTCCTGAGTTCAAGTGAATAACTTGCCTCAGCCTCCTGAGGAGCTGGGATTACAGGTGCCCACCACCATGCTCGTCTAATTTTTGCATTTTCCTCAAAGATGGGGTTTTGCCATGTTGACCAGACTGGTTTGGAACCCTTGACCTCAGGTGTTCTTCCCGCCTTGGCCTCCCAAAGTGCTGGGGTTACTGGCTTGGGCCGCCAAGCCCAGCCTGCTTCTTTTGCACTAGAAATGGGCTCTCTCATTATCACGGTATAAACGTGTCTATATTGTGGGATATGGCGTGCGTGTGCATGTGCATAGGCACATGTGTTTCTCCATGTTTTCCCGAGCCATGGTGCTTCTTCCCCCGCAAGGGCTCTGGTGGATTAGTTGTTGGGAGCTCCTGAAAGGGCGCCGGGCTGACACTTCCATCCGTTGTCGTCTCGTGTCATCTAGCTGTCACCGTTTTTGAAGTCTAGGAGGCACACAGGATGCCGTGGCCGCCCACCCATGGTAAGGGGTGAGTGTGTCTTCTCTCTGCTCCCCTCAGTCCTACCCCAACCCTCAGAGGCCCGCCCTACCTCCATCCGTTCATCCCCTCCATCGTTGCCTAGAAAACCTCTGGAGATTCTGGCTGGGCCAGATTGTTGATCTTCTTCATCAGTTGCTTCCTTTTCTTTGTGTGTTTGACCCGCGTGGACTCTTCTGCCTCAGTTTTAGACGGCAGTTCCACCCTAGGCCTTTTCTTTAGTGGGGACTTTTCTGATTCTCCCCAGATGTTGTGAAAGCAGGTAGATGTCAGGTGTTTGGGACTAAAAGACATTTCTCAGGATTAACTGAATGAGTGTGGAGGAAGAAGCATGCACTTCACACCTTTCAAAGCAGGGATGGCAACACTATGAATTCGGTGTCTTTTCCAGAATCAGCTTGTTTCCTGAGTTGCCCTCCGTGTCCCCCCACCCACCCCAGGCTAGAAAACATTCCAGAGTGAACTACTGTGCCTCCTTCCCTTCCCCGTCCTGTTTTGTCCCCTCCCCCTCACCTCAGTTTCTCTCCTTCATACTGGCAGCTTTCCTCTTCCTCTCTCCCTCCCTCCTTAGGGAAACTCAAGTACCTTGGCTAAGCCGCCATGGTCACTTTTCACCGTTAAGTTATGTTTAATACTTTTCTTTCCCCAGCCAGCACATTGGTAAAGTGGAAAGTGCATTATAGCCACCGATTCCCCCCCCCACCCCGCCCCCCACCGCCCTGGGCTATTTTTTTTAGAGTTTTTTAGAAAAATAGTTTTACTATTTTTTTAGTTTTTTTTTAATCTATCTTTCTCCTTTCATTTCTGTCTTAAAGTTTATTTCTCCAGTTTTCTTTCTTTTTCTTTCTTTCTTCCTTTCTTTCATTCTTTCTCTTTCTTTCTTTCTTTCTTTCTTTCTTTCTTTCTTTCTTTCTTTCTTTCTTCTTCTCTGCCTTTTATTCTTTTACATTTTCTTCTTTCTTTTTTCTTTCCTCTCTCTGTTTTTTCCACCTGGCTTTCCTTCATTTATTTCCTCCTTCTTCATCTCTTTCATTTTTCTTCCCTTGCTGTGTCTCTCTCTTTTTTTTTTTTTTTTTTTTTTGACGGATTCTCTGTCGCCCAGGCTGGAGTGCAGTGGCATGCGTGGTGGGATCTCTACTCACTGCAAGCTCCACCTCCCGGGTTCACGCCATTCTCCTGCTTCAGCCTCCAGGGTAGCTGGGACTACAGGCGCCTGCCATGGCGTCTGGCTAATTTTTTTGTATTTTTAGTAGAGACGGGGTTTAACCTTGTTAGCCAGGATGGTCTCAATCTCCTCACCTTGTGATCCACCCGCCCCTGCCTCCCAAAGTGCTGGGATAACAGGCATGAGCCACCGCGCCCGGCCTCTCTCTTTCTTTATATTTCTTTGTCTAGATTTTAAAAATCCTCTCTCTCTCTGTTTCTCATTTCCTTCTTTCCACCCTCCCTCGCTGCTCCCTTCCCTCCCTCCTTGCTTTCCTCCGTCTGTCTCTTTTCTCCATTCCCTCTCTCCCTCCCTTCCTCTGTCTTTGTCTGGATTCTAGAAGACTCTCCTCATTCTGTATCTTACTGTGTCCTAACCGACCTGCAACCAAGTCCCATTTCTTCTTTCTCAATCCGAGATGCGTCTTCAAACTCTCATGCGCCACGGGTTGTCTTTTGACTCTGTCGCAGTCTATGCAGAGACACGTTTGGAGAACAGTTTCTGTGAAGTTGGGGAGTAGGGGCTGCGTTTTCGGCCTCAAAAAGACTTCGACTCATGGTTTGGGTTTCCCAGTCATGGGCTGCCCTGCCATCTGGAACTCTGGCGCATCACTTGTGAGTCAGAGCTGGGAGTCCAGGGCTTTGCTGGGGGAGGCTGTTGCGGTGCTTCTGTGCCCCAGGGCAGTGTGGGGCTGCCCTGGCTGGTCGAACAGCATGCCACAACTCCTGAGGCTTGGCCCAAGATCCACAAGGACGTATTGGGCATGGCGCTGGTGGCTGGGGATGCCCTTCCCGGCCCAGTGGCAGACCAGTGCAGGTCTGATGCACCTGCCAAGCCCTAGTCCCTCTGCCCTGATCTTTTTTTTGAAGTCCCCATGCAGAGTTGGAGAGCGGTCCCTGAGCATGCATGTGGTCCAAGAGGTGGCACCTGGCCGGGCTTTGGTCCCTCATGTGATCCAGTCATGCTAGGGGCCAGCCAAAAATAACTCCCAGTCTAGCTCTGGAAAAATGGGCCAGCCCCTGCATTGTACGGGTAACCAGGAGTTTGTCCCTGGCCCAGTGCTGCTCCTGTGTGTGTCCCGGGGTCAACCAGAGGGCCCTGGGTATTCCATGTCTGGCTGCCATGGTGGCCTTTTTTGGGGAAAGATGTCCAGGTCACGCGTTTCTGCTCAGGTGGTGTGGTCACTGACTCGACACCCCTCCACCAGGCAAGGTATATCTTTCACTCTGTGTCGACATTTTGGGCCACCAGGTTGTTGCTGACACGCTGCCTGGCAATTACATTGGGCCTCTAGATGCGTGTGAAGCTCTGGTATACTGGTAACCCAGCTAACCGGCCCTGTTCCAGTTTTAGCTGATTGCTGGGACCTGTGTGCCTGCTCTCACGCATCCTAGTGTCATAACTGTCCGTGGCGCCCCAGGTTTCTGGGCCTTTGACCCTGGCAGGGAAGGCAGCTCAGGCTCCCCTGACCAGTGTGCTCCCGGCTGCGGGCACAGGGTGGTCAGAACAACCCCACTCTGTTGGCTCTTTGCTGTGCATGTCAGGCATTCCACCTTAAATTGTCTGCTGTCCCTATCCTGGAGTGAGCCTGGCTGGGCTGTTATGCTCATCAGTTTCTTCAAGACTGACCCCAGCTCAACCACCACCCATTATTGGGCTTTTCACGATGGATGTGGTGACTTTACGCTCTCCCAGGCTGGGAGTAAGCCACGAGAAGCAAAGGATGGAAATACACAGTTAATGGAAGAGTTCTTCTTCTGCTGCTTCTCGGGCCCCTTGTCTCTCCTCCCCGCTCACGGGTAGTGTGTTGGGAGGCATGGGGCAGGGAATTTGCGGTGACCTCGCTGCCCTCACGCCTTGAGCCTCGTGACTTCAAGAAGATTGGTGGGGTCCTCTGACACAGCGGGCACCTTTGCTCTGGCTTCCTGTGGTTGTTGCCTTGCGGGTGGACACTGCACCTCTCCGGGGCCATGGGGCATGTCCCTACAAAACATCATGCTGCCCTTTCTGGGATGCGAGAGGGTTGACACGACCAGGGCCTTTGTGGTGATCCAGGAGTGCTCCAGACTGCCCGAGACAAAATGGTGGCGGGTTGTGCCAACCCCAAGTGGCCTCTCGTACAACCGCCACCACGGTGTTTGCAAGTGCATCCTGAAGAGGTGGTTGAGGGGGGCGAGGCGGATGAGTGAGGCAGGTCCCTCCCACTCGATAAGAGATGCTGCCTCCTCTGTTGAGCGCCAAGTTCCTTGTTTCACTCTGGCAAGTGCGCCCACGACGCAGGAGCGAGTGCGGTAAGATTCTGTGTACCATCGTGGTGTGTCGGCCTCGGAGAGGCCTTTTGCCCCAGAGAGAAAGGTGGATAAACAGCGGGACTTTGGGGGTGAGTGCATGCATGCCAGGCAACGGCCCTGATAGAAAGCACTCAAAATTTTCCAGTCTTTTGGTCATAAGGCAGACCACTATCTTCCCCAGGGGTCCATGAGCGAATCTTCAGGAAGGGGTAACTGGCGGGGAAAGAGTGTGACAAAAACTTGGTGAGAAAGCCTTCGCTGGTAATTCGAAAGGTGAGCCAATGAGGTTCAAGCGATTCTTCTGCCTCCCCCGTGCACCTCCACCGGGTAGCTGGGACTGCAGACGCTCGCCATCATGCCCGGTGTCTTTTCTGGAATCAGCTTGTTTCCTGAGTTGCCCTCCGTGTCGCCCCACTCAGCCCAGGCTAGAAAACACTCCAGAGTGAACTACTGTGCCTCCTTCCCTTCCCCCTCCTGTTTTATCCCCTACCCCTCACCAAGGTTTCTCTCCTTCGACGTCCAAATCGTCTGCGTATAATAATGATTCCGTTGATGTGCATAAGCAGAGTTCCCTACTTTTACCATAAATAAGAACAGAAACTGCGGGGGTCGTGCAGTCCCTGGCTTACACCCAGGCTGCGTGTCACCGCCACGAGGGGCACCAGAAAGCGTCAAGAAAACCCCCGAGGGAAAGGAACAGGAGGGACAGCCTTTAAAGGGGAAGATGAGGCAGTCCGGGAAAAAACTTCCCACGGAAAACAGTGCCTGTCCAGCCGACCCTGGGCCGGGATTTGGGAAGTCGTGGAGTCCTTGACTTGCACCCAGGGGGCATGCCGTGCTCATGGGGACACCCCAAAGTGGCAAGAAGGCCTCTGGGGGAAGGGAACAGGACGCCAATCTTAATAGGGGACATTGAGGCAACACGGAAAAAAAAAAAGGCAGGCCGGGGTCGTTCAACAGATGGCAGTGCCTTCCTGGCAGCCCCTGTGTTGGGGCCGGGGTGGTCGTCGAGTCCCTGTCTTGCACCCAGGGTCCGTGTCAGGCCTATGGGGGGCACCTCAAAGGGGCAAGAAGACCCCCGGGGGACGGGAACAGAGCTCCAGGCTTGAAAGGGGACGTTGAGACAGTACAAGGAAAAACTTCCCATGGCAACAGTGCCTTCCTGGCAGACCCTGCTCCGGGCCAGGCGAGTGGTGGAGTTTCTGCCTTGCACCCAGCTGCGGGTCACGCCCAAGGGGGGCATCTCAAAGCGACACGAAAGCCCCTAAAGGAAGGGAACAAGATGCCAGGCTTGAAAGAAGACTTCTGAGGCAGCACAGGGAAAAAGCGGTGGGCAGGGATCCTCCCACGGACGACAGTCTCTTCCCAGCAGCCTCTGCGCCGGAACCGAGGGACCGCGGATACCTGGTGTGCACTCAGGGTGCGTTTCTCGCCCACGGAGATAACCCAAAACGTCAAGAAAGCCCCGGAAGGAAGAGGAGAGCATGTCAGTCGTGAAGGAGGACATTGAGGCAGCCCGAGGAAAAAAGTGGTAAGGCTGGAGTCCTCCCACGGACGATAGTGCCTTTCCTGCAGCCCCCGAGTCAAGTGCCCGGTGGTCGTGGAGTACCTTGCTGCCACCCAGCGGACGTGTCTTGCCCATGGGGGGCACCCCAAAGCGGCAAGAAGGTCCCCAGGGGAAGGGAACAGGATGCAAGGCTTGAAAGGGGACGTTGAGGCAGTCCAGGAAAAAACTTCCCACGGAGGACAGAGCCTTCCCAGCAGCCTCTGTGCCAGAACCAGGGAAGTCGTGGAGTCCCTGGCTTGCATCCAGGGTGCGTGACTCGTCCACAGTGGGGGGGTGGGGGGGTGCCTCCAAGCGGCAAGTAGGCCATAGGTGGAAAGAAACACGATGCCAAGCTTGAAAGAGGAAGTTCAGACAGCATGAGGAAAAAAGCGGCGAGCCGTGGGCGTCCCTCCCATGGATGACAGTGCCTTTCTCGCAGCCCCTGCACCGGGACGGTGTGTGTGTCGGGAGGAGGGTCGTGGAGTCCCTGGCTTGCACCCAGGGTGCGTGTCTCACCCATGGGTAGCACCCCAAAGCTGCAAGAAGGCCCTCGGGGAAGGGGACAGCACATCAGGCCTGAACGGGAAAGTTGAGGCAGCCTGGGGAAAAAAGCAGCGAGGCTGGGGTTGTCCCACAGAGGGCAGGGCCTTCCCGGAAGCCCCTGTTCCAGGCCTGCTTGTGTCATTGAGTCCCTGGCTTCGCCGCTTTTTTCCCCGTTGATCTCTCCTTACAAGCCTGGCATCCAACTTCCTTCCCCCGGAGGCCTTCTTTGCCGCTTTGGGGTGCCCCCCATGGGCGCGACACTCACCCTGGATGCAAGCCAGGGACTCCACGACTTCCCTGGGTGCAGCGTAGAGGCTGGGGTCTTCCCATGAACAACAGTGCCTTCCCGGCAGCGCGTGCACCTGGCCCGGGAAAATAGTGGAGTCCCTGGCTTGCACCCAGGGTGCGTGTCTCGCCCACTGGGGCTCCCCAAAGAGACAAGAAGGCCCCCGGGGCGGGGGGAAAGGGACAGCACATCAAGCTTGAAGGGGGACGTTGAGTTAGTCCGAGGAAAGAAGCGGCGAGGCTGGGGTCCTACCATGAACGACAGTGCCTTACTTAACATCAGCCCCTGCGCCGGGACCGGGTGGTCGCGGAGTCCCAGGCTTGCACCCAGGATGGGTGTCTGGCCGAAGAGGGACACCCCAAAGCGGCCAGAAGGCCCACGGGGAAGGAAACAGGATGCCAGGCCTGTAAGGCGACGTTGAGGCACGCCGGGGAAAAACTTCCCGCGCGCTACAGTGCCTTTTCAGCAGCCCCCCCACACCACGCCAGGGGAAGTCGTGAAGTCCCTGGCTTGCACCCAGGGTGCGTGTCGCATTTAGTGGGGACACGCCAAAGCGGCAAGTAGGCCTGCGGGAAAACGAAACAGGACGCCAGGCTTGAAAGGGGACGTTGAGGAAGCATGAGGGAAAAAGCAGCAGGCCGGTTTACTCCCACAGACAACCGTGCGTTTCCCCAGCCCGTGTGCCTCACCCGGGACGCTCATGGAGTTCCTAGCTTGCACCCAGGGTGAGTGTCGCACCCACGGGGGAACCCCAAAGTGGCAAGAATGCTTGTGGGGGAAGGGAGCATGATGCCAGGCTTGAAAGGGGACCTTGAGGCAGCACGGGGAAAAAAGCGGTGGGCCGCAGTCCTCCGACAGATGACAGTCCCTTCCCGGCAGAGCCTGCGCCGGGCTTGGGGTGGTCGTGGAGTCCCTGGCTTGCAGCTAATGTGCGTGTTGCGCCCACGCTGGGCGCCCCAAAGTGGCAAGAAGGCCTCCGGTGAAAGGAAAGGGGACGTTGAGGCAGTACTGGGAAAAACTTTGCACGGAGGACTGTGCCTTCACGGCAGCCTCTGCATCACGCCCGGAGAAGTCGTGGAGTCCCTGGCTTGCACCCAGGGTGTGTGTCGTGCGCACGGGGGAGGCACCCCAAAGCGGCAAGAAAACCTCCGAAAGAATGGAACAGGACGCCAGGCTTGAAACCGGACGATGAGGCAGCACGGGGAAAAAAGCGGCGGGTCAGAGTCACCGCACGGTTGACAGTGCCTTCCCGGTCTCCGCTGCGCCGAAACGTGGGGGTGGGGGACGTGGAGTCCCTAGCTGGCACCCAGGCTGCCTGTCGCGCCCACGCGGAGCACCCTAAAGCGGCAAAAAGGCCCGCGGGAGAAGGGGACAGCATGTCAGGCTTGAAGGATACGTTCACGCAGCCTGGGGAAAACAGCGGCGAGGCTAGGGTAGTCCCACAGACGACAGTGTCTTCCCAGCAGCCCCTGCGCTGAACCCGTGTGTGTTGTTGAGTCCCTGGCTTGCACCTAGAGTGCGCTTCTCTTCCACAGGAGGCACCCCAAAGAGGCAAGAAGGCCTTTAGGGGAAGGAAACATGACGCCAGGCTTGAAATGGAACGTTGAGGCGGCACGGAGAAAAACGCGAGTGGCCGGGGTCCTCCCATGGACGATAGTGCCTTCCCGGCAGTCGTGCCTTCCCGGCAGCCCCTACGCTGGGCCCGGAGGAGTCGTGGAGTCCTTGTCTTGCACACAGGATACGCTTCTCCCCCATGGGGGGCACCCCAAAGCGGAAAGAAGGCCCCCGGGGAAAGGGAACACGCAGCTAGGCTTTAAATGAGACATTGAGGCTGCCCTGCAGGAAAACTGGCTGGCCGGGGTCATCCCATGGATGACATTGCGTTCCTGGCAGCCCCTGCGCCTGGCCCCAGGGAATCGTGGAGTCCCTCACTTGCACCCAGCGTGCGTGTCGCGCTTAGACATGGGGTGCCCCCATGGGCGCGACCAGCACCCTCGGTACAAGCCAGGGTCTCCAAGACCACCCCGGCCCGACATAGGGGCTGCCGTCAAGGCACTGTCGGCCGTCGGACGACCCTAGTCCGCGGCGTTTTTCCCCGGACTGACTCTTCTATCCCTTTCAACCCTGGCGTCCCATATCCTTCCCACGGTGGCCTTCTTGCCGCTTTGTGGTGCCCCCTGTGGGCGAGACAGGCACCTTGCGTGCAAGCCAGGGACTCCACGATATTCCCAGACCCACCGCAGAGGCTGCCTGGAAGACCGTGTTATCCATGGCAGAACCCCAGCATCCCCTCTTTATTCCCCAGGCTGCCTCAACGTCCACCTTCGAACCTGACGTGCTGTCTCCTTCCCCTGAGAAGCTACTCGCTGCTTTGGGGTGCCCCCCATGGGCCCCTGGGTGTAAGACTGGGACTCAACAACCCCTCCGTGTCCGGCAAAGGGGTTGCACCCCAAAGTGGCAAGTAGGCCTCCGGGGGAACGGAACAGGAAGACAGGCTTTAATGGGGACGCTGAGGCAGCACGGAGAGAAAAGAGGCTAGCCGGGTTCCTCCCATGGATGACAGTGCCTTCCTGGCAGCCCATGCGTAGGGCCCTGGGGGAGCGTGGAGTCCCTGTCTTGCACCCAGGATGCGTGTCTCGCCCACGGGAGGCACCCCAAAGCTTCAAACAGGCCCCCAGGGGAAGGGGACAGCACGTCAGACTTGAAGGGGGACGTTGAGGTAGCCTAGGGTAAAAAACCGTGACGCTGGTTCTCCCACGGACGACAGTGCCTTCCTGGCTGCCCATTCGCTGGGCCGGGGAGGTCTTGGCGTCCCTGGCTTGCATCCCGCGTGTGTGTCTCGCCCAGGGGTGGCACCACAAAGCATCAAGGAGGCCCCGGGGGAAGGGTACCAGACGCCAGAGTTCAAAAGTTTAGTTGAGGCAGTCCCGGCAAAAAGCGGCGGTCCGGTGTCCACCCAAGGACAACCGTGTCTGCCCAGCAGCCCCTGCACCGGGCCCGGGGTGGTCGTGGAGTCCCTGGCTTACACCTGGGGTGCGTGTCGCGCCCACAGTGAGCACCCCAAAGCGGTAAAAGTCCCCCAGTGGAAGGCAACAGGAAATCAGGCTTGAACGGGGAACTTTAGGTAGCCCAGAGAAAAAAGCAGCGAGGCTGAGGTGATCCCAGGGATAACAGTGCCTTCCCGACAGCCCTGCGCCGGTCCTGGCGGTGTCGTAGAGTCCCTGGCTTGTACTCAAGAGTGTGCGTCTCGCCCTCAGGAGGCACCCCAAAGAGGCAAGAAGGTCCCCGGGGGAAGGGGACAGGATGTTAGGCTTAAAAGGGGACTTTGAGGCAATCCGGGGAAAAAAGCAGTAAGCCGGGGTCCTTCGAACGACAGTGCCTTCGCGGCAGCCTCTCGCCCTGCCCAGTGGGGTTCTGGAGTCGCTGGCTTGCACCCAGGTTGCGTGTCGCTTCCACGGGAAGCACCCCAAAGCACCAAGAAGGCCTCTGTTGGAAGGGAAGAGGGCGCCAGGCCTGAAACAGAACGTTGAGGTAGCACGGGGAAAAAAGCAGCGGGCCGTGGACGTCCCACAGACGACAGTGCCTTTCCGGCAGTCCCTGCACCAGGCCCGGGGTCGTCGTGGAGTCCCTGGCTGCACCCAGGGTGCATGTTGCACTTACGGGGGACACCTCAAAGCGTCAAGAAGGCCTCCGGGGGAAGGAAACAGGACGCCAGGCTTGAAAGGGGACGTTGAGGCAGTCCGGGGTAAAAACTTCCCATGGATGACAGTGCCTTTCTGGCAGCCCCTTTGCCCTGCATGGGGATGGTTGTTGATTCCCTGGTTTGCACCCAGGGTGAGTGTCTCCCCCATGGGGGGCACCCCAAAGCGAAAAGAATGTTCCCCGGGGAAGGGTACAGCACGTCAGGCTTGAAGGGGGACGTTCAGGCAGCCCCGGGGAAAAAAGCGGGGATACTGGGGTCGGCTCATGGACGACATTGCCTTCCCGGCAGCCTCTGCGGTGGGCCCAGGAGCTTCGTGGAGTCCCTGGCTTGCACCCAGCTTGCATGTCTCACCCACGGGGCGCACCACAAAGAGGCAAGAAGGCCATCGGGGGAAGGGCACAGGACATCAGGGTTGAAAGGCATAGTTGAAGCAGTACGGGAAAAAAAGAGGAGGGATGGTGTCTTCCCACACACGACAGTGCCTTCCCGGCAACCCCTGAGCTGGGCCCGGAGGGATCGTGGAGTCCCTGGCTTGCACCCGTGGTGCGTGTCGTTCCCACAGGGGCACCCCAAAGTGGTAAGAAGGTCTCCCAGGGAAGGGAACAAGATGCCAGGCTTTAAAAAGGACGCTGAGGCAGCACGGCGAAAAAAGCGGCCAGCCGGTTTCCTCCCATGATGGCAATTCCTTCCCGGCGCCCCTGCGCTACGCCCGGGACATCGTGGAGTCCCTGGCTTCCTCCCAGGGTGCGTGTCTCTCCCACTAGGTGCACCCCAAAGCGGCAAGTAGTCCCCTGGGGGAAGGGGACAGCACTGCAGGCTTCAAGGGGGACATTGAGGCAGCCCGGGGAAAACAACCTCGAGGCTGGGGTTCTCCCACGGACGACAAGTGCCTTCCTGGCGGCCCCCGCGCCGGGCCAAGGGTTTCATGGAGTCCCTGGCTTGCACCCAGGGTGAGAGTCTCGCCCACGGGGGCCACCCCAAGGCAGCATGAATACCTGCGGGGGAAGGGAACAGGAGGCCAGGCTTGAAAGGAGACGTTGAGGCAGTCGGGAGGGAAAACAATCCCATGGAGAACAGTGCCTTCCCGGCAGTGTCTGTGCCGGGCTCGGGGTGGTCGTGGAGTCCCTGGCTTGCACCCAGGGGGCGTGTCTTTCAAGCGGGGTACTTTTCCCCAGGGGAATTGTTGTTGCTATGGGGTGCCCCCTGAGGGCGAGACACACAACCTTTGTGCAAGACAGGGACTCCAGGACCCCCCAGCCCGCCGCAGGGGCTCCCTGGAATGCACTGTCTTCCCTGAGAAGTTTTTCCACGGACTGCCTCAACGTCCCCTTTAAAGCCAGCTCCCATCGCCCGGTGCCTTCTTGCCACTTTAGGGTGCCCCCGTGGGTGAGACAGGCACCCTGGGTGCAAGCCAGGGAATCCTTACCTGAGGCCTGGGTGTCTCTCGTGTCCTCACAACAGGAGTTTACACGAAGTTGGTGGCCATGGGAATCCGGGTTCACAAGGATGTTTCCCTGGTAGCTGGCAAAGGCAATGTTCTTCCCTGGAAAAAGCAGCCCGTGCGTTCTGGAGGAGGTCTTGGCTGGCGTCTGTGGGACCCTCTGCCCCTGCCCACCCCTTCCCCAGCCTCGGGCGTTTGCGGCGGCGCCAGATGAGTGAATTAAATTACCTAGGCCTTCCTGGAGCAGGAAGACAACCAGCATGGCAGGGAACCTGGGCCTGCGCCTTTGGGGTCTGGTGCTGGCCTGCCCCGCCCTGCCTAGAGCTGGGGACCTTGTGGAGCTGCAGCAAGGCAGAAGAGGTGGGATGCTGCTGCCCGGCGGTGTATGAGGAGGTCCTGGTGTGCGGTGGGGACGCAGGCAGGTGTAAAATGGGCAGCAGAGTCAGGGAGTGGTTGGGAAGTAGGGCACAAAAGGGAGAAAGAGGGAGCGGGAAGCCAAAAGCCTACAGCAGCTTGTATTCCCAGGCGGTCTCTCTTCCAAGTACTGAACCAGGCCCCACCCTGCTTAGCTTCAGAGGCCAGAGATCAGGTGTCTCAGGGCGGTAAGGCCTTAGACACCCGACACCCGCAGTGATACCTGGCTGACACAAGAGCCTGGCCCACCATGCCCGCCAGACTCCAGGCATTACCGCCACTTCAAAGCCACGCGGCTTGGATCGGGACAACCCTAAGCCACTCCTCACCTGCGGCTCGGCTGCTCTCCCCCTCCACGCCGGAGCACTGTGGGCCACCGCACTGCGCCTTCCACCGGCTTCCAAGGGCCTCCAGCCATAGCAGACAAGGCCATGCACTGGACCATCTTGGCGCCGCCCTGCTGCTGAGTGAGGACGCCAGAGGTGTCCATCCGCTGCACAGACTTCGGGCTCTCTGGTTGGTCTCCATTCCTCCGACGCTTCAGGGCTTCCCCAGGCTCATGAGCTCCCAAGCTTCCACCACATCGGGCTTGCTGAGCTTGTGCTCCCAGGAGTCAGGGATACCCTTCTGTCCTCCTTGCCACGGAGGGATTGTTTTGGTTCCCTCGCCGCCCCTCCTGCAAGGCCCCCTCTCTCCTCACCCACCCAGTGCTGCCAGGGCTGCTCAAGGGTGAACAGCTGGCCTAGCCCCATGGGCCCTTTCTCTTACAACGTCCCTAACAGGGTCGCTTGTCCGGACAAGGACATGGCCCATGGCCAAGTGAGTGGGGGGAGCTGCTTTGCCCCGCGCTGCCACTGGAGCTGGCCGACTGATTGCGGGAGACAGAGGCTGATGGATAGCCAGACACACCTCACCAGCACCAAGAAGAAACCCACCCCTACCCCCACAGACACACATGGATGCACGCTCACGGGCACACAGAGACACACACAGATACACAAAGATACAGATAGACAGCTTGAAGGAGATCAAGGGAAAGAGGGATGGAGAGATAGAAACTGAGGGAGAGAGACCTAGAGAGAGAGAGAGAGACAGGAATGAGAGGGAGAAAGAAAGAGAGAGAAGGTGACAGAAAGAGCATGAGATGGAGGGAGCAGGAGAGAAATAGAGAGAGGGTGACAGAACTAGAGAGCCAGAGCATTAAAGCCTGGGAGAGGGAGCTCTCCGCTCTCATAGACAGGGCTCCTTCCAGCAGGGGTAGGGTGGAGGGTGCTTGAGCCTGGCCGGAACAGGTGGGCAGGCCGCCCATGCAAGAGGACCAACAGAACCCTGAGACGTATTTTTGCTTGGATTGGTTGGTTGCTTTTGGGGTGCGTTTCATAGGGTCCTTTTGTTGGCTACTCCCTATCTTCTTGGTGCAGTGGGCACCGAGATTTGGAGAGTGCGTCCTTCCCTCTGGTGGGAGCCCTGGCGCAGAGCGTGCCGACCGGGCCGAGGCCTGGGTCTCTCTCGTGTCCTCAGGACTGGAGTTGACACGAAGACGGTGCCAATGGGAATCCGGGTGCACAGAGACGGATTGCCTCGTGACTGGCGAAGGCAATGTCCTTCCCCTGGGGAAAGCAGCCCATAGGTCCAGGAGCAGAGGTTTTGGATGGTGTCTGTGGGACCTCTGTCCCTGGCCGCCACTTCCCCCACCGGCTTGAACTATTGCATGGTGCCAGATGAGTAAATTGAATTGCCTGGGCGTCCCGGGAGCGTGAAGACACGGGTCACCTCAGGGAACAGATACCGTCCTGCCACGGCTGGAGCCGGGCACCTGGTGGGGCTGCAGCAAGAAGGAAGATGTGGGATGCTGTTGCCTGGCAGTGCTGCAGCAGTGGAACCCCACGAGGAGGTCCCGGGTTGCTCTGGGGCCGCAGGTGAGAGGAAAAGTGGGAGCAGAGTTAGGGGAAGTTTGTGAAGCATGGCGACAAAAGGGGGAAAGAGGGAGGGAGGGGGAGGACAAAAGCCTACAGCACCCAACATTCCTGGGCGGCCTCCCATCCAAGTACTAACCAGGACCCACCCTACTTAGCTTCCGAGGCCAGACGAGACTGGACAGGGTGATATGGCTGTAGGCGCTGGCAGAGGGGCCTGGATGCCTCAAGAGCCCGGCACAGCCACGCCCCGCTCGACTCCAGGCGTCATTGCCACCCCGGGGCTGCTGGGCTTGGATCCAGCATCCCCAAGCGCTTGCCAGTGGCAGGGCTGCTCTCCTCCTCTATTTTTCTGAGCACTGCTGGCCACCCCTCTGTGCCTTCCTCCGGCCTCCTAGAGCCTCCTGCTGTCGCCGGTGGCCTGGCCTTCCGCAGCACGGCCAAGGCGCCGCGCTGCTCCTGCTCGGGGGAGCCAGAGGTCTCCGTCCCATGCCCAGTCTTTGGGCTGTCCGGGCAGCCCCCTCCTGCTCACGCTCCAGGCCTTCACCCGGCTCCCGAGCTTCCATCACAACAGGCCCCTCAGGACGGGTGTGCTCATCCCTTCACTTTTTGCCTTTTTGTTTTTTCTATTTATATTTTTTGTACTATGTTTTGAAACGTTCCTTTCTTATTTTGTTTTTGTTTTTTTGTTTTTTGTTTTTTGTTTTTTTTGAGACGGAGTCTTGCTCTCTTGCCCAGGCTGGAGTGCAATGGCTCGATCTCGGCTCACAGCAAGCTCCGCCTACCTGGTTCACACCATTCTCCTGCCTCAGTCTCCCAAGTAGCTGGGACTACAGGCGCCCAGCACCACGCTCGGCTAATTTTTTGTATTTTTAGTAGAAATGGGGTTTCATCTTGTTAGCCAGGACGGTCTCGATCTCCTGACCTCGTGATTCCCCCGCCTTGGCCTCCCAAAGTTCTGGAATTACAGGCGTGAGCCACCGCACCCGGCTGAAACGTTCTTGTAGTTATTACTTTTGTTTGGTTTATTATTCAGTCTTCCTACTTAGAATGAGTAGTTTACACACCACAGCTATAGTGTTACAATATTCTGTTTTATTTTGTATAGTTACCATTATCAATGAGGATTTTTTTTTTTTTTTACCTTCAGTTGATTATTTCTTGCTCATTAATGTCCTTTTCTTCCTGATTGAAGTACTCCCTTCAGCATTCCTTGCAGGACAGTCATGGTATTGATGAAATCCTTCAACTTTTGTTTGTCTGGAAAAGTCAGTATTTCTTATTATTATTTGAAGGACATTTTCGCTGTATATGCTATTCTAAGGTAAAGCTATTTTCTTTAGTGCTTTAAATATTTATTGCTTCTTTCTCCTGGCCGGTAGGGTTTCCTCTGTAAAGTCTGCTGCCCGATGTGTTGGAGCTCTCCTGTATATTATTTGTTTCTTTTGTCTTTCTTTTTTAGAACTTTTCTTTTTCTTTGACTTTTTGAAAACTGGCTATGGAATGTTTTGAAGTAGTCTTTTTAGAATTTAATCTGTTTAATGTTCTATAATATTTTTGTGATTGGATTTGGATATCTTTCTCTAGGTTTGGAAGTTTTCTATTATTATCCCTTTGAATAAATTTTCCTATCCCTGTCTCTTTCTATACGTCTTCTTTAAAACCAATAACTCTTAGGCCTATCTTTGCGAGGCTATTTTCCAGATCTTGTAGGCATTATTTGTTGTTTTTATTCTTTTTCTTTTGTCTCTTCTAAATATATATTTTCAGATAGCCTGTCTTCAAGTTCACCATTTCTTCTGCTTGATCCATTCTGCTGTTACATGGCTTTAATGCATTCTTCAGCATGCCAGTTGCATTTTCCAGCTCCTGAATTTTTGCTTAATTTGTTGTAACTATTTCAATGTCTTTGTTGAGTTTAGCTGATAAAATTTGGAATTTCTTTACTTTGTTATCGTAGATTTCTGTGAGTTTTTAAAAATACAGCTATTTTGAATTTTCTGTCTGAAAGATTACATATCTCTTTTTCTCCAGAATTTGTCGCTGATGCCTTATTTCATTCACTTTGTGAGGTCATGTTTTCCTGGATGGTGACAATGCTAGCAGATGTTCTTCAGTATCTGGACATTAAAACTTTGGCATGCAGCACCACATAAGATGTGGAAAAAATATTTTTTTAAAAAAAAGATGAGCATTAATTGTAGACTTCACTGTGTGGGGTTATTCGTAGCTATCTTTCTTGGGAAGGATTTCCACATATTTGAAAAGGCAGGTGTTGTGATCTAAGCCATATCTGCTTTAGGGGGCACTGTATACCCAATAGTGCTGTAATTTTTGCAGTCTCATTGATGTACCACCTTGACAGTCTTGGACAATATCCAGGAAAATTTTCTGGATTAGTAGCCAGAGACTCTTGTTCTCTAACCTTATTTTCCCTCAAAGATACAGAGTCTTTCTCTCTATTCTAAGCCACCTAAAGTTGGGAGGAGAATGACACGAGCGCCCCTGGCCGCCACCACTGGCTGCCCTGGGTCAGACCTGAAGCTGGCATAGCACCGGGTTCTTGCTCAAGTCCTGCTGCACGCACTTTCTGACAACTGTCTATGTTCACTCAAGGCCTTTGGTCTCTGCAATTAGCAGGTAGCAAAGCCAGCCATATCTGTGCTCTTTCCTTCAGGGCAGCGAGTTTCCTCAGTCCCTGGCTGGGTCCAGAAGTGCCATTCGGAAGTCAGGGAGTAAAGTCAAAAATTTCAGAAGTCCACCGGACATTCTATTGCATTCCAGCTGAGCTGGCATTCAAACCACAAGACACAGTCCTTCCTATTACCTCCTTTCCTTTTCCAAAGGCAGAGTAGCCCCAAGCACCCCAGGCCACAAGGAGTACTGCCATGTTACCACCTTTGTTCCTTTAAGGCCCAAATCCTCTTTTCCGCTTGTGATGAATATTGCCTGGACTGGGACTTGCCGTTTTCAGGCCAGTGGGCTCGCCACTGGCCCTGGGCAGGTTCATATATGCCAACCAAGAATCAAGTCCTAGAATCAGGGATCCCAAAACCTTTCTTGGTGCTCTACCCACCTCTGGCCTTGCCGGTACTTAAGTGGCGTGAAAAAGTCCCCTTTACTTTTCCCTCTGCCTTTCCCAAGCAAAAGGAGTTTTGCTCCTTAGATACCACAGCTTGTAATGTGCTGAATTTCACCTAAATCTAGTAAGTCTATGAGGCTCACACAAGCCTCTTGATGTAGTATCTGGGTATGGCTGCTGGTTATTCAGGGCCCAAAGGTTGTTAAGTTTGCAGGTGATAAATGCTGCCAGCACTGGGTTCTTTCCTTCAAGGCAGCAGGTTTCCTTCTGGCCCAGGGTGTGTCTTGGAATGTCTAGGAGCCAGAGCCTGGAAAGGAGGACTCAGGACTCTGACCAGTGCACTATCTTGCTGTGGCTGAGCTGGTATCCAGGATGGAAGACAAAGTCCTCCCTACTCTTTTTCCTCCTCTCCTCAAGCAGAAGGATGGGGTCCCTTTTGGAGCTATAAGCTGTGCAGCCTGGTATTAGGAGAGTGATAATTCCAGAACCCCTTTGGCTGCCCCAGCTGGTGTCTCAGTTTGGTGCATGACCTCCCATCTTAGTTGACTGTTCCTGGATCCAGTTCAGCCCTAGGCCTCACCTAAGAGTTGCAGTCCTGATGGCCTAGGCTGCCTTTCAAGTTTTCTTAGATACACGGAGCTCTGGAGCCCTCAGTACCCAGATTTCCAAATGCTCAAGTTCCAACCACCAAAATCTCATTCCCCTCTGGCCAGGGCTGGTTTAAATAATCCCTCTGTGGATGGGCTTTAGCTGCATTTGGTTTGGTTTTCCTTTCTGGTCTAACAGGGCAGCACAGAGTTCAATGTCTTAAAATTTCTGTGTTCTCCCTCCTGCAGAACCCAGAATTGATCTCTGCACCATGCCATCACTGCTGGTGGTGAGGAAATGGTGCCTGTTTCAGTGATATGAAGTTAAAACCAGGTACTTTGAGTACTCACCTGATTTTTGGTTCTTATGAATGTATTTTCTATGTAGACGTTAATAGTTGTTCATCTGGTGTCCTTGCAGGAGGGAAGATCAGTGGAGCCTTCTTTCTGCCATCTTGTGTTACCTTTGCAGCCAAGAATCAGAATGAAGAACTTTCAATAAGAAAAGCTTTCAGAACCAGGAAGGACATAGAAGATGCCCTGGTTCTGTATGTTTAACATTGGACTGTTTCTTCAACTTAGGTGCATAACAGTGACTAATCAGGGATTATCATAGATAATTTGACTTGGAATATAGAGTTCATTCAAATACTTTATCTGGACAATTTAAGTACTGGCTGATTTGGCATGAAAATCTGACAAACTATTTTCTTGGTATTCAATTGATTTTTACTCTGTTTGCTGTAGTAGTTTTATAAACCAATCAGTCTTCATTAAAGTTCTGGGAATTCTTACCCTGTTCAAATGATATGATTCTAACGTTGTCAAAAATCTGTATTCAAGAATACTTCTCAGGACCTTTTCCATCCTTTCATGAAACTCCTTAAAGATACAGCATTCTATAATTTTGCAAGCTTGTAAAGTTTTCAGAATTTGAAATGCCTCACAATTAAGCAATTTACTGTAGAAATGATTTTAAATTTTCATAGACACAATTGACAAGAAAATTTTATTATTTACAGGAGTGACCCACCACACCAGGCCTCTGAAGTTCATTTAATAAAATTTTATAAATAAATTTATCAAATGTGTCATCTTTGAATCCCAGATTTTCGTGAGCCTATACTTTAGATTTTCCCCCAACTTTCTCTATTTATCTAGTTGTATCTATTTTTTACTTCTTCAATTTGAAACCTTAAGTAACTTAAAAAAATTAAAACACATTTTTTGCCTTTATAAGTTTTCTAATCAAAAGTTTATCTTCACAAGTCTGTAATCCCAGCACTTTGGGAGGCCAAGACAGGTGCATCAATTGAGGTCTAGGGATTGAGACCAGCCTGGCCAACATGGTGAAACCCTGTCTGTACTAAAAATACAAAAATTAGCCCAGTGTGGTGGTGAGCACCTGTAATACTAGCTACTTGGGAGGCTGAGGCAGGTGAATCACTTGAACCCAGGAGGCAGAGTTTGCAGTGAGCTGAGATCATGCCACTGCATGCCAGCCTGGGCAACAGAACAGGACTCAGTCTAAAATAATAATAATAATAACAATAAAGAATCATATCTTGCTTTTTCATACAGTCTGATTACAGAATTGTTCCTCTCATATCTAGTAATTAAGTCTTAGTAACCCCAATTTTCAGTGAAAACCCTAAAAAGTGATTTTCAACTGTCTTATATCAGTATTTTTAGATAGAAACCATTTTATACTTTTAAAGAAATATAGTTCTTCAAATTATTGTTTATTAACAGAACCAAAGATATTTAGGTTTTCTATACCATATACAAGTAATATATCATGGCATATAGACCTAATTTTTAGTGGTGACTATTTCATTATTTTAGCTTACAAATGACTCAAGACATTTTATAATTATCTATTACTTAATTTAACATGACTTTAAGGTTTTAAATTACGGAACAGAATTTTGGAACTATGACACAGGTAGCATCACTAATGTCTTCCCCTAGTAATTCTAGGTCCCAAGTAGCCCCATGGCACCCAGGAAAACTATGAAGATCAGACTCTGCCTGAGTCCATTAGGACTAAAGACAGAGCTGTGAAGGCTATACCTGGAGGATCCAATCCCTCCTAAAATAGCCAGGAAGCAAAATAGGAAAAGCATAGAAAGAACAGACTAATCAAGCCGGAACAGGCTTGATTCCGGCTTGTAACTGCTGGTCAAGACACTGAGAACATGTCTCCAGACTTCATGATGGACACCTATCAAGACCCCCTGAATCCAGAAACTCTCAACAAAAGACATAAGCTCACAGTTAAATAAAGCAAGTACCTAATTATATTTAACTGATCATTGTAAAGCCATTTCTATTTTACTAATGATGTAAGAACTAGCTTTATTTACAAAGTGTCACATACATTAACAGATATACAAACACACAGAACAGATCTTATAGCTTTCATGAAGGATTTAATTTTTTTTAATTGTATGTTCAGGGGTACGTGTGAAGGTTTGTTATGTAGATAAACTCATATCACAGGGGCTTGTTATACAGATTATTTCATAACCCAGGTATTAAGCCCAGTACTCCATTGTTATCTTTTCTCTTCCTCTCCCTCCTCCCACCCTCCTCCATCAAGTAGAACCCAGTGTGTGTTGTTTCCTTCTTTGTGTTCCTAAGTTCTCATTATTTAGCTCCCACTTATAAGTGAGAACAAGTAGCTGCATAGTATTCCATGGTACATATGTGTGTTCTGTGTGGAAAATGTGTAAGGAGAGAAGAAAAGAAACACACAATACTTTTAAGGGTAAACAGACTTTATCCCAAGTATATGGCAACACAGATATAATAAACAAATCATCTAATAAGCCAATGATATAATAAACAAATTGTGATGGAAAGGGGAGAAGGGAAAAGACATATTATATATAATATATACATATACATATGTATGTGTGTACACACACACACACACACATATATATATATATATATATTCACCAGATAATGGAGGATTCATCACCAGATGGGGAAGCAACTACCTGGCCTCCAGAGTTGGCCACTAGTCCATGTACAGATGAAGAGAGGTCCCATGAAGCTTCGGCGTGGTCTTGGAAACTAGCTCTTCTTCTTAAAAGTTGTTTAACATGAGGCCCAGTCATGTGGGCCCTTCTTGACTGGGCTCAAGGAATACAAAATGGTCATCAAAAGCATACCTTCACAAGCCTGTAGTTCCAGCACTTTTGGAGGCCAAGGCTGGTGCATCACTCGAGGTCAGGTGTTCGAGACCAGCCTGGCCAAACTGGTAAAACCCCATCTCTACTAAAAATACAAAAATTAGCCCGGCGTGGTGGTGCAATTGTTTTTGAAATGTCTGTTGTTTTTCAATAACTATTTCTCTGAAAGAGCACTGAATGAATGCCTCAAGGGTCTCACACAACTTGTTCCATGTCTCAGTGACCATTGTTTGTGTCCATGTTCAGTTGAGTTCAAATTTAATATTTAACTTTTGCTCCATTATCTTGTCCCACATTATCTTTATTCAATCTGTCATTGATGGGCATTTAAGTTGATTCCATATCTTTACTTTTCTGAATAGTGCTGCAATAAACATGTACTTGCTTGTGACTTTATGATAGAACAATTTATATACCTCTGGGTATATTCCCAGTGATGAGATTACTGGGTCAAGTGATGGTTCTGCTTTTAGCTCTTTCGAGGAATTACCATACTGCTCTCCACAACGGTGGGACCAATACACATTCCAACCAACAGTGTATGTATTGTTTTTCTCCACAACCTTGCCAGTGTCTGCTATTTTTTGACTTCTTAATAATGGCCATTATGGCTGGTGTGAGACGGTGTCTCACTGTGCGTTTAATTTGAAATTCTCTAGTGACCAGTGATATTGAGCTTTGTATTCTATGGTTGTTGGCCACATGTATGTATTCTTTTGAAAAGTATTCATGTCTTTTGCCCACTTTTTAAATTGTTTTTTATTTCCATAGGTTTTGGGACAACAGGTGGTATTTGGTTACATTAGTAAGTTATTTATTGGTGATTTGTAAAATTTTGGTACATCCATCACCTCATCAGTATATACTCAACCAAATTTGTATCCCTTTATCCCTCACCCCTTTTACCCCTTTCCCCGTGAGTCCTTAAAGTCCATTGTGTTATTCTTATGCCTTTGCCTCCTTATAGCTTAGCTCCCTCTTATAAGTGAGAATGTAAGATGTTTGGTTTTCCATTCCATTACTTCACTTGAGTTAATAGTCTTCAATCCCATCCAGGTTGCTGCAATTGCCATTGATTAATTTCTTTTTATGGCTGAGTAGTGCTCCATCCTACATCTATACCCCAGTTTCTTTATCCACTCATTGACTGACAGGCAATTGGATTGGTTGTACATTTTTGCAATTGCAAATTGTGCTGCTATAAATATGTGTGTGCAAGCATCTTTTTTGTATAATAACTTCTTTTTTTCCTCTGGGTACATATCCAGTAGTGGGATTGTGGGGTCAAATCGTTCTTCTCCTTTTAGTTCTTTAAGGAATCTCCACACAGTTTTCCATAGTGATTGTACTACCTTACTTTCCCACCAGCAGTGTAGAAGTGTTCCCTTTTCACCACACTCACACCAACATCTATTATGTTTTTATTTTTTGATTATGACCATTTTTGTGGGAGTAAGGTGGTATCGCATAATGATTGTAATTTGCATTTCCCTAATTATTAGTGATGTTGAGCATTTTTTCATATATTTGTTGGCCATTTGTATATCTTCTAAGAATTTTGTATGACCATATTGCCAAAAGCAATCTACAAATTCAATGCAATTGCCATCAAAATACCACCATCATTCTTCACAGAACTACAAAAAACAATTCTAGAATTCAAAAAAGAGCCACATAGCCAAAGCAATACTAAGCAAAAAGAACAAATTAGAAGACATCACATTACCTGATTTCAAACTATAGCATAAGACCATAGTCACCAAAACAGCATGGTTCTGGTATAAAAGTAAGCACATAGACAAATGAAACATAATAGAGAACCCAGAAATTAACCCAAATATTTAAAGCCATCTGATCTTTCACAAAGTAAACAGAAACAGAGTGGGGAAAGAATGCCCTACTTAACAAATGGTGCTGGGATAATCGGCAAGCCACCTGTAGGAGAATGAAACTGGATCTTCATGTCTCACCTTCTACAAAAATCAACACGAGATGGATCAACGACTTAAATCTAAGACCTGAAACTTAAAAAATTCTAGAAGATGACATCAAAAAACATTCTAGACATTGGCTTAGGCAAGGATTTCATGACCAAGAACCCAAAAGCAAATGCAAGAAAAACAAAGATAAATAGGTGGGATTTAATTAAACTAAAGAGCTTTTTCACGACAAAAGGAACAGTCAGCAGAGTAAGCAGACAATCTACAGACTGGGAGAAAATTTTCACAATCTGTATATCTGACAAAAGACTAATATCCAGAATCTACAAAAAGCTCAAACAAATTAGAAAGAAAAAAAATCCCATAAAAAAGTAGGCTAAGGACATGAGTAGAGAATTCTTTGGCAACTCTTTAATAGGGTTGTTTGTTTTTCTCTTGTAAATTTATTTAAGTTCTCTATGTTGAATATTAGACCTTTGTCAGACACATAGTTTGTAAATATGTTTTCTTATTCTGTAGGTTGTCTCTTCACTCTATCGATAATTTCTTTTGCTGAGCAGAAGCTTTTAAGTTTAATTAGACCCCACTTGTCAATATTTGCATTTGTTGTAATTGTTTTTGGTGTCTTTATCATGAAATCTTTGCCTGTTTTTATGTCCAGGATGGTATTGCCTAGGTTGTCTTCCAGGGCTCTTATAGTTTTGGGTTTTGCATTTAAGTCTTTAATCCATCTTGAGATGATTTTTGTGTAGAGTGTAAGGAAGAGGTCCAGCTTCAGTCTTCTACGTATGGCTAGCCAGCTATCCCAGCAACACTTATTGTATAGGGAGACTTTTCCCCGTTGCTTGTTTTTGCCAGCTTTGTCAAACATTAGATAGTTGTAGGTGTGCGGTCTTATTTCTGGGCTCTCTACTCTGTTCCATTGGTGTGTGCATCTGTTTTTGTAAGGGTGCCCTGTTGTTTTGGTTACTGTAGTGCTGTAGTATCGTTTGAAGTCCCGTAATGTGATGCCTCAAGCTTTGTTCTTTTGCTTAGGATTGCCTTGGCTATTTAAGTTCTTTCTTGGTTCTATATACATTTTTAAATAGCTTTTTCTAGTTCCATGAAGCTTGTCATTGGTAGTTTCATAGGAATAGCTTTGGGCAGTATGGTGATTTAAATGATATCAGTTCTTTCTCTCCATTAACATGGAATAATTTTCCATTTCTTTGTGTCTTGTGTGACTTCTTTGATCAGTGTTTTGTAATTGTCATTGCAGAGATCTTTCACTTTCCTGGTTAGCTGTATTTCTAGGTATTTTATTCTTTTTGTGAAAATCGTGAATACAATTGCCTTTCTGGTTTGTCTCTCAGTTTGGCTCTTCTTCGTGTATAGGAATGCTAGCAAATTTTGTACATTGATTTTGTACACTGAAACCATGTGGAAGTTGTTTATCAGCTTATGGAGCATTTTGGGTCACAACTATAGGTTTTAGATAGAGAATTATGTTGTCTGCAAACAGAGGTAGTTGGACTTCTCTTTCTATTTACATACCCTTTATTTCTTTTTTTAATAACCTTTATTTCTTTCTCTTCTCTGATTGCGCCAGCAAGGACTTCTAATATTATGTTGAATAGGAGTGGTGAGACAGCACATCCTTGTCTTGTGTGCTTGTGTGGGTTTCAGGGAGAATGCTTCCAGATTTCGCCCATTTAGCATAATGTTGGCTGTGAGTTTGTCATAGGTGGCTTTATTATTTTGAGGTATGTTCCTTCAATACCTCACTTATTGAGAGTTTTTAATGTGAAACATTGTTGAATTTTACTGAAAGCCTTTTCGGTATCTATTCAGACCATTATATGGTTATTGTCTTTAGTTTTATTTATGTTATGAATCACATTTTATTGATTTGCCCATTATAGAACAACGTTCCATTCCAGGGAAGAAGCCTAATTCACTGTGGTGAATTACCCTTTTGATATGTTGCTGGATTCACTTTGCAAGGATTTTGTTGTAGATTATTGAATGGACATTCATCAAGGATACTGGCCTGAAGCTTTCCTTTTTTGTTGTGTCACTGCCAGGCTTTGGTATAAGGATGATGCTGGCCTTATAGAAGAAGTTGGGAAGAAGTCCCTCCTTCACTATTTCTTGAAATAGTTTTAGTAGGAATGGTACTAGCTCTAATTTGTACATATGTCAAAATTTGACGGTTAATCTATCAGGTCCTGGGCTTTATTTTTTTCCTTGGTTGGTAGGCTGTTTACTACGGATTCAATTTTTGGAGCTCATTATTTGTCTGTTCAGAGACTGAATTTCTTCCTGGTTCAGTCTTTAGAAGGTGTATGTGTCCAGGAATTTATTCATCTCTTCTAGGGTTTTTTGTTTGAGTGTGTAGAGGTGTTCGTAGTAGTTGTTGATTGTTATTTTTATTTCTGTGGGATCAGTGGTAACATTACCTTCATCATTTATAATTATGTTTATTTGAATCTTCTCTCTTTTCTTCTTTATTCGTCTAGCTAGTGCCTATCTATCTTATTAATTTTTTTCAGAAAACATTGATTAAGTGACCATTTGAACAGTTTTTTATGTCTCAATGTTTTTCCAATTCAGCTCTGATTTTAGTTATTTCTTATCCTCTGCAAGCTTTGTGGTTGATTTCCTCTTGCTATTCTAATTCTTTCAGTTATGATGTTAGGTTGTTAATATGAGATCTTTCTAACTTTTTGAATTGGGCATTACTTCTTATGCCCTATACTAACTTTTCTCCTTCTCCTAGAAAACTCAGGACTGTGCTTTCTAAACTAATTTAAACTTTCTCAGTGAATCAGCCTGATCTCCCTGAGGCAAAGTTAGCAATTTTCCATTACACATGTTTCTCTTTCTCTGTAATAATATCTTATGCAACAATGCAAGTGTTTCATGCCCTCCTGGATATTTGGGGACCTCATTTTGGCTGAGACCAAGACTTAAAACTTTGTTCTTTCAACATTAATGAAGATCTATTTAGAAAGTCTCTATTTTACAGAAAAGGTATACAAATACCAATGAAAATAAATATAACATTATATGACATACAATTATATTGTGAAAGATTGAATAAATAAGTGAAGTAAGCTCTAAGAAAAAAAGATGATATAAAGTGACACATAAATGAAAAACCTGGTCTGGTATAGCATAATTTATGTACCAGTACAGTGTGTACATTGCAGAAGTGGCAGGAAAACTGCATACAGAGTGAAACCTGACCAAAAGCTTTAAGGAAAGTTCAGATCTTTGTATGGTGATTGGTAGGGGAGAAAAGGAGAGGAAATAATATAAATTGTTTGATCTATGCCCTTAAAAGAGATTAAAGTGGACTCAAGAGAACATGGTCCACTTTAGAAGAAGGACACAGGTTCAATGCTGGCCAAAGCTCAGAGCATCCCTACTTTCTCCAGGAGGAAAGGGGATGCAAAAGAGCAGGCAGACAGCAGTACAGCCAGGTCAGTACAGGGCACCCAGGCCAAGCCAGTTGGGCTATATTGTACAGGTAGTAAGGAGTCACTGCAGGGTGGGCTTTATTCGCTAGTTTGTCATATTTCCTTTAGTAACTAAGACACATGATCAAAGTTGATCTTTGTAAGTATTGCTGCAGCTGAACATAGGATGGATAAAACCAGTGTTTAAAAAATTGTGTTGTATAGAACACTAGCCTCAGTGAGATATTAGTGGAACCCACAGGTGCATGCACACTCATACACACACACACTTGCACACACTCACACTGAGCCCAGATTATTCTGGCAAATGCTGGGTTAAGCAAACTAAAAGAAACATCTTTATTGCTGGACATCTCAGAACCTGGAATGTGGCTATATGACTCATAAAACAGCAACATTAAGACAGATCATGTGATTTTGTTTTCCAGAAATGTTGAAACACTTTCCTCTCCTTGGCTTCAGTGTCACCTTCTTTCTCCTCATTCTCCATCAACATTTCGGCTGCTCCTTCTTGGTTTCCTTCTTGACACTCTGCTGCTGCTCACCCATTCTCTTTTCATTCCCCATGAATTTATCAAGTGTGTTTCTATTGCTGCAGATCTTTCCTTGTTTTTTCCTGACAATTCTCCTTGTCTGTCCCTCCCCCATCCTAAGGCATGTGTTCCATCTGTGTGCACTTTTGGCATTCTGGGATGCTCCCAGAGTGTTCCATGCCACACTCCATCAGGTTTTCTCCCCCAGACTCTGTGAGGGCAGTGCCCTTGTCTCTACTGTTGCTTCAGTACTCAGCACATAACACATAAGCTGATTCCTAAACATTTACTGGGCCAACTGAGACTAAATGTGTGTTCCTCCAGATCTTAAAAAGTTACAATAATAAACATAGCACAATAGTCCAAAAATGTCTCTTCAGTCAGGAGTTCTCTATATATGCACAACAGTTTGAAGTCATTATAAGGCAAAGTTAAACAGAAACTTTCACAAAGTTCCCTATTTTGCTTAAATCTTCAATTCATCAGGTGAGATAATCAAGACCATGTGTTATTATACATATTTCTAGCTTGCAACATAAGAAGCTGATTTTTATTGTTTGAAATAACCACAATATAAATCTGTTAACTAAAACTTGTGTAAATAATCCTTTCAGATAAAATTCTGCCTAAATTTTATGTTATTCATGTGTTCAAATGATAATGAGCTCATAGGCTTTTCCAGTACCTCAGTCACAACATTGTACTGATTCCAGCTGTGGGAATAGCATCTGAGAGTTATGTTACAGATGGGGAAAAGGTACTTATGTGACATTGGCCTTTGCACTACTGTGTCCTTTTGGTTCAGGAAAAAGCTGTTTCCTTAAAATTCTAAAATCTCTTCTGTCAGGTCTGAATGGTAGGTGGGAAACACAGTTTTTTAAATTTTAGACACAGATGTTTTATTCCTTGCTAAAAGCAGTGAATAGATAAAGGCCACCAGGAGAGCCTCTGATGTTGCTTCAGAAGCAGTGTGTCTGAGAGCATCTTCCTGAAACACTCTCTTATGTCTGCCCAAAATCACGTTAGGTAAGAAAGTCAAAACTTAGCAGTCTGAGGAGATCCAAGGGGATCACTGAGCTCTGAGACTTATGACAGAAGAGAAGAGAGAGAGGTCTAAGACTTTTTGGGTATCAATTTATGGGTTACAAATGTAATTTTGCTCTAAGCATGGATTGCGTAGTGGTGAAGTCAGGGCTTTTAGGGTATCCATTACCGGAATAATGGACATTGTAACCATTAAGTAATTTCCCACTATTCACCCCTTCCATCCCCTCACCCTGCTGAGTCTCCATTATCATTCCACTATCTACATCAATACCTAGACATCTTTAAGCATCCACTTATGCGTGAGAAATACAATGTTTTCTCTGTGTCTGGCTGGTTTCACTTACAATAATGGCCTCCAGTTCCATTCATGTGTCTCCAGAAGTTATGATTTTATTCTTTTTTATTCCTGAACATTATTTCATTGTGTATATTTTCTACATTTTCTTTCTCCAATAATCTGTTGATGGGTATTTAGGTTGATTTGTATCTGTGCTACTGTGAACAGTGTTGCAGGAAACATACAAGTACAGGTATCTTTCTAATAATTTCATTTCTTTTCCTTTGTGTATGTACCCAGTAGTGGAGTAGCTGGATCAGACAGAGCCAGTTGATGATCAGTAATGGTGGCCAATAATCAGCTAGAAACAAAGTACTTAGCAGAGCCTGAAAACACCAAGACTCTGAGACCACTGACCTTAAAAAACTTCAACAGCCCTGAGTGAAACATCCAAACACATTTATCCACAATTTAAATACCCTTTAATGCCTGTCTTCTGTGCATCTCAGAAGTCTATTTTTACCACACTGTATATACTGCATTAGCCATTTATATGAAACTGCAAGGCATCTTATACTAAATATTCAACCATGTATCCCTAGTGCCTAGCACAGTCCTGGCATATAGTTTTCTACTAAACATTTGCAGAATGAAATAATTATCTTGTATCCAGTTTCCAAGTTTTAAGGTGATTTCTCACTAAAAATAAAGTACTGCAGTTCACAAATAATCTACTTCTTTTTTTGCAAGTGGGATATATTTTAATCTTATCCCCTAATAACATTATTTTCATTTACTTCCATCTAAATATACTGTCATAAGAGAGAAATAAGAAAGAGAGTTAAAGCTGGAACTTGAAGAATTGTACATGGTCCACATTGTGGCCTGACATTCATCGCTCACCTGAGCTTCATCTGTTAGGTATGTCAGGGAAGATAATTGGGGTGAGAGTGGCCTCAACAGAGGACCCCAGATCTCTGGCTTCCCCATCTGGCAAGTACACGCTGTGAACAAAGTCTTCAGAGCCATATGACAAGAATGGCCCAAGCACTCCACTAGGGAAATCTGAGCCCTGTGGATATCAATGCAGAGCATCAAGCAGCACGTAACATGTAACTGAAGAGGACAGCAGGAGCAACAAGGAGGGACAACCATGACCTAGGAGGGCACAATGCCAGGGATGCCTGGACCCCACACTAGGCTCAGTGCCCATTATACTCTTGGGACCCAGTCCTTTCTCTCGCCATCACTTGGCATACTTGGAATTTTTTTGTTGCTTAAAATAATGTTTTTAGTGTTCACCTTTCCTAGGAGACAGGTGGATTCTTTGACACTACAGCTTCTGGCACACAGTAGGTGCATCACAAACATCTGCTGAGTTCACACACTCTTGCCTTCTCAAACCTTCTTGTCAAGTCTTCAGTGAAGAGGAATTGCCGATTGAGAAAGAATTAAACTTCTAGAGACTTCTGGATCCACTGAAGTTTGAGGCAAGGTGAGATTTGTTTACTGCCATATTCCTAGCTCGTAGCATAATGTAGTCACTTAATAAATGTTTGTTAAATAAGTGAGTGAATTGATTCATACGTCTTACTTAGCAATATATTTTCTGAGTAAAGTTGATACATGTAATAGTTTACTTCTGGTATAATTTTACTTTACTTATTCAAGAAACTTGGCAATTCAACTAGGTGCCAGGCACACCACTGCTGAAGAAAAAGAGGTATAAGATATAATTTCTGTCTACATGAAAGCCACAGTTTAAAAATTAGAAACATATGTACAAATTTTAAAAATAAATTGGCTAAATTCAAAATCAGAGGGTTTTGTTTTTATTTTAAACAGCTCTACTCAGGAAGTGTTTGAAAATTCTAAAGAGGAAATCTTTCAACACACCACCTAAGCATGAAGCAGAAACCACTCATAATTGAGTTTGCTACCACCAACCTCAACAGCAAGAATTCCAATCTTGCTGCTGCAAATTAAGTGTCACTCTGATTTTATTACTGCTATGTAACCCAGTTTTAGACTCTCTGGTTCTCACTTAATGTTCCATAAAAGTATTAAAGAGAAAATATTATTATGGTGATGAGCCCATTCACTGCAGCCATCTTAACATTATACCTAGTATAAGCCCTATCACTTAAAATGAAAACTGTTTGTTTAACTTATTTATGCAAAAGTCAGTGTAACATAAACATATTTGCCATCAGACTTCGTATTTATGGGTTAAATAGCATACAAATATGATTAGAGGCTTAAAGTTTAGACTTTTCTGATTCTCTCAAATGTTTTTTCAAAATAGCATGTGCCTTTCTTTTTTTTAATTAATTAATTTATTTATTTATTTTATTATACTTTAAGTTTTAGGGTACATGTGCACATTGTGCAGGTTAGTTACATATGTATACATGTGCCATGCTGGTGCGCTGCACCCACTAACTCGTCATCTAACATTAGCTATATCTCCCAATGCTATCCCTCCCCACCCCCCCACCCCACCACAGTCCCCAGAGTGTGATATTCCCCTTCCTGTGTCCATGTGATCTCATTGTTCAATTCTCACCTATGAGTGAGAATATGCAGTGTTTGGTTTTTTGTTCTTGTGATATTTACTGAGAATGATGATTTCCAATTTCATCCATGTCCCTACAAAGGACATGAACTCATCATTTTTTATGGCTGCATAGTATTCCGTGGTGTATATGTGCCACATTTTCTTAATCCAGTCTATCATTGTTGGACATTTGGGTTGGTTCCAAGTCTTTGCTGTTGTGAATAATGCCGCAATAAACATATGTGTGCATGTGTCTTTATAGCAGCATGATTTATAGTCCTTTGGGTATATACCCAGTAGTGGGATGGCTGGGTCAAATGTTATTTCTAGTTCTAGATCCCTGAGGAATCGCCACACTGACTTCCACAATGGTTGAAAGCCCAAGGTAATTTACAGATTCAATACCATCCCCATCAAGCTACCAATGACTTTCTTCACAGAATTGGAAAAAACTACTTTAAAGTTCATATGGAACCAAAAAAGAGCCCGCATCACCAAGTCAATCCTAAGCCAAAAGAACAAAGCTGGAGGCATCACACTACCTGACTTCAAACTATACTACAAGGCTACAGTAAGCAAAACAACATGGTACTGGTACCAAAACAGAGATATAGAACAATGGAACAGAACAGAGCCCTCAGAAATAATGCAGCATAGCTACAACTATCTGATCTTTGACAAACCTGAGAAAAACAAGCAATGGGGAAAGGATTCCCTATTTAATAAATGGTGCTGGGAAAAGTGGCTAGCCATATGTAGAAAGCTGAAATTGGATCCCTTCCTTACACCTTATACAAAAATCAATTCAAGATGGATTAAAGACTTAAACGTTAGACCTAAAACCATAAAAACCCTAGAAGACAATCTAGGCATTACCATTCAGGACATAGGCATGGGCAAGGACTTCATGTCTAAAACACCAAAAGCAATGGCAACAAAAACCAAAATTGACAAATGGGATCTAATTAAACTAAAGAGCTTCTGCACAGCAAAAGAAACTACCATCAGAGTGAACAGGCAACCTACAAAATGGGAGAAAATTTTCATAACCTACTCATCTGACAAAGGGCTAATATCCAGAATCTACAATGAACTCAAACAAATTTACAAGAAAAAAACAAACAACCCCATCAAAAAGTGGGCAAAGGACATGAACAGACACTTCTCAAAAAAAGACATTTATGCAGCCAAAAAACACATGAAAAAATGTTCATCATCACTGGCCATCAGAGAAATGCAAATCAAAACCACAATGAGATACGATCTCATACCAGTTAGAATGGCAATCATTAAAAAGTCAGGAAACAACAGGTGCTGGAGAGGATGTGGAGAAATAGGAACACTTTTACACTGTTGGTGGGACTGTAGCATGTGCCTTTCTAAACAATTGTTAGTTTTCTTTTCAAATGAACTTTAAAAAGTGTATTTTCCAAAAGCAAAATACAGCTCCCTTTGGTAAATGATGATTTTGAGATACAATAGGCAACTTCTCTTGGGAACCATTTGATCAGTGCTCACTTTCACACTCTGTCCAGAAATGTCAATGGCTTCAAAATATAGAAGTATATTACACGACTAAACTTATACTTATTCAGTATTGTGAAATATTTAGAACTTATTCTAGCTCTCTGTTGCTGAATAGTAAGCCATTCCAAAACTTAAGGAATTATTTATTGTTTAACATTTTTATTGTTATTTTTATTTAGTAATTTTAAATAACATTATTTCTCAAGGTTTTGTGGGTTGATGGGAGGTACAACAGTTCTGTTTTGGAGTTTGTCTTGCAGCTGCTATTGGTTGCTGCTACTGAAGTTACCTGAAAACTCAACTAGGCTGAAGAGCCTAGATGGGTTACTCACATGGCTGACAGTGCCTATTGGCTGTAGTGTGTGGTGCCTATCTGGCCTCTCCATGTTACCTGGAGTCCTCAGAACATGGTAGTTGGTCCCAAGACACACAGAGAAGTACTACAAAGCTTCTTATGACCTAGGCTTGGAGGTCCTAGAATTTGACTTCTGCTGCATCCTGTTGGTAAAGCAAGTCATTGTGACCATCACAGATTCAAGAAATGGGAGATTCAACTCCACTTGTCATTATATTTTAGATGGATAGTACTAGCTACTCATGTCTCCCCTAGAAACCCAAGCTAGGCATTGACATATTGAAAATAATGTCACTAACATTAAAAAACTCCAGAAAAATCACCTGTGATGACAGGTTAATTCAGTCTCTCAGTTACATCAATATAATTCCCTTCTTTTGACCCTAAATATGGTAAAACAGAATTGAATTCTACAAAAGTCTTTCAACTGTTTTCTATGGAATAATTAACAAACCCAATAAACGTGGAAAGAGTATGAAGTCCAATTTATTTTAGATATATACCTCTTAATTTCAAAGCTTATAGAAATCTAAAAAACTAGTCATCATAATCCATAATGCGTGGATCAGAAGACATTGTACTAAGGGTATCCTGTGGCATGCCAAAAATATATTACTAACTAGGAAATTTAAAACCCTTGTTGGTGATTTTAAGAGAGCTGACTAGCTCATCAGCACAATTCACACAGATTAAGAATGGAGGTTACTCTGCTGAGTGGATTCATAATGATCATAAAAAATTCACGAATAAGAAAATGAGATAGAGAAGGGGAAGCATACTGTCAATCACTACAATTAAAGGGAATTTTCAAATGGTCTGATTTTGTATTTTTCAAAAGAAAGACAGCTTATTGCGATAGAATAAGAATCCCACTCATATGTCTTCTTTTGAGAAGTGTCTGCTTAAGTGCCTTGCCAATGTTTTAATGGCGTGGTTTTCTTAATGTTCAACATCACTAATAATCAGAGAAATGCAAATCAATGTAAGATAACTTCTCATATTATTCGATATGGCTACTAAGAAAAAGTAAAAAATTATAAATTCTGGTTAGACTTCAGAGAAAATAAAATGCTTATATACTGTGGTGTAAATTAATTTTCCCACTGTGAAAAGCAGTTTTAAGATTTTTCAGAGAATTTAAAACAGAAGTACCATTAAACCACAAATTCCATTATTGAGCATATATCCAAAAGAAAATTAAAAATTTTTTAAAAAGAAACCCCAAATGCACTTGTATATCATCATATCGCTATTCACATTAGGGAAGGCATGAAATTAACGTACGTGTGAATCAAAAATTGGATAGAAATATCCAACACCATAAAATACTATGCACACATTAAAAAGAATACAATCAAGTCCTGTGCAGCAACATGGATGCATCTGTAGGCCATTATCCTAAGAAAATTAATACAGGAATGGAAAACCAAGTACCACATGTTCTTGCCTGTAAGTGGGATCTAAACATGAATATAAAGATGTCAGCAATTGACACTGAGAACTACTAGATGAAGGAGGGAAGGAGGAGGGCAGGGGGTGAGAAACTATGAGTACTATGCTCGTTACCTTGGTAATGGGATCAATAATATCCCACATAGCTCAGCATTACACAATATATCCATGTAACAAACCTGCAAAAGTACTTCCTGAATCTAAAAAATTTAAGGCAGAGACCAAGAAGACAGAATAGAAGTCTACATCACTTGTCCCCCATACCCAAACACCAAATTTTCACAACTTATTATATTCAAGAAGCACTATCAAAGGGACCAAAAATTAGGCAAGCAATCACAGTACCTGGTATTAACTTCATATCACTGAAAGAGACTTTGGAGAAGACAAAAAAATGACAGTCTAGAAGCACTGATGCCACCTCTTTTTCAACCACCAGTAGTGGCCACGTGGTGCAGAGATTGTATGTTTGCGAAAGGGAGAGCACAGATTGTGAGGCTTTGAAATAAACTCAGTACTACCCTGTCACAGTAAAAAGCAGACCCAGATTGTACTCAGCTGACATCTGCCAATAGAACATTTTGATTTGCCCTAGCAAGATGAAAATCTCCCATCTCAATGTTGGGAGCTTGAGTCTTTACAAGCCTTGCCACATGAGTTGAAGAGCTATTGGACCCTAAGAGAACTTAAGGGGCAGTCTAGGCCACAAGGACTTCAATTATTAGGCAAGTCATACCGCTTAGCTTGGCTCAGAGCGAGTGCAATGTGGAGGCTGGGGAGAATGTGGACTACTGAGACACCATTCAGAGCAGCTAAGGGAGTGGTCACAATACCACTCCCCCTACCCCCACCCAGCAGCAGCCACACAACACAGAGAAACTTGTGAATTTGGGAGAGGAAGAGCACAATGACTGAAGGACTTAACATTAAAGTCAGTGCTGCCATGTCAGTAAAGACCTGGCAGAATTCGTCACCTGCTGACTAAAGAACCTCTGTACCCAGAATAAAAAACAGTGATACCCAGGTAATACCCAGTGATACACCATGGGTATAGGGCTCTGAGAAGTGCTAACTTCAGGTGTGACCCAGCACATTTCCAACTGTGGTAGCTATGGTGAAAGACTTCTTCCATCTGAGACAAGCAGGGGGGAAAGTAAAGGGAACGCTGTGTTGTACCTCATATACCAGCTCAGCCACAGTGGGTTAGAGCACCAAGCAGATTTGTGGAGTCCCTGAGTCCAGACCTAAGGTCTTGGTCAGCATTTCTGTACTTGCCCTGGGCCAAAGGTCGAGTCCCAGGCATTGCAGAATTTATCACAAGCTAACTAAAGAGTACCTGGGCTTTAAGTGAGAAATTGATGATGATTTGGCAGAACCACCCCATGGGCCGGTGGTGTTGGCAGTCATAGTAGAGACTCCTCTGCCTGCAGACAGAGGAAAGAAGGGTAGAAAATACTTTGTTTTATGCCCTAAATGCCAGGTTAGCTACAGTAAAATAGAAGAGCAGGTAAATTTTGAAGATTCTATACTTTAATCTCTGGCTCCCTAGCATCTAGGGACCCCCTCATGGCTACAGGGAACTTGCCACGCTATAGGCAGAGACACAAATCTGGCTGGCTTTGCCATCTATTAATCATAGAGTCCTAGGGCTTTGAGTAAACTTACATGGTAGCTAAGTAGTGGTTAGAATGGGCCTTGGGTGAGACTCAAGTTCTGTGCCTACCTGAGATGTGAACCAGCACAGTCTTTGTGCTGCTGGCCACACAGTTTCTCATGTTGCCGCAACACCAGCTCCACATGCCTAAGCACAGAGAGAGAGACTCTGCTGGTTTGAGAGAAAGTAAGGGAAGAGAACAAGGGACTCTACTTGATAAATCAAGAGAATTTTTCCTGATGTGAATCCAAGGCAACCAAGGCAGTACCTGTATGTGTTTACATAAACTACTGTGTTATTCGGTTGGGACCCAAGTCTCTTTGAATACCTGGAAAGCGTTCCCAAGAATAATGGGCACAAACAAGCCCAGACTTTCAAGACTACAGTAGGAAGCTCTTCAATGCCCAGATATAGATGAACATCTACAAGTATCAAGACCATCCAGGAAAACACGGCCTCACCAAACAAGCTAAATAAGGTGCCAGGGACAAATCCTGGAGAAACAGAAATATGTGACCTTTCATAAAGGAAATCCAAAATAGCTGGTTGAGGTAACTCAAAGAAATGCAATAGGACACAGCGAAAAATTCCAAATTCTATCAGATAAATTTAGCAATGAGATTGAAATAAAAAGAATAAAGCAAAAAAAAAGAAATTAAAATGCAGTTGTCATAGTGAAGAATTACTTAAAACAATTGATCAAGAAGAAGATAGATTTAGTGAACTTGAAGTCAGACTATTTGAAAATATAAAGTCAGAGGAGACAAAAAAGAATAAAAAATAAAGCATGCCTCCAAAACCTAAAAATTAGCCTCAAAATAGCAAATCTAAGAGTTATTGGCCTTAAAGAGGAGATTGAAAAGAGATGAGTTAAACATTTATTTAAAGAAATAGTGTTAAATAATATTAAACAATTCCCCAGCATTCGATATCAACATTTGAGTAAAAGAAAGTTACAGAACATCAAGCAGATATAGCCCAAAGAAGACCACCTCAAGGCACTTAACTAAACTCCCAAAGGTTAAGGATAAAGAAATGAATCGAAAAGCAGTGAGAGAAGAGAGACAAATAACATTCAGTGGAACTGCAGTAGATCTGACAGCAAACCTTTCAGGGGAAAATTTACAGGCTGAGAGAATGGCATGCCATTTTTAAAAACCTGAAGAAAAAAAAAGACTTTTACTTTAGAATAATGTATCTGGCAAAAACATCCTTTAAACTTGATGGAGAAATAAGAACTTTTCTGGAGAAACAAAAACTGAGGGATTTCATTAACACCAGACATGTCCTGCAAGAAATGCTAAAGGGAGTTCTTAACCTGAAAAAAAAAAGTGAATGAGCAATAAGAAATCATCTGAAGGTACAAAACTTACTAGTAACAGCACACGGAAAAACACAGAATATTATAACATGGTAATTATGTTGTGCAAAAATCTCAAATAGAAACAGTAAGCAATAAACCAATTACAAAAATAACTACAAGATATTTCCAAGATATAGACAGTAAAATCGGGAATGAAGACAAACCACAAAAAGTTTAAAAGAATGGCAATGAAATTAAAGTGTGAAGTTTTTGCTAGTTGCTCTGCTTGTTTCTTTGTTTATGCAATCAGGGTTAAATTGTTCACAGTCTAAAACGATGTGTTATAAGATGTTATTTTCAAGCCTAATGGTAATTTCAAATTAAAAAGCATATCACAGTTGTACAAAAAGTAAAAAGGAAGAAATTATATTATATTACAGGAGAAATCACCTTCACTAAAAGGAAGACTGGAAGAAAGAAAAGAAGGATGAGAGGACAAAAATCAATCAGAAAACAAATAACAAAATGGAAGGAGTAAGTGCTTATCAATACTAAGTTTGAATGTAAATGAACTAAATACTCCAATCAAAAGACAAATAATGGATTAATGGATAGAGACACAAGACAATAATCTGTGACCTAAAAAAAATACTTTACCTATAAAGATACATTTAGACTGAAAATCAAAGCATAGTAAAAGTTATTCCATGCCAATAGAAACAAAAAAAGCAGAAATAGCTATACTTTTACCAGACAAAAATTGATTTCAACAAAAGACTGTAAGAGGAGATTAAGAAGGTCATTATATAATAATAAAGAGGTCAATTAATCAAGAAGATGTAATAATTGGAAATATATATGCACCCAACACTAAAGCACCTATATAAATGAAGCAAATATTATAAAAGATCTAAAGAAAGAGACCACAATACAATAATGGCTGGACACTTCAACACCCAACTTTAGTCATTGGATAGACCTTCCAGACAGAAAATCAACAAAGAAACATCAGACTTAATCTGCACTATAGTACAAATTAACCTAATAGATATTTACAGAAAATTTCATCCAACAGCTACAGAATACACATTCTTCTCCTCAGTACGTGGTTTGATCTCAAGGGTAGACCGTAACTTAAGTAACATATCTAAAAACATTCAAAAAATTGAAGTAATATCAAGGATTTTCTCTGACCACAATGGAATAAAACTAGAAATCGATAAAAAAAAGAATTTCAGAAACTATACAAACACTTGAAAACTAAACAATATGCTCTTGAATAATCAGTAGGTCAATAAAAAAGTTAAAAAGAAAGTAGAAAAATTTCTTGAAACAAATGATAATGGAAACATAGCATGGCAAAACCTATAGAATATAGTAAAAGAGGTACTAATAAAAAGGAAAATTTAAAACTATAAGTGCATACATAAAAATTAGAAAACCTTAAAATAACCTAACAATATATCTTAATTAAATAGAATAAAAAGGCCAAACCAAACTCAAAATTAGAAGAAAAGAAATAATAAAGATTAGAGTGGAAATAAAGTTAAAATGAAGAAAACAATGCAAAAAATCAATGAAACAAAATGTTGATTTTTTTTGAAAAGTAAAACAATTGACAAATACTTACAGAGGCTAACTGAAGAACTGAAAAGATACCAAGTTAATAAAATCAGAGTTGATAAAGAGACATTACAAGTAACGCTTCAGAAAATCAAAGGATCATTAGTGGCTAATGTGAGCAATTGTATGCCAACAAATTAGAAAACCTAGAGGAAATCAATTCTTAGACACAAACTACTTACCAAGATTGAACCAGGAAAAAATAAAAAACCTGAACAGACCAATAATAAATAACAAAATTAAAGCCATAATAAAAAAGTCTGCAGGACCAGGCATAAAATAGAGAAGGAGAGAACATTTTCAAACTCATTCTTTGAGGCTAGTATTAAACTGATATCAAAACCAGACAAAGACACATTAAAAGAGCAAACTACGGGCCAATATATGAGAATAATGATGCAAAAATTTGCAAAAAAACCTGGAAACCTGAATTAAACAATACATAAATAGATAATTCATCATGGGCAAGTGGGATTTATCCCAGACATGCAAGGATGGTGCAACATGCAAATTAATCAATGTGATATATCATATAAACACAATGAAGGGACCAGGTGCAGTGGCTCATGCCTGTAATCCCAGCACTTCGGGAAGCTGAGGTGGGTGAATCACCTGAGGTCAGGAGTTCAAAACCAGACTGGCCAAGATGGCAAAACCCCATATCTACAAAAAATGCAAAAATTAGCCAGGCGCCATGGTAGGCACCCGTAATTTCAGCTACTCAGGAGGCTGAGGCAGGAGAATCACTTGAACCTGGAAAGTGGAGGTTGCCGTGAGCCAAGATCATGCCATTGCACTCCAGCTTGGGTGAAAGAAAGAGACTGCGTAAAAAAACAAAAACAAAAACAAAAAACAGAATGAGGGACAAAACCCATATAATCACTTCAACTATGATAAAATTATTTGATAAAATTTAACATTCCTTAATAATTAAAAGCCCTTTGAAAACTGGGTATGGAATGATACCTCAACATAATAAAAGTTATATGTGAGAGACCCACAGCTAGTATCATACTTGGTGGGGAAAAAACTAAAAGCCTTTGCTCTAAAATCTCGAAGATGACAAGAATATCCATTTTTACCACAGTTATTCAACATAATTCTGAAAGTCCTATCTGGAGCAATCAGACCAGAGAAAGTAATAAAAGCCATCCCAATTGGAAAAGAAGTCAAATTACCTTTTTTGCTGATGATATAATTTTATATTTGAAAAAATATAAAGACTCATCTGATAGAGTTTTAATATGTATCCTCTCCCAAATCTCATATTTAAATGTAATTGTCGATGTTGGAGGTGGGCCTGATGAAAGGTGATTTAACCATCTGGGTGGATTACTCACAAATGGCTTAGCACCATCCCATTTGGTACTATCCTCATGATAGTGAGTGAGTTCCCATAAGATCTGGTTATTTAAAAGCGTGTAACAACTCACCTCTCTGTTTTTTGCTCCTGCTTTTTGCCCTGTGATATGCAAGATTCTGCTTAAACTTCTGCCATGACTGTAAAGTTTCAGAGGCCTTCCCAGAAGGGTATGCTAGTGCTATATCTTCTCTATAGCCTGTAGAGACACAAGCCACTTAAACCTCCTTTTTTAAAAATAAATTTTCCAGTCTCAGGTATTTATAGTGATGCAAAAATAAATACATAGAGAAAATTGGCACCAAATTGTGGAAAATTGTTATAAGAATACTTGAAAATGTGGAATTAACTTTGTTATTGGATAAACAGGCAAAAGTTGGAGGAGTCTGTAGGACACAGAAGAAGCCAGAATAATTAGGGAAAGTTGAGATCTTCTTAGAGTCTGGTTGTATGGCTGTGACCATAATGCTGCTAGTGATCTGGACAGTGAAGGCTGGGCTGAGGAGTTCTCAGATGAAAATTAGAAACTTATTAGGTCTGAAGCAAAAGTTATGCATGTCATCTTAGCAAAATGGTTGGCTGAATGTCTGTCATGCCCTAGGGATATATAGAAGTTTGAATTTGAAAGTGATGATTTAGGGTTTCTGTTGGAAAAATGTCTAAGCAGCAAAGCATTCAAGATGTGGCCTGGCTGCTTCTGTCAACCTGTGTTCACATGTTGGAGCAAAAAAACAAAACAAAACAAAAATTTGTAACTTATATTTTGATGGAAGCATAGTGTAAAAGCTTGAGAAGTTTGTAGTCTAGTTAAGTGTCAGAAAAATAAATAGCTTTTATAAAAGAGGAACTCAAGCAGGCTATGGAGCAACCACTTGTTAGAGATATTTGTACAACCTAAAAAAAAAAAGCAATTGTTGATAGCCAAGACAATGGGAAAGAGGAATTGAAGGCATTTTAGAATTCTAAAAGCCAGCCCCCCATCACAGACCCTGGGGCCTAAAAGAAGACAATAGTTTCTGAGATCAGACCCAGCACCTGCTGCCTTGAGTAGCCTTGGAACATGGCTCCCTGAATCCTGGCCACTGCTCATGCTCCAGGTGTAGCTCAAATTGGCCCACTTACAACTATAGTCAATGCTTCAGAAGGTGCAATCCATAAGCCTTGCTAGCTTTCATGTGGTGTTAGGCCTGTGGGTGTACAAAATGCAACAGTTGAGAATTTGGAGCTTTCCACTTTTATTTCAAAAAGGATGTATGAAAAAGCCAAGGTGTGCAGGCAGAAGCATGTTGCAGAGGGGAGCCCTCATGGAGAACCTCTACTAAATCAATGCAGAGAAGAAATGTGGGGTTACAGTCCCCATGTGGGCTCCCTAATGGGGCATGACCTAGTAGATCTGTGAAGAGAGGATCACTGTCCACCAGACTCCAGAATGGTAGATCCTGTACAGCTTGCACCTTGCACCTGGAAAAGCTAGAGGCACACAGTAACAGCCCGTGAGAGCAGCCATGGGGGCTAAACCATGCAAAGGCACAAGGTTGAAACTTCCCAAAGCATTAGTGTGTCCTGGAAATGGGACACAGAGTCAAAAATAATTATTTTGGAGTCTTACAATTCAATAACTCCCATTCTGGGTTTCAGACATGCATGGGTCCTGCAGCCCCTTTCTTTTAACTGATTTCTTCCTTTTAGAATAGCAATATTTACCCAATGTCTATACCCAATTTATGTCTTCGAATTACCTAACTTGTTTTTATTTTATAGGCTTATAGGAGGAAGGAACTAGCTTTGTCTTAGATGAGACTTTTGACTTTTGAGTTAAGTCTGAAATGAGTTAAGACTTTGGGGATTATTGGGAAGTCATGATTGTATTCTGAAATATGAGAAGGATATGAGATTTGAAATGGCCAGGGGCAAAATGATGTAGTTTGGGTGTGTGTTCCCACCAAAATCTTATATTGAAATGTAATCCTCAATGTTGGAAGTGGGCCTAGTTGGGAGGTGATGGAATCATGAGGGCAGGATTTCCATGAAGAGTTTGGCATCATTTGCTTTGGTGCCATTCCCACAACAGTAAGTTTTCATGAGAGCTGGTCATCTACAAGTGTGTAGCACTTTCCCTTTGCCTTTGCACTTACCATGTGATGTGCAAGCACCGGATTTTTTCTTCACCTTGATTGTCAGTTGTCAGAGGCATCCCCAGAAGCAGGGGCCAGGGCTATGCTTTCTGTACAGCCTCTAGAAACATGAGCCAATTAAACCTATTTTCTTTATAAATTAACCAGTCACCAACTATTTTTATGGCAATGTGAGAATGGCCTAATATATCCACCAAAAAACTGTTAGAAGTGATAACTTCAGTAAATTTGCAGAATACAAAATCAACATATACAAATCAGTAGGATTTCTATATGCCAACCATCAACAAACTGAAAAAGAATTCAGAAGAGTAATCCTATTTGCAATAGCCATAAATAAAACAAAATGTGTGTGAATTTACCAAAGAAATAAAAGTTCTCAACAATTAAAATTGTAGAATACTGATAAAAGAAATGAAAGAGGACACAAAAAATGGAAAGATATTTATTTGTTCACAGGTTGGAAGAATCAGTATTTTTAAAAATGTCCATACAATCCAAAGGAATCTGTACATTTCATGCCATCTCTAGCTAAATAACAATGACATTCCTCACAGAAATAGAAAAAACTTCTGAAATGTATATGGAACCACAAAACACCATGATAGTCAAAGCTATGCTGAGTATATAAAACAAAAATGGAGGAATCCCATTACCTGGTTTTAAATTATACCATCAAGCTATAGTAATTAAAACAGCATGATGCTAGAATAAAAATAGAAAATAAAGACACAGGGAATAAAATAGAGAACTTAGAAACAAACTCATGCAGCTAAACTAAACTTATTTTCAACAAAAGTGCTAAGAACATACAACAAAAAATAAGACAGTTTCTGTAATAAGTAGGGCTGGGAAAACTGGCAAGCCATAGGCAGAAGAATGAAACTAGAACCATATTTCTTGCCACATAAAAAAATCAAATTAAAATAATTAAAGACTTAAACTTAACACCTCAAACTATCAAAGTTTCACACACACAAAAACGGGGAAACTCTTTAAAGCATTGGTTTGGGCAAAAATTTCTTAAGTAGTGCCCCATATGCACAGACAACAAAAGCAAACATGGACAAATGGAATTACAGCAAGTCAGAAAGCTTTTTTAAAGTGAAGGAAACAATAAACGAAGTGAAGAGAAAACCCACAGAATAGGAGGAAACATTTGTAAATTACCCATGTGAAAAGCAATTTATAACTACATGATACGGTTAGGCTTTGTGTCCCCACCCAAATCTCATATTGAATTAATCTCCAGGTGTTGAGGGAGTGACCTGGTAGAAGGTGAGAAGGTGATTGGATCATGGAAGTGGTTTGCTCCATGTTCTTCTTCTGATAAAGAGTTCTCATGAGATCTGACGGTTTTATGAGGGGCTCTTCCCCTTTTGCTTCGCATACAGGCTGTCTCACCTGCTGTCATGTAAAGGTGCCTGCTTCCCTGTCTGCCATGATTGTAAGTCTCCTGAGGCCTCCCCAGCCATGTGAGTCAATTAAACCTATTTCCTTAAAAATTAGCCAATCTCACCAGGCACAGTAGCTCACGCCTTTAATCCCAGCACTTTGGGAGGCCGAGGTCGGTGGATCACAGGGTCAGGAGTTCAAGACCAGCCTGGCCAAGATGGTGAAACACAGTCTCTACTAAAAATAAAAATAAAAAAATAGCTGGGCATGGTGGCTGGTGCCTGTAATCCCAGCTCCTCAGGAGGCTGAGGCAGATAATTGCTTGGACCCCAGAGGGGAGGTTTCAGTGAGCCGAGATCGCACCACTTCACTCCAGCCTGGGTGATGGAGCAAGACTTAATCTCAATAAATAAATAGATTAATAAATAACCCAGTCTCTGTTTTTTTTAATAGCAGTGCAGAAACAGACTAATACACTACATTATATTGAGTTAAAAAGAATTCTATAGAAAAATATGTAGTAACCTAATTAAAGAGTGGACAAAAAATTTAAATAGACATTTATGAAAAGAAGACATACAAATGGCAAACAGGCAAATGAAAAGATTCTCCACATTACTGATTATTATAGAAATGCAAATCAAACCAAAAATGAGATATCATTTCACTCCAGTAAGGTGGCTTTTATCCAGAAGTCAGTCAAAAACAAATGCTGGTAATAGCCAAGATTTGGAAGAAACCTAAATGTCAATCAGCGATGACTGGCTAGAGAAAATGTGGTACGTATACACAATGGAATACTATTCAGCTATAAGAAAGAATGAGAGTCTGTCATTTGCAATAACGTAAACGAAACTGAAAGTCTTTATGTTAAGTGAAATAAGTCAGGCACAGGAAAAACAAATGTCACATGTTCTCACTTATTTGTGACTGCTAAAATTTGAAACAATTGATGTCATAGAGATAGAGAGTATAAGGATGGTTACCTGAGGCTGGGAAGGGCAGTGGGGGAAGAGAAGGATAGTGGGGATGCTAAATGGGTACAAAAAAATTGTTAGAAAGAATGAATAAGGCAGTATTTGATAGCACAACTGGGTGATTACAGTAAATAATAATTTAACTATGCATTTTATAAAAACTAAAAGAGTATAACTGGATTCTTTATAACACAAGCTATAATTGCTCAAGGGGATAAATAGCCCATTTTTTATTATGTATTACCCACTGCAAGCCTGTATCAAAGTATGTCATGTACCCCTATAAATATATACACCAACTGTGTACCCACAAAAATAAATTAAAAATCAAAATTAAAATGAAAACCAAGGGGAGGAGAGTATAATGAGGTATGCGTGACCCATGGCTTGAACTTGCTTTTCAGGTTAACTTTGGAAGGTCCTTATCCAAGAAGAGGGGTCCATTTGATCACTGGAGGCTTAAAAATTAATTTTTAATTTATAAGGGGAAAAAGAATGTTTAATCCTGAGCCATAGCTCTCAGTTAATCAATCCCTGCAGGGAACCCTGTTCTTTACTCTGGAAATAAACATTATTTTTCTTTTCCACTGAATAACACCACATTTCAAAATGATGGAAACATCTTGAAACTAAAAGCCTTATTAAATTTGATTTGGTTTCAATTATACGTGATTAATCACATGTGTTCCAGAGTTTGTCCTCAGTCTTCTCCTTCTTTAGGCTCACGATCTGTTGAATTTGCTCAGCTCCCTGCTCAACAGCAGGAAATCAGTTAGAATTACTTAAAAACCTCATTGTGACTGGAAGCGGTGGCTCATGCCTGTAATCCCAGTAATTTGGGAGGCCAACATGGACAGATCATTTGCTGTCAGGTGTTTGAGACCAGCCCGGCCAACAGAGACAAACCCCATCTCCACTAAAGATACAAAAATTAACTGGGTGTGGTGATGCATGTCTGTAATTGCAGCTACTTGAGAGGCTGAGGCAGGAGAATCACTTGAACCTCAGAGGCGGAGGTTTCAGTGAGCCGAGATGGTGCACTGCACTCCAGCCTGGGCAACAGAGAAAGACTCTGTCTCAAAATAATAACAATAATTAAATAAATATAGATAAAAATCTCATGTTTCTAACAAAATTTCTTTTGAATATCAATTGTATCAACTTGCATATTAACTATAATCATTTTGTTTACTTTATCTCCAATCCTGAGAAATCTTTGAGGACTAATTTCACTCTTTTCTGCCATTTTGGTAAACATATCAATTCCATCAAACAAAATGCGCAAAATTCCTGAGAAATAAATTTTATCCTTGAGCAGTAGGCTTGCTTTGTTAGAGGAAGTCATGGTTGCCAAGCTTCTAGTTTAATAAACATAACCAGAATACTCTATCTTAATATGAGTACCTAGGTACTCACAAGGCACCTAGAAGGTTAATATTTATGGTCTGAAAATAGCCACATTTTTAAGCTGGCCACAAATTACAGTTGCAGAGTATTTATGGCCATACAAGACAGTTTCCACCAAGCCTGAAAAATGTATAAATATCCTAGGTGTGCAGCATTTTTTCCTTAAAGATAATATTAATGAGCTAGCTTAGGTCAACGGGGTAATGACCATTGTTAAAACCAATAGCTCCTGACTTTAGTGAATACATCTGCACCTTCCAAGTTTATTAATAACTGTTTCTCTTTATACTTACTTATAAGTAGAGATACTCATAAAAGACAATGCATTCCTGCTTTTGTTTTCTGAGGATGCCCAACTCTGCAATGGAGTCACTTACAATAATCTTGCTTCTTTCACTGTGCTCTCTGATTCACCTCATTTTTTTCCTACACAAGATCTAAGAATCCTACTTTGTGGTCAGTATCAGGACCCTCTTTTCCAGCAACATCTTTCAGCAACACCTTGAAGGGACACCAAGACAAGACCCCCACTCCAAGGAAAACAATCCATACAGAATCAATCACCTGGCAAGCAGGCCATCTTTTAGAGTCGTGAAGCCATTCTGGCGGGCAAGAATGATTATCCACTATTACTAAAGTGAGAGGCCCTAGTGCATAATGTTAGGGGGAGAGACTTAGCCCAAAAAGTTATAGACCTGGGGGTGTCATACTCACATTAAACGCCAAGCTCACAAGGTTAGAGGCTCTGGGGTGTATTGAGAAGAATGGACTTGGCTAAACAAGATGTTTGCCACTTTCTCTTTTTGGACTGTCCACCTGGTGCTCTCTGTCCCTCACCTGAGTGCTCTGCATCTTGTCCCCTTTCTGCTCACTGCCTCTGTTTTGTAGTAGTCTGTAGGCTGCCCCATGAAAGAGGACCAAAACAGTTTAGCTTTTACTTTCCTCAATAATCCTCTGACTTTTAGCTGATTGCTTATTTAATTTGCCACTGGTCCAAGTGACACTGAAGAAAAGAGGTGTCTTGGAACCTAGTATTTTTTACCTTAATTGTCAGAAAAGATCAGCAGTAACCTCTCCATCATTATGACTAGAAGTTGAAATGTGGCATTTAACAGTCTTACATGATAAGATCAGATATGCCTGTTTAGTGACAACCTCTTTTATGACAACCCTCTGCAAACAATTAGCATCAATATGGAGAACATGAGACGTTTGCTTAAGAGTTTTCTCTTATTTCTTAAGCATAAGGTCATCTTTGAAGAGCTGGTATAGGGCAGCTGGACCCTACTTTCTAAACCCAGCATGTCATTTTTTCCCTGAAAGTGTGTCAGTTTTGTCATAGCAGTGTGAAAATGGACTAATACATTTCAATATACAAGTTACAGCCTTCCCATTTCCCCTGTTTGGTCTGACTCATTCTTTTGCAGCTTAATTTGTTTTATAGAAGAGAAAGTGAAGGGGAGGAAATACATTATACACAGGCATCTCTGATGCTTGGTCAGGATTAAAAAATTAAAATCAGCTTGTATATGTTTGATGGAAGAAAAGACAAAATAGGGATGGCACATAATTGATTACCTTTTCAATGCAAGTGCCTCTTAATATCAGGCTTCTCTTAGCTGAGGCTGAACTCTGCACTGCCAGTCCAAGCACCCCATAAGAACGCAGTCAGGCTCCTTCCAGTTCTGGTGAGGTGTGCAACATGTTATTAATTCCTTCTAGTTTTCCAGGGTAATCTCGTGTCCAGACATCATCTTTGCCCTGCCCTTCAAGTCCTGTCTTACATAGATACACGAAAACACCCGAGCTTCACCAGATCAACATGCCCTGGGGTCTCTTATCAGCTGGCAAAGTTGAATCTTTGCCCTCTCTGGGAAGTGGCAAATGATAATAGGGACACTATGTAGCTATATGTACCCTTTTCTGTGTCTGAATCAGCCACATGCAAGGAAAAACTGAAACAGCTTTCAGAGGTTCTAGGAAAATTCATAGACAAATTTAAGAGGCTAACCTTGAAGTATGATCTGACCAGGCAATATTTGCATACATTTATGTTTACCTGCCGCATGATAGAAAAACAGTGTATTATGGGAGTGACTAGAGCACATGCTAATAGGGTGGCAGCCTGCAACCGGAGACATGGCAACTATCAAGTAGGAGGCACAACAGTGCCTGAGCAGGAACCAAAAGAGAATTAGGATCTAGAAAAGGGAAATCAATTAGGAAGAAAGTGGGATATACAGGGAAAAAATTATGATCATTTGACTCCTTGAAGGAATAAAAAAATGCATGATGTAACTTTTTAATTTTTATAAATCTGGAAAATTGCTCAGGGAGAAGATGAATACCTAGCTTTATTACAAGGGTGGATAATTTAGACCCTGAGGAAATACACTAACACTGCCCGACTCCAAGAAGGGACAGGCATTGCGGCATTGCTAGGAGTTTATTTTATAGCCCAGTCTGCTTCTGATATCTGCAGGAAGCCGCTGAAAGCAGCCTTGGGGAGTGCTTAGGGACCCAGACTCCCATGGGTCAGCCGTTAGACTTGGCTTTTGCAGTTTTCCATCACAGAAATAGGGCAGAGGAAACAAAATAAAGCAAACCTCCCAAGAGGCCAGCTTCTAGCTACAGCCTTGTGCTCTCCACCCCTTCAGAGGCAGCCCCCTTAACCCCTGGCCGTCACAGAGGAAGTGAGAAGGTAAAAGTCCCAGTCTGTGCCTCTGGCCCACTATGCCTTGGATATAAATCAATGTGACTTCTGTAAGAAGGTCAGCCACTGCCGAAGGAAATACACTGTGCTTCCAAGGCAGCCATCATCAGCACCCAGCAGATCCAAAAGTGGTAGGGCCTGATACTTCCTGCATCTGCTCTCATTGGACTATTACCTATCGAGAGATGGAAGAGCCTCAGCCGACTCTTGAAGTGGAAGGTAGGATTATTAACTTCTTATTAAGTATGGGAACAGATGACTCCGTCCTGAGTAAATACAATTGGCTCCTGTCTTTTCACGATGGACAAGCCCAAAAACACTGCTTTTCTTATCTTCTAAGTTGTCCTCCAGGGATTCTGTGTTTCTCACCTGCCTTTTTAGTACTGTCTGAATGCCTGACCTCTTACTGGGGAGAGGTTTATTGAATCAGGAGACTATGTCATGGTCACCTTCACAGATCATAAAGCAGAGAAAGTGTTACTTTTGTTCCTGACCCCTCAGGGGAAAAAGAAGTTAAGAATGAGCTGTCACATTTACCACCTGAGCTGTTGTCTCAAGTAAATCCTAAGGTTTGGGCCACACAAGCTCTGGGAAATGCACTAAACACCTCCCACATTCAAATCCAACTTCAGCCTAGTGCTCCTCACCCTCAGAAGAGACAATACATTTTAAGGCGAGAAGCATGAGGGGAAATTCAAACCCTTATCGCCATATTATTGTCATATGAGTTATTAAGGCCATGAGAGTCTCCTTACAATACTTGCATGTTACCAGATGAAAAGCCTAATGGAAAATACAGATTTGTCAGAAACCTGACAGCATTAATAAACGCAGTTGTCTCCATACACCTCATTGTCCCCAATACTTACCCAAGTCCCAGGGGATGCAAAGTGGTTTACATTCTTAAACCTGAAAGATGAATTTTTCTGCATTTCAGTGCATCCAGTTTCACAATATGTTTGCCTTAGAATGGACTGATCTGTATATGCATTCAGCCTCAAAATTAACCTGGACAGGCATCTCTGAAGGGTTCTGGGATAGCCCCCACTTATTAGAAAATGCTCTAGCTAAGGACTTAAGAAATCTACGATTGCAAAGGACACAATTATTCAGCATGTAGGTGACTTGCTCATTGCTAGTCCAACTAAAGAAGACTCAAATAATAATACTGTTAAATTGGTAAATTTCCTGGGAATTTGCAAATATAAGATATCACCATACAGGGCTCAGATTTTGACTGAAAGACTTAAATATTTGGAATCTGTCTTAACCTTTGGAACTGATCCACATCCCTAGAAGATAAAAAGTTATTTTAGTCATGTGAGGATCCCAGTCCAAGAAATGACTGTGGGCTGTTTTAGGAGATGGCTGGGTACTGCTACTTATGGGTACCCAGATTTGGACATGTAGCCAACCCTTATATGACACACTAAAGAGAAAGATTTAGAGCTCCTAGAATGTAATTAGAACTACAAGCAAACCTTCAATACTTTTAAGGAGAAATTGGGCTCTGCTGCAGTTGTGGGAGTCCCCAAGTTGGATCAACCATTTGTACTTTATGTGGCCAAAAAGCAAGGCATAGGCCTTCGGTAATCTTGTCACAAAACTGGGGAATATTCCAAGGCCAGTAACCTAATTTTCTAAGCAGATAGACCAGGTGGCCTCAGGGTGGTCTTAATGTCTTAGAGCTATTGCTGCTACAACTTTTCTAGTAGGTAAAACTAATAAACTAACATTAGGACAGCACCTACAGGTTTTTGACCCCACATCAAGGGAAGGTCTTCCTAGAAGCTAAATGGCACCAGTGGATAATAGGATAATATTTATGAAGGTATCAGGCCTAATTGCTAGACACTCCAGACATAACTCTTAAAGCCTGCCAAACCATAAACACAGCTACTTATCTGCCAGAATCCACAGGTGCTCCCAGCCTTTCTGGCATACAGGTTGTATCAGTCTATTCTCATGCTACTAATAAACACATATCTGAGGCTGGGTAATTTATAAAGAAAAGAGGTTTAATTGACTCACAGTTCTACATGATTGTGGAGGCCTCACACTCACGGCAGAAGGCAAATGAGGAGCAAAGTCACATCTCTTACATGGCAGCAGGCAAAAGAGATTGTGTAGGGAAACTCCCTTTTATAAAGCCACCAGCTGTAATCCCATCATTTTGGGAGGCCAAGGTGGTGGATCACCTGAGGTCAGGAGTTTGAGACCAGCCTGGCCAACATGGTGAAATCCCATCTGTACTAAAACTACCAAAATTAGCCAGGCATGGTGGTGGGCACCTGTAATCTCAGCTACTCAGGAGGCTGAGACAGGAGAATAGCTGGAACTTGGAAGTCAGAAGTTGCAGGGAGCTGAGATCATGCTATTGCATTCTAGCCTGGGCAACAGAGAAAGGCTATGTCTCAAAAATAAAAAATAAATAAATAAATAATAAATAAACAAACCATTAGATCTCATGAGGCTTATTCACTGTCACGAGAACAGCATGGGAAAGACTCATCCCCCAATTCAATTACCTTCCCCTGGGTCACTGCCATGATATATGGGAATTATGGGAGCTACAATTCAAGATAAGATTTGACTGGGGACACAGCAAAATCATGTCACAGGTTATAAAACAAATTTATTCTAGGAGGCCAGACTTAAGAGAGATGAGCCCCTTGCCCCTTGACCATCCCAAGGAAGAGTGGTTAACAGACGCAAGTTCTTTTTTGCATCAGGGAAAACAGAAGAGCTAGATATACTTATTAGCACAAGAGAATCAAGGCACAAGCATTGCTGGCCTCTACCTCAGCTCAGAAAGCTGAGTTAATTGAACTTACTAGGCCCCTGCAGTTGGTAAAGCATTTAAACGTTAACACTTACACTGATTCCAACTATGGTTTTTTAGTGCTTCATTCTTATGCTGCAATTTGGAATGGGTAACTACCTGTGGCTCCCAAGGGCTTTTCCATAGAACATCATTCAGATTTTTAGCTTCTTAGAATGCTGTTTTGCTGCCAAAACTGACTATAATTAATTGCAGAGGTCATCAAAACAGAGACTGACCATGTAAAAGGAAATGCCCTGGTAGATGCTGCAGTCAAGGCCCCTGGACTGAAAAGGCCAATTAAGCTATGGGTGTGCTGATCAGCATTCACAGAACATAGGGTCAGAATACTCTGAAGAAGTACAAAATTGGGCCAGGGATTGCAGTTCAGTCCAGGACCCCTCTGGCCCGCTGAACGATGGTAATAAATTACTAATGCCAAGTACCAATCATAGGAATATAATTCAGCACTTTATGATTCTTTTCATCCTAGAAGAGATTCTTTGTTTCTGTTAATATCTCATTTGTTTATAGCGGTAAATCTTTTCAAGACAATAAAACAGGTGACTCACCCCTGTGAGCTCTGCGCCTGACATGACCCAAAAGGCCAGCGAGTTTCTCCTTCTCCAGTTAAACGTGTCCAATATTGATGAATCTATCCAGGTGAGAACTGGCACCTCTAATTTACTCAGATGTCTTTCTGCAGGAGATTCAAATATTTGCTAACTCTTACTGATACCTTCACTGGTTAGATCATTGCCAGAAGAAATAACTTCTCAGTTTGAGTAATCTAAAAGCCTGCAAAGTGACAATGGTCCATTTTCAGCGTATCCCAACACCTATCCTCAGCTTTAGGAATCCAGTATTACTTTCACTCTGCATAAAGACCACAGTCCTCTGGAAAGGTGAAAGGGCTAATCCTACTCTAAAGAAGACTCATGCTAAATCAAATGCCTAATATCTCTAACACCCATAACTTACTGAGGGTTTGAACTGCTCCAAATTAAAACTTACAATTAAGTCTTGTTGTGTTAACATATGGAAGGTCTTTCCTAACCACAGATCTCCCAATAGATGAAAAGACTCATCAAGTACAAAAATATGTCATCAGTCTAGGATAGGTGCAAGGCACTCTGTGAATACTGAAATAAGAGGCTTCCCCTCCCACATGGGAGGAAAATTCAGTTTCATGTCAGCTAGGGATTTAATCTTAGTAAAGACGAGGGAGGAAGTTCTCCAGCTGACCAGCTTTCCCCAACATCGAAAGGACCACAGCAAGGCCACCTGAGCTCCCCAGCAGACGTTCAGCTCCAAGGGATTCACAGGTGGGTACACCTGTGTGGAAGTAAAGCTGTTGCTTATTCTGGGAGCCCAATCCGAGGTTGAGGGAGGAGGGCGAGGGTCTATTTAAATGTTGGCAGAGGGCGGGCTGGGTCGCTGCACATCTGCTCTTCCTTCTCGCATTTCCCCTGCCGCCCTAATCCCGCCTTGGCCATGAGGGAGATTGCGCTCACGCAGACCGGCAGTGCGGGAACAAGATCGGTGCCAAGGTTGGCATCCGGGGCTCTGAGGTCCCAGCTCCGGCCTACTGGGTGGCCAGAGAAGATGTTGGCAGTGGCAGTGGCTTGGGCGGTGCCCCCGAATTGCAGCCCCTGGGCTCCCTGCCGGGGACGCAGTGGAACGGGGAGGCTGACTAGTCGGCAGGGGTGGACCCCAGGGACACGGCAGCCTAGGGATGTGGTTGCGGATGAGGGTTGGGGTGGTAGAGGAGCTAGGAGAGGGGCTGGGACGCCTCCAGCTCCCTGGCCTCCGTGACTCAGCCCTGGTCTGTCTGACCCCACTAATCTCTTGTAGTTCTGGGGGGTGATCTCTGATGAACATCCCATTGACTCCGCTGGCACCTACCACGGGGAGAGCAACCTGCAGCTGTAGCGCATCAACGTGTACTACAACGAGGCCAGCGGTGAGAACCCAGACCTTCTCCGATCGCCATCCTGGGAACGGCGGCCCTCCCCCTCGCTAATACCCTCCTGTCCCACTCAGGTGGCTGGTACGTGCCCTGCGCTGTGCTCGTGGACCTGGAGCCGGTCACCATGGACTCTCTGCGCTCGGGGCCCTTCGGGCTGATCTTCAGGCCGACAACCTCATCTTTGGTGAGCTGCGAGTGAGGACTGCGTTGCGGCTCCTTAGCCGGAGCAGCTCATCTAGTAGTTCCCGAAGGTCATAGCTGTGGGAATTGTGCAGCCAGGGCCTCTGAACATCCTCCTATTCTCCCAGTGGCTCAATCTGCCTCTCCTAAATGGGCTTTGGGAGGAAGCCCCAGGCGTCTCCTCAAGGTGAGGAGCTACTGTTATAAACTCCCTGCAGGGAACTGAGCTGGGGCCGTGGCTACTCTCTTCCCTGAAAATAGGTAGGAGCCACCTACAGCGAGGTCTCTTAGCATGTCTGAGGTTTGAGTCCTGACTTAATTTCTAACAGGGGAGGCTGCTGTCCTGTAACTCTGCGGTACGGGGTTTCATTTGCTCCACCTGAAGGATGAATGGTGCTTTCACCTCACATGTGACACTTGGTCCATTTTGCATTGTGGTGGTGACCACTGATGACCATACACCTGGCACTCAAGTGACTGACTTTACTGTCTTACAGGTCAGTGTGGGGCTGGAAACAAGCCCAAGGGGCACTATACAGAAGGTGCAGAGCTGATGGAGTCAGTGATGGACATTGTCTGAAAGGAATGTGAGAGCTGTGAATGCCTGCAGGGTTTCCAGCTGACCCACTCCCTGGGTAGGGGAACTGCGTCTGGGATGGGTACCCTTCTCATTAGTAAGATCTGGGAGGAGTATTCAGACAGGATCATAAACACATTCAGCATCCTGTCCTCGCCCAAGGTGTCAGACACCATGGTGGAACCCTACAATGCCACCCTGTCAGTCCACCAACTCATAGAAAATGCAGATAAGACCTTTTGCATAGATAATGAAGCTCTATATGACATCTATTCCAGAACCCTAAAACTGCCCACACCTACCTATGGTGACATGAACCACCTGTTATCTGCTACCATTAGTGGGGTCACCATGTGCCTGGGCTTCCCAGGTCAGCTGAATGCTGACCTACAGAAGCTGTCTGGGAACATGGTCCCATTTCCCAGGCTGCATTTCTTCATGCCTGGCTTTGCCCCCACTGACCAGCCGGGGCAGCCAGCATTACCAGGCCCTGACTGTGGCTGAGCTTACTCAGCAGACGTTTTATGCGAAGAATATGATGGCTGCCCCTGTCATGGCTGCTACCTAATGGTGGCTGCCATTTTCAGGGGTTGCATGCCCATGAGGGAGGTGGAGGGACAAATGTTCAACATTCAAAATAAAACAGCAGCTACTTTGCTGACTGGCTCCCCCACAACGTAAGAACAGCCATCTGTCACATCCCACCCCAGGGGCTAAAAATGTTGGTCACCTTCATGGGCAACAGCATTGTTATCCAGGAAATCTTCAAGCATGTCTCAGAAGAGATTACAGCAATGTTCAAGTGCAAGGTCTTCCTCCACTGGTACACGGGCGAGGGCTTGGATGAGATGGAGTTCACTGAGGCTGAGAGCAACATGAATGACCTGGTGCCTGAAAATTAGCAGTACCAGGATGCCAAGGCTGAGGAGGAGGAGTTTGAGGAGTGTGCTGAGGAGGAGGTGGCCTAGAACTTTCCTTTTCTTGGGGAAAGGATGGAAACTATGTGGATTCTTTTTGGTGTTCTGACAGCCCTGTGTCACTATGCAATTGTTCATTTGTGTCTTCTCGTCTTCTCCTGATGCAGTTTAAAGCATTTTTATAGTATGCGATTTTGCCTACTAAAGTACTCTCATAACATCTGGTTTCACCTCTAACTTCTTTCTTTAGGCTCTCTGGCTACTGCTGCTAGATGCCCTTAGTTGTCCTGCAAGGCTGAAGCTGTCTGGGCTTATCACATGCCCAGTAACAAGCATTCGGCTGGCTCCAGGAGGGGTTGGCATGGGCTGTGGATGTGGCAAGTAGTATTCACATGAACGTATGGATGCCCTGGGACTTGGGCAGCTATGTGATGGGAAACCTGTTCCTGAAGGCAAGCCTTGGCTTATCCCATGTAGCAAACTTCCAGGGGAATAGCTGGCCCTCTGTTTCTGGAACTTTAAAAGTGGTCAGTGACCCTGGTGGACAATGTCCCAAAGTCCTACCTCAGGGTAGGAACGTGGTCAGACAGCTGATTATGAACCAGCATTGAAGGGTGGGAAAGTAGGACCCCAGCCACTCTATCACCATGATGGACTGGGTGTGAACGTGTGTCTTCATTCTCTTAATGAGGTGGGCATGGGGTATCTGGCAGGGACTATTGGGCAGGAATCAAGTCCGGTGTCTGCTCACATGCACTGAACCCTATGTAGAAGGTTATTAGGTCCTGGGGGCCATAGATGGTGGTTGCTGGGCCTGTGTGCTCGGGGCAGTCTCTCCAAAGGCAAAGATGGGGTCTCTGAACAGGACCTGGGGAGACAGGCAGATGCTCACAAGTGCTGCTTCCCCCATCTGGCAATCAGTGAGAAAAACACACAAGTGGAGGTCTTACCTGCCCCAGTCTGGAGGGCTGATGCTCTCTGGAAAGGTGGTTAATACACACTGTCTGCTGTCTCTCTGTCTCCCACTCCAAAACTTCAGGGCAAAAATATTCCAAGATTGTCAGGATGAGACTGGTGAGGGTGGCACCTTTGGGGATAGGTCCTTTAGCCTGGCAGAGTCTCCACCCCAGGCTTCTTGGGGAGCCTGGACTTCAAAGCCTGCTTTGGGGAAGCTGTCAAGAGATGTGTGTGTGAGCTGGGTGCTGGGCAGCCTGACAAGACAGTGCTTTTCTACCTAGCTCTTGTAGAATTTGTCGGTGGCCTGTGTAATTACCTCTCGGTAATTCCCACCCCACCCTCATCACACAGATAAAATGAAGCCAGCATAGCCTGGGGGTCGGCAGATGTACAGGTTCTACCGCAGGAACCCTGGGCATACCCACCTGCCTCAGGTATGTCAGGGAAAACAGGCGAGGCCCCTTTCTTTTTCTTCACTGAATGTTGACAATGGCCTTTTGCAGCCAAATGGCAACAGGCAAGCAGGAGAGTGCCTCATCTTGAAAGAAGTGGCTCCTGGAAGCAGCTAGGAGGTGGCAGAGGTCCCCCATACTCCCTTAACCTGTTCTCAGAGCAGGAAAAGGGGCCTCTGTGACAGCCCTCCTCAGTGGCTCTCACTCTCTGAGGGGTGTGCTTGCCCACCCAGGTGTGCCCCCATATGAAATGTTTTTGTGTGGACCTGGTTGGGAAGGTTCAGCTGAAGCAACCACTGGAATCTGCCCACATGTAGTATCTCCAATGACACATGGGGTCAGATGGTCCTTCTGAAGTGGTACACCCAGAGTTGCACAGAGGGCGAGTCACTGCTGCAGTTCCCATCGGGTCTGAATGTGGATTAGGCTTGGTACCCATGTATTTCCCAATTACCTGGTTCCATCTGGGGGCTTCATGGACAGGAGTGGTGCTTTTCCAGGCCTCTTCTCCATATGCCAGCTACAGGCCCAGATTTCCCAAGTATCTGGAGACCCCCCTTCCAGCCTGGCAAGCATGGCATGTTGTGGGGGAAGGACATCAAGTCTACAGGCAGCAGAACCTTTCTGGGTAGGTTCTCTACCCCTGGAGGCCCCTGGTTGTTTACCTATTTGGGTGAGAGTTGGCTTAGGAACTCAACATTCTTGTAGGACTTCAGAACGCTATAGACAGGGGCCCAGGAGGGAGCAGGGGCTGGCAGCTAATCAGTGTAGTAGGGGTTGTAGGGCTCAGTTTGGTCTTGCAGGGAATTCAGAGGGCTTGGATTTGCTGAAGCTCTAGAAAAGTTTGGGCTTGGATATGGAAACAGCATGGATCAGGGGCCCTTCTGCATGCAGAAGTCTGAGTAGTTACACCCTGGTGCATCCATAAGTGTTCCTCACCTGGAGCACAGCTGTGGGTAGAAGCTGGGAGAGCTGTGGAGGGAAGAGGAGGCAGAATGAGTCTCAGGGCAGCCACAGCAGCCACGCAGGGCCTCTGCAAGTGAGACGCAGATCCAGCCTGTTGGCCACTTAGCAGCTGCTTGGACGGCTGCAGATCACCTGACCTCTGCTCACCAGTAGATGGGGGTTGCATTAGCACTTACCTTCAGGGACTTCTGCAGCTTGAAGTGGAAGCACACACCACAGGATGAGAAAGCACCTGACTCAGGCAAGCTTCTCCAAGAGCACCACATCAGATTAACATCCAACCTGTACAGGACACCATGAACTCTCCCCACCCCTCCTTCCAGCTGTAAGAAAAGGGAGTCTTTGTCCTAGGGGAACAAGCACAGGCATACTTATGCAGTGAGCACATGGCCCAAGTTGCGGAAAGGCCCTTGGATGCATGCTGGTTTCACCAACAATCTGTGGGTTGGGTTTGGCCTGGACCCTTGGACCCCAGCAGTCCAGTACCCCCCTGCATGGGACAGGACTGGGAGGTGGGTGTGAAGGCTGAGCTTTGATGGAAGCCATTATTTGGCTTCCTGTCAAGTGGTACAGGTGGTTGTTGGTGGCTCCGTTTTGAAAGACCTGGGTGATCACCCAAGGAGTGAAAATTGCCTTTTTTATGAGAAATTACCAAAATTCGTGCAAGCTCATCTGTTGAAAAGGTAAGAAATGCTGACAGTTGGCTTCACCTGCCCCTTCCCCACAAGTAACTTGTGTTCAGGGGTGGGTTTTCTTCCTTCCCAGACTTTCCCCTTTGCATGTAGCTGTGTGCATGTACTTTGGCATGTACACACACACTTTCCCTGGAGGGATTACTTTTATTTTTTTATTTGGGGGGATAACAAGTGAGTCAGCCTGACACTTGCTTATTTGGTCTTTTAAGTGTGGAGTCCTCTACGGAGTGGGCATCAGGTACTTACTAGCTGGCCTCTGCCAGCTGTTTGGCTGCCCCGGTTTCTGCCCTTCACAGAAATGCTGGCCACCTGGTGTGACATTCAGTTTCCTTGTTTGCAGCTAGTATGAGACAAGTGGATCAGGGACATTATAAACTGAAAAAGCGCACAACATGCAGAGGGAAAGAATAAATGACCATGTGTGTACTGAGATGACAAACATTGTTTTCGCCTAACATTTGGGCCCTGAGAAAGGGCATTTATGTTTTACTTTTTATTTAAAACAGAGATAGAAGAAATATTACCAGGCTTTCTTTTCCATTATCCCCAAATCCTACTTTACCCCCTCAAGTTTACCTACCTCTGAGAGAAAGAGGAGCTCGCCTGGTTAATGAGAGCCTGAAATAATTGAACCAGGTCACAGGGTAAAGGTCATACTGCTTCTGTCTCCTTGTGAATCACTTGCTCATCTCAGATATTTCATAGCTCCCTGTATAAAGGTAGATGTGTTATCCTCCTAGCCTGCTTTCTTGGTTTGATACATGCCTGAGAGCACGTGAGAGCACTTAAGGTCTAGGCTGATTGGAGGACTGTTCTGCCCACCCCATCTCATCTATCCAGCTCAGCCTGCATGCATGCATTCCCTCATCTGATTTCTGAGTAGGGGATGGGAGGTCTCACATTGACCTCAAGTTTCTGTGACTTTTTCCACCTCTGTTTTCCAAGACAGCCTCTGCTGTGGGACTTGTAATGAGATTTGTGAAGTCAGTATCTACTTTTCTTGTGTGGGTGTTTTATAAAGTAAAGCCCTGGAGGGGAATTAATGTTAAAGGTACAACAAACCTCTAACCTATAAACATCTAAGCCTGACCCTTTTTTGGTGGTAAAATATATATAACATAGAACTTACTATTTTTTCCATGTTTAGATGCACAGTTCGGTATATTCACAGTGTTGTAAAACCATCTCCTTAATCCGTATCTACAACTTCTTTATCGTCCTAAACTGAAAGACTATACCCATAAATAAGTCTTTGAATAGAAGACTGATGCAGTTGACTCCATAAAAATTCAAACTTTCTATGAGAGAAAAATACTTCAAATGACTCATAGACTTTGGAAATAGATCTGCAACATACGTGACAGACAAAAAGCTAATTTACATAATATATATATATCCTAAATTATTAAAAGACTAGCAGTCAAATTGAAAAATGGACAAGGGATGTAAAGAAACAGTTCAAAGAAACACATAGATTTTTAAATATTTGCTAATTTTTTACTGTGGTAAAATATGTGTAATAGAAAATTTAAGTACATTAGGCACAAATACATTGCTGTGCAACTATCACCGCTATCCATTTTCAAATCTGTTTTATCATCCCAAAGTGAAACACTGTATCCACAGAACAATAGCTCCCATTTCCCTTCCCCCTATCCCCTGGAAACCACATCCCACTTCTTGTGTCTATGAATTTAACCATTGTAGGTTTGTTATAAAAGTGAAAATCATGTAGTATTTGCATTTTTTGTTTTAATCTTTTCAAGGTTTATGTTGTAAGATGTATTAAAATTTCTTTTCTTTTTAATGCTGAATAATATGTCATTGTGTGTATGGCTCACATTTGCTTATCCATTCATCTGTAGATGGACCTTTGGGCTTTTTCTACCCTTTGGCTATTCTGAATGCTGCTACCAACATGGGTGTTCAAATTCCCACTTTCAGTTTTCTGGGGTATAGACCCAGATGTCGAATTACTGGATCACATAGTGATTACTGTTTTCCACAGTGGCTGTGCCATCTTACTTTCCCACCAGCAGAGTGCAGGAGTCCTGGCTTCTCCACATCCAGCATTTGCTGCTTTCTGGAGCTTTGTTGTTTGTTTTAGTTTGCTGCTGGTGGTTTTTTTGATGGTAGCTATACTTACATGTGTCAGTTGGTATGACATTGTGGTTTGGATTTACTTTTTTCTCATGATTACTGATGCTGGGCTCCTTATACTGTGCTTACTGGTCATTTGTATATCTTCTTTAAAGAAATGTGTATTTTAAAACCTTTGCTCATGTTTAAATTTGATTGTTTTGTTGTTGTTTCTGAGGTCTTTATATAGCCTGGATATTAATTACTTGTGAAATACATAAACGTGTGAATATTTTCTCCCCCTCCGTGAATTGTATTTTCAATCTATTGATTGTATCTCAGATACACAAAAGCTTTTCACTATGATGAAGTTATTTTTGTGTATTGTTGTTTTTGTTGTTGTCTATGCTTTCACTGACATATCCAAGAAATTATTGCCAGATTCTATGTTATGAAACTCTTTTCCTATGTTTTTTTTCTAAGGGTTTTATAGTTTTAGCACGTACAATTAGATGTTTGGTCTATTTTAAATTAAGTTTTTTATGTGGTGTAAAGTAAGGGTCGAACTTCGTTGTTTTTCATGTAAATATTCCTTTGTTAACACCGTTTTTAAAATACTGTCCTTTCCCATTGAATACTTTTGACTACCTTGTTAAAAATCATGACCCTATTTTTTGGTTCTTTATTTCTATTGCATTGGTCTTTCTGTCTGTCTCTATGCCGGTACAACATTGTCTTGGGTACTGAAGCGTTGCAGTAAGTTTGAAACCAGGAGGTGTTACTCCTCTAATTTTGTTAGTTTTTAAGATTGATTTGGCTACTTGGGGTTTTTTGAAATCTCATCTGAATTTTAGAATAGGTTTTTCTATTTTTGCAAATATTGGAATTTTTATAGTGATTTTATTGAATTCATGGATGACTATTGATAACAATGGCATCTTGACAAGGTTTTGTCTTCCAATCCATAATAAACACATGACGTCTTTTCATTTATTTGTATCATCTTTAATATTTTTCTGCAATGTTTATAGTTTTTGCTGTACAGGTTTTTCATTTCCTTGGTTAAGTTTGTTTCTAATATGTTATTGTTTTGATGCTATCATAAATTATACTGTTGTCTTGATTTCTTCTTCACATAGTTTATTATTATTGCGGAAATACAACTAATTTTGTGTATTGATTTTCTATCCTGCAGTTTTGCTGAATTTTATTTACTGCATCTGACAGTTTAACTCACAGAAACTAAAAGACTTTTAACATATAAGATTATGTCATCTGCGAACAGATAATTTTACTTTTTCAAAAATTGGAATATCTTTCACTCTTTTACTTGCCTTTTTGTTGTAACTAACTAGAATCTTCAGTACTATATTAAATAGAAGTAGTGAAAACAGGCATCCTTGTTTTTGCTCTTAGAGTAAAATCTTTCAGTCTTTCACCATAAGGTTAGCTGTGTGTGTGTGTGTGTGCATTTTTAATATAACATTACATCGATATTTTATTTATTTTTATAGCTTATTAAGTATATTTTTATGATTGTGGGTTACATTTTGACAAATTCTTTTATTTGATTAAAATGATCACATGAGGGTTTTTTCCTTCTTTATGTTAATGTGATATTAAACTGATTTTCATGTGTTGGAACATAATTTTATTTCAGGAGTCAACTATACTCATTCATAGTGTGTAATCCTTTTAATGTACTGATAAATTTCAATTGCTGGTATTTGTTGAGGATTTTTGAATCAGCATTTGTAAGGGATGTTTGTAGTTTTCTTATAGTGTCTTTTTCCGGCTTGGTGTCAGGGTAATTCTAGCCTCATAGAATAAGTTAGAAAATGTTACCTCCTCTTCAATGTTTTGAAAAAGCTTGAGAAAAACTGGTGTTAATTCTGCATTCAATGTTGGGTAGAATTCAACAGTGAAGCCGTCTGGTCCAGGCTTTTCTTTGTTGTTGGGTTTTTGATTACTGATGCAGTCTTCTTGCTGAATCTCCTTTCTGAATAGGTTTATTCAACTTTTCATATTCAGTCTTAGTGGGTTTTTTGTTTCTAGGAATTTGTTCGTTTTATTTATGTTATTCAATTTTTAAGTGTACAGTTTCTTATGGTACCCTCCTACATTCTTTTTTTACTCCAAAAATTTGGTAGTAATGAATCCATTTTATTTTTGAGTTTTGTAATTTGAGTATTCTTTTTTCTTAGTCAATCTAGTTAAAGGTTTGTCAGTTTTGTTGAACTTTTTCAGAGAACAAACTTGGTTTTGTTGTATTTTGATATTTTTCTATTCTCTTTCACTTATTTCCACTGCTATCTTTATCATTTTTTATTCTGCTAACTTTTAGTTGTTCCCTCTTTTTCCCTCTGTTTTTAGTTCATTAGCTATATAGTTAAGTTGTTGATTTGATATCTTACTTGTTATAATCATTTATAACTATAAATTTTTCTCTTATGCTACTGCTTTTGATGTATGTCTTAACTTTTTGTATTTCATAATTTTAATTTGTCTCTAGATATTTTCTGTTTTCTCTTGTGATTTATTCTTCTATCCATCCTTGAGTGTTTAATACCTGTATTTTTAGACATAAAATATGTAACCCACAGAATTTTCTTGATTTGTTACAATTTTGTTTGTTGTAAATTTTTATTTCAGACTTAAATGTGTGTATCAGCATTTGTTATGTTCTCATAAACTTTGTAATACATGAAGATTCCTGGTCCACATATGCAAGCCTCTACATGAATATTATTTTGAAGCATTATCCTTCTATTTTAATATTCCAAATGTCTATATGAAATTGAGATCTTGGTTTCTGAGATGAAATCATGATAGGTGACTGAGAAATCCTTAAAAATTAGCCAAAACTTAAAATTAAGTTACAGTTTACCTTCAAGATTCAACCTGAGTCACTCTGTATTGCTGGTAATAAAAAATAAGTCTTTAATGGAATAAAAGCAAATTTCAGATAATGTTTTTTTCCCCCTAGTTGACATTGAAATTGAAAGCCATAAAAAATTTTATGGCCTTAGGCACTGTTTACTTTAGAATTCCAACTTTTCCTAGTTAAAATTTTCCTAAACAGATTCCTGTGAATTTGAAAGAAATAATTTTTTAGTTGAAATGCTTAAGCGTATTTAAGAAGTTAAAGCTGTTGTGCTTATTCTTGCCTTAAATAGTTTATGTAATGTAACTACATTTTAAAAGTTTGACTGTTAAGTTTCTCTAAACTTTGGTTAAGAAGCAGAAAGCATTACATGAGATTTTTGACATATGCTTTCAAGAAATCTCTTTTAAAAATGTTAAAGGTAGAACTGTTTAATTTAACATAAAAATGAATCTTTAATTATGTGTTTGCATAATTTGAAAAAGTATGTCCCACAGCTTTTTTAATGCCCAAGAACGATACATATTTTCCTTTAGTAATATGATGATAATAATTGTAGTTACCATGAGTGTTATGCCACATGACATGCAAAATTCTTTATGTATATTCATCTTCTAATCTTCAGAATTGTCTAATAAGTTTGACAAATTTATTATCTCCATTTTTATAACCATTATTCTTGATTCATTATACAGCCTCATCAGTTTTCTGTGCTTGATTCTTTATGTATGTTTAGTTTGTTCATGTGCTTTCATTTCTAATAAACATTTAGAAATTAGAAATTTGAAAACTGAGATTTAAAAGTGGAATAAATTGTCCATGGGACACTCAGCTACAAGACACAGAGCCAGGATAAAAACTGGCATCTGTCTGACTCTAAAACCTGCAATGTTAACCACTGTAATCCCAGACAAACTTCCTTGATCATTCTACATGAATTAACGTATCTGTCTCTTTCTTCTCTCATTCTTCATTTTTGTTCTTAGTACTCATTACAACTTGACGTGAACATGTAGATTTTTGTTTATAGAGATGGGGGTCTTTCTCTGATAATCATACACGTATATTTTTAATTTGCTATCTTTCTCTCTTGCTGTTTCGTTCACTGTTCTCCTAAAACAATTACAGCCATTTGTATTGGTTTGTATGTATTGGTTGATACTTAAATAAATGAATGAAATTAGTGTATTCTGTACAGCATTAGTGCATATATTATTAAAGCTGTTATAGATTTTGTGTTTTCCTCTCTTTAAATTTTTCTTTCTATATTGCAGCACTCCCCAGTCTTTTCAGCACTAGGGACTAGTTTCGTGGAAGACAGCTTATCCATGGACTGGGCAGGGGGACAGTTTCAGGATGACTCAAGCACATTACGTTTATTTCATACTTTATTATATTGCATTGTAATATATAATGAAATAATTATACAACTCACTGTAATGTAGAATCAGTGGGAGCCCTGAGCTAGTTTTCCTGCAACTAGTCAGTTCCATTTGACAGTGATGGGAGACAGTGACACTCAAAATGTGGTGCTTATGTCCAGTCTACTTCATAATTTTGTTTTGATTGCTGTCACTGGAAAAAAACTCTGCTTCACAAAGACAGGATTTTGGAAATGGAAGCAGGAGTTTCAGTGATACTGTTAACAAAGAGATGTCAACGCTGCTATGGAGAACAGCAATGGCTTCACTATCCTTAAATTTTACATAACATTTGCTATTATAGGTTCTTCTCCCTGTTCTAATTTTTTTCTGATATCTCTCCTCTTAAATGGTACGTATAATCCTGTTATTTTATTTCTAAATTTTTAATGCTTTTCAATACCTGCAGGTCTTTACTGAATACTTCTATAATCATTTAACTCTAATTCTGTTTCAATAGCTAAGCTGCCCATTTGATATTTCCATTGGTTATTATACCTATCACAAACTTGATAAATCTGAAATTTGGTTCTATAGATAATTTTCTTGTAATAGTTTAAATATATATTCAAAAATTATTTGAAGCTCTTCAAAAAGTATGAAGGATCTTCAAAAAGTTCATGAGAAATGCATATTGAGAATAAATTCTGCATAGACTTCAAAAATATTTTGCGACTAAATAAACTTTTACTAACTTTGTTATAACATGTCTGAACAGGATCTAATTTGGGGAATTATAATAAGGAAACTAAGACACCAATTTGAAAAGAGATCGTATTAGAGCAGCATGAATTCTACTAAAATTAAAGCAAGAAAAAACATCAAATTTATGGCCATTTTGGGTGAAAGAATAGTAAAATAACTAATTCTTTATAACAATTTATGGGGACAATGCCCCCTGACATTCACAAGCATACAAATGAATAACTCGTTTTAAGAAGGGATGATTAGGTGTTGAAGATAAAGCCCACAGTGGAAGACAATTCACATTAACTCACCAGAAAAGAAATTAATCTTGTTCATGCCGTGCTTTAGGAATGACAACGGTATAAACAACAGTTTAGGAATGACAACAGTATAAACAACAGTCAACACCATGGCCATCTCTTAAATTTACACAATTTTTGAGAATTTTTCCACTCAATAGATTAGAAAACTCTTGTTCCTAGATCAGCTGCAGACAAGAACAGAGCTTTCAACTGAAATTGTACATAAATGTTATTAAGATCTTGGGGCATTTCTTCAAATAATTGCGTGAGGAAGTCAAACACAGCTGTTCCATGAAATTTTCAACATAAAACAGAAATAAAGCAACGGCTACCAAGAAGTGAAAGTGGTCCAGTCTCAGCAAAAGGTTACTGGTCTAGAACAAAGCTGATAGCAACAGTGTCAGGGTGCTCAAGGCATTTTGCCTGTTGGCTTTCTAGAGGGCCAAAAACAAAACAAAACAATACATAATGCAATAAAACATGCTATTATGGAGTATTTTGAGACAGTTACCCAAAGCGTTAGGGGAAATATTTCCAGAAAATTTTACCATAGAATTCTTCACCACCACAATGATGTTCCTTCTCTTTCCTCTCATTAAAAAAATCAAAGGACAATTTTGCTGGACTTTCCATGGAAAATTATTAAGCATCCACCTTTTAACCCTGATTTGCCTCCCTCTAACTTCTTTTTCTCTTCTGATTTTAAAACAGCTTTAAAAGACACCCATTTTTCTACAGTTAGTAATGTAAAAGAGACTTTCCTGACATTGTTAAATTCCCAGGACCTTACTTTTTGTGGGGATAGACTGAAGGCTGGTATTATTGCTTATAAAAGTGTCTTGAACTTGACTTGATGAAGCTAATGTTGAGAAATAAAGTTTATATGTTTTATTTTTGTGTTTTACTTTCATTTTTTCACAAACTTATTGAAGTCCTTTCATAGACCCTAATTCTTTTCTTCTTGAAGGTATGTCAAGCTTAAAAATCCTTTCTGGTGAATAGAATGTGACAGAAGTGTCCATGTGTGACTTCTGAGTCTAGGTCATAAAAGATTTTGCCACTAATGCATTGTTTTTCCTAAGCCACTCTCTCTGAAAGAAACCAGCCACTATTTGGTGAGAACAGTCAATCATCCCTACAAAAATATCTATGTGGAGAGAACCTGAGACCTTCAATTAAAAACCCCACCAACTTGCAGGCCGTGAATGTTAGCAAAGTTGAAAGTGGATCTTCTAGTTGCTGTCAAGAGTTTGGATGACAGCCCCAATTGAAATCTGACTGTAACCACATGAGATGGCCTGGGGCACAACCACCAGGATAATTGTTCTTGAATTTCTCATCTACAGAAATTCAGGTAATAAATATTGTGATTTTATGCCATAAAGTTTTGGGGTTACATGTTATGAAACAATACATAGCAACTTCACTCTTTCAACATCCATTTTATTTTTTATACAATCACACATTTTAAATAATTGGGATATATACTGAGAAATGCACCATTGTGTAGTATTATTACTGTGTGAACATCATAGAATGTACTTACACAAACCTAGGTGGTATAGCCTATTGGAGACCTAGACTATATGGTATAGCCTATTGCTCCTAAACTACAAACCTGTACAGCATGTTACTATGCTGAATACTGTAAGCAATTGTAACACAATAGTCAACATTTGTATACATAAACATAAAAGGCACAGCAAATTTATGTTATAAAAGATTTTAAAAATGGTATATTTGAATAAGGCACTTACCTCAGGTGGTCTGCTAATTTTCATGGTCACATGAAGATTCCACTAAAATATATTCTGAACTACCCACTGCCATAGGTGGCAGCCTTGACTATGTGCACCACCCATGAAGGTCGCCTTTCCCTTGCTTTTCCTGACTTGTCAAGTGCATGATTATGTGCTAAGTCATCACAAGAGCTGAACTCTGTTCTCTTTCTGTTGGGTTCTGCAGCTATTTATTATCAGTTTGGTACCTAGATTTTGTAGACCCCATTTCGTTGACATACTTGGTAGAATCAGGCCATCTTCATCCCATTGTGCTATCCTTGTGTTACTGTCATGTATTATAATGTGTAAAGTCATTTTTTTTAAGAACAATCTGAGGGTAGACCATAGGCATAGGACCTTTGTGCCTATTGTTTCAGCCAACCTCACAGAGAGAACAGTTAGTGGTTTTTCCCTCGATCGGCATTAATTTGGATAAACGTTGCTGTCAGTTACTGTGAAACTGGTTACATTTTCCTTTCACTTTTTCTCATCTTAAGAAAACATCTTTAATCCATACAGCATGTTTTCTCTGGTTTTATACCCACTGGAGTCATAGGCATTTTTCTGCTTTAAGTTATGGCCAATCATTGGATTAGGGCTGAGACATTAGGTGCACAGGATTACACACAAACTGTTCTCCAAATACTCTTCATTTTAGGATAAAAGTATTGGTACTTATATATACTTTAATTACAATTCTTACACTTATTTCTCTGAATACCATTAGTTCAATGATTATTTGAACCTTTAATGAACACATTAATGAATGTTGACTAGACAAACATTCTTCCTTTGAGAGGCACTTTAGAAAGACAAAGAATCTTCAGGTCCAATGGGAAGTATTTCTAGTTGGTACATATAATGAGCCAAGAAGACTGTACATATAATTCTGAATGAGACATTGCTCCACTAAAATATTCTATTGCTAAAGATGTCTAAAGATGAAAAATTTACAATCAGAAGCAACAAAAACCAGACACATTTTTTAGTAAATGTGTCTCCTCCTTGTCCTTCTGTTGCCTCCTTGCATGTTGCTCTCCCTCCTGCCCCTTATGATTCTAATATCTCATCTTTGGCCCAACTATTGACTTCTCCTTCTAGTTTTTTAATATGAAATTATTTTGTGAGCTGTCACACATTCCCAAATTGTTTGTTTCACCTAAGTATCCACCTTTCCCATGACCCAGATTGGTAAGCAACTGCAGAATTCAAATCTAGTGCATGAGTTCAGAGTTGCACGTGAACTAACAAGTTATAATTAACGATTTTTAAAAACTAAACAAGAAAATTAAATATTCATCAAATAATTTAGAATTATTTAGGGCACATATGGCTTAGGGTTACTTGACATATCAACTTGTACACCTGTTAGATGGAACATCAGATGCTAAATCCTGGATGACAAAATGTGATTGGCCTGACCTGCTAGGAAACTTGTAGAATTCCTCTTTCCAAAATATCAGGGTCAAAATCATTCATAAAAACAATAATAAAATTACTAAACTATAGAAGATTTGTAGATAGAATATAAAATTTTTTGTCACAACTCAGTTAAAACAGGTTTTTCTGAAGATCAATATTTACGTAAAAGTTATAAAACATAAAATAATAATATGGATAATTATATAATAAAAGCTATCACAAATACTGAACAGAAAACTTCAGAAATTATACTAATTTTGCCATTTATATTTTACTATCAACTACAATTATTGTTTTTCTTAAAAGAAATAAATATATCATTATGAGGTGATCAGAAGCAGACAAGGAGGTTAGACATTTCCTCATTTATTCACTCAGCGACCCTGCCACAGAACTAAATCTGTGCTAAGTGCCATGATGGGCCCAGCATGTGGTGCTGAGAAATGATTGAGTGGCCCTTTCCCCAACTCAAGAAGCCTGCAGTCTGAGGATATATGGACAAAAACCCTAAAGCAAGTACAAGTAAATGAAGAGTAAATGCTATAATTAAAATAAAGTAGGATGTTGAAAGGGAGGGCGGGGAGCCATAGCATTCTAGGGACCCAAATGCCTCTCTGTGGCAACAGATGACCAGCCCTGCACAACTCTGGGGATACAGTGTCAGTGAGATGCCACTCCTGGTGCAGAGAAATGCAGGCAGAAGTGACTTTGGCAGACCATGTGAGAAAGAGGCCGGCAGGGCTAGAGGGAGCCTAGGGAAGAGAAAAGGAGAGGGAAGGAGGACTCTGGGACCTGGAAGAATAAGACAGTGATCTGCTTCTCTCTGACAACATTCTCCCCAAACTTAGCATCTTTAACAACAAATTCTTACTATCTCACAATTTATGTGGACCAGAATCTGGACACAGCTTTGCTGGTTGCCTGCACATGGGGCTCCATGAAGCTGGGGCTGTGCTCTCAGCTGAAGCTGAGCTGTGAGAGGATTAGATTCCAAGCACACTCATATGGGTATTGTCCAGATTCAGTGTAGACTGAGAGCCTGAGTGTTTCCTGGGGCCTGGGCCCTCCCTCATTCTCTGTTGTGTAGGCCACTGCATAGGCAGCTCATAACTCTGGATCTTGCTTTCTGAACTTGAGGAATGCAGTAGAAAGACAGGGAAATAAATACACATTGAAAGAGAAAGAGAAAGACATTGGCAGAAAATGGGAGAGAAAACAATGGGCAGAGTAAGTAGAAGAATGAGAGAAATAGATTGAGGGACAAAACACAGAAGAAAGAGACGAGGAGAAAATGAGGTGAAACCCTCAGGAACAGTATCACTGGCTCTATAAACAAAACAAAACAAAACAAAAAACCCAGAGAACTCCATCCTCCACTATCTGTCAGGCAAATATAGAATGTAAAGACTACAGTCTGAAACTCAGAAGAGAGAGTTCTCACTAGAGCTCGACCATGCTGGCATTCTGATCTTCAACTTCTGTCCTCCGGAACTGTGAGAAAGAATATTGAAGAACATTGTATTGTTGATAAGCGGCTCATTCTATCTTTGCTGTAACAGCCAATCTAAGACAGAAATGTTATCATATCACATTTATTGCATTCCATTTGCCAGAAGTGAGCCGCAGACCCCTTAGTGTTATGAGCCTTCCTATAGTCTGCCAACCACATAGGCCAAAATGAGGGACATGGGTCTGATTCTGAATATAATGAGAAGGCTCTAAAAAGAATAATGTCAGAGGATGACAACATCTGAATTTCATTTCACCTCAAATTCTTACTGGTGTAGAATGAAAAATGAGGCTGAGAGGGGAAGTGACTTTCCAATATCACAGTGCTGGACACAGGCCTGCTTGTGTTGTATTCTATGTTACCTCCCATTCCTTCTTATAATTATTTTATCTCTAAATGCGTGCATTGTCTACATGGGATGCCACACCATGAGTTTTACAGGTCTTATACACACCTGATGAGTTCCCTAGGGAGATGCTGGCATATTACCCACTGTACAGGTTGAAAGGCCCCAAAACCTACAATAACTTTTCTAGTGTCACAGAACTAATAAGAAATACTAGGTTCTTACCCAGATCTGTGACCTCAAACCTGAGACCCTGGCTTCATTCAGGTCTTTTCAGGGAAGTGAGGAGGGCTGTTCTTGCGTAATTGTGCATAGCTAAAGAGTTGACACTCAGGGATAGTGAGCAGTCAGTAGCCCAGAAGGTCATTTTAGATGGGTTTTATGGAGGAAAGCAAGGAGCCAGAGGATGAAACTTTGAAAAAGTGACCTTACTTCCTTTGTGACAGACCCCAACAGAACTTAGAACTCTGGTAACCAAGCACCTACATCCTAGAGACAACCCTGTGCCCAGGTCACTCGTGGAAAATGTTTAACAGAGCACAATATCCTCCTGGTAGATCCCAATACTCTTAGGCTCTTGATTCAGGAAGGCCTAAAGTGAAAACCTTTTCTGAGATGCTGACATTGGCTTATTCCACACACCAGATGTCTCTGGAAATTTTGTACGGGTTGCCCAGAGATAACAAACACTAAGCCTAGGGCAAGCCCGTCCAGGCTGGGTCTCACCAGTGCTTTCATTTACCTTGCATTAGAATGTATGGAAAAAACAGGAATTTAAAATAGCAAAGATTGACCAAAACTACTTTTTTATTAGATTCCCTAAGGTTCTGTATTGGTGTTGTTGTTGTTTTGTTTCTTTGTTTGAGACAGGACCTAACTCTCACTCAGGCTGGAGTACAGTGGCACAATCACAGCTCACTGTAGCCTAGATCTCCTGAGCTCAAGCAATTCTCTCACCTCAGCCTCCCAAGTAGCTGAGAGACTACTGGTGCACACCACCACACCTGGCATATATATATATATATATATATATATATATATATATATATATATATATATTTTTTTTTTTTTTTTTTTTTTTTTAGCAGAGATGAGGTCTCATTATGTTGCCCAGGTCTGTCTTGAACTCCTGAACTCAAGCAATCCTCCATTTTTGATACATAAATATGCTAGGTGTAGGATTCTTAGTCGAGAGCTTTATTTTTTTTTCTGTGAGCAGTGACCAAGGAAAGTTTCAAAAGAAGAAATAGAGAAACTTTAAATAAGGCAATTAAATGAACAAATAAAGAGCTAAGAAAAAACAAAGATTGAGTATTGAGGTTGTATTTATGGCAGCTAATGATAGACTGGATCCAGTCAGAGAGTTCAAGCAGAATTCTATTTGCAGAGAGTAGAAGTCAGAGAGGGAGGGTGTCCAAAATGAAGCCAACTGGCATATTTTTTTGTTACAGAATCAAAAACAATGCATGGGGACACACCATGCCAAACCCAAACAGGCTGAGCTGGTGCTCTACACTAAGAAATATAGGTTTATGGGAAGAAAAGCTACCATCATAACAACAAGTGTATTTGTATTTAAAAAAATCATAAATGTGCAGTTATAATCAGGATTAAGGTTAAAGTTATATTTCAGGTTTGGTTGGTGGGTGTCACAAAGCAAAAAATGTGTCTGTTGCCAAGAAGTGGGCATTCTAGTTTGCGAAATAAAATATCCCCATGACTAGAGACAGAAGATAACAAAAAGGGATGGGATGGGCCGGGCATGGTGGCTCACGCCTATAATCCCAACAGTCTGGGAGGCCGAGGCGGGTGGATCACAAGGTCAGGAGATTGAGACCATCCTGGCTAACACAGTGAAACCCCATCTCTACTAAAAAATATAAAAAAATAGCTGGGCGTGGTGGCGGGTGCCTGTAGTCCCAGCAACTTGGAAGGCTGAGGCAGGAGAATTTTGTGAACCCAGGAGGTGGAGCTTGCAGTGAGCCGAGATCACACCACTGGACTCCAGCCAGGGTGACAAAGCGAGACTGTCTCAAAAAAAAAAAAAAAAAAAGAAAAAGAAAAAGAAAAATGGATGGCATGGAAAACACAAGTTCCTGGAAATTTATGTCAAAATCAGATATATAAAGAAGGACAATGTGCATCTCGGTCATCAACTCTTCCTGTAATTGAGGTTTTTTTTCTGCCCTTGATAAATATACCAGGCCTACTACGTGACAGGTGAAAAGCCGCCTACATTCTGTTTCCCCTGCAAGATGCCTTGGCTTAGGGCTCTGTTCCCAGGGAGAAAAAGCACATCTTTTAAGTACTTTTGGAGCATGAGTTATCTTCCAAATTCCAACAAAGTAGCTTATATTTCTAGGTGACCCTAAGACCACTAAAGAAGAAATAAATGAAGGCCATGAAACTTTCTTGAACTTGTGGAAATCCATGAGAAAATCTGACATTATGTTCTATTCTCCTGGAAGGTAGAAATATTGTTTGACTTCTGTTTTGCTGAGAAGAAATGTGGTCCTGAGCAAGGCTACCTGGGACAATGACCTCACACATGGAAAACGCTGGAGCCCATCTGTTTCCTATCTGCTGTTTTTCAAAAATTAGGAGAGTTCAGTTTTGCCTTTGATACTGTCTGTTTCTAACAATCCCAATGCCAGGGCTGTCCTGCTTCTTCAAGTGACAATGACAAATACAGGCCTGAAGGAAGATGAGCTGATGGCATTCCCCGCTTATTACCACTCCTTGGGGGCCTTATCTCCCATACATGGATTCAATTCTTAGACTGAGTTGGGTGAGTATCTATTATTCAGCTGCATTCAAAGAGGCTGGTTAGGTCGGTAGTGGTGGCTCACTCATGTAATCCCAGCACTTAGTGGGGTGGAAGCAATTGGATCATGAGGTCAGGAGATTGAGACCATCCTGGCTAACATAGTGAAACTCCATCTCTACTAAAAATGCAAAAAATTAGCCAGATGTGGTGACAGGCGCCTATAGTCCCAGCTACTTGGGAGGCTGAGGCAGGAGAACGGCATAAACCCGGGAGGTGGAGCTTGCAGTGAGCTGAGATTTCACCACTGCACTGCAGCCTGGGTGACAGAGAGAAATTCTGTCTCAAAAAAAAAAAAAAAGAAAAGAAAAGAAAAGAAAAGAAAAGGAAAAGGAAGTGACTGCTTAAGACTCAGGTGTGTGTTGAAATGAGGCAGAATTTTCTCAATGGAGTGTTAGAACTTTCTCTTCATAGTTACCATCTTACTATCACTAAATCATAGCTAAAATAAGGAAATTATTTAAGAAGAAATGAAATATAATCTTATGAGGACATAAATTTAGAGATTTATGGAAAAGCCTTCATAATTTTATGGTGTTCTCTTTGAGCTGGGATTATAGTTGACATTTCATTATGGTATATTAGCTATACCAGACTTTTGCATTTATGTAAAGTTTTTAAAATTATACTTTAAGTTCTGGGATACATGGGCAGGGCGTGCAGGTTTGTTACATAGGTATAGACATGCCATGGTGGTTTGCTGCACCCATCAACCAGTCATCTACATTAGGTATTTCTCCTAAAGCTATTCCGCCCCCAGCCCCCCACCCTCAGGCCGACCCTAGTGTGTGATGTTCCCCTGCTTGTGTCCATGTGTTCTCTTGTATTGTCCAACTCACACTTATGAGTGAGAACATGTGGTTTTTGGTTTTCTTTTTTTTTCTTTACTTCCTTTTCTTTTTTTCGATGGAGTTTCACTCTTGTTGCCCAGGCTGGGGTGCAATGGCACAATCTTGGCTCATTGCAACATCTGCCTCCCAGGTTCAAGCTATCCTCCTGACTCAGCCTCACAGGTAGCTGGGATTACAGGCATGTGCCACCGTGTCTGGCTAATTTTTTGCATTTTTAGTAGAGACAGGGTTTCTCCATGTTGGTCAGGCTGGTCTCAAACTCCCGACCTCAGGTGATCTGCACACTTCAGCCTCTCAAAGTTCTGGGATTACAGGTGTGAGCCTTGGTGCCTGGCTTGGTTTTCTTTTCTTGTATTAGTTTGCTAAGCATGACGGTTTTCAGCTTCATCCTTTTCCCTGGAAAGGATAGAAACTTATCCCGTTTTATGGCTGCATAGTATTCCATGGTATATATTTGCCACATTTTCTTTATCCAGTCTATTATTGATCGGCATTTGGATTGGTTCCAAGTCTTTGCTATTGTGAACAGTGCTGAAATAAACATGTGTTTGTGTGTCTTTATAGAAGAATGACTTATACTCCTTTCGGTATATACCCAGTAATGGGATTGCTGGGTCAAATGGTATTTTTGGTTTTAGATCCTTTAGGAACTACTACACTGACTTCCACAATTTTTGAACTAATTAAAACTCCCACTAACAGTGTAAAAGCCTTCCTATTTTCCACGCCCTGTCCAGCATCTGTTGTTTTCTGACTTTTTAATAATCACCATTCTAATTGGTGTGAAATGGTATTTCATTGTGGTTTTGATTTGTGTTTCTCTAATGACCAGTGATGATGAGTTTTTTTTTTTTTCAAATGTTTGTTGGCCGCATAAATGTCTTCTTTTGAGAAGTGTCCTCTTGTTTCCTTTGCCCACATTTTGATGGGATTGTTTTTTCTTGTAAATTTGTTTAAGTTCTTTGTAGATTCTGGATATTAGCCCTCTGTCAGATGGATAGATTCTAAAAATTTTCTCACATTGTGTAGGTCGCTTATTCACTCTGATGATAGTTTCTTCTGCTGTGCAGAAGCTCTTTAGTTTAATTAGATCCTATTTGTCAATTTTGGCTTTTGTTACCATTGTTTTTCCTGTTTTAGTCATGAAGTCTTTGCCCATGCCTATGTCCTAAATGATGTTGCCTAGGTTTTCTCCTAGAGTTTTTATGGTTTTAGGTATTATGCTTAAGTCTTTAATTCATCTTCAGTTAATTCTTGTGTAAGGTGTAAGGAAGACATACAGTTTCAGTTTCCTGCATATGGCTAGCCTGTTTTCCAAACACAATTTATTAAATAAAGCATCCCTTCCCTGTTGCTTGTGTTTGTCAGATTTGTCACCACATGCTTGCATGTGTATGGTCTTATTCCTGAGTTCCCTATTCTGTTCAATTGCTCTATATGTCTGTGTTCGTTCAAGTACCGTGCTGTTTTGGTTACTGTATCCTTAGAGTGTAGTTTGAAGTTGGGTAGTGTGATGCCTCCAGCTTTGTTCTTTTTGCTTAGAATTGTTTTGACTATTTGGGCTCTTTTTTGTTCCATAAGAATTTTAAAATAGTTTCTTCTAATTATGTGAAGAGTATCAATGGTAGTTTAATGGGAATAGCATTGAATTCTTTTACAAATTCCTTTGGGCAGTGTGGCCAGTTTTATGAATTAATTCTTCCTAACTATGAACATGGAATGTTTCTCCATTTGTTTGTGTCTTCTCTGATTTCTCTGAGCAGTGGTTTGTAGTCCTCCTTGAAGAGGTCCTTCATTTCTCATGTTAGCTATATTCCTAGGTATTTTATTCTCTTTATAGCAATTGTGAAAGAAGTTCATTCATGTTTGGCTCTCTGCTTGCCTGCTGTTGGTGTATTGGAATGCTAGTGACTTTTGCATACTGATTTTGTATCCTGAGACTTTGCTAAAGTGGTTTATCAGCTTAAGAAGGTTTGGGGCTGAGATGATGGGGTTTTCTAGACACAGGATCATGTCATCTGCAGACAAAGATAATTTGACTTGCTCTCTTCCTATTTAAATACCTTTATTTCTTTCTCCTGCCCAATTGCCCTGGCGAGAAATTTCAATACTATGTTGAATAAAACTGGTGAGAGAGGCCATCCTTGTCTTGTGCCTGTTTTCAAGGAGAATAGTTTCAGATTTTGCCCATTCAGTATGATATTGGCTGTGGGTTTGTCATGTATGGATCTTACTATTTTGAGGTATGATCCTTCAGTAGCTAGTTTATTGAGAGTTGTTGACATGAAGGGATGTTGAATTTTACTGAAGGCATTTTCTGCATCTATTGAGATAATCACACTGTTTTTGTGTTTACTTCTGCTTATGTGATGAATTACATTTATAGATTTGGCTTTGTTGAAGCAACCTTGTAACCCGAGGATGAAGCCATCTTGATCATGGTGGATCAATGTATCTGTATCAGTCTCAGGTTCAGTCTTTTTACATAATCACATATTTCTTGAAGTTTTTGTTCATTCTTTTTGCTCTTTTTTTTCTATTCTTCTCTTCCTGTCTTATATCAGAGAGACTGTTTTCAAGCTTTGAGATTGTTTCCTCCACTTGGCCTATTCTCCTAATGATACTTATGGTTGCATTGTGAAGTTCTCATGTTGTGTTTTTCAGCTCTGTCAGGTCAGTTATATTCCCCTTAAACTGAATATTCTGGTTATCAGCTCCTGCACTGCTCCTTCAGCTTAGTGAAGTTTTTTATTACCCACCTTCTAAAGCCTACTTTTGTCAATTCAGCCATCTCAGCATCTGGCCAGTTCCGCACCCTTATTAGGGATGTGTTGTTGTCATTTAGAAGAGAAGAGGCATTGTGCCTTTTTGAGTTTTTAACATTTTTGTGTTGATGCCTTCTCATCTTTGTGGGCTTATCTACCTTTGATCCTTGATGTTGCTGACCCTTGAATGGGGTTTTTGTGGGATCTTTTTTGTTGATGTTGTTGCTTTCTGTTTGTTTTTAACAGCCAGACCACTCTTCCTAGGGCTGCTGTGGTTTTCAGGGGGTCCACTCTGGATCTTAGTCACCTCAGTCTCTCCTGCACCTGGAGGTATCACCAGTGAAGGCTGCAAAACAGCAAAGATGGCAGTATGGTCCTTTCTCTGGGAGCACCATTCCAAAGGGGTACTGACTTGATGCCAGCTGGAACGCTAGTGATGTTCTTTATAGTGATTATACTAATTTACATTCCCCCTAGCAATATATGAGGGTTCCCTTTTCTCTAAATTCTCCCTAGCATTTGTTATTTCCTGTATTTTGAATATAAGCCATTTTAACTCCAGTGAGATGATATTGCATTGCAGTTTCTATTTGCCTTTCTCTATCAAGGATGTTGAGCACCTATTCATATGCCTATTTGCCATTTGTATGTCTTCTTTGGAGGAATATATATTCAAGTCTTCTTTGCCATTTTTGACCAGGTTATTGGATTTTTTCTTGTAGAGTTGTTTGAGCTCCTTATATATTGTGGTTATTAATCCTTTGTCAGATGGATAGTTTTCCATTTTTCCCCCATTTTGTGGGTTGTCTCTTCACTTTCCTTGTGTGTTATACTTTATTTTTCATTTGTTATTTTAACTTTATTTTTCTATAAGTTGTTGGGGTACAGATGGTATTTGGTTACATGAGTAAGTTCCTTAGTGGTGATTTGTGAGATTATGGTGCACATATTACCCAAGAAGTATACACTGCACCATACTCACAGTCTTTTATTGTTCACCTCCCTCCCACTTTTCTCCCAAAGTCCCCAAAGTCCATTGCATCATTGTCGTGCCTTTGTGTCCTCATAGCTTAGCTCCTACATATCAGTGAGAACATACGATGTTGAGTTTTCCATTCCTGGGTTACATCACTTAGAACTATAGTCTCCAATCTCATTCAGGTCATTGCAAATGATGTTAATTCATTCCTTTCTATGCCTATGTAGTATTCCATCCTATATATATATACATATATATATATACACATACATATATATGTATACACACACCACATATATATACACCACATATATATATCACATATGTATATACCACATATATATACCATATATACACACCATATATATACACACACCATATATATACACACACACACCATACATATATACACACACCATATATATATATACGCACACACCATATATATATATACACACACACACACACACACCACAGTTTATCCACTTTTTGATTGATGGGCACCTGGGTTGGTTCCACGATTTTGTGGATTATGCTGCAATAGACACGTGTGTGCAAGTATGTTTTTCAAATAATGACTATTTTCCTCTGGGTAGATACCTAGTAGTGGGAATGCTGGATCAAATGGTAGTTCTACTTTTAGTTCTTTAAGGAATCTCCACATTGTTTTTCACAGTGGCTGTACTAGTTTACATTCCCACCAGCAGTGTAGAAGTGTTCCGTGTTTACTGCATCCATGGAAACATCTACTTTTATTTTATTTTTTGTTTGCATGAGGTAAGGTGGTATTGCATTTTGGTTTTGATTTGAATGTCCCTGATCATTAGTGATGGTGGGCATTTTTACTTATGTTTGTTAGCCATTTGTATATCTTCTTTTGAAAACTGTCTATTCATGTCCTTAGCCCATTTTTGATGGGGTTGCTTGTTTTTTTCTTACTGATTTGTTTTAGATTTCTTACTGATTTGTTGTAGATTCTGGATATTAGTCCTCTTTCAGATGTATAGATTGTGAAGATTTTCTCCCACTCTGTGGTTGTCTATTTACTCTGCTGACTGTTCCCTTTGCCATGCAAAAGCTCTTTAGTTTAGTTAGGTCCCAGCTATTTATCTCTGTTTATCTGTTTTTATTGCATTTGCTTTTGGGTTCTTTGTCATGACATCCTTGCTTATGCCAGTGTCTAGAAGGGTTTATCCAGTGTTATCTTCTAGAATTTTTATAGTTTCAGGAATTAGGTTTAAGCCCTTCACCTATCTTGAGTAGCCTTTTGTATAAAGTGAGCAATGAGAATCCAGTTTTATTGTCCTACATGTGGCTCACAAATTATCGCAATATCATGTGTTGAAAAGGATGTCCTTTCCCCACTTTATGTTTTCATTTACTTTGTCGAAGATCAGTTGGCTGTAAGTATTTGGGTTAGTTTCTAGGTTCTCTCTTCTGTTCCATTGGTCTATGTGCCTAGTTTTAAACCACTACCATTCTGTTTTGATAACTATGTCCTTATTGTACAGTTTGAAATCAAGAGGTGTGATGCTTCCAGGTTCATTCTTTTTGCTTAGTCTTGGTTTGACTATGCGGCTCTCATTTGGTTCCACATGAATTTTAGAATTGTTTTTGTAGATTGCGTTGAATTTGTAGATTGCCTTTAACAGAAAGGTAATTTTCACAATATTGATTCTACCAATCCATAGTCATGGGGGTGAGTTTCCATTTGTCTGTGTCATCTATGATTTCTTTTCTTTGTTGTGTGTGTGTTTTTTGTGTCTTTGTTTTTGTTTGTTCTGAGGGAGTTTCACTCTTGTCGCCAAGATGGGAGTGCAATGGCATGATCTTGGCTCACCACAACCTCTGCCTTCTGTGTTCAAGCGATTCTCCTTCCTCACTCTCCTGAGTAGCTGATTACAGGTGTGCGGCACCAAGCTTGGCTACGTCTATGATTTCTTTCAGCAGTGTTTTGCAATTTTCATTGTAGAGGTCTTTCAATTCCTTTGCTAGATATATTCCTAAGTTTTTGTTTGTTTGTTTTTGTTTTTGTTTTTGTTTGTTTTTTGCAGCTATTGTGAAAGGGGTAGAGTTCTTGATGTGATTCTCTGCTTGGTAGCTGTTGGTGTAGAGAAGAGCTACTGATTTGTGTATATTAATCTTGTATCTGGAAACTTTCCTGAATTCTTTTATCAGTTCTAGGAGCTTTCTAGGGGAGTCCATAGGGTTTTCAAGGTGAAAGATCATATCATCAGCAACTAGTGACAGTTTGACTTCCTCTTTACCAGTTTAGATTTCCTCTCTTTCTTTTTTCTGATTGCTCTGGCTAGGACTTCCCATACTATTTTGAAGAGGAGTGGTGAGAGTGGGCATCCTCATCTTGTTCCAGTTCTCAGAGGGAATGCTTTCACCTTTTCCCCATTCAGTATTATGTTGGCTGTGGGTTAGTCATAGATGGCTTTTATTACATTAATATATGTCCCTTGTATGCCTATTTTGTTGATGCATCTGTTGATATGATCATGTGAGTTTTGTCTTTAATTCTGTTCATGTGGTGTATCATATTTACTGACATGCATATGTTAAACCATTCCTGTTTCCCTGGTATGAAACCCATTTGATTATGGTGGATTATCTTTTTGATACATTGTTGGATTCGGTTAGCCAGTATTTTGTTAAGGATTTTGGCATCTGTGTTCCTCAAGGATATTGGTCTGTAGTTTTCTTTTTTGGTTATGTCCTTTCATGGTTTTAGTATTAGGGTGATGCCGTGGTCATAGAATGAATTCGGGGGTGTTCCTTCTTTCTCTATCTTGTAGAATAGTGTGAAGGATTGGTATCAATTCTTCTTTGAATGTCTGGTAGAATTCTGCTGTGAATCTGTCTGGTCCTTGGATTTTTTTTTTTTTTTGGTAATTTTTAAATTACCATTTCAATCTTGCTACTTGCTATTGGTCTGTTTAGGCATATAATTCTTCCTGATTTAAGCTAGGACATTTGTATTTTTCCAGGAATTTATCCATCTCTTCTATATTTTCTAGTTTATGTGCCTTAAGGTGTTCATAGTACCCATGAATGATCTTTATTATTTCAATGGTGTCACTTGTAATATCCCCTGTTTCATTTCTTAGTGAGGTTATTTGGATTTTTTCTCTTCTTGTCTTGGTTAATCTTGCTAACGGTCTCTCAATTTTATTTATCCCTTCAAAGAACCAATGTGACAAGAATTAAAAGAAATTAAAGAATGTATAAGCAAAAACTCACTTGTATGTAAGAAGACTCAATTCCCCCTGAGAAATAGAAAGAGGTGGAGTACTTTAAAAATTAACTGCCTGTTTTTCTGTCTGGCTAGTGAGCCTTATTTCTCCCTTTCCCAGCCATTGTGAAGACCTGTTTCTCTAGCTGTGCAGCTGCAAGGTCACTAGACAGATAAACTCAAGTTGTAAAACATGTTTTTTCTTAAAAAGGAACAAATGGTGTAACACAAGTCTCAATTGAATAACTGTCTTTCTTTCTCACTTCTGTAATATGTTCCCCCTCACAGATCTCCCCCAACCTTATGAAATGCTTAAAAGGTAACTTGACTCCTTGTTTGAGGGCTCAGTCATTTTTGAATGTTAATCTGACTGGGCCAGTGCACCTAAATAATAATAATAATAATAATAAATCCTCCTCAACCCCTCAGTGTCTCTGATTCCTAAATTATGCTGAAACATTTCTGGTGGCCCATACAGGGATTGGAGATGACAGATTTACTGTCTCCTTTGCCTGTGGGACTAGAGCCCCAGGGATGGGGGAGACCCAGCATGCAAGGCGCACCATGGAGTTGCTTCACCCAGACAGAGACCAGCTCTCCCTGCATCCTGGCGGCCTACCCAGTAGTGCAAAGAAACTGCAGAAAAAGCTGCAGGACAATACTCGCACTTCAGGAACTGTGGTAAGGAGAAACTGCCCAAGGCAGGAAAGCCCCTCCCATAGGGAGGAAATGGAGCTTGATCACCTCCCAGTGACTGACCACTAATCCAACCCAGAGTGGCTGGGTGTGGTAGGAGTGGCCTGCCAATTTGGATGAACCTCATATTCCCCTAACAGAGTAAAAGTGGTTCACTGGTGGAGAAAAAGGGCTGAGAGAGAGGCAAGTGCAGCAAGGAAGAGTTTGCTGGCAGGGTGGCAAGAGTGGCTTGCAACCCCAACTGGGAGTGGGTGTGTGTGGACCTAACCGGGACACAAGAGAGGCTCATTTTGTCCCATGAGGAGTCCTGGGGTAGGAGTGGTGTGTGTATGTGTGTGAATGTGGAAGCCTAATTAGTTTCACCTGGGACATGAGAGAGGCTCATTTCATCCAATGAGGAGTCCTTGGGTGGGGGAGGTGTGTAAAAGTGGGTGAAAGAAATGGTCTTGGAAGAGGCCAATGTGGGGAGTGACGTGGGGGAGGCACTGAGCCCTTAGTGTGGGCTGTGTTCTCTGAGGCAATTGTGGGGAAAATCAGAACCAGCACATTCTGTATGACTGATAGGACCAGCTCCATGGCTGCAGCAGGCTGTAAGAGGTGAAGGCATGTTCCTGGCTAAGCAGTGTCCAAAACTCCTTTTAACAGGACCCAGTATGGTGAACCTGAGAGTAAAAGTAAAAGTGAAAGTGCACCACAAGGGAGAAAATGAAAGGAAAAGTGTATAAATGAACTCCATTGGAGTGCACGATAAAGAATTTTCAAAAGGATTTAGAGGTGATTATAGCATAAAACTGGATGCTCAAAATTTAAGAACATACTGTGAGATAGCCTGGCCTGCTTTCAAGGAGGGGTGGCCCTCTGAAGGTACAATAGACAGGGTATGAATTGACTGCATGTTTAAGGTGGTCACTGGAGTTGAAGGACAACCAGGATACCCAGACCAGTTTCTGTATATACTCTTGGCTCAATGTGGCACAAACTCACCCCAAGTGGCTGCAGCCTTGCCTAGAGGGATATTGCAAGGTATTAGTGGCTCGGGCAGCCCAACCAAAGGAAGCAGAGGAAACTAAAGCCCCTAGCATCTCCCTGGAAAGGGAATCCTTGAAGCCTTAGCCAAAACCAGTTCTTCAGGCTCCACCTGATGAAAGGGAATGTCTGCCCCATATGTGCCAGTCTACTCATCTTTGGTCAGAATAAAGCAGGAGGCAGAGTCAGGATCATCCGGAGAGTCAGGCTCAGAGAAAAGTGAGGCTCAGTGTCCCCACACCCAGAGGAACAGAATCCCCTGTTAGAGAAAAACAACAAAAAAAATGGACTGGGTGAGGCAGCTGGGCATCTCCACTCAGGCCGACCCCGGCATTTGCAGATGCCACTTTGAGAAACCAGGACACAAGTTTATGATGACCAGAGGCAGATACAAGGTGGCCCTAGGCTTTATGTTTATCAGCCTTTCTCCACTACTGATCTCTTAAATTGGAAACAGCCCACCCCCTCCTATACAGAAGTCTCAGGCTCTTATTGATTCGGTAAATTCTGTTATTAACACGCATAACCTGACCTGGCCAGATTGTGAATAACTTTTGCTAACTTCATTTAATACAGACGAGCATAAAAGAGTTAATCCGGCAGCTCTGATCTGTTTAGAAGGGGAGCCCCAGAGACCACCCCTAACCCTCACCAGTTCACCGTGGAGTGATACCCAAATGAGAACCCTAACTGGGAACCAAATGAGGCAAGGAACATGGAATGGCTGCCGCTATATAGAAAGGCACTCCTAAATGGGATAAAGCAGGAGAAAGGAAGGAAATAAATATAAGTAAAATATCAGAAGTGAGACAAAATTCTGAGAAAAGCCCAAGTGCATTCCATGAAAGGCTTTGGGAGGCATATAGACTGTACACTCCAGTTATTCTGGAGGCTCCTAAAAACCAAATTATGATAAATATGACCTTTATCGGGCAAGCTCAGGGAGTCATAAATCAAAAGTTTCAGAAGCTGGAAAGCTTTGCAGGAAAAAAATATTAGTAAACTCCTGAAAATAGCAAACAAAATATATGTAAACCAGAAAGAAGAGGCAGAAAGAAAGAAAAAATAAATAAAAATAAAAACCAAAAGACAGCTCAATTTATAGCTACTGCACTAACAGAAATTAACCCTGGATTTGCTAGAGGGTATAGCTGAGGCAGAGGCCAAGGAAGAGGGCAGACAAGACTGGGAGAGGAAAGCTAGTCCCGGTTGGACAGGAACCAATGTGCAAGACACAGGCAAATGGGCCACTGGAAAAATGAGTGCCCCGATTAAAAAAAAAAAAATGAAGATGACGGTCAATGGTCTAACACCCGAGTGCAACGTTCGGTTGCTAGTCGTGGTGCTTCAAAAGCAGATCCTGATCTGATCAGCTTAGCGGGGGCCAAAAATTTAGAAGACTAAGACAGACCAGGCTTCATCCTTTTAGGCCCCAGGGAGCCTATATTCTCCATGGAAGTAGAGGGCCGATTAATGAATTTTTTGGTCAATACTGGTGCTGATTTCTCTGTGGTAACTCACCCAATTAACTGCCCCACAAAAAACTGTCCTACTATCATACGGGCTACTGGGGCCAAAGGAAGGAGACCTCTCTACAAATTCAAGAGATGTGTTATTGGGGGACAAGAATTCAGCATGACTTTCTATACATGCCAAAATGTCCAGTGCCCTTATTGGAAAGAGACTTCCTCCAGAAACTGCAGGAACAGGTTTCCTTTACACCTAAAGGGGATATGACCCTGGAGATAGGGAAGCCAAAGGCAATGGTATGGACTCTAACTGTCCCAAAAACTGAGGAATGACGGCTCTATAAACTGTGTACCAGGAGGCTGCCAGAGCCTGACCTACACAATATGTGGGGAATGCTTTTCAAGGTACCAGGTGTATGAGCTGAGGACAACCCCCCTGGACTTGTTGCAAACAGACCCCCAGTGATAATAAAGCTTAAATCTCAAGCTGCCCCGATACTAGTCTGTCAACACCCCCCACCCAGAGAGGCAATTGATGACATAACAAAACATTTAAATCGGCCCTATAAACATGGGATTATAATAAAATGCAAGTCTTCCTGGCATACTCCTCTGTTGTCTGTGCGCAAGCCAAATGGTGAATACAGGCCACTGCAGGACCTCCAGGAGGTAAACAAGGCCACTGTCACTATCCATGCCATAGTACCCAACCCATACACAACGCTGGGACAGATTCCTGCTGACGCCGCCTGGTTCACGTGTCTGGACTTAAGGCATGCTTTCTTTTGCTTGAGACTTGCTCCCCAAAATCAGCCTATATTTGCCTTCTAGTGGAGACAATCGCAGTATACCTGGACAAGGCTGCCACAAGGGTTTAAGAATTCTCCCACTATTTTCGACGAGGCTTTGGCTTCCGACCTTGAGGCTTTTGCGCCACCTAGTGACAATTGTGTGCTATTACAACACATTGATGATTTGCTCTTCGCTGCCCCCACGAGGGAGAAATGCCTCTAAGGAACAGAGAGGCTTCTTCACCTGCTTTGTGAAGCTGGTTACTAAGTGTCCAAGCACAAGGCAAAAGTCTGCTTTTGGAGGTTGAATATCTAGAATTCATGGTATCCCAAGTCCAGCGCAGACTTAAAAGTGCATGCAAGGAGGCTGTGCGTGCATTGCCCACCCCAGTTACAAGGCAGCAGCTCAGGAAATTTCTAGGTGTAGCGGGATTCTACCGAACCTGGATTCCAAACTTCTCCCTTATAGCAAGGCCCTTATATGAGACTACCAAAGAAAGAGAAAAAGAGGACCCCTCCTATGGAAAAAAAAAAACAAGAAAGGGCCTTGAAAGGTATAAAGGAAGCTCTCATCCAAGCTCCGGTGCTAGGGTTGCCAGATGTAAAAAAGCCCTTCCTTTTGTATGTGGATAAACAAAAGGGAATGACAGTCGGACTCTTAGCTCAATTGTTGGGTTCTTGGCATCAGCTGGTAGCATACTTACCCAAAAGACTGGACTTGGTGGCCTTAGGTTGGCCCCACTGCTTCAGGGCGTTGGCAGCTACTGCAATCCTTATAGAAGATGCCAACAAGCTAGCCCTAGGTCAAAAGTTAATAGTTCGGGAGTCACATGCTGTAATCACCTTAATGGAGCAAAGAGGATATCATTGACTGTCCAATTCTAAAATGCTAAAGTATCAAGGGCTTCTGTATGAAAATACCCAGATAACAGTAGAGACTGTAAATACCTTAAATCCAGCTACCCTGCTGCCTGTGGAGAAACGTGATTGAAAGGACAGTGGGTTGCCTCACTGCTGGCAGGAACTTCCCCACTGTTGCATAAATACGGTGGACAAAGTCTTCTAGAGCCAGGAAGATCTCAGATATATCCCCTTGGAGAGCTCAGATGTTAAATACTTCACTGATGGTAGCAGTTTCATAAGAGATGGGGTACAATATGCAGGGTATACAGTACTGATCCAACACTCAGTGGTCCAGGCTCTGGCCTTACCTTCTGGGACTTCCGCTCAGAAGGCTAAATTAATAGCATTAACCAGAGCACCGTTATTGGCCAAGAAAAAAAGTAAACATATATACCGAAAAAAAAGAAACATATATACTGATTCAGGATATACTTTTACAATCCTGCACACCCATGGGGCAGTATACAAAGATAGAGGAGTTTTGACTACTAAAGGCCAAAGAAAAAAATTTACAATTATTAAAAGCCATATGGGCTCCAGAGAAAGTGGCTGTCATTCATTGCAAAGGACACCAAATTGGGAAAAGCTGAGACACAGGGCAATAGAAAGGCAGACCAAGAGGCTAGGCAGGCAGCAATGATCAAGGCTTTACCTGAAAAAAAAACTTTAGCAATTCCTCTCCTTATAGAGCCCCCTTGGCGGGAGTTACCCAATTACTCTTCAGTAAAACGCTTGGTTTTGTCAGAAAAACAAAATATATATATATATATTAAAGGTGGATGGTGGCTGTTGTCTGACAGCAGGCTAGCCATCCTGGAAGTTGAGTAGTCCACACACGGCCAAAGCTAAGAGGGCCATCTCTGAATAAGTAAATATGAACACAATTTATAACCCTCGTTATAATTACGTTAATACTGATTTTTCTGTTGCTTTGTTATTACTGCAAATGCTGCAAATGTCTATGCCCAGAGGAAGGTTTCCCATGCCTACGTGTAGTGTAAGCATGTTTCTAATACATACACTGATGTTGCTATCATTTCTGCCTATGCTAGAAGGGGAAAAATCTTTAGAGGGATGCCCACACTGTGTACACACTACCTCGGTAAAAAATACCATAGTTAAAACTCTACTGTACCATACCTACTACGAATGTACAGAAACCAAGTTAGGGACATGCACATACAACCAGACCACCTATTCAGTCTATGACTGAGGAAATAATCAGCTATATGTATGTTATGACCCTGAGCCCTTACCCTATGAATTCTGGTTTGAGGTACATACTAAATCAGAAAAGAAAAAAAAACTTATAGCTCAAACAAAAGAAACCTCTCCCTCCTATAAGGGGCCTATTTCCTTGTACTTTAATTGCTGCCATGCCGCATATGTCCCTAATCCTAAAAAAAAACAGAAGCTGTCTGCAATGGCTTAACACAAAAGAGGCTTAGCAGAAGCAGACCTAAACATCTGTATGAAAAAACACAAATCGGATGCCCAGACTGTAATATTCAGTGTTCTATGCTAACACAGCTCCAACACTTATATTCAGGAAGGACTGCTCTGCTAAGTAGTATGCCAACCAAACCAAATTCTAAGACAAGGACATGTACTCCTTTAAATTTTACTTTCCTAAAGCCAGAGCTATCTTTTTGGTCTACAGGACAGATGACACTATTATGGGTTAATAGACAAGGAGCAGACCTTGGAGTTCTACTACTAATTGCCAAAAAGAATAGAACGACTCAAATGCATCCAACCCTGCAATTCCGGGTTTATAAGTCATTCTATAAGCATTTTAATCAGTCAGTGACTGAGTTTCCTTCATCAACCAAAAACTTATTTACTCAACTAACTAAAATCATAGCTGGCAGCTTAGGAATTTCCTCATGCTACGCATGTCAAAAAACTGATATGGGGGACCCGTTGCTATGGGAGGCTAAGAAATTGATGCCACAAGTAACTTCACTTCACCTAACCATGCCAGTGAACCAACAGCCTTAGCCAGTGTTTGGTTGTTAAAAAACCTCCATAATTGGAAAGTACTGTATCGCCTAATGGGGAAAGGCTTTCACAGAGGCAGCAGGAAAAACATCCTGCCTTGGACAACAGTATTATGATAAGACTAAAAACAGAACTCTAGGGAGAAATGCCCAGAATGACTCCTACTTACCAGATCCAAATGCTTTCTCTTGATTCTCTACCCTAAGCCACACTTGGCATCAGCTAAAGACTCCAAATGCTTGGAAAGAACCCTCTGGCGTATACTGGATCTGTGGAGCATGGGCATATCGGCAACTGCTGGCTAAATGGACAAGGACATGTGTGTTAGAAACAATCAAGCCATCCCTCTTTTTAATTCCTATAAAGCAAGGGGAACTCTTAGGGTATCCAGTTTATAGTAAAAGTTAAAGAAACTAAAAAAATACATAATCACAAAACTAAACACAAATGTGAAAAAGTGTAAACACAGAAGACTAAAAAGATAATAAATGGCCTCCTGAAAAAATCATTAAATATTATGGGCCAGCTACTTGGGTGCAAGACGGGTCATGGGGGTATCGTACCAAAATCTATATGCTCAACCACATCATAAGGTTACAGGCAGTCCTAGAAATTATAACCAATAAAATGTCAAGGGCACTAAATTTATTGACAATACAAGCAACACAAAAAAATGCTATATATCAAAATAAAGTAGCTTATCTCTTAGCCTCAAAGAAAGTATGTAAACATTTAATTTAACCAACTGTTGCCTAGAAATTGATAATAATGGCCAAGCTGTCATAAAATCCACAGCTAAAATGCACATGTTGGCCCATGTTCCAGTTCGGACTTGGTCCAGATGGTTCCCGGATTCCTTGTTTGGAAAATGGTTCTCAACCTTTGGGGAATTCAAAACCCTCATTGGTGGGTTTTTGTTTATTCTTGGCATCTGCCTCATCCTCCCTTGCCTTTTACCTCTGTATATTAGGAGCATTCAGTCAACTGTAGAGACAGTAGTAACCCAACACACTACCACACAGTTGCTGGCATTAACCAAATATCAGCTGCTGCCAGTAAAACTATCTTCAGTCTGCACTTTTCTCCAGTGCATTCTGAAACACTGGAATTTCTTTACCTTCGAGGGTCTGAGAAAAAAATATGGCTTATATTATACTGCACAAAGGCATGGAAATTACACTAGCTCTAAGACAAAAAGATGTGGCTTTCTGAGATAAAAGTTTATTTTAATAGTATATAATTATCAGATCTCTTTTTCAGATGAAAGAGCCATTAGTATGAGTTTCTGATGGACAAGCTTTCTTTACCTTAGGCGATAACCCAGACCTTTGTAAGCATTGTAAAATATTTTCTGGCCTTTTGGCAGTCTTGTCAAGCAAGGTTACAGAAGATAATTTCCCAAAATCAGAGAGACAAACCCCTAGGTAGCCCTTAAATGCAACTTTTAAACACCCTACCTGCCCCTCTTTTAAGGGCTTTCCAATATTCCTATCATGAGTTTCTCTCCCTGTGCCACCCAATAAACCCCCACCTTCACTGTAGGCCCTGCAGAAAATGCCAAATGGTACTACTAAACTTCAGGTTTCCTTTTTATTGCAGGATTAAAAATAAATAAATATACATCCAGTCAAGTTATCTGATTACTCTGATAGATATATAGAGACATTCTGCAATCTAACAGAGGTGTTTCATTTTATGCAGAAAGATGCCACATTAGTCCTAAACCCAATTCTATATTTGGCAGAAAATTTGGCAGCTTTTCAGGCAACAGAAAGATTTGAAGATGAACAAGGTATTTACTACAGCCAGTCTAAAAGTATACAGGGAAAAATCTAGAAAAATGGAGGGTGAAAGACAAAAGTAAGGTAAACAGCAGAATCTTTATTCCTAACAGGAAGAAAGACATTCCTCTTTGAAAACTTAGTTGGAATACATACACACAATTTAAATGATTAAGTAGTGTGAGAACAAGTGTAAAGTTTCAGAAAATGTTTAGTATATAAAGAAGAGACAATTTTGCCAGCAAATTGCTACATGATTTCAGAGCTACTAATGCACAGATTAAATCAATGTGTGCACTACAACAAGGTCTGCAATTCCTGGCAGCCATTCCAAGGGACTGGTCTCTCATAGGAGTAGATCTTTAAAATTCTTTTCTTACTATACCCTTACATGTGAAGGATAAGCCTTCATTTGCCTTCTCTGTGCCTTCTATCAAACAAAAACAGCTTGTTTCTCATTACCAGTGGAAAGTTTTACACAAAAACATGCTCATCAATCCTATGTTATATCAACATTTTGTAGGACATTATGCCATGAGAATCTGACCTCATGGCATAAACTTCACTGACACTGGTGAAGAAACTTTAGCATCTCTTCACTACATCTCACTGGGATTCAATCCCAATCTGCAGCAGACCTTGCTTGGAACAGGCTTTAGACCACCTTTCCTCAATAACATTATCAAGGAAGACAGTTCCAATTCAGGAGTTGATAGGGAAGGCAGCACTCCCCTTTATGGATGGCAGCTTTTGTGTTGGAACACTATTTAATTATAGTAATTCTGCTCAACACAGTTTTAATGTTACTTTTGTAGAAAATATTACCACTCAATTTGCAATTTGTGTTTTTAAATCTTACTTTTTTTAGCAGCAAAAAAAAATTAAGGTAAACGATGCCCAGTTGACTTGTGATTCCTTTCAACTGTATAATTCCCTTAATTGTAGCACAATAAAAACATGCAGCATATCCACCCTAATAATTCTAGGTTGCAACCCCCAATTATGGATTCTTGTAAATCTGTCTGAGTCTTCGGTGGCCACCTCTGGTTTACATTTTTTTTTTTTTTTTTTTGAGACGGAGTCTCGCTCTGTCGCCCAGGCTGGAGTGCAGTGGCGCGATCTCGGCTCACTGCAAGCTCCGCCTCCCGGGTTCACGCCATTCTCCTGCCTCAGCCTCCGGAGTAGCTGGGACTACAGGCGCCCGCTACCACGCCCGGCTAATTTTTTGTATTTTTAGTAGAGACGGGGTTTCACTGTGTTAGCCAGGATGGTCTCGATCTCCTGACCTCGTGATCCGCCCGCCTCGGCCTCCCAAAGTGCTGGGATTACAGGCGTGAGCCACCGCGCCCGGCCTTGGTTTACATTTTGTAAATCTTTTTCTTACTCAGCTTACTCATAGTGCTTGTAGAACCTTAGGCATGATAATTTTTGTGAAAGTCTCCTTAGGTACATTAATCACTTCTGTTGTGGTGTCCTTAGTAGCAATGCACAGCTCCATTCAAACAGCTAAATATGAAGAAAATAGGATGTGTACAGCCAACCAGGCATGGATGCTTAAAAATAAATGAAACACCGAGATACAAATGGAGGTAGCAATGTTAAAGACTATAGTTCTGTGGCTAGGAAAACAAGTACAAAGTTTGTAGTTGCAGCAGCAATTGCATTCTCATTTTAACTATACTTGTATTTGTTTAACCAATTTGGAATAAAACTAATGTGAATATCAATGAAACCTTGTAAAGTCCCATTTGCAAGGGGCTTTCACATCAAATGTTACTTTTGATATGAATGATTTACAAAGTAAAATCCTTAATTTGAATAAACATTCAAGTATTTCAGCCCTCTTTAAAAACTTCGGTGGTATTCCAGCAGGGTTTAGAGAGCCTTAAGCTTTGGATCTCCTCCAAACAGCACCTCAACGTCTTTTCTGTGATTATCAGAGTGATATTATTATGTCTCCGTTTTATGTCTATTGTCTGTAAAATCAGCTGGACCACCAAATAGCAATTGAGAGCTGCACAGTCTGCAATTACCTTTACTCAACTAATTCAAAAACAAAAAGGAGGAGACGTTGGAGGTCAAAAGAATGAGGGTTGTGACCAATTCAGTAATGACTGGAGAGTCTATGAGCAGACAGCAAACTCTTCTCATGAAAGCAGGATGTTGGCAAACTGACACACCACCTCTGGTGCCAGAAGGAATGCTGAGGGCAGTCATGCCCCAAGCACAGCTTTCCTTGTGGTTTTATATATAGGAACAACTGAAGCCTGTAGTATAAAGCAAGCAATTATGTGAGATTGCGATAAATCGAGCAGCTGACCAATAATTACCTTTCCTCCCTATTGATTCTGCCTAATAAATATGAAGTCCTGTAGAAGCTCAGGACCTTTGCTCCCTGGAAGGAATAAACCCCCTGACTCTTCTTTTAAAACAGATCTTTTTTGTCTTTGTCTTCATTTCTGCATTCACTCCCCTTCACTTCATCCTATAGTAACTGACTGCCACATTGTCGCTATTAAAATACAAAAAAAAAAAAAAAATAGATGGGCTTGTTGGAAGGCACATGTAATTCAATTACTCAGGAGGCTGAGACAGAAGAATCCCTTACACCCAGGAGACAGATGTTGCATTGGGCCAAAATCATGCCTTTCCACCCCAGCCTGGGTGACAGAGTGAGGCTCCATCTCAAAAAAAGCAAAAAACAAAAAAGTAAAAAAGGAACAAAACAAAACAAAAAATATGATTCAATTAGGAGAACCAAAAAATAAGATGTGGGCAGAGAAAAGTCTAGGAAACATATCTGAAAAGTGACTTTCATGCGAAATATACAAAGAAATAAGATGACCCAATTAATAGGTAAAGACCTGAATAGATACCTCACCAAACAAGATATGGAGATGAAAAACAGGCAAACGAAATACTGATCGCTAAGCCCCTGTTTCATCTGCTGAAGGCTGAAGTTCCAAGCCATTTTCTGAGGAACAACAGTGGCTGCCAGAGTGGCAGTGGCTCCAAAGACTATTCCAACCTACCCCAGCTCTACCCTTCCTCCAGGGTGCAAGCGTTCCCCAGACATTAGGCATGATCTCCAGGAAACAGCCAGAAGCTGGCTGTTTTCTTTCTCAGGTTTTCTTAATTTTATCTATGCCAACAAGTATCCTTTGGTTGGAAGTTTTATTTTTATTGTAACAATCTTGAGGCCTTGGCAAGTATTAGAAAAGACAGTTTTCAACCTACACTTGTCCCATAAAGAGATAAAATAATGGGCTTGGCCAGAGATGGTGGCTTTCACCTGTAATCTGAGCACTTTAGGAGGCTAAGCCAAGTGGATGTCCTTAGGTCAGGTATTTGAGATCATCCTGATCGACATGATGAAACAAGCTCTCTACTAAAAATATAAAAAATTAGCCAGAAGTGGTGGTGGACTCCTGTAATCCCTGATCTTCAGGAGGCTGAGACAGGAGAATTGCATGAACCCGGAAAGCTGACATTACCAGAGCCTAGATCATGCCATTGCACTCCAGCCATGGGAACAGAGTGAGACTCCATCTCAAACAAACAAACAAACAAACAAACAAAAACAAACAAAACTATTCAATTGCTTTATTAGGCAGTTATTTTAGAATGATTGGTAGAATTCATTATTATTTTAATATGCTGAAGATAGAAAACACAGTGACAGCAATAAGTAAAAACCAAATAACAAGTCATTATAAATTCCTGGAATTAATTTCATCTATCATTCTTTCTGGCTTTTGTTATTTAAAATGTGTACTGCTGAAATTATCAGATGTTTTATTTGTGACGTCTAAATGCAAAAAGAGAAAAAAGTTAGTAAACCATTATTAAATGAATCTCAGTCTTCAAATTTCATTCTGATACAGTAGAATGTTTTGTGAAAGATGAAAAACTAACAGACCAAACACATGTGATTTCAAATTTTGGCTTACTTTTGTAGAAGCAGATTTAAGAACCAAAACCTTCATAGTTCTAATCTTTGTCAATGATTCAACACTGCAAGATAGGTACTGAAATTGACATCAGAGCTTTTTGTCAATTCCAACAGAAACTAGCTTGTGCTCTAGAAATTCCTGTTGCTCCCTTGACATCTGTAAAGAAATCATTTGATTGAAAGAGATCTCAACAAAGTGAAGCATCACACTAATACACCACGTTGTCTTAGTAGCTGCAGTTCACTATTTTATTGTAGTAACCATAAAATTAGAAAAAATAGCAGGATAAATGACTATGTGGACCAGCATAATGTTCTGAGTTTTTACCAAGTAGAGCTTATAATATGTTTTTAAAAATTGATTTTCTGTGGCACAATACATGCATGTTTTTTGGCAGCAATCATAGATTAATGAACAAGCAATAACAACAAAATAATGCTCAACAACAATTGTCATCTGGGGAAGGCAAATTAACATAAGAATGAGAGCACTAAACAGCTATACTATGTCTAAATATCTTTTTAAATATAATCAAAACTGCAACAGAAAATCTCATTCATTGCTGATGGAATGCATAATTGTACAACAACCTTAAAATATGGTTGTTTTCTTCTGCCACAGTTTGGCAGTTTTTTCCAAAGGAAAACATGATCTCATCATATAGGCTAACAATTGCACACTTAGGTATTTAGACAACAGATTTGGAAACTCGCATCTAACCAAAAACCACATGCATTTATGTACAACTGCTCTCTTGACAATGGCCAAATACTTTAAGGAAACAGGATACCCTTCAATATTAACCAAGCCAGATAAATTCATAAAATGTGATACTATTCATTAAAAGAAAAAGAGTGATTTATGAAGTCATGCAAAGCCATGGAGGCATCAGGTATACATAAAGCTAAGTGATAAAAGCCACTCTGAGGAGATGACATATTGTGTGATTTCATTTCTATTGCATTACAGAGAAGAAATGTCTACAGAAACAGTAAATAGATGTGTAATTTACAGTGGTTTGTAGCAGGCAGGTAGTGAGTTGAATAGGAGAATGCAGTGATGGAAAGAAGCACAAATGGGCCAGGTGAGAAGGGACTCATTCTGCTTGACGAGATCATGCTGGTCGTGTGGAAGAGCTAGGAATGTGTATAACAGCATGAATAACTAAATAGGCTTCTACTCATGATAAGAGAGGAGTGTCTTCTTTCATCACACGTGTAACTATTTTAGGACAACTTCTGAGGAAGCTTTTGTTGAATGTGGTAAAACATACATAAACAAATTTACCATTTCAAACATCTTTGAATGTATAGTTCAGTAGCATTAACTATGCTCACACTGTGCAACCGTTACCACAATTTCTCATTCTCACTGGCAATGTATAAGGGTTCCAATTTCTCCACATACTCTCAAACTTTTCCTTAACAAAAATAGATATTCCAATGGGGATAAAGTGGTAATCCCATGGTGGTTTAGGTGTTTATTGGCTGTGGATTTGTAAATGATTTCTTGGCTATATCACTGAATGAACATAAAACAAAAGAAAGGATAGATCAATTGAATTTCATCAAAACTAAACACTTTTGTGCATCAAAGGACACTGTCTAGTGAAAAGGAAACCAACAGCATGGGACAAAATATTTGCAAGTCTTATATATGTTATATATTCCAGTCACCCACTTGGATCTCTTCCAACTGCACTTTCCATTTTTTCTTACGCTAAAACTTTTTAAATAAACATCCACATTTGCTGTGAAACTTTTCTCAGTCTCTTTTGCTACTTTATTCCCCTCAGCCAGATACTTTCTTCTGAGGAGGCAAGAGCTGATGTTACTGCAGACCATGATAGATTTGATAGCAGTAACAGATACTTTCACTGGTAACAGGTCGAGGAGCTGGTGGACAGTGTGGCTGGAGTACATGCCTAGTATGTGGTGTGCCTGGCCCCAGGCAGTTCTGGACTGTGGAGGGACCAGAACCCCATTCTAAGAGCACTCTGTGGAATGCTGAGGAAGAAGTTTTGTCTTTTTAGTGAGGTGAAATTCCTTCACATAATATAAAATTAACTGTTTCTTAATGAATTCTTTAGTGATCCTTAGGACATGCACATTTGTATGCAACAACCACCTCTAAGTTCCAAACTGTTTTCATTATCCAAAAAAGAAAAAACCCTACCTATTAAGGAGCTACTACCCAATCTGTCCTCTTTCTGACACCTAGCAACCAGTAATCTGCTTTTTGTCTCTATGGATTTACCTATTCTAAATTTTATATAAATAAAATCATACAGTATGTGACTTTTGTCTTCAACTTCTTAAATCAAAATGGTTTTGAAATTTCTCCACATTGTAGCATTAGTGTTGTAATCCTTTTTACAGCTGAACATTATGCCATTGTATGGATATACTACATTTTGCTTCTTACTTTTTGTTGGTGAATATTTATTTGGTTTCTTTCCACATTTTAGTTATTGTGAATGCTGCTATGAACATATGTATACAGCTTTTGTTTGAATACCTGTTTTACATTTTGTGTGTATAGCTTGAAGTCGATTTTCTGCGTTCTACGGTAATTTTATATTTAGCACTTGCAGAACCACCAAACTACTTCCTGCAGCAGTGGAAGCATTTTACTTTCAAATTTTCCCACTTCCTTTCAACAACTGTTAGCTTTTGTTTGTTTGTTTGTTTTTTGGAATTATAATGGGTGTGAAGTGATATCTTACTGTGGTTTTGACTTGCATTTCCATGAGTTTAAAAGGGGCAGGAGGCATAAGAGTTGGCGGAGCAAGAGGAAGGGTCAGGACAGCCAAGTGGAGAGGGTAGGCAAGTGCCAGGGACCACAGTGGTTGTGGCAGCCTCTGCCCAGTCTCAACTACAGCAGTGAATAGAAAAGTGAGCCCATGTTTGTAGAGTGGATTTTTTCACAATCTAGCTGTTTCAACAAGGACAGCATGTGATTCGGGGGACTTCTTTCCCTCTTCTCATGCATCCCCTATATTCAGTCCTCACTGGGCACCTGCCTGGAGCCAACCTGGTCTCAGCTCCCAGACAAAGGAGACCCTCATGCCCTGGGAACCTGATCCCTGTGGCCCCTAATGGACACAGGCCTGGAGGGAGGAGCACAGCTCATATGTGCTACAACAAAGACTGTAAAGTATGGAAGTGGCCACAACATTTAGCCCAGTCATACCAGGCCACATGAACCAGGCTCACCAGTCACGGGCCTCAGCCTCCCTCTTGAGACAGGAACTGCCACAACCATCAATCTCAACAGCCTTTCCAGGATTTAATAGGCCAAACACCTTGGAATTCTGCTGATTTTAAATTCTGCTGTCATTCCACATCTCACGCAACTGTAGCGCTAGAGACTGGAGTCAGAGTCTGCAGGTTGTTTTCTCCTGCTGGTGCAGGAGAATGTGCCAAGTCAGTCTCCACTTGTGGCTGGTACACAGAGCTCCACTTGTGGCTGCTTGGCCACCAGCATTTAATTATTTCTACTGTTACCTCTAAAGTTTACCAAAATGTATCTGTGGTGTAAGCTGTCACTACCTTCCCTTCCTTTGGGCCTTCCAGAGACTACCTCAAAACACCTGTCACACTCAAAAACAAACTACTGTGGATTTGGTCAACTCTGGGTTGACATTTAGAAAAGCTGTGGCCTCAGAAAGCAGCTTCCTTTCTGCTCCAAATCTACTAGGCTCTACAAGGAGCATTAAGATGGCCCTGCGCTCAGACACAGAAAAGTTCTGGGTGCAAGTCTTAGTCCTCCCTTCTGCAAACCAGATTGATGACCTAATACAGTACCCAGCTGCCCAGTGCCTCCCTAAACCTAAACTTAATCATAACATTAACCTTAACCCTGCTTCTACCCCTAATCCTAATCCAGGATCCCTAACACTAACAGCAACCTTAAGCCTCAAACTTGACCCCAACATCAACCCTATGCCTAACCACTCACTAAAACCGAAGTCCCAAAACAAATCCCAACTCTAAATCCTAACTCTAACAGCTAAACCTGAATTTGACCCTGACCCTGATAATAACCCTAATCCAAGGGTAATCCAAACATTACATAAACATGAACTTAAACCCTAAGACTAAAACCCTAACCCTAAAGCCCTAACCCTAAGACAAAAACACTAATCCTAAACAAAAAACCCTATCTCTAACCATTAAAAGCTAATGTTAACCCTAAAATATTACCCCTAACACTAACCACAACACCTAACACCTACTCCTAAATTCTAGCTCCTAAACCTGCTTTCTGAACAGGAACATAACACTCATATTAAGTCTAATACTAACCCCTAACTCCAATCCTAGAACTCTTATTACAACCCTAACCCTACACCTACCCAAAACCTAAACCTAGCTGTTACATAAAACCCAAACCCTAATCCTAACATTAATCTTTAGCCCAACCCTAACCCTACACCTACCATAACCCCTAACCCTAAGCCTAAATACTAACATTAACTCTAACCCTAATGTGTTACCCAATTTGCACCCTAATGCAAACCCTAACCCTAATTCTAACCAATAATCATAACCCTAACTGTAATCATAATTCTAAACATAACCTTAACCCCTTAATCTAAATTTAAACACTAACGATAACTATAACCCTAAAGCATAACCTACTCCTACCCTAATGTTGACAGTACCATTAAACAATAATTCTAAACATAATCCTAATTCTAACACCATCTCCTTTCTATAACACCAACAGAACCATATCAACAAGCCCAATGAGAACACGAACAGTAACACTAAACACCAACCCTAACACTAACCCCTAACACTAATTCTATATCCTAAAGCTAACCCTAACCCTAAATTTTAACCCATATCCTCTAGCCCTAACCCTAAAACTTACTCTATCTGATAACCTAAAGGTAATCCTTACCCTAAATACTAACCCTAACTTAACTCTAAAACTAACCTTGAAACCTTAACCCAAAGCCAATCTCTTATTTTTATAAGTAATCCTAATGCTAACAATGAAACACTGAAGAAGTGAACCTAACCATAAGCTCAACACATAACCCTAACAATAACACTAATCCTAACTGTAAAAGCGTAAATCCTGAACTTTAACACTAAAAGTAACCTAACTCTAAACCCATCCCTAAAAATAAGCCTAAACCATGTCTCTAAAACTAAAACCTAACCATAATCCTAATCATTTCATAAACTGTAATCATAACCCATAATCCTAACCATTAACCAAAACCCTAACCCTAAATGCTAAACTAAACCTTAGTCACTAACTGTAACACTAACACAAACGCTAATCCCTAACACTAATCCTAAACCCTAACACTAACAGAAAACCCAATCCCTAATACCTGCCCCAAATCCTAACCCTAACTTCAACACTAACACCAACCCCAAATGTATGCCCAACCCTTACCACTATTCCTAAAGCTTTTACCGTTAACTTAACCCTACACCTTCATGAACACAACCCCAAATATAAACATAAACCTTACCTTACTCTAAACAGAGATTCCTAAGCCCAAATCCTAACCCTAACTGTAAAACTCACCCTAAAAAATACTCTAAACATTCACCAAACCATAAACCCTAACTCTAACACTAACACCCAATCCCAAGCCCTACTCTAACCCTAACACTAACCCTAATCCTAATCTTTAGCCAAATGCTTTAGCCAAACACTTTAACCATCATCCTAACCCTAACTAAACCACAACCAGGTACCCAACGTTAAACTGTAAACTAACACTAAACCCTAACCCTAAAATTTAACACTAAACCAAACACTTTAATCATAACACTAACACTAAACATAACACTCACCCTACTTTTAACCCTCATTCTGAATCCTAAACCTAACCTTAATCCAAACCGTAATGCGAACCCTTACACTACCACCTAAACCTAACCCTAATTCTAACTATAAAATCTGAAATCCCAAAAACATGTAAAATAACTTTAAATGCATCCCATAACTCTGAAACTCAGACTAAACACTAACCCCACTACCCTTATCCTAACAGTAAAACGAACATAATTCTAACATAATCTTAACCTTGGCACTAAACCCAAAAATAACTCTTACCCTAAACACTGAACCTAATCATAACCTTAACCATAAATCATAAACCCTAACCATTAACACTAACCCTAGCCCTAAAACAAAACCTGTAACCATAATTAAACCTAAACCCTAAACCTAAACCTAATCTTAGCCCCTAACTCTAGAAAAACCGTAATACCAACACTAACCCTAAATGCTAACCCCAACCCTAACAATAAACAAAACGCTGACACTAAACCCTAACCCTAGTCCTAAACTGTAAACCCAACCCTAAGTGTAAACCTAATCATGACCACTAACCTCAACCTCAAAACAGACCCAGCACTCTCATGCTGAACCTAAATACAAAGTCCTAATCGTATGTCCAACACTAACACTAACATCTAGCCAAAAATGATGAATATTAACCTTAACAATAACCCTGAACCCTAACCCTGAACCCTGAACCCTAACTCTGAATATAACCATAAGCCCCATCCTAATGCTAAACACTAACCCAAGCACTGAAACCTAACACTAACACTCTAATCCTTACCCTCACACTAACCCTTAACACCAACCCTAACCCTGGCCATGATCCTAATTCCTAACCTCTAACTGTAAGCCTGGCTTTTTATGCTAAACCTAAGCATAACCCAACCCCAAACCTAACCTCTAACCCTGATTATGAACCTTAACCCTAAAGTCAACCCTAACCCTAGCCCATAACCCTAATCTTAACTCTAACTGCAACCTAATCCTACCACAGCACTAAATCTTATCTCAAGTCCAGCGTTAACCCTCAGTCTAATACTGAAGTTGTTCTGCAATTGTAAAACATATCCTAATCCTCTGTTTCTATCCTATTCTTAAGGTTACCCCATTATGCTTAAAAAACTTTAAATACCTCCTCTGTGACTCTAACCTCTAACCCCTTATACCCATAAGAATACAAGCAGTCATACCTCTTTCTAAGCCCAAGTGAGTATTGAATTAAACATATGATATCACTAGCATAAAAAACTAAATATTACTGAATCTGATAATTATAGACATCATAATGTTTAACCAAATAATAGTACATGGAATTTTTTACACAGCGAAGACATTATAGACCACAATATTTAAGAAATTTTCTCAGAAAATCAAAGAATTTTTACCATTCTAATGCCATCTCTTTTCAATATATTATGTAAATCAAATGATGGAACCATGTTTGTCTCGACTTTTACAGAAAGTAAAGACAGCATATTTAACAATTAAAAATCCAATAAACTGTGGTTCAAATTTTTTCACGTGCTAAAACGTCTTTATGCAAAACCCATAACAATCATCTAAATTGTTGAGAAACAAGGCTTTAAGATGAGGAACACTGCACTGATGCTTAACTACATTAAACCCCTTACTAGAAGTCCCAGTAGGTCAATTATATATATATACTTATATATGTATATTTACACACACACACACACACAACCATTCATATGTAAAAGAGAAAAGTAAAACTACTCACAGATCTCATACACAGAAAACCATGAGGAACCATCTAGAAATTATGAAATCTAGTAAACAAATTAAGCAATATAACAGGAGAAAATTTCAACAAATGAAATCTTTTTTTTTCTTTTTTATGGCGTTATGCTGTTGTTGCCCAGGATGGAATGCAATGGCATGATCTTGGCTCACCACAACCTCCATTTCCTGGGTTTGAGTGGCTATCCTGCCTCAGCCTCCTGAGTAGCTGCAATTCAGACATGCCGCACCATGCACGGCTAATTTTGTATTTCTACTAGAGACTGGATTTCTCCATGTTGGTCAGGCTGGTCTCCAACTCCTGGTTGACCTCAGGTGGTGTGCCCACCTTGGCCTCCTAAAGTGCTGAGATTACAGGTGTGACCCACTGCACCCGGCCACAAAATCTATTTCTATTCAATAGCATCAAACCACATAAAAGTGAAATTAAGACAACAATTTCATTTCTCAAAAAAACAGAAAGGTGAAACCTTTCCCACTGCCCTGGAAGCCACAGATACAGGCAGCTGGGGGAGGGACAGCCTTGGAGTTGAGGCTGTGCTGCTACATTGGGACCTGGCTGCAGTGGCTGTGGGGCTAACAAGAAACTGTTCAAGTTTCTGAGAAATCGAAGTAGAATTACTTTAAAACGTAACGGATGAAGAAGAGAAAACTTCCAGTGCTTTTGAAAGCCCTAACCCCATGATGTTATATAAATATCTTTTGAGTCATAATTTTTTTATAAAAGAACATGCACAAATATCAACAATAATGAAACCCTTGTTGAGTGGCCCAAGTAATTTTGCTGAGAAGAAACTCATTGAGGTCAATGTGAGAGACATCCCTTCAAAAGTACTGCAAAGAGAGTGCACATATTTTACCTACACATATTAGTACATCCACAGCTCCACAGGGATTTTTAAATTCCCATTTCATCTGAAACTGCACTAGAATTTCTGACGGCTGTAAACTTTCTAGATTGTATGTAAATACAATTGATGTTTTATAAATACAATATATTGATATAATAAAATAAATTTTAATCAACTGGAAACTCTTTTCAGTGTTTAAGACCAGCAGTTGAGTTTGTACTTTTTCACAGGTAGTACATTCACTGTATGAAATGTAACTATAAAATTAATTGCTAAGAAGGTTGTCTTCTGTTTTTTCATAACAGAGTTGAAATTTGTTTGCAATGTCAACAAATTGAGGACATTTTCACAAATGCAGAAATAAACAAATATGGCAATTCATAGGTGGTTTTGCTTTATCCTATGGATACAATTTTTAAAATGAAAAATGATCTAGAAAATGCTGAAAACTAGAAATAATAAACATGTACTACAATTAAACAATTTTGCTAAGTGTTTTTATGTATTTAGTTGCTTGTTAATAAAACTATTTTTATGTTGTAGCTGCCCATAGCATTGATGGAGTTATACAAACAATTGCATTACAGTTATTTTCATACCTTAGCCAAAACATTGATTTACTTTTAATGACCCTAATGCAAAAAGTGTTTTATTAATGCCTATAATCTCAGCACGTTGGGAAGTCAAGCAGGCACATCACTTCAGCACAGAGGTTTGAGATGAACCCAGGCAACATGGCAAACCATCATCTCTGCACACACACACCACTAAAATTATCCAGGTATTGTGGCTGAGGCAAAGGTAGAAAGATAAAAGGAGCTCAGGATTGAGAGGCTGCAGACTTCAGTTAGCCATGATGGCACCATTGCAGTCCACCCTCAAGAAAAAGTGAGACATTGTGAAAGAAAGAAAGAAAGAAAGAAAGAAAGAAAGAAAGAAAGAAAGAAAGAAAGAAAGAAAGAAAGAAAGAAAGAAAGAAAGAAAGAAAGAAAGAAAGAGAAAGAAAGAAAAGAAAGAGAAAGAAAGGGAGAAAGAGAGAAGAAAGAAAGAAAAAAGAATATGAGTTGAAATTTTTTAAGTGCTTTTATAAACTTCAATTTGTATAAATATGTCTTGTCTTGTCATTTTTGTATTGTTACAATTTAAGAAGTTTATTTAAAGACAATTTTGGAATGTTACCAAGTCCAAATTTTAATAAGCAATTGAACTTTACCCAGATCGTCAACAAGTCAATTATACAACTTAGAGTTCTTGTGCGTTATGTCTTCTGGGCAATTCAAAGTACTGTGTTTTCGTTGATTATAAAGCAATTCATCCTTTTCAACTTTCAAAACAGAAAGCAAAAAAACAACAGGCTGAGTGTGGTGGCTTATACCTCTAATTCCAGTATTTTGGGAGGCCAAGGTGGGAGAATTGTCAAGCCAAGGTATTTGAAGCTGCAGTGAGCTATGATTGCACAAGCATATTCCCACCTGGGCAAAAGAATAAGGCCCTGTCACAAAAAGCAACAACAAAAAATCAATGATTATAATGTGTTCAAGACTATATTTTACCAAGGTGCAAGAATTAGACATGAAAAATTATGAAATACTGCTGAAATAAATTCCAGAAACCTTAAATACATATAAAGACACTCAATGTTTCTGGACTAGAAGATGATTTTTATGTGACAATACTGCACAAAGCAATCTACAAATTCATTATAATTCCTATGAAAATACCAAAGTCCTTTTGGTAGAAATGAGCAAGCCAGTTCTAACATTCACATAAGCTTCAAGGAATCCTGAATAGCCAAAATATTCTTAAGAACACAAAGCAACTTGGAGGCTCATATTTCTCAATTTCAAATATTACGGCTAAGCAGCAGTCATCATAACAGCATAATACTGGCATAAGGACATACTCAGAGTTCAATGGAACTGAAGGTTAAATCCAACAATACCTCTATGGTCAATGGATTTTTGACATGTAGGCAAGATCAGTAAATACAACAAATGCTGTTATTCAACTGACTACCACACTCAGACAAAGAAACTGTACTCTTTTCTCACAACAGAAAAGAAAATTAACTCATAATGGTTCAAAGCCTACATAGTAGAGGGAAAAACATAAACTCTAGAAGAAAACGTAAGAATAAATCTTCATAACCTTGGATTTAGCAGTGGTTTCTTAGATCTGATATCAAAAGTGCAGAAAACTAAAGAAAACATTTTCTCAAAATTAAACATTTTTGTGCATCAAAAGTCACTATCAAGAAAATGAAAAGACGTGTTACAGAAAGGAAGGTTTCCATGTTACGTATGTAACAACAGTCTGTTATCCACAATATATGAAGAACTTGCATAACTCAGCAACAACAACAATAAAAAAAATCCAGTTACAAAATGGAGAAATACAATTCACCAGAAAGACATGTATATCAAGCACATAAAAATATGAACAGTAAAATATATAAGTTTTATTCCATGAAGTGTTTCATACTTTAGCTTTTCTCATAGTCATGAGGTTCTGTGTGGTGAAATTACTCCTGTCCAGGTCCACCTGAAGAACAGCTAAGATAACAATACTGCTGGGGAGCATTTTTCCTTAGAAGAGAAAATAAAATATCTGGCAGGAAATAATATTTTGAAATTAAAACTTTCATGCTGGACTAAAGTTTCCAATAAAGGTGACAGTTTGTCCCTCAGCCTTCATGGGCCCAAAATTTATCATGCAGCAGGAAGTAAGAAGGGAAGTTATTAAGTTAATGGGGTACATGGATACACAAATGCCCCATTTCCATACCAAAACTGTGACATAATTACATCCCCTCACAGTATTTCAATATTTAAATATTAATAATTCATCTATGTAAATAACTAAGCTTACTTTATTTACTTCACACTGTACAGTTAAGGAGGTTTACAAATACTTATATAAATTGTCATGATGTGTGCTAGGACTTTTTTTTCTGTTAAATGTACTGACAGACTACATAAAATGTAAGTATTTAAACCTAACATAACTTGGAGTTATAACACACAGTTAAGGAAGATAACACAGTAGTAGTCTGTCCAATAAATTCTAATGTAATTTCAATATTTACTTGTGTTATTTTTCTTCAGCACTAAGATTTTTTCTTTACTAATTATCCCAAACACGGACTTTCATTTCATTAACTATTATTTCCTTGATTTATAAGTTGAGAGTGATCTCATCCATTAACAAATAATGAACTTCTTTTTATCTTTAGAAACAGTGCATTATTAGCTTTTCTACAGTTAGATAGCAGAACCTCTGACTTTAAAGTGTTAGTTGGACAAAGCCTTGGACAATTAGATAAGGGTGGGCACTGGGTGAATAGATTAAGAGATTGCACATAAAGTTCCTGAGACACCCAAAATCCTGTGTTCCCACAGTTGAAAGCAGAGGAGACTCCAGGCAGTTGAGCAGGCTGAATGGGTAAGAGAAACAGTTAGGAGAACTTGGGGTCTGCAGCCATGGTGCATTCTATGGTTCTTCTTCTAAGGTCAGTGGGAAACCATGGGCAAAATTAAATCAGGAGGGTGACAGGATGAAATTTGTAATTGTAAATGAATATTTTGTCATTACCGTTACCATTACTAACCCTGTATTTCCTGATTTAATAGTTATGTGATGGTATCCTTGGAGAGTGTCCTCACTTTTCATAAAACCCACTGGGATATTTTGCATAAAGATTCAAATCTGGCACAGCAGAAACCACTGGAGATTCTGAGAGAAAAGATTATACTAACAGCTATTGGAAGTTTCCTAGAAGTATAAAATTATTGAGAAGTAAACTACTTTTAATAAAAACAACCATGTCCATACCTTGTCACTACTGCAGAGACAACAACATTAAACTTCATTATAGAGGCCAAATCCTCCCCAAATCCAGCTTAGTGGAAGCCGTGAAACCAAGTGCCCCCATAAGAGTAGGAATGTTATGTCAGTATTACTGGTGTTACATCTTTATGATGAGTGTTATATCAGTAATTGTGGGTGTTACATCAGTATTCTGGTTGTTCTATTGGTATTACAAATGTTGTATTATTATTATGGGTGTTAATATTACAGGTGTCACTTCAGTATTTCAGGTATATTTGTACCTCAGGATGATATATTGGAATTTTGAATGGTGTATTGGTATTATTAGTGTTACAGTTGTATTACAGGTGTCAGGACAGCATTACAAGTGTTATATAAGTATTATGGATGTTTCATTTGTATTGTGGATTGCATATTGGTGTTATGAGAGTTACAATTGTATTATGGGTCTTAGATCAGTATTACGGATGTTGTATTTGTATTTCGGATGCTATACTGGTATTATGAGTGTTTTATTGCTGTTATGAATGTCACAGTGTCATTATGGGTGTTGTTAATATTATAGGTGTCACTTCAGTATTTCAGTTGTTATATTTGTACCGCAGGATGATATATTGGAATTCTGAATGGTGTATTGGTATTATTAGTGTTACAGTTGTATTACAGGTGTCAGGAAAGCATTACAAGGGTTATATAAGTGTTATGGATGTTTCATTTGTATTGTGGATTGCATATTGGTGTTATGAGAGTTACAATTGTATTATGGGTCTTAGATCAGTATTAGGGATGTTATATTTGTATTTCGGATGCTATACTGATATTATGAGTGTTTTATTGCTGTTATGAATGTTACAGTGTTATCACGGGTGTTAGATCATTATTTCAGGTGTTACATTAGTATTACAAATGTCACATCTGTATTATGGGTGATATAATTGTTTACAGATGTTATATTTCTATTACAGATGTTATATGACAGATGATACATTTGTGTCAGGAGGCCACTGTATGGACCTGGCATTGTGGCCACACCTTGGGTGTGGGGAAGGACGTTGGGTTGCATTAAAGCCATTTGATTTTTATTGTTTAATTTTCCACACGAAGCCCTTCCACTGGTCCCTGATTTCAGCAGTCAGCCTCCAGCTGTCCCTCAGCAAGGCGGTGTTGCTCTGGTCTGTACTGAGGAGAAGGCAGCTGTAGCCCTCGGGCAACACGAGCTGAACCCGATGGTGCTCCCAGGGTCAGAAAAGGCGGACTCATGCTCCCCCTGCTGGCAGCCAGAAGAACTGCAAGACCCCCATGGTCAAGTTGAGGCAGCCGTGCGCCCCCTTCTGGCTGAACTGCAGCACCAAATAAAAGCAGAGTTCAGATTGTTCAGTGCCATCATTTTGGAAATTTAAAAGGAAATGTTGCCTATTATCCTGTTTCGTAAATTATTATTTATTTTAGGTTCAGGGGTACATGTGAAACTTTGTTATGTAGGTAAACTCGTGCCATGGGGCTTTGTTGTACAGATTATTTCATCACCCAGGTATTAAGTCTAGTAATTAATAGCTATTTTTCCTGCTGCTCTCTCTTTTCCCACCTTCCATCCTCAAGTAGGTCTCATGTCTATGGTTCCCTTCTTTGTGTTCATGAGTTGTCATCAGTTAGCTCCCACTTCTAGTGAAAACATGTGGTATTTGGTTTACTCTTCCTACATTAGTTTGCTAAAGATAATATCCTCCAGCTCCATCCATGTTCCCTCAAAAGGCATAATTGTATTTTTTTAATCTCTGCATAGTATTCCCTGTGGGCATGTACCACATTTTCTTTAATTCAATCTGTCATTAATGAGTAGTTAGGTTAATTCCATGTCTTCTGTTGTGAATAGTCCGCAGTGAACATTTGCATTCGTGTGTCTGTGTGGTAGAGTGATTTATATTCCTCTGTGTACGTATCCAGTAATGGGATGGCTGGGTTGAACAGTAGTTCTGCTTTCCAGTCTTTGAGGAATTGCCCTACTGCTTTCCACAACAGTTGAACTAATTTACATTCCAACCAACAGTGCATAATTATTCCTTGTTCTCTATAACCTCACCTGCATATGTTATTATTTTACTTTATGATAATAACCATTCTGACAGATAGGAGATGATATCTCATTGCTCTTTTGATTCGTGTTTCTTTAATAATCAATAATATTGAGCTTTTTAAAATAAGTTTTTTGGCTGCCTGTATGTCTTTTGAAAAGCGTCTGTTCACACTTCTCAAAAGAAGACATTTATGCAGCCAACAGACATATGAAAAAATGCTCATCATCACTGGTCATTAGAGAAAAGCGCCCATCAACCCGTCATCTACATTAGATATTTTTCCTAATGTTATCTCTACACTATCCCACCACCCACCACCATGTTATGTTTTCCTCTCTGTGTCCATGTGTTCCCATTGTTCAACTCTCATGTAAAAATGAGAACCTGTGGTGTTTGGTTTTCTATTTTTCTGATAGTTTGCTGAGAATGATGGTTTCCAGCTTCATTCATGTCGCTGCAAAAGACATGAACTCATCCATTTTTGTGGCTGCATACTGTTCCATGGTGTATATGTGCCAGCTTTTCTTCATCCAATCTATCATTGATGCACATTTGGGTTGGTTCTAAGTCTTCACTACTGTGAATAGTGCTGTGATAAACATACATATGCATGTGTCTTCATAGTAGAATGATTTATAGTCCTTTGGTTATATGCCCAGTAATCAGATTGCTGGGTCAAATGGTATTTCTAGTTCTAGATCCTTCAAGAATCACCACACTGTCTTCCACAAGGGTTAAATAATTAACACTCCCACCAACACTGTAGAAGCCTTCGTATTTCTCCACATCCTCTCCAGCATCTGCTGTTTGCTGACTTTTTAATGATCGCCATTCTAACTGGAGTCAGATGGTATCTCACTGTGGTTTTGATTTGTATTTCTCAAATAATGAGTGATGACAAGCATTTTTTCATATGTTTGTTGGCTGCATCAAAGTCTTCTTTTGAGAAGTGTCTGTTCATATCCTTTGCCCACTGTTTGATGAGATTGTTTGGTTTCTTCTTGTAAACTTGTTTAAGTTCACTGTAGATTCAGGATGTTAGTCTTGTTTCAGATAGATAGATTGCAGGATTTTTCACCCATTCTGTAGGTTGTCTGTTCACACTGAGGATAATTTATTTTGCTGTGCTGAAGCTCTTTAGTTTAACTAGATCCCATTTGTCAATTTTGGCTTTTATACCATTGCTTTTGGTGTTTTGGTTTTGCACATGCTTATGTCCTGAATGGTATTGCCTGGGTTTTCTTCTAGGAATTTTATGGTTTTAATTCTTACGCGTAAGTCGTTAATCCGCCTTCAGTTGATTTTTGCATAAGGTGTAAGGAAGGGGTCCAGGTTCAGTTTTCTGCATATGGCTAGCCAGTTTTCCCAATACCATTTATTAAAGGGTAAATCTTTTCCCCATTGCCTGCTTGTTTCAAGATTGTCAAATATCACATGGTAGTAGATGTCACATGGTAGTAGATGTGTGGTATTATTTCTGAGGCCACTGTTCTGTTCTATTGGTCTATATATCTGTTTTGGTACAAGTACCATGCTGTTTTGCTTACTGTGGCCTTGTAATGTAGTTTGAAGTCAGGTAGCGTGATGCCTCCAGATTCATTCTTTTTGCTTAAGATTGTCTTGTCTATGCAGGCTCTTTTTTGGTTTCATTTGAACTTCAAAGTAGCTTTCTTTTTCCAATTATGTGAAGAAAATTAATGATAGCTTGATGATGATAGCATTGAATCTATAAATTACTTTGGGCAGTATGGCCATTTTTCCAATATTGATTCTTCTATCCATGAGCATGGAAGCTTTTTTTTTTTTTTAATCTCTTTTTATCTCCTTATTTCCTTCAGCTGTGGTTTGAAGTTCTCCTTGAATAGGTTCTTCACATCCCTTGTTAGTTGTATTCCGAGGTATTTTATTCTCTTAGTAGCAATTGTGAATGGGAGTTTACTCATGATTTGTCTTTCTGTTCTCTGTTATTGTGTGTAGGAATGCTTGTGATTTTTGCACATTGATTTTGAATCCTGAGGCTTAGCTGAAGTTGCTTGCCAGCTTAAGGAGATTTTATGCTGAGATGATGGGTTTTCTAAGTGTACAATCATGTCATCTGCAAACAGAGACAATTTGACTTCCTCACTTGTGATTTGAATGTCCCTTATTTCTTTTTCTTCCCTGATTACCCTGGCCAGAAGCTTCAAATACTAGGTTGAATAAGAGTGGAGAGAGAGTGCATCCTTGTCTTGTACCAGTTTTCAAAGGGAATTCTTCCAGTTTTTGCCCATTCAGTATGATATTGGCGGTGGGTTTGCCATAAATAACTCTTATTATTTAGATATATGTTCCACCCATATCTAGTTTATTGAGAGTTTTTACCACAAAGAGGTTTTGGATTTTGACAAAGGCCTTTTCTGCATCTATTGAGATAATCATGCAGTTTTTGTCATTGGTTCTGTTTATTTGGTGCATTAGGTTTATTGATTTGCATATGTTGAACCATCTTTGCATTTCAGGGATGAAGCTGACATGATCGTCGTGGATAAGCTTTATGATGTGCTGATGGATTCAGTTTGTCAGTATTTTATTGAGGATTTTCACATCAATGTTCATCAGGGATACTGGCCTGAAATTTTCTTTTTTGGTGTGTCTCTGCAGGGTTTTAGTATCAGGATGATGCTGGCCTCATAAAATGATTTATGGAGGATTTCCTCTTTTTGTATGGTTTGTAAAAATATCAGAAGGAATGCTACCTCTTTGTATCTCTGGTAGAATTCAGCTGTGAATCTGTCTGGTCCTGGATTTTCCTTGTTGGTAGGCTATCAGTTACTGCCTCAATTTCAGAACTTGTTAATGGTCTATTCATGGATTTAACTTCTTCTTGGTTTACACTTGGGAGGGTGTATGTGTCCAGGAATTTATCCATTTCTTTTTGATTTTCAAGTTTATTTGCATAGAGCTGTTTATAGTATTATCTGACAGTAGTTTGTATTTCTATGGGATCATTGGTGATATTCCCTATATCATTTTTTATTGCATCTATTTTATTTTTATCTCTTTTCTTCTTTACTATTCTGGCTGGTGGTATATGTATTTTGTTGATATTTTCAAAACACCAGCTCATGGATTTATTGATTGTTGAAAGGATTTTCCATCTCTGTCACCTTCAGTTCTCCTCTGATCTTAGTTATTTCTTGTTTTCTGCTAGGTTTTGAATTCGTTTACTGTTGCTTCACTTGTTCTTTTAAATTTGACGTTAAGGAGTCAATTTTAGATCTTTCCTGCTTTCTCTTGTGGGCATTTAGTGCTATCAATTTTTCTCTACACACTGCTTTAAATGTGTGCCAGTGATTGTAATATGTTGTGTCTTCATTCTCATTGGTTTCAAAGAACATCTTTATTTCTTCCTATTTCGTTATTTATCCAGTAGGGATTTAGCAGCAGGCTGTTCAATTTATATGTAGTTTTGTGATTTTGAATGAGTTTCTTAATGCTGGATTCTAATTTGATTGCACTGTGGTCTGGGAGGCTCTTTTTTATAATTTCCATTTTTTTTTGTATTTGCTAAGGAGTGTTTTAATTCTAATTATGTGGTCATATTTTGAATACATGTTATGTGGCCCCTAGAAGAATGTAGATTCTGTTTATTTTTGGTGGATAGTTCTGTAGATATCTATCAGGTTTACTCAGTCCACAGCTGAGTTCAAGTCCTGAATATCCTTGTTAATTTTCTGTCTCATTATTTGCTGCTTGTTCTTTTCTCTGGAAGCTTCATCGCCAAGGGGCACCTGTAAGATGCCAGCCAGTGCTCTGCTGTATGAGGTGTCTGTCAGCACTTACTGGGAGGTGTCTCCAAGTCATAATACACAGAGGTCAGTGATCCACTTGAGAAGACAGTCTGACCATTAGCAGAGCTGGAACACTGTGATGGGAGGTCCGCTGCTTTCTTCAGAGTCATCAGACAGGGATGTTGAAGTCTGCTGAAGCTGCATCCATAGCTACCCCTTCCCCCAGATGCTCTGTCCCAGGGAGAGGGGGGATTTATTTATAAGCCCCTGACTGGGGCTACTGCCATTTTTACAAAAATGCCCTAGCCAGAGAGGAAAAATCTGGCAATCTGAACACATGAGCCTTGCTGGGCTGCAGTTGGCTTCACTAGTTCAAACATCCCTGCAGCTTTGTTTACACTATGAGGGTATAAGGGCCTACTCAAGTCTCAGCAATGGCGGATGCCCCTCCCCCACCAAGTTGGAGTATCCCAGGTTGATCTCAGACTGTTGCTTTGCTCACAGTGAGAATTTCAAGCCAGTGAACCTTAGTTTGCTTGCCTTCGTTGGGGGTGGCACCTAGTGAGCCAGACCACTTGGTTGCTTGGCCTCAGCACCCCTTTTCAGGGGAGTGAACAGTTCAGTATCCTTAGCATTCCAGGCACCACTGAGGTATGGAAAACAAACAAGGAAACCAAAAGACAAAAACAAACAAACAAAAAAAATCCACTCCTGCATCTAGCTCAGTGTTTGTTCTAACAGCCTCCCCATTTTGTGCTTGAAACGCACAGCCCTTATGGAGTAGGCACCAAAGGGAGTCTCCTGTCTGCAGGTTGTGAAGACCATAAGAGAGGCACATATGTGAAACAGGGCATGTGGCTAAGTGCCTCACAGCTTCCCTTGGGTAAATGAGAAAATTTCCCAACCCCTTTAGCTTCCCGGGTAAGGTGATGCCCCACCCTGCTTCAGCTCATGCCGCATGGGCTGCACCCACTGTCCAACCAGTCCCAATAAGAGGAACAGTGTACCTCAGCTGGTAGTGCAGGAATCACTCAACTTCTGCATCGATCTCTCTGGGAGCTGAAGTCTTGAGCTCTTTTTATTCAGCCATCTTGCCAGCAATCCCCCTCATTTTTTAAAAATTTTAATGGTGAAGGAGGCATTAACTGGAAATGTAAAACTATGCAAATTCTAGCAGAAAGCAGAAAAAGAAATTTATGTGATCTTGGGTTTGGTCATAAGTTTTAACAAATGATACCAAAGCCGATCAGTAATGGTAAAAAATAATTAATAATTTGTTGTCTCATATTAAATGTTTATACTCTGAGCAAGATCTTGTTCAGGAAATAGAAAGATAAGCAACAGACTGAAAAAAAAATCTGCAAAATACAGATCTAAGCAAGAATTTGCACTGAAAATACACAAATCTTGAAATTTAAAAATAAGATTGATTACCCAATTAATAAGGTGTAAAGAGCCGAACTCACCAATGAAAATACACAGATGGCAAGCAAACAATAAGATGCTCAAACTCATAAATCTATAAGGGACTGAAAATTACAACAATGAGTTAGCATGGCCCAACTGTATTTGCTGGAACTGATAAACCATTTTTAAAACATGACAAATGATTTGCTGGAGGAAAAACAGGAATTCATTCATTGCTTGTGGAATGTATGATGGTATCGAAAAAAATAACCCTTTCTAATTCTCAAATTAATCTGAAAGCCTGTTTCTCTCTTTTACCATGCACAGAAGGAGCTATCTGGTCTACCTTTTGATGACAGACCCAAGATCTAATATAATCTGTGCATCTGGCAGCAGCCACTGGGATCCAGGCAGAAAGAAGATGGGCCCCACAGTCAAAATCATCTAAGATCTTTTTAATAGAGAGTGACTTATGCAGGTTACCCACAAAGGATGGCAGAGTTCCCAGGGATAGTAACAGGAACACACTCTCAGCAGTCCTTGGGAATGGAGACATTAACTCAACCTGAAATTTAAAAGGAAAATTTACATTTGAATGTTGACTTTATAGTGCTACAAAAGTAAAATCTGGCAGGCTCCTTTAAGTATAGTGCCACAATTTAACTAAGGTCACCAAACAGATGTCTGAACCTCTGCAAAAAGACCCAAACTACAGTAGCAGAAATTGCCTTCTGCACTACAGTTGGGACAGAGGAAGTTTTATGGACCACATCTCATGAAGCAAGTGCTTCTAAGATTATCACCCCATTTTTGAGAGGCAACGAAGGACCTAACAACAAGCTCTCATCATAGCAATATAAATTTGATTCAAATATGAAAAGGTAAGGTAAAATTGGCCAGTCATGGTAGCTCCTGCCTGTAACTCCAGCAATTTGGGAGGCAAAGATAAGAGGAATATTTGATTTCAGAAGTTCCAGACCACCTTGGGCAACATGGGAAAACCCCATCTCTACTAAAAATACAGCAGGGCACTGTGGCTCAGGCCTATAATCCCAGCACACTGGAAAATCATTATGGGCAAATCGCTTGAGGTCAAAAATTTGAGACCAGCCCAGCCAACATGGTGAAACCACACCTCTACTAAAACTACAAATATTAGCTGGGCATGGTACTGGGGTGTCTGTATTCCCAGCTACCCAGGAGGTTGAAGCAGGAGAATCATTTGAACTCGAGCACAGTGGTTGCAGTGAGCCCAGTTCGTGTCATTACACTCAATCCTGGACAACAGAATGAGACTCCATCTTAAAAAATAAAAAAGAAAGAGAGTAAAAAAAAAAAGAAATAGATAATTTGCTTCATGTGGTGGGGCATGGGTATTATCCCAGGTTCTTGGGAGGTGGAAACACAAGAATTGCTTGAACCTAGGAGGTGATGATTGTAGTGAGCCGAGACCACACTAGTGCACTCCAGGCTGAATGACAGAATGAGATTCAGTCTCAAAAAAAAAAAAAAAAAAACACACACACAAACAAAACATAACGTTTTGTGTAGTGCTTTTCTAGTGTATCTCATATTTGAGTATGAAGGCAGAGAAAGTTCTCACATTAAGTTAAACTTGCAAAAATAAACTTTATATTTAAAATATTTTAAGTGCCTCAAGTTCCAGCATCATCTTCAGATAGCAAGCACAAGAATAAACAGAAAAATAAAGAAGCAATGGCATGTGATAAGTGCAACTCATTTTGTTTTAATCTGTGAGATAACACTGTAATGACAGAAATTTTTAGCTGCTGCTGATGGAAAGAGAGAACAGGTTTATGTAGAAATAAACTAATAATATTGGTCACCTGCTATGATCTAGGCACATAAGTTAGCTCACTGAATTCCCTCAACAACCCTATAATGTGGAAAACATCCTAGAGTTTACAGCTGAGGAATCTGCAATCAAAGGACCTGCCCAAAGGCACACAAGAAATTAGGCCACAGATAGGATTCAAGAAGGACTCTAAGACTCAAAGCACTGTCTACACTTTCCTATATGATGTTGATTGAAATTAAGAACTATTGAATTAACTTTAGTCATCCCCCTCTTTGCCATAGAAATGGCAGTTTATACATCTCTAGAGGAAGATTTTGGATAAATTATGTATGACTAAAATTTTATATATTGCTTAAAATCTATTTCAAAAAAATATGCTAAATTATTATATCAAGTTATTACAGAAAAATTACAGATTGATTGAGTTCCTCCTTTTTTGGATTAATAACTGTGAGCTCCTCTTGCAAGTAAACAGCTTTTCCTGAAAGAAAGAGCCTTTTAAACATTATAATGTTTTCCTAGTGAATACAAAAGCTATTTAGTATTTATGGCCAGTATGTCAGACCTAATGACCATTATTTTATAATATGAAATAGCCTGTGTAGGGGACAAAACTTTCACAGGCAAGTAAGAAATAAGCCCTGCTACCTAACAGGTGACGTGAAGCTATAACTGTCATCTATGTGGTGAAATTCCACCATCTACACCTGCTAACCAGAGAGGTTTTAACTTCCTGGAAGAAGATCTCTCTGTTACTATATTGTAAAAGACAACATTGTTATTTTATTGTAGGTATTACTTTGTTATTTTCATTTTATTTAACTTGAATCTATGTAGATATATTATTAAAGCATAATTTGTTATATAGATGATGGTAGTAATTTATAAAAGAAGGGTTAGTCTCCACAAGATAGTAGTAAAAGGGGAAGCCACACACTGGGTGTCTGGACAACATCAAATAACCACTCTTGGTGTACTGCCAATAGTCTAATTGAAAATTCCAACAAAACGTCACCTCTCCTTACAGGCAATTTCCTAGAAATATATTGAAATGTAAATTATCTGAAGATTGGGAAATTACTCACCTTCCAGTCTCAAGGGCAATATATACAAGAATTTGGAAGGTTATATATAAAGTAAAAATATTATAAATAAAAAATATATTAGAAGCCAATGAAATAAGAAGCTATGTCACAGGAGACAGAGAAGTTAGAAAATTTTTCATAAGTGAAATAGAAGGTATCTCATGGTGAAAAGTAATATGTGCCAGAGGCAGTAAGTTACTGCCAAATTCTTGATAATTACTGATTTATCAAAATATATTGAAATAAACTTTAGGAAAATATACAGAAAAAAATCACTGGCCTTTCTGATTATATAAAATATTAAAAATAATGGTTTGTCAAAAGGCAGTGAAGACAATTTTTTTTAATTTTACATAATTAAAATTTTAAAAATGTGAACTATTGAAGAGACAATTAAGCATAAGCTATGTTTTTTAAAATATAAAACAGACTCAAATTGGGAAGCTAATAACCTGTATCAAAACTGAAAACTACGGCTTCTTACCCCACCCAAACCTTACCTTTATTCTTCCTTTGCTCTTCAATCAGTCAGTTAGTTCTAATGATGTAGTCATCCATTAATTCAAGTTGATACCTGAGAATAAGAACAATTAAATACAAGTTTCACAGTTACCTTTCCAGAAAGACGTTTATCAACGCAGAAGCTTATCTATGGTACAGGTGCACCTGAGGGCACTGAACACGACATTGTGTGAACTTCAAAGTCCCTCAGTACTAAAGCTTGGGATATGACTTTCAAACATAAAATGTACAGTAAAACCCTGCCTTCATGTTATAAATCACAATCATACAAAATGGAGGGCTATGTTGTCATAAGGCTACTGAAACCATCACTTTCCTCTTGGTCTCAACTGACCCAAAGAGCATGGAAGAAAATTAAATTTACACAGCACACAACAGACTCAATATCAAATGATAATTAGACGTCACTTTCAACCCACCTGTACTATCTGCCCAGCACAAACAAATGTAAGGACTTCTGTGCCCAGGGACCAAGCACGGTCCGGGGAAGCAGGTGCTAAGAGTATTATATCTGAATTAGTGATACCCAAAGGTACATTTTCATGGTTTTACTTTTCTATCCCAGATTTTAGAAGCTGCCTTTTGATTCCAAAAGTTTAAAGAAACACTCCTGTGGTGAACAGTCCCCAAACTCCAACACTTGCCAAAGTCATATGAGAATTCCCAAAGCCAGAAAGACACCATGCAGGCCATGGAAGCTGTCACAATGATACCAAATAGTTGACTAGCTCCATAACTATATAAAATTAACAAACATATTTTAATACATGTATTCCTAAAAATTCAGTAACTACAAAAACTTCATATTAGCTACTTTAATATAGAAACTGACAAAAAATTGGGTGAAATGCATCAATTTCATAAGTAAAAAATAATGTTTGTTATGGTTAGGAGTAATATGTACCAGAGGCAATAAGCTGCTGCCAACTTCTTGACAACTACAGATAAATCAAAATGTATTGAGAATATATTGGAAATTCAGAATCTATTAAAAAAACTTTTTTAAAATAGACTTTTTATATAGAATAATCTCAAGAAATCTTTGCAAGTTCTGTGTAATGGAATATTGATGATAAATTATGAACTAGGCAATAAAGAGAGGCCAAATAAATGACCAGAGCACCTGAGTTGAGTCATTTCCTCCTGATACATTAACAGCAAATATTAACTGCGTACCTTTTATGTGTCAGATGCTTTCGAACCCATTGAAAAGTTATGACATGGGCATAATGTCTTAGCACTGAGGTATTACTCACTGATACGCAAGGTCAGAGAAAAGAAAAGCCAAGGTAACCATAGTTGTCCATATTTTCCTTTTCCTATATCAATATTTGCCTCACATAGTTAATTTTAGCTCTTTTCCTTTGATTATGGCTTTGCAGAATCGTGAAGCAATACAAGGCACATGTTCACTGACAAACAGTCTGACCACTAAGTGTAATTTATAAATTGTTAGATAGCCCCATCTTTGTGGCAGTATGAGGGGGGTAGGGGAAAAGGTAACTGAAAGTGATTACAATTCAAACTTTACAACTTATCAACTATGCAACCTCAGCAAGTCACAACGTGCCATGAAATTTAAAGCAAATCACCACCGTCGATAAATATTTGAGAAGCCGTGAGTAAGAAGAACAGAGGATGTGCTTTTCCATACCTTATCTTTTAAAAGCTACCCTAACTCAAACACAGGAAAGTATTGGTTATTAATAAACACATGCATTTTTCAAACACTAAAGTTTCCATAAAATGTTAATCATAGACTACTTCCTTAGTGTTTATTGTGTTTCTACCAATGTAATTTAAACCTTTTACTTCTTTAAATGTGCCAAACAATTACTTTAGAAGTTTGTTTTTTAGCTTTCAGTCATAGGTCTCATCAAGACACTTTGTATTCTGCTCCCATCTCCTAAGTCCTCAGTCATACTTTTAGGTTTTCTTGCTGGAGTTTCTGGGTTCTGAAATTAGCAAGAAACACAAAGTAAATAAACTATAATAGCTGAGTTAACAAATTTAGGAAAAACATCACGTGACATGGTTTTAGTTCAACAGACTAAAACTGCTACATAACAATTACTACTGGGAAGTAGAAGAAAAGAGCCAGAAGTCCTCAGTGTATTTTATGAACTGACCTAATTACAGTGTGTTGAAACTAGCAGAAGCAGTGGGCTGCGGCATATAACGGAGAAGAGTGAGAGGATCTCTGACTGAGGGGAGTCGGAGAGTCTCAAGAAAGAAGTGGTTTCTCATAGACCATAATTAATACTTAAACAATAGTTCAAGGTGATAAATTGTCCAAATCAATTCTGAGATGAAAGAATAATACTATTAGTTACAAAGTAATAAAAGTGCACTTATGGCCTGGGAGCTGTGGCTTATGCCTGTAATCCCAGCACTTCAGGAGGCCAAGGCATGTGGATCACCTCAGGATGAGTTCAAGACCAGCCTGGCCAAAATGGAGAAAGCCTATCTCTACTAAAAATACAAGATTAGCCAGGCATAGTGTCACATGCCTGTAATCCCAGCTAGTCAAGAGGCTGAGGAAGAAGAATCCCTTGAATCCAAGAGGCAGATTTCACAGTGAACTGAGATTGCACCATTGTACTCCAGCCTGGGCAACAAGAGCAAAACTCCACCTCAAAAAATAAATAAATAAATAAAGTGTACCTATGTATTTGAATCGTCTATAACGCTGTCTGTAACTCTGGAATTTAATTAATTATCTCATAGATATTTAAGGTACAATGTTTGTTTTTCTCACTTAATAGTCTATCAGCTTTAGCCAAGTGTGGTGGCCTTCCACTATAATCCCAGTTTTGCAGAATGCTGAGGCAGCAGAACCACATGAACCCAAGAATTTCAGACGAGCCTGGACAACATAGAACATCGTGTCTCTTAAAACCAAAACATCACCAACAAAAAAACCCTACAAAACAAAAAACTCTGATGGAATACTGATCAAGTGCCAAAAGAGACAGAAACAGAAAGACGGGTCACTCAGGGCTTCCAAATACTGAAGAATAAAATGATCTTCATAGTAAGACTTCAAATCACCCATTGCAGCAATTCCCAAACCCAGGGAGGTGGATTCACAAGTGATGAGATCCAGCCATCCTGAGAAGTAACTGCAAAATACTGACTAGTCTGAGATTTGACCCAGCCATCCCATTACTGGGTATATACCCAAAGGACTATAAATCATGCTGCTATAAAGACACATGCACACATATGTTTATTGTGGCATTATTCACAATAGCAAAGACTTGGAACCAACCCAAATGTCCAACAATGATAGACTGGATTAAGAAAATGTGGCACATGAATAGAGCCAAGATGGCCGAATAGGAACAGCTCCGGTCTACAGCTCCCAGCGTGAGCGACGCAGAAGACGGGTGATTTCTGCATTTCCATCTGAGGTACCGGGTTTATCTCACTAGCAAGTGCCAGACAGTGGGCACAGGCCAGTGGGTGCGCGCACCATGCGGGAGCCGAAGCAGGGCGAGGCATTGCCTCACCTGGGAAGCGCAAAGGGTCAGGGAGTCCCCTTTCCGAGTCAAAGAAAGGGGTGACGGATGCACCTGGAAAATCAGGTCACTCCCACCCTAATATTGTGCTTTTCAGACCGGCTTAAAAAACGGCGAATCACAAGATTATATCCCACACCTGGCTCGGAGGGTCCTACGCCCACGGAGTCTCGCTGATTGCTAGCACAGCAGTCTGAGATCAAACTGCAAGGCGGCAGCGAGGCTGGGGGAGGGGCGCCCGCCATTGCCCAGGCTTGCTTAGGTAAACAAAGCAGCCAGGAAGCTCCAACTGGGTGGAGCCCACCACAGCTCAAGGAGGCCTGCCTGCCTCTGTAGGCTCCACCTCTGGGGGCATGGCACAAACAAACAAAAAGACAGCAGTAACCTCTGCAGACTTAAGTGTCCCTGTCTGACAGCTTTGAAGAGAGCAGTGGTTCTCCCAGCACGCAGCTGGAGATCTGAGAACCGGCAGACTGCCTCCTCAAGTGGGTCCCTGACCCCTGACCCCCGAGCAGCCTAACAGGGAGGCACCCCCCAGCAGGGGCACACTGACACCTCACACGGCAGGGTATTCCAACAGACCTGCAGCTGAGGGTCCTGTCTGTTAGAAGGAAAGCTAACAAACAGAAAGGACATCCACACCGAAAACCCATCTGTACATCACCATCATCAAAGACCAAAAGTAGATAAAACCACAAAGATGGGGAGAAAACAGAACAGAAAAACTGGAAACTCTAAAACGCACAGCGCCTCTCCTCCTCCAAAGGAACGCAGCTCCTCACCAGCAACGGAACAAAGCTGGATGGAGAATGACTTTGACAAGCTGAGAGAAGAAGGCTTGAGACGATCAAATTACTCTGAGCTACGGGAGGACATTCAAACCAAAGGCAAAGAAGTTGAAAACTTTGAAAAAAATTTAGAAGAATGTATAACTAGAATAACCAATACAGAGAAGTGCTTAAAGGAGCTGATGGAGCTGAAAACCAAGGCTCGAGAACTACGTGAAGAATGCAGAAGCCTCAGGAGCCGATGCGATCAACTGGAAGAAAGGGTATCAGCAATGGAAGATGAAAGGAATGAAATGAAGCGAGAAGGGAAGTTTAGAGAAAAAAGAATAAAAAGAAATGAGCAAAGCCTCCAAGAAATATGGGACTATGTGACAAGACCAAATCTACATCTGATTGGTGTACCTGAAAGTGATGGGGAGAATGGAACCAAGTTGGAAAACACTCTGCAGGATATTATCCAGGAGAATTTCCCCAACGTAGTGAGGCAGACCAACATTCAAATTCAAAAAAATACAGAGAATGCCTAAAAGATACTCCTCGAGGAGAGCAACAACAAGACAAATAATTGTCAGATTCACCAGAGTTGAAATGAAGGAAAAAATGTTAAGGGAGCCAAAGGAAATGTCAGGTTACCCAGAAAGGCAAGCCCATCCGACTAACAGTGGATCTATTGGCAGAAACTCTACAAGCCAGAAGATAGTGGGGGCCAATATTCAACATCCTTAAGGAAAATAATATTCAACCCAGAATTTCATATCCAGCCAAATAAAGCTTCATAAGTGAAGGAGAAATGAAATCCTATACAGACAAACAAATGCTGAGAAATTTTGTCACCATCAGGTCTGCCTTACAAGAGTTCCTGAAGGAAGCACTAAGCATGGAAAGGAACAACTGGTACAAGCCACTGCAAAAACATGTCAAATTGTAAAGACCATCAATGCTACAAAGAAACTGCATCAACTAATGAGCAAAATAAGAAGCTAACATCATAATGACAGGATCAAATTCACACATAACAATATTAACCTTAAGTGTAAATGGGGTAAATGTTCCAATTAAAAGACACAGACTGGCAAATTGGATAAAGAGTCAAGACCCATCAATGTGCTGTATTCAGGAGACCCATCTGACGTGCAGTGACACACATAGGCTCAAAATAAAGGGATGGAGAAAGATTTACCAAGCAAATGAAAAAAAAGAAAAAGAAAACAAAAACAGAAACAGGGGTTGCAATCCTAGTTTCTGATAAAACAGACTTTAAACCAACAAAGATCAAAAGAGACAAAGACGACCAATACATAATGGTAAAGGGATCAATTCAATAAGAATAGCTAACTTTACTAAATATATATGCATCAAATACAGGAGCAGTCAGATTCATAAAGCAAGTCCTTAGAGACCTACAAACAGACTTAGACTCCCACACAGTAGTAATGGGAGACCTTAACATCCCACTATCAACATTAAACAGATCAAGACAGAAAGTTAAAAGGATATCTAGGAATAGAACTTAGCTCTGCACCAAGTGGACCTAATGACATCGACAGAACTCTCCACTCCAAATCAACAGATATATATTCTTCTCAGCACCACATCAAACTTAATCCAAAATTGACCACACAGTTTTAAGTAAAGCACTCCTCAGTAAATGTAAAAGAACACAAATTAAAACCAACTGTCTCTCAGACCACTGTGCAATCAAGCAAGAACTCAAGATTAAGAAACTCACTCAAAACCGCTCAACTACATGGAAACTGAACAACCTGCATATGAATGACTACTGGGTACATAACGAAATGAAGGCAGAAATAAAGATGTTCTTTGAAACCAACGAGAACAAAGACACAACATACCAGAATCTCTGGGATGCATTCAAAGCAGTGTGTAGAGGGAAATTTATAGCACTAAATGCCCACAAGAGAAAGCAGGAAAGATCCAAAATTGACACCCTAACATCACAATTAAAAGAACTAGAAAATCAAGAGCAAACACATTCAAAAGCTAGCAGAAGGCAAGAAATAACTAAAATCAGAGCAGAACTGAAGGAAATAGAGACACAAAAAACCCTTCAAAAAATCAATGAATCCAGGAGCTGGTTTTTTGAAAGGATCAACTAAATTGATAGACCACTAGCAAGACTAATAAAGAAAAAAAGAGAGAAGAATCAAATAGACACAATAAAAAATGATAAAGGGGATATCACCACTGATCCCACAGAAATACAAACTACCATCAGAGAATACTACAAACAACTCTACGCAAATAAACTAGAAAATCTAGAAGAAATGGATAAATTCCTCAACACATACACTCTCCCAAGACTAAACCAGGAAGAAGTTGAATCTCTGAATAGACCAATAACAGGAGCTGAAATTGTGGCAATGATCAATAGTTTACCAACCAAAAAGAGTCCAGTACCAGATGGATTCACAGCTGAATTCTACCAGAGGTACAAGGAGGAACTGGTACCATTCCTTCTGAAACTATTCCAATCAATAGAAAAAGAGGGAATCCTCCCTAACTCATTTTATGAGGCCAGCATCATTCTGATACCAAAGCCGGGCAGAGACACAAGCAAAAAAGAGAATTTTAGACCAATATCCTTGATGAACATTGATGCAAAAATCCTCAATAAAATACTGGCAAAACGAATCCAGCAGCACATCAAAAAGCTTATCCACCATGATCAAGTGGGCTTCATCCCTGGGATGCAAGGCTGGTTCAATATACGCAAATCAATAAATGTAATCCAGCATATAAACAGAGCCAAAGACAAAAACCACATGATTATCTCAATAGATGCAGAAAAGGCCTTTGACAAAATTCAACAACCCTTCATGCTAAAAACTCTCAATAAATTAGGTATTGATGGGACGTATCTCAAAATAATAAGAGCTATCTATGACAAACCCACAGCCAATATCATACTGAATGGGCAAAAACTGGAAGCATTCCCTTTGAAAACTGGCACAAGACAGGGATGCCCTCTCTCACCACTCCTATTCAACATAGTGTTGGAAGTTCTGGCCAGGGCAATTAGGCAGGAGAAGGAAATAAAGGGTATTCAATTAGGAAAAGAGGAAGTCAAATTGTCCCTGTTTGCAGATGACATGATTGTATATCTAGAAAACCCCATTGTCTCAGCCCAAAACCTCCTTAAGCTGATAAGCAACTTCAGCAAAGTCTCAGGATACAAAATCAATGTACAAAAATCACAAGCATTCTTATACACCAACAACAGACAAACAGAGAGCCCAATCATGAGTGAACTCCCATTCACAATTGCTTCAAAGAGAATAAAATACCTAGGAATCCAACTTACAAGGGATGTGAAGGACCTCTTCAAGGAGAACTACAAACCACTGCTCAAGGAAATAAAAGAGGATACAAACAAATGGAAGAACATTCCATGCTCATGGGTAGGAAGAATCAATATCGTGAAAATGGCCATACTGCCCAAGGTAATTTACAGATTCAATGCCATCCCCATCAAGCTACCAATGACTTTCTTCACAGAATTGGAAAAAACTACTTTAAAGTTCATGTGGAACCAAAAAAGAGCCCGCATTGCCAAGGCAATCCTAAGCCAAAAGAACAAAGCTGGAGGCATCACACTACCTGATTTCAAACTATACTACAAGGCTACAGTAACCAAAACAGCATGGTACTGGTACCAAAACAGAGATATAGATCAATGGAACAGAACAGAGCCCTCAGAAATAACGCCGCATATCTACAACTATCTGATCTTTGACAAACCTGAGAAAAACAAGCAATGGGGAAAGGATTCCCTATTTAATAAATGGTGCTGGGAAAACTGGCTAGTCATATGTAGAAAGCTGAAACTGGATCCCTTCCTTACCCCTTATACAAAAATCAATTCAAGATGGATTAAAGATTTAAATGTTAGACCTAAAACCATAAAAACCCTAGAAGAAAACCTAGGCATTACCATTCAGGACATAGGCATGGGCAAGGACTTCCTGTCTAAAACACCAAAAGCAACGGCAACAAAAGCCAAAATTGACAAATGGGATCTAATTAAACTAAAGAGCTTCTGCACAGCAAAAGAAACTACCATCAGAGTGAACAGGCAACCTACAAAATGGGAGAAAATTTTCACAACCTACTCATCTGACAAAGGGCTAATATCCAGAATCTACAATGAACTCCAACAAATTTACAAGAAAAAAACCAACAACCCCATCAAAAAGTGGGCAAAGGACATGAACAGACACTTCTCAAAAGACGACATTTATGCAGCCAAAAAACACATGAAAAAATGCTCATCATCACTGGCCATCCGAGAAATGCAAATCAAAACCACAATGAGATACCATCTCACACCAGTCAGAATAGCGATCATTAAAAAGTCAGGAAACAACAGGTGCTGGAGAGGATGTGGAGAAATAGGAACACTTTTACACTGTTGGTGGGACTGTAAACTAGTTCAACCATTGTGGAAGTCAGTGTGGCGATTCCTCAGGGATCTAGAACTAGAAATACCATTTGACCCAGCCATCCCATTACTGGGTATATACCCAAATGACTATAAATCATGCTGCTATAAAGACACATGCACACGTATGTTTATTGCAGCATTATTCACAATAGCAAAGACTTGGAACCAACCCAAATGTCCAACAATGATAGACTGGAATAAGAAAATGTGGCACATATACACCATGGAATACTATGCAGCCGTAAAAAATGATGAGTTCGTGTCCTTTGTAGGGACATGGATGAAATTGGAAATCATCATTCTCAGTAAACTATCGCAAGAACAAAAAACCAAACACCGCATATTCTCACTCATAGGTGGGAATTGAACAATGAGATCACATGGACACAGGAAGGGGAATATCACACTCTGGGGACTGTGGTGGGGTGGGGGGAGGAGGGAGGGATAGCATTGGGAGATATACCTAATGCTAGATGACGAGTTAGTGGGTGCAGCGCACCAGCATGGCACATGTATACATATGTAACTAACCTGCACAATGTGCACATGTACCCTAAAACTTAAAGTATAATTAAAAAAAAAAAGAAAGAAAATGTGGCACCTACACACCATGGAATACTATGCAGCCATAAAAAATGATGAGTTCATGTCCTTTGTAGGGACATGGATGAAATTGGAAATCATCATTCTCAGTAAACTATCGCAAGAACAAAAAACCAAACACTGCATATTCTCACTCATAGGTGGGAATTGAACAATGAGATCACATGGACACAGGAAGGGGAACATCACACTCTGGGAACAGTTGTGGGGTGGAGGGAGAGGGGAGGGATAGCATTGGGAGATATACCTAATGCTAGATGACGAGTTAGTGGTTGCAGCGCACCAGCATGGCACATGTATACATATGTAACTAAGCTGCACATTGTGCACATGTACCCTAAAACTTAAAGTATAATAATAATAAAGAAAAAGAAAAAAAAGAAAAGAAAAAAAAGGATCCAGGTATTAGCTCCCTCTGCTGGTAATGTGGAAAGCAATGGAGAGGTAAACTACATTGATTTAATATATATGCTGAGAGAAGGGAAATGGAGTAGAGAAAATGTGGGTTAAAAAAAGTGATGTACTCTCTCTGCCCAAATGTTGATTCTCTTTTTTCTCTCTCTCGATTAATTTACCTTTTCATTATTGCCAAAAAGAGAGTAAAGTACACAGTGAGTTGAAATAAAAAAAATCAAACCTATAGAAGTGAGAAAACAACATTAAATAAGATGGAGACAAATTCTTTAATGAGTTAAAATCTCTGAAGTATCTATCAGTGTCAATTAACAGCACATTCCCAGTGGAAAAGAAGGCTTCTTGTGCAAACTATAGACAGGTGAGCCTACTGTCAATCCCAGGTAATATACAGATGAAACATTTCTGGGCACTTAGAAAAAGTGAATAGCATTGAGAAATAGTTTCAGCAGTACAAGTCAAGTCAAACCACCATACTTCCTTTTTTTGAGCACAGAACTGGTAAAAACCACAGGCCTGGATATTTGAAATTCAGTTACAATAAATAAACACACAAAACTATCAGACCTGAAGGAATGAAGTTAACTTTAAAATATATGATCTGTTGAAGTATTAACAGCGTCTCCAAACTTTCTGTTTGATGTTACTGTGGCCTGGTGATAGCATCTCATTCTGACTTTCATCTTAATATTTAATATTTCAAAAGCACAGCCCTAGTGTTTGTTTCCTTAACATGTAACTTCTAATGCTGGGTGATATCACCTTTATAAAAAGGAATTCTATTTGTCAACAAATGTTATAATATTGAGACATATATTGAGTAATTATTTTTAATCTCATCATTCTGAATATCCAAAATAAACATGCATACCTACAGTTCAAAATCTTCAACTCTCTGCTTCAGCTCTGCTTTTCTTTCTCTTAACAAATCCATATCTTTTAGTAAAAGAAGGCTTGAGCATCAATTTTCTTGTTTCAATCTCTAAAAAAGCATTTATTTTTGCTGGTTTGTGGTGGCTCATGCTTGTGATCCTAGCCTTTTGGGAGGCCGAGGCAGGTAGATCACGAGGTCAGGAGTTCAAGATCAGCCCAGCCAAGATGGTAAAACCTCATTTCTACTAAAAATACAAAAGTTAACTGGCCTAGTGGCAGGAACCTGTAATCTCAGCTACTCAGGAGGTTGAGGCATAGAACTGCTTGAACTTGACAGGTGGAATTGGCAGTGAGCCAAGATCATGCCACTGCACTCCAGCCTGGGTAACAACACAAGACTCTGTCTCAAAAAAAAAGGCATTAAGTTTTAGCAAGCAAGTTAATGAAAGCATAACAAATTTAAATGAATACACTGCTTCGTAAATTCCAAAAACCGAAGTACAGAAATTGAGAATAACCATTTCACCTTCAAATAATTCCAACTCAGCTGGACATGGTGATTCACTCATGTAATCCTAGCCCTTTGGGAGGCCAAAACAGGCTGATAACTTGAGGTTAAAAGTTTGAGACCAGCCAGGCCAATATCATGAAACCACATCTCTACAAAAATTACAAAAATTAACTGGGCATGGTGGTGGGCATCTCTAATCCCAGCTACTTGGGAGGCTGAGGCAGGAGAATCACTTGAACCTGGGGGGCAGAGTTTGCAGTGAGCTGAAGTAGTGCCATTGCACTCTAGCCTGGCAAAAGATTAAAACTGCATCTCAAAAAAAAAATCCACCTCAATGTATTCCTCAACTACCTATTCCAGCTGCGTAAGTATTTACTCTCTCAGTTTCTGTTAAACTGTGTTTCCATATATTTTTAACATGCCTTGTGTAATTTATACTACATAATTAACATCTCTCAGTCCCTTATGTATTTTTTGAGACTGGGATCTGCTCTGTTGCCCAGCCTTGAGTGCAGTGTTTTGATTTTGGATAACTGCAACCTGCGCCCGCCAGACTCAAGTGATTCTCCTACCTCAGCTTTCTGAGTAGCTGAGACTACAAACACGCACCACCAAGTTCAGCTAATATTTTTGTAGAGATGGGGTTGTGCCACTGCCCAGGCTGGTGAGTGCCACTGCCCAGGCTGGGCTCAAATGAGATCACCGTGTCAGCTTCTCAATGTGCTAAAACTACAGGCATGAGCCACCACACCTGGTCCCCTTAACTATAATTTTGTAAGTTCTTCAGGAAAAAAAAAAAAGAAATGTACATTCAGAAATAAAACTCCAAAAGAATAAAATCCCCTTGGTTTTTAATGGTGGTGCTGTCTGAATGTTTCAGTTCATGAGTCATTGAGTTCATGAGTTATGAGTCATAATTCAGAGTTAGCAAGCTCATATGAACTTGTAAATGAATGAGCCAACCTTCCACTTATGTCCTCACAGAGCAAGAAATTACTAACTACCTATCAAGAAGCATGCTGGGACTGGATACAAAAGTGTAATCAGGTATAGTCCTTATCTCTGAAGATCTCACAGTATAGTCAGGGAGAACCAATCACACTAAGACAGGATAATTTTATAACTCAGGTAAGTAAAGACCACATTCAGGAATGAGCCCTCAAATGAGTTTCTCAGTGGGAATCATGGAAGGCATTGCAGGGGTGACATCCAAGCTGGGCCTTGAATGACACTGTGGTTTAATCCAGGAGAGAAGGGGATTGATATTCCAGGTGACGAAATACAGGCATGGTGGTTTTTATGGGAATGACAATCTTCCTCAAAGACTTCAGATACTCACAGTTGAATAAACAGAAATCTAGTTAGTCACCTATCCTGAAGATGAAGTTATTAGTCTAAACACAATAGAATCATCTCAAAGATCTGTGCACCCAACATTCAATTTTATAGCTGAGGTAAGCCCTATTTCCAGAAATGAGATAGAAAATTTTAGAGCGTGTGCCCTTAGCATTAAACAACCTATGTCTCATTGAGAAGCTGCAAGCAAGGGGGAAGACTTCCTACTTTTAACATCCGGCAGCAGCAGTTTTAGATGTATGTTTGAAATACTGCTGTATTTCTTAGACTGTTTGGTCTAAGACACACACTTGGAAAAGAAATAAGATTTCTTAAAGGAATAGTTAGATTCCCACTTACCAACACAAACTCCCTGTCACTCCTCATCCTCTTCATATCCTTCCCAATTGCTTTCCCAGTAATGAGATCAAATGGCCACATGGATGACCCTAGGGTCCCTGGTGACTCCTTCACCCCAGGGATCTTTACTCTTGCTCATTTCCATGGCTCCATCCAATGGCAGCACACTGCCTTTGATTTCCATTCTCCACCTGAAATCTCATCCTGCAGTTCTGCACTCCTGGACCATCTTTATTCTTCCACATGCCAGTCTCTCCAGATCTAGTTCTTGATCGCTGAGACTACCACTCAACACTCCCTTTCCACCTAGGTCACCCGCCCCCTGCCCTCTCCTCTGCTTACCTTCACTACACAGGAGAACCACAGATTCTTCAGTTAAATAGACTGTCTTTCTCAAGGAAAATGAATTATGCTATGCAAAGCTCCACTTCCAGAGCATCTCCATATTTCCACCCTCAGTGAAAGGGGCAGCAGAGGCAGACCCTTGCAATTCCTCCCCAGAGCTAGAACAGAAACACGTGGTTTTGTCTCTCTCAACTCCAGGTTACCCCAACCATAGCTGGGCATTCAGTACAGGTAATCAGTCAGCTCTCCTTTAAAGAGCTGTTCTTACCTTACCCACAGGAACTACTCTGCACCTCCAAGCTGCTCCTGAAACCCTTAATCTATCTCCTTAATTTGTCTAAGAAGATGAAGCTTTTCAGGGAGTGTTTCTCATAATTCCAACTTGTCTGGTCACCTATGCAATTCTTCCCTTTCCACCAGTCTCAAAGGATGAAAATCTGTGTATCCGTTTCAAGGCCCACCGTTCTTTTATTTGCAATCTTGGCCGCAGTCCCTACTGCTCTTCTGGGGCCTTTTTCCATCAATTGTAACATCTCATTCCTGGATCCTGAGTCAATCCAATAATAGCTGTAGGAAATATCCACCCAGTAAAATATTTGTAAATACCACCTCTTGGTGCTTTTGGTTTCTCTCAAAGATACTCTTTTTATAAAGAATGAGGCTTTCAGATTCTGCTTGACAAACTTTCTCCAAATCACTTCAGAACATAGCTAATTCATTTGCATACTCTCTTGCCACTTCCATTAAAAAACTTCAACTGCAAATTGATTACAAAAAAATAAAAGTTCCAATCATTATACTACAAGAACAGCAACAAATTCTCTCTCCACAGCTAGGCTCCACATTAATGCTCTGTCCAAATATGTTATATTTATTTAATCTATAGTTTTATATCATTTACTGTATTTGTAGAACTCAATCAAAGGTATCAACAAATCTCATCAGAAAAAAATTGATATGCACAACATTGAAGTATTCAATTTTTTATTAAAATTTCCAGGTATTTTTTAATATACCTAAGATTAAACTTTTAGATGACAAACAAAAACATGACTCTTGTTAACTGTAACAAGATAAACATTACCTTTTGACACATTCCTGTCAGAAGTTGCTTTTCTATTTCTCCGTATCTTCATTTAGCTTAATTTCTAGAGACTCAAACTTTATATGCTGAGGATAAGCATCTGCAATTGATCATCAATAAGCTGAAGATTGCCAGCTATTAAAAAGTAACAGGTCAAATTAGGACACAGAGACATGTTGAGGTGTGCAAGAGGCCAGTCTTCTGGTTCAAAAATAAAGAGTATACTTTGGGGAAAGCATGGGTGTCTGCAATTTACTCTGAAAAAAAAAACAAAAAAAGTTGTAAGATAGATGAATAGATGAACAGAAAAAAATGATGAAGCATATATAATGCAAATGTAATAGTGAAATCTAGGTGATAGGTATGTAAGTGTTGACTAGAATTGTTTCAACTTTTCTCTATGTTGAAGATGCTCAGGCATTTACCAACATCCACCATGCTCACTAATTTAATTTAATTTAATTTTTTTTTTTTTTTTAGAGACAAGGTCTTGCTATGTGGCTTGCCCAAGTTGATCTCAAACTCATGGCCTCAAGTGATCCTCCTGCCTGGGCCTCCCGAAGTGCTGGAAGCACAAGAATTAGTCACTTTGTCTGGTTATAGCTTTTAAGAATAAATCTGAAGAAAGTCCTTCTTAAGCATGATACAAAACCTGGAGGCAATAAGGAGATATCTTTATGAACCTCACTACATAAACATTAAAAATTTACATATGGCATAGAATAAAGAAAAATAATACACTGGAAAAATAGTTGCAATAATATGCAGGCATAACCAGGACTAAAGTTATTACATTTTAATATTGTTAAACAGCTCTTACAAATCAGTTAAGACAAAAGAAAACAAAACAGAAAAATGGGAGAAAACATGGACAGATTATAGAAAAAATAAAATGTCAAACAAAGATGAGAAATATTATCACATGTTGAATAAACATGAACAAAATCATAAATGCAAGTTAATAAAGCAAAGAAACCATTATTTTCCCTGTAACACCATTAAGATTAATACTTTGATAACGCTAATGTTGGCAATGGAGTGGAAGTGTAGCTATGCTCATTCCCTTGGGAGAGGTATGTGTCAGTGCTTAAATATATTCAAAATGCAAGTGTCTTTCCATCTACTCATTCTAATTCTATGAATTCACACAGCTGTACTTTTACAGGTGCACAGCGTGTGCACATTGCATATTGGTTGCCTCTATTGGAAAAGGGCAAACAATAAGACAACTAAATTTCCATCAATGGGGGTTAAATATTTACTTTAAAAACAATTAACTCAATATACTGCTACAGATAGATATATTGGTGGATAGAAAAAGCAAATTGCCTACAGGCAATAAAAAATATCATTTTATTTGATTGTATGTTTTAATTAGAAATACATAGACTTTTAACCTCAATTCTAGAAAAATAAGCAAGAAACAAAATTACTAAAATTCGAGTTATCAGTGGAGAGTGAGATTAGACAACACGGGCAGAAATTGCTAGTTTGCTTTCACTTTATATCCTTCTGAATAATCTGAAACTTTGTTTTAAACCAGAAGCATAGATTATTTAAGAAATTTTTAGTTTCTTGAAACTAAACGTATTAGTCAGCTCAGCACTTTATCCCCACCCCCATCGTCTTCACTGAGGGGATTACAGTTAGATTGCTTTGACAGTCTGCATTCTACCCAGGGATCAGCAGAACAAAATTTGCAAATATTAATGTTTCTTCATGGTGATGTAAATTATGGGTTTTCATATTGTTCTTTTCATTCTCCTAACAGTGTCTTTCACAGAGATGATTTTAATTTCAGTTAAGTCTAACATCTATTTTTTTCTTTCATATATCTTGCTTTTGGTGTCATATCACATCGTGAAACTCAGGATCACATAGACTTTCTCTTGTTTTTATTTGGAAATATTATAGTTTTGCAATTTACATTTAGGTCTACGGTTCATTTCCATACATATGAATATTCAATTATTTCAGAGTCACATGTTGAAAAGACCATATTTATTCTATTGGATTGCCTTTGCACCATTGTTAAAAAAATCAATTGACAATATTTGTGTGAATCTATCTCTGAATTCTCTATTTCTATTGCCATTGATGTATGTGTCTATTCTTTAGACAATCATAGATAAGAATTTTAACTTTCTAAAAGCAAAGGGCCAATGTCCACATTTTCTCTCCTCGTCCAAATTTTGTGTGTATCATTATCTGCATATCTTTATCTCTCAAAGGAAATATTAACAGTGGGAAGACTGGGTGACTAGAAGCTAGGAGGAAAGTACTGTGACTATTCAACAGTTTAGCATCCCCTGAGAGTAGGTATACTAAAATAGGATAGGATGACATGTCTCTGAATCAGGGAACAGAAAACTGTTCAGTACAGTATATCTTCCTATAAGTTTTCTGTTGTCTAATTGGAAGCCACAAATTTTTAAAATATTTTTTCTTTTACCAGAAACTATTTTATTGTTAGCTAAGAATTCTATCCAAATTTTGACACTAGGATGACTGACATGTTTTCTACTCATCATTTTTCTGACTTCTGGAAATTTTACTGGGATGCTAGGTAAAGCTTGTAATGGTTGTCAGCCAGATAGCTTTCTGAACCAGATGGATTTAAAGAGACTGTGTAAAGATGGAAAAACTGTTTTTAAAGATAATGTATTATAGTAAATATATAGATTATTTCATGTTGGGGGCCCAGTCAGGCTGGTGGAAAAAATATTAAAGACAGTTATAGTAATAGCGACAAACCATCTTGGAATGTCAGAGAGTTTGCATAACTTCAGTAACAGATATGGTTGAATATGGTTGAAGGCGACCTGCTTTACCTTTAGTTAAATAGATTAAAGTACTAACAAAGGAATGTGGGGAAGTTATGTAGCTAGCTTTTTTACTCATGTGGTCTTAAGACTAATCTTTGAGGTACCATGGGTGCTTAAGTGCTTTCCACTTGGGAATACCACAATGTCAATTACGCCCCAGTGGTGTTGACTAAAGTCTTTCTCAATTAATCTTTACTGATAAATGTGAGTCTCACTAGCTGGTCAGGGCCAAAGTTGCAACTGTTTTACAGCACTCTACTGGAGTCTGTAAGTGGCTCAGACACCCAGCTTCAGCTGGACTGGGAAAGCAGAACATCTGTGTATCAGTGCTGGTGCCACAGTGTGAGAAGTGTGAGAAATGCTACCACAGTTTTTTTTATTTTCTTTCTTTCTTTCTTTCTTTCTTTCTTTCTTTCTTTCTTTCTTTCTTTCTTTCTTTCTTTCTTCCTTCCTTCCTTCCTTCCTTCCTTCCTTCCTTCCTTCCTTCCTTCCTACCTTTCTTTCTTTTTTTCTCTTTCTTCTTCTTCTTTTTTTCTTGTTAGGGGTAAAATGGAATCTAGCTCTGTCACCCAGGCTGGAGTGCAGTCATATGATCTCAGCTCACTGCAAACTTCACCGCCCGGGTTCAAGTCATTATCGTGCCTCAGCCTCCAGAGTAAATGGGATAAAATGCACTTACCACCACGACTCAAACATTTTTGAATTTTTAGAAGGAGTGGGGTTTCACTGTGTTGGTCAGGCTGATTTCAAACTCCAGACCTTTAGTGATCCTCCTGCTTTAGCCTCCCAATATCCTGGGATTACAAGCATAAGGCACTGTTCCTGGCCCGTAGATTATTCCTTAATATCTCTTCAAGCCATTGATTTTATTTTGAAGTAACAATTAAGCAATAGACAGCTGCTATATACCTTAGAATCATGCTGTTCATTATGATAGTCACTTTGCACATGTAGCTAATTAAATATAAATTAAAAATTTAGTTATTCAGTTACACTAGCTACATTTAAATTGCTCAATAGCCACAAGAGACTGGCAACTACCACATTAAACAGTATACGTAAAGACGTTTCCAACATCACATTGAGTTATTCTGAATGCTGCCTACAGCACAGACTATAGAATCATTTACCATACTGAATTTCAGTAGGGATGGTCTAGTGTGCAGGCAGCCTAGAAAGTCTTGTTCTTCAATTTATTTATCTTCTACTAACATTACTACAATGAAGCCTGGCAATTAAGTCACAGACTCAGTGGCTGGCAGAAAGTATGTACTCAAATGATTAAGTTCTGAGTGAATGAATGAATGAATAAATGTCTCTGTCAGGATGATAGAAATGCATGCAACAGACAAAATCCCAAGGGCGTAGGAACACAAAAGGACCATTACTAATTCACATATTATTTTAAATGTCCTAAAGTATAACTAAGCATAAAAGGCAAGTTGCCAGCTTATGTTCATGCTACAAAGTCCATTATGAAGTCTAACCAATGGTCCAGAACTCACAGTAGTTACAAACTATAAAAGTTTTGTATGAAGGCCAAAATTAAGGCAATTAATCAGGTCTGTGTATACACTTAAGAGCAAAAGTTATATTACACATTACTAAACATATACTTTATTCATTAATGGCATATTAATGCATTTAATACTCATCAATTGCACTGGAGAGGCATACCTAGTATACAAAGATACTTGGCCTAAAAGACAGTTTTTTGAAGGTTTTTTTTTTCTTGGAAATGTTCCCAACAATGGATATTTTTACAGGCAGTATCTTTCAGTGTGTCTGTAGGACCCTTGATATTGTCTGAAGTTTTCTCATTTGACTATCTAAAAGTTATTATGAAAATGAAAATATGGGAATAATGACCTGCAGAACAGGTGAACTATTGCTTACAAAGTAAGATATGGTCAGCAAGGAAAAACATGTAATTTAAATCAAATTAAATTTCTTACTCTTCTCACTCAAAATTAGCTTCATTCTTTTAGAAGGAAAAGTACATAGAAAAATCTTGCTACAGTTTAAAAAGATGTAGGCTCCTACCTTTATGGGTTTCTTTATCAAACTCTGACACATGTTAAAAGATATTTTACTTTTACAAAGCTATTTGTTTATAATTAACAAACCAAAATAGATTATAGAAACTAAATAAACTTACCAGTGAGTTCTAGGAACTGGAAGTAGGGTGATTTTTACTGAGTGCAATCAATCCTGCATAGTAAATACCTTAAGAAAATAGAAGGTTACCAATTAGACATGGTTTTATAGCAGTGTTTAAATCACACATTATAATGTTTATGAATATGAGATTGAGAAACATCCTTCAGAAAAAAAAACTAAGATTACAAAGGAAAATTGAAGCTCTTTCTTACAATGTTAGATAAAATACAAAAACACATTGAAATACCTTTCTTGATTTTGCAATCGACCTCTAAGTATTTTACATCAAAGGTCATTCAATTACAATTTTTTTAAAGTAGTGTTTAAAATATAAATAAGCTAAATTTTCATTGTCTTTGCAATCATGATGAAAGTGCACTTAAAATACTGTTAAACAGACATTTTGGGCAGCTATTTATATACATTCTACAACAGTATATATCAATTATTATGTCTACCCTGAGAACACTGATATGTTTTCAACTGGATTTCCTTTAAAGAAAACATTTTGCATTGGCATTTTATATTTGTAGAAACAATTAAGTTGTTTCAGTGGGATGAATTCCTGTTATAAGAATCATACAATTGGTAATTACGCTTACCAAAAAAAAAAAAAAAAAAAAAAAAAAAGCAGAATATGGTGGTGTGTGCCTGTAATCCCAGCTGTTTGAAAGGCAGCAGTAGTATAATTGCTTGAACTCAGAGGGCAGTTGTTGTAGTAAGCTCAGATTATGCCACTGCCCTTCAGACTTGGTGACAAAGTGAGACCCTACTACTAAAAAATGAATATGTAAATAAATACATTCATAAAATGGTTAAGTAAAATTTGGTTGCTTATGAAGAAACAACACATTTAAAATTTTCATTTCAATACTGTACTAAAGCCAGGCATTTTGGTTCACATCTGTAATCCCAGGACTTTTGGAGGCTGAGGCAAATGGATCACTGGAGATCAGGTGTTCGAGACAAACCTGGCCAACAAGGTGAAACCTGCCTATACTAGAAATACAAAAATTCGCCAGGTGCTTGGGTGAGCACCTGTAATCCCAGATGCCTGGGAGGCTAAGGTGAGAGAATCGCTTGAAACAAAGAGGTGAAGCTTGCAGCCTGAGATCATACTACCGCACTCCAGCCTGAGCAACAGAGTGATACTCCATTTCAAAGAAAATAATTACAATATGAAGCTTCTTGTGTCCTTAAAACTTTGAAACATGAAAGTTTTACATAACTATACAGAAAATAAAGAAAGTAAAAACATACACACAACACCAAGAGTGAAATTTAATGTAAACGATAGACTTTGGCAATAATGACTTTTCGGGGAAGGTTTATCAATTGTAGCAAATGTACCACCTTGATGAAAGATATTGACAGTGGGAGAGACTGTGCATGTGTAGGAGCAGTGGGTGTATAGGAATTCTTTGTAATTCTCCATCAACATGGCTGTGAACTAAAACCTGCTCTAAAAAACAAAGTCTACAAATAAACACCCCCACCCCTACCACAAACATATTCACAGGGAAAGTTTTCTCTATATACCTTTAAAATAATAAATTGGGATGAATGTTCAATAATAATGGTGAAGAAATGCAGTTAAAATAATTAGAAATGTACTAAAAATGATATGAATGTCTCTTTATTATTTGGAAACTTTACAGAGTTTTAAGAAATATGTCACATAATTTACTTGATTCACCTCTCCACATTCTGGTTCCTCATATGTAACACACAAAATATCTGTTGTGTGTCTATCGCAGTGCCAAGCTCAGAGCAGACATTTAGCAGATTAGCAGAGTTTTATAAACAGCAAAGAAAATAGATAAGTCAGTTTTAGCTCTTAAACATTTAGAGATTGTAGATCACAATTTTACAAAAGACTAAATGTGATACCAAGAAATTAATTTCAAATTTAGTACCCACTTGTTATATAAAAAATGTATGCAAATTCAAAGAGGAATGAGAAATGCACCTACTTTAAAAGCAGTTACCTATAATGTGCATGTTACAGTCAGCCAAGAAAAAAATCTTAATAAAAAGTTCAAGGATACAGTTTCAAGATGGCCGAATAGGAACAGCTCCAGTCTACAGCTCCCAACGTGAATGATGGAGAAGACGAGTGATGTCTGCATTTCCAACTGAGGTACTGAGTTCATCTCACTGGGGCTTGTTCGACAGTGGGTACAGGACAGTGGGTGCAGCCCACCAAGCATCAGCTGAAGCAGGGTGAGTCATCACCTCACCCAGGAATCACAAGGTGTCAGGGAATTCCGTTTCCTAGCCAAGGGAAGTTGTAACAGACAGCACCTGGAAAATTGGGTCACTCTCACCCTAATACTGTGCTTTTCCATTGGTCTTAGCAAACAGCACACCAGGAGATTACATCTTGTGCCTGGCTTGGAGGGTCCCACACCTATGGAGCCTCGCTCATTGCTAGCACAGCAGTCTGAAATCAAACTGCAAGGCAGCAGCGAGGCTGGCGGAAGGACACCCGCCATTACTGAGGCTTGAGTATGTAAACAAAGCAGCTGGGAAGCTTGAACTGTGTGGAAACCACCACAGCTCAAGGAGGCCTGCCTGCTTCTGTATACATCACCTCTGAGGGCAGGGAATAGCTGAAAAAAAGGCAGCAGAAACTTAAATGTCCCTAACTGACAGCTTTGAGGAGAGTAGTGGTTCTCCTGGCACAGAGTTTGAGATCTGAGAATGGACAGACTGCCTCCTCAAGTGAATCCCTGACCCCCGAGTAGCCTCACAGGGAGGCATCCCCCAGTAGGGGCAGATTGACACCTCACACGGCCAGGTACCCCTCTGAGATGAAACTTCCAGAGGAACAATCAGGCAGCAACATTTGCTGTTCAGCAATATTCACTGTACTGCAGCCTCCACTGCTGATAACCAGGCAAACAGAGTCTGGAGTGGGCCTCCAGCAAACTCCAACAGACCTGTAGCTGAGGATCTTGACTGTTAGAAGGAAAACTAACAGAGAAAGGACATCTACACCAAAACCCCATATGTATGTCACCATCAGCAAAGGCCAAAGCTAGATAAAAACCAAAAAGATGGGGAAAAAACAGAGCAGAAAAGCTGAAAATTCGAAAAATCGAGGGCCTCTCCCACTCCAAAGGAATGCAGCTCCTCACCAGCAACGGAACAAAGCTGGACGCAGAATGACTTTGATGAGATGAAAGAAGAAGGCTTCAGATGATCAAACTTCTCTGAGTTAAAGCAGGAAGCTTGAACCCATTGCAAAGAAGTTAAAAACCTTGAAAAAGTTTAGACAAAGAGCTAAGTAGAATAAACAGCATAGAGAAGTCCTTAAATGATCTGATGGAGCTGAAAACCATGGCATGAGAACTACATGATGAATGCACAAGCTTCAGTAGCTGATTCAATCAACTGGAAGAAAAGCTATCAGCGATTGAAGATAAAATGAGTGAAATGAAGTGAGAAGAGAAGTTTAGAGGAAAAAGAGAAAAAGAAATGAACCAAGCCTCCAAGAAATATGGGACTATGTGAAAAGAATAAATCTACATTTGATTGGTGTACATGAAAGTGGCAAGGAGAATGGAACCAAGTTGGAAAACACTTTGCAGGATATTATCCAGCAGAACTTCCCCAACCTAGCAAGGCACGCCAACATTCAAATTCAGGAAACACAGAGAACACCACAAAGATAATCCTCAAGAAGAGCAACTCCAAGATGCATAATTGTCAGATTCACCAAAGTTGAAATGAAGGAAAAAATGTTAAGGGCAGGCAGAGAGAAGGTGGGGTTACCCACAAAGGGGAGCCCATCAGACTAATAGCAGATCTCTTGGCAGAAACTCTACAATCCAGAAGAGAGTGGGGGCCAATATTCAACATTCTTAAAGAAAAGAATTTTCAACCCAGAATTTCATATCCAGCCAAACTAAGCTTCATAAGTGAAGGAGAAATACAATCCTTTACAGACAAGCAAATACTGAGAGATTTTGTCACCACAAGGCCTGCCCTACAAGAGCTCCTGAAGGAAGCATTAAACATGGAAAGGAACAACCAGTACCAGCCACTGTAAAAACATGCCAAATTGTAAAGACCATCGAGGATAGGAAGAAACCACATCAACTAATGCGCAAAATAACCAGCTAACATCATAATGACAAGATCAAATTCATGTGTAACAATATTAACCTTAAATGTAAATGGGCTAAATACTCCAATTAAAAGACACAGACTGGCAAATTGGATAAAGAGTCAAGACCCATCAGTGTTCTGTATTCATGAAACCCATCTCACATGCAGAGACACACGGATGTAGGAAGATCTACCAAGCAAATGGAAAACAAACAAACAAACACAGGGTATGGGTTGCAACCTTAGTCTCTGATAAAACAGACTTTAAACCAACAAAGATCAAAAGAGACAAAGAAGGCCATTACATAATCGTAAAGTGATCAATTCAACAAGAAGAGCTAACCACACTAAATATAAATGCATCCAATACAAGAGCAGCCAGATTCATAAAGCAAGTCCTTAGAGACATACACAGAGACTTAGACTCCCACACAATAATAATGGGAGAATTTAAGACCCCACTGTCAACATTAGACAGATCAATGAGACAGAAAGTTAACAAGCATATCAAGGAATTGAACTCAGCTCTGTACCAAGCAGACCTAATAGACACCTACAGAAGTCTCCACCCCACATCAACATAATACACATTCTTCTCAGCACCACATCACACTTATTCCAAAATGGACCACATATTTGGAAGTAAAGCACTCCTCAGCAAATGTAAAAGAACGGATTTTTTTTTTTTTTTTTTTTTTTGAAACGGAGTCTCGCTGTGTCTCCCAGGTTGGAGTGCAGTGGCGCGATCTCGGCTCACTGCAAGCTCCGCCTCCCAGGTTCATGCCATTCTCCTGCCTCAGCCTCCCAAGTAGCTGGGACTACAGGCGCCCGCCAACACGCCCGGCTAGTTTTTTGTATTTTTAGTAGAAACGGGGTTTCACCGTGTTAGCCAAGATGGTCTCGATCTCCTGACCTCGTGATCCGCCCGTCTCGGCCTCCCAAAGTGCTAGGATTACAGGCGTGAGCCACCGCGCCCGGCCAAGAACGGATATTTTTACAAACTGTCTCTCAGACAACAGTGCAAACAATCTAGAACTCAGGATTAAGAAACTCACTCAAAACCACTCAACTGCATGGAAACTGAACAAACAGCTCCTGAATGACTACTGGGTACATAATAAAATGACAGCAGAAATAAAGATGTTCTTTGAAACTGATGAGAACAAAGACACAACATACCAGAATCTCTGGGACACATTTAAAGCAGTGTGTAAAGGGAAATTTACAGCACTAAATGCCCACAAAGAAAGCAGGAAAGATCTACAATTGACACCCTAACATCACAATTAAAAGAAATAGAGAAGTGGAGTGGTTCCAAGATGGCAGAATAGGAAGAGCTCCAGTCTACAGCTCCAAGTGTGAGCGAATCAGAAGACAGGTGATTTCTGCATTTCCAGCTGAGCTTTGAAGAGAGTAGTGGTTCTCCCAGCACAGAATTTGAGATCTGAGAACGGACAGACTGCCTCCTGAAGTGGGTCCCTGACCCTGAGTAGCGGCATCCCCCGTAGGGGCAGACTGACACTTCACATGGTGGGGTACCCCTCTGAGACAAAACTTACAGAGGAATGATCAGGCAGCAACATTTGCTATTCGGCAACATTCGCTGTTCTACAGCCTCTGCTGCTGATACGCAGGCAAACAGGGAATGGAGTGGACCTCCAGCAAACTCCAACAGACCTGCAGCCGAGGATCCTGACTGTTAGAAGGAAAACTAACAAACAGGAGGGATATCCATACCAAAACCCAAATGTACATCACCATCATCAAAGAACAAAGGTAGATAAAACCAAAAAGATGGGGAAAAAACAGAGCAGAAAAACTGAAAATTCTAAAAATCAGAGCATCTCTCCTCCTCCAAAGGAATGCAGCTTGTCACCAGCAACGGAACAAAGCTGGATGGAGAATGACTCTGACAAGCTGAGAGAAGAAGGCTACAGACGATCAATTTCTCTGAGCTAAAGGAGGAAGTTCCAGCCCATCGCAAAGAAGTTAAAAACCCTGAAAAAAGATTAGACAAATGGCTAACTAGAATAACCAATGCAGAGAAGTCCTTAAAGGACCTGATGGAGCGGAAAACCATGTCCCAAGAACTACCTGACAAATGCACTAGCCTCAGTAGCCAATTCAATCATCTGGAAGAAAGGGTACCAGTGGTTGAAGGTAAAATGAATGAAATGAAGCAAGAAGAGAAACTAGAGAAATTCTTTTTATTAAGAAATGAAAAAAGCCTCCAAGAAATATGGCACTATGTGAAAAGACCAAACCTATGTCTGATTGGTGTACCTGAAGGTGACAAGGAGAATGGAACCAAGTTAGAAAACACTGCAGGATATAATCCAGCAGAACTTCCCCAACCTAGCAAGGCAGTACAACATTCAAATTCAGGAAATACAGAGAATGCCACAAAGATACTCCTCGAGAAGAGCAACTCCAAGACACATAATTGTCACATTCACCAAAGTTGAAATGAAGGAAAACATGTTAAGGGAATCCAGAGAGAAGGGTCAGGTTACACACAAAAGTGAAGCCCATCAGACTATCAGCAGATTTCTTGGCAGAAACTCTACAAGCCAGAAGAGAATGGGGAACAATATTCAACATTCTTAAAGAAAATAATTTTCAACCCAGAATTTCATATCCAAACCAAACTAAGCTTCATAAGTGAAGGAGAAATAAAATCCTTTACAGACAAGCAAATGCTGAGAGATTTTGTCATCACCAGGTTCGCCCTACAAGAACTCCTGAAGGAAGCACTAAACATGGAAAGGAACAACCAGTACTAGCCATTGCAAAAACATACCAAATTCTAAAGACCACTGATGCTAGGAATAAACCGCATCAACTAACACGCAAAATAACCAGCTAACATCATAATGACAGGATCAAATTCACACATAACAATATTAATCTTAAATGTAAATGGGCTAAATTCTCCCATTAAAAGATACAGACCGGCAAATTGGATAAAGAGTCAAGACCTATCAGTGTGCTGTATCCATGAAACCCATCTCATGTGCAGAGACGCACATAGGCTCAAAATAAAGGGATGGAGGAAGATATAACATGCAAATGGAAAACAAAAAAAGAAAAGCACAGGAGTTGCAATCCTAGCTTCTGATAAAATACACTTTAAACCAACAAAGATCAAAAGAGACAAAGAAGGCCATTACATAACGGTAAAGGGATCAATTCAACAAGAAGAGCTAACTATCCTAAATATATACATACCCAATACAGGAGCACTCACATTAATAAATCAAGTTCTCAGAGACATACAAAGAGACCTAGACTCCCACACAATAATGAATGAGAGACTTTAACACCCCACTGTCTACATTAGACAGATCAACGAGACAGAAAATCAACAAGGATATCCAGGAATTGAACTCAGCTCTGCACCAAGTGGACCTAACAGACATCCACAGAACTCTCCACACCAAATCAACAGAATATATATTCTTCTCAGCACCACATTGCACTTATTCCAAAACTGACCACATATTTGGAAGTAAAACACTACTCAGCAAATGTGAAAGAACAGAATTATAACAAACTGTCTCTCAGACCATAGTACAATCAAACTAGGACTCAGGATTAAGAAACTCACTTAAAGCCTCTCAACAACATGGAAACTGAACAACCTGCTCATGAATGACTGCTTGGGTACATACTGAAATGAAGGGAGAAATAATGATGGCTTTGAAACCAACGAGAAAAACGACACAACATACCAAAATCTCTGGGACACATTCAAGCAGTGTGTAGAGGGAAATGTATAGCACTGAATTTCCACAAGAGAAAGCAGGAAACATCTACAATTGACACCCTAACATCACAATTAAAAGAACTAGAGAAGCAAGAGCAAACACATTCAAAAGCCAGCAGAAGGCAAGAAGTAACTGAGATCAGAGTACAACTGAAAGAGATAGAAACACAAAAAACCCTTCAAAGAATCAATGAATCCAGGAGCTGGTTTTTTGAAAAGATCAACAAAATTGATAGACTACTAGCAAGACTAATAAAGAAGAAAAGAGAGAAGAATCAAATATACACAATAAAATATGATAAAGGGGATATCACCACCAATCCCATGGAAGTACAAACTACCATCAGAGAATACTATGAATACCTCTACACAAATAAATTAGAAAATCTGGAAGAAATGGATAAATTCTTTGACACATACACCCTCCCAAGACTAAACCAGGAAGAAATTGAATCTCTGAATAGACCAACAACAGGTTCTGATATTGAGGCAACAATTAATAGCTTACCAACCAAAAAAAGTCCAGGACCAGATGGATTCACAGCCAAATTCTACTGGAGGTACAAAGAGGAGCTAGTACCATTCCTTCTGAAATTGTTCCAATCAATAGAAAAAGAGGGAATCCTCTCTAACTCATTTTATGAAGCCAGCATCATACTGATACCAAAGCCTGGCAAAGACACCACAAAAAAAGAGAATTGTAGACCAATATCCCCAATGAACATCGATGCAAAAATCCTCAATAAAATACTGGCAAACTGAATCCAGCAGCACATCAAAAAGTTTATCCACCATGATCAAGTGGGCTTCATCCCTGGGATGCAAGGCTGGTTGAACATATGCAAATGAATAAATATAATCCAGCATATAAACAGAAGAAAAGACAAAAACCACATGATTATCTTAATAGATGCAGAAAAGGCCTTTGACAAAATTCAACAGCTCTTCATGCTAAAAGCTTTCAATAAATTAGGTATCGATTGGACGGATCTCAAAATAATAAGAGCTATTTATGACAAACCCACGGACAATATCATACTGAATGGGCAAAAACTGGAAGCATTCCCTTTGAAAACCGGCACAAGACAGGCAAGCCTTCTCTCCCCACTCCTATTCAACATAGTGTTGGAAGTTCTGGCCAGGGCAATCAGGCAGGAGAAGGAAATAAAGGGTATTCAATTAGGAAAAGAGGAAGTCAAATTGTCCCAGTTTGCAGATGACATGATTGTATATCTAGAAAACTACATCATCTTAGGCCAAAGTCTCCTTAAGCTGATAAGCAACTTCAGCAAAGTCTCAAGATACAAAAGCAATGTGCAAAAATCACAAGCATTCTTAGACACCAATAACAGACCGAGAGCCAAATCATGAGTGAATTCCCATTCACAATTGCTTCAAACAGAATAAAGTACCTAGGAATCCAACTTATAAGAGATGTGAAGGACCTCTTCAAGGAGAACTACAAACCACTGCACAACAAAATAAAAGAGGATACAAGCAAATGGAAGAACATTCCATGCTCATGGATAGGAAGAATCAATATCGTGAAAATGGCCATATTGGCCAAGGTAATTTATAGATTCAATGCCATCCCCATCAGGTATCAATGACTTTCTTAACAGATTTAGAAAAAACTACTTTAAAGTTCATATGGAACCAAAAAGAAGCCTGCATTTCCAAGTCAATCCTAAGCCAAAAGAACAAAGTTGGAGGCATCATGCTACCTGACTTCAAACTACACTACAAGGCTACAGTAAAAAAACAGTACGGCACTGGTACCAAAATAGTATAGTACTGGTACCAAAACAGATATACAGACCAATGGAACACAACAGAGTCCTCAGAAATAATACCACACACCCACAACCATCTGATCTTTGACAAACTTGACAAAAACAAAAAATGGGGAAAAGATTCCCTAGTTTATAAATTGTGCTAGGAAAACTGGCTAGCCATATGTAGAAAGCTGAAACTGGATCCCTTCCTTACACCTTATACAAAAATTAATTCAAGATGGATTAAAGACTTAAATGTTAGACCTAAAACCATAAAAACCCTAGAAGAAAACCTAGGCAATACCACTCAGGACATGGGCATGTCTACAACACCAAAAGCAGTGGCAACAAAAGCCATAAGTGACAAATGAGATCTAATTAAAGAGCTTCTGCACAGCAAAAGAAACTACCATCATAGTGAACAGGCAACCTACAGAAGGGGAGAAAATTTTTGCAATCTACTCATCTGACACAGGTCTAATATCCAGAATCTACAAAGAACACAAAGAAATTTACAAGAAAAAAAAACAAACAACCCCATCAAAATTGGTCAAAGGATATGAACAGACATTTCTCAGAAGAAGACATTTATACAGCCAACAGACACATGAAAAAATGCTCATCATCACTGGCCATCAGAAAAATGCAAAATGAAACCATAATGAGATAATATCTCACACCAGTTAGAATGGCAATCATTACAAAGTCAGGAAACAACTGGTGCTGGAGAGGATGTGGAGATATAGGAATACTTTTACACTGCTGGTGGGACTGTAAGCTGGTTCAACCATTGTGGAAGACAGTGTGGTGATTCCTCAAGGATCTAGAACTAGAAATACCATTTGACCCAGCCATCCTATTACTAGGTATACACCCAGAGGTTTGTAAATCATGCTGCTATAAAGACACATGCAACATATGTTTATTGAGGCACTATTCACAATAGCAAAGACTTGGAACCAACCTAAATGTCCATCAGTGATAGACTGGAATAAGAAAATGTGGCACATATACACTATGGAATACTATGCAGCCATAAAAAAGGATGAGTTCATGTCCTTTGTAGGGACATGGATGAAGCCAGAAACCATCCTTCTCAGCAAACTGTCACAAGGACAAAAAACCAAATACCACATGTTCTCACTAATAGGTGGGAATCGAACAATGAGAACACTTGGACACAGGAAAGGGAACATCACACACTGAAGCCTGTCGTGTGGTGGGGGGAGGGGGAAGGATAGCATCAGGAGAGATACCTAGTGTAAATGATGAGTTAATGAGTGCAGCACACCAACATGGCATGTGTATACATATGTAACAAATCTTCACTTTGTGAACTTGTTCCCTAGAACCTAAATTATAACCAAAAAATCATAAAATAAAGTAGAAGAGACATAAAAAATGTTCAAAACTGAACAGGAAGTACATTAACTTTTATTTTGCCAAACCAATTTCTGGAAAGAAAACAGAAAGCAAAGACTCATAGCCACATCTTTGTTGGTGATTGGCCACTAAAGAGTTAGAGGCTTTTAGTAAGAGGGAGTTCCCTTGCATTGAAATGGACTGAAGCTACTATTCTCCATTCAATACAGGGTGCATCAACTCATAAACTAGCTGGTTTTGAATTTGTGTCTTGCAAGGGAGGAAGGAAGAAAGAAAGGAAAAAAAATAAGAAAGAAAAGAAGGAAGGAAGGAAAGACGGGAGGAAGGGAGAAAGAGGAAAGGAGGAAGAAAGGAAGGAGAAAGAAAGGAAGGAAGGAAGTCAGTTAAGGTAAAAAAAAATCAGTAGGATTTTCTCAGTAGAGATATACACAGATGTGTTACATTCATTGGAAATCTTCCTTTTATTTCCATAATGTTTCTAGATCCACATCCAGAAGTTAGGAAACTTCCCCTGCAAAACTCTTACCCCATAGACAAGAAGGCCAGTGCGTTCTAGAAAAATGTTTCTTTCCTCAGCTTCCAAGTGAAACTGATGGTTAGCCAGACCCATTTGCAGACTCTTAACTTTCCTAGAAGGTGATTTCAGAAGCTTACACTTGAGATACGAAGTATGAGAAAAAATTCTGCCAGTTCATCACACTTCTGTGGACTGTTGGAAAATATAACCAAAATATTCGACAGCAAGGGACTGTTTGTATGTTACAAAAATATCCAAAGATAAGTCTGTTACCTCTAACAATGAGGATTTCAAGAAACTTCTAAGGAAACAGAGAAATGCTCACACCATATAGTTTAAAATGTTTAAACACCATAAAATAGTTTAAACACCATAAGTTTAAAAATGACATATACACTGGATATATCTACATATCTTAAAAGTAAAATATGCTTTTTAAATGCATATTGCAATAAAAATATGTTGAGCTAATCCTATTTCTAGCTGTTAATCAAAATATAAAGTATATCTACAGATATTTGCTGCTCGAGTTAAATATTCAGTCACATTGCATAGTTTAAAGATGAAAATGTTCATTCCTCAAACTATTAAAACAGCACACTAGTGTTTTCTACATGGTGTGAATGTCCCTCATCCAAATGTATTACTAACCCACTTGTTAGTTTAGGAACCTGTAAGCCAGGTTTATAAAACAGGCCTAATTTTACTAAAATGTGTTCATTATATAAATGCTTTCGGCTATTTTATTGTTGGTTCAATTAATTATTTGAACATTCTCCTTTAGGTCGACTCAAATGCAACATTTTCTCAATGGTTTCAAAGAGATCGTAATATTTCAGGATAGACTTTTGAAACCCAAACATTGGATGAATTTAAATGTGAACTACTTTTTACAGGTTACACTTTTAAAAGTTATGGAGCAAATGAACGTAAATCCGATACTTGAGTGTACCCTGTACACCCCAATCCTTCAACATTCTGTGTAGCTTTCTGTGCAGCTCATCTTGACTCAACACGTCAGACATGGGGAGAAAGCTGGACTAGAAGACAAAATGGTTACGGGTTACCTGGGGAATAGAGGAAAGGTGAACGACGGAAAAAAGATCACTGGTCTCTGCGGACACCCTGAGTGGCCTAGCAGGGAAAGGGGTATTAAGGAATATCAACAAGACTTCATTTCTACTTGTCCCCGATGAGGGGCAGTTGTGCATTCCTGAGTCATCAGGCGCCAGCTTCCTCCAGTCACTAGCTGCCTCCCAAGCCGCCTCGCTGGCCCCGCTATGGGCCGAGTTGACTGCCCAGCCCAGGCTGCAAGGCCAAGATGAGGGGGAATCCCTGGCCTCAGAGACCTGCCTCTGTCCCAGGTGAGGAGCAAGGGTGCTTAACACTCTCAATCTCACAGTCCCAAATAGGTTTTCTATCAAACATGCAAGCCTCCTCTCTTCGTGGTTCTGAGGCATGGATGAGGACCGTGACCTAGGCACAATTCAAAGGCGCTTGGAGGGCTGGGACCCAAAGACTAGGGATGGAAAGCAGTGAGGCAGGACCGCGAGATTACAGCCCTCACACCCCATCCTGCCCCTCCTGGAGACCTACAAAGTACAGTCTTCCTGTCTGAAGAGACATGGTGCATGCACTTTGTTGCCTAGCACCCGCCAGAATCTCCACCCATATCTCGGGAAAGCACATCCAGGGTATCCAAAGAACTGCCCCCGGGGAAATGTGGCTGAAGCAGTGGAGCGCGGGACTCCACAGCTGGACTTAGATTGTCTTTCCCTCGTCGGCCTCTCGCTGCAGGTAGGGGATGGAGTGAGTCGAAACAGGTGTTTTGAGTCCCTGTGGGACTTCACTGGCCCTGCGTGACGGCGCAGGCTGGTGCCATATCTCCACTCCTCCCTGGGGTAGCCAGATCAGATCTGCCACGTCCTGACCGGCTCATCCATGCTCTAAGCACTTCCACTTGCAAGTGTCTGCCCTCTTTGGAGTCTGCTTTCGCGGTTGACAGTCAAACATTCACCTGACCCAGGGTTTCTTAATGAAGCCACTGTTGCCTTTTGGAGCCAGCAGATGTTTTGGGGGCTGTCCTGGGCATTGTAGATTTAGCTGTGTCCTCGGTCTCTATTTTGTCAATAGCACCTTCTCCCCCAAGTGAGACAACCAAAAATGTCTCCAGACATTGTCAGATGTCCTCTTGGAAGCAAGATGTCTCAGAATTGAGATCCACAGAGCTAATTTTTTCTGAGTAGCCACCGTTGTGTGTTGTGAGGATAGATGAGCCTGACCTCATGACGCTTACATGTAATTAAAAAGAAAAGGAACCAAACCTCTCAGAAGCAATAATGAAAATGTTACAGCTAGAGAATTGAGCGAGAGCTAAGATCACATTATAAACTGAGTAAAGAGTTTAAAGGGGAGGTGGTTGAAGATGGAAGTGATCCAGATCATCTCTCAGAAAAAGTGTAAACTCATCAGGACCTTGATGCATAGGATTTGCGTGGTGCACTAAAAGAAGAGCTTTGCAGGGGAGGGAAAATGAGCAAAGGAATAAAAAACAAATAAAACAAACAAACAAAAATCCAGGACCTTCTGGGGGCAGTGAGGAATCTACCCCAAGTCCAGAGTTGTATGCTGGAAATGTAAGCCTGAAAAACTATCTAAGCCCTGTGAGGACAAAATTTGATCAGTGACACCTTTGTACATGACATTGAAAAAGTGTACAATGAGTTTTGATCACTGGCTGTGAAAAACTTAAAGTCTTTAAGAAGCAGTATGAGTGACAGGACTTCTTAGCACGTGGAGAACGTGTAGGCTTTTGTTGGAAATAATTGAGGAGGAGGAGAAACTTAGTTGAATTTTAAAAAATAGGTAGAGGCTGCAGGCAGAATCAGGGAGAACATTCCAGAGATGATGACAGAAACAGTAGTAACTCTGAAGTGGATACAGTCAAGGTGGATTTGGGGGAAAAAAGTAAATGACAAAACTCTAGTGAAGGTGGAACAATAGGCCACTGTAACAAATTATTACAAATTTAGTGGCTTAATACAAGTGTATCATCTTACACTTCTGTAACATAGGAGTCCAATACAGGTCTTGTTCAGCTAAAATCTAAGTGTGCACAGGACTGTGTTCCTCTTGGAGGCTCTAGAGGATAATTTGTTTCCCTGTACTTTCTAGCTTCTAGGGGCCTGCTGCATTCCTTAGCCATAGCCCCTTCCTCTGTTTTCAAAGCCATCAACATCACATTGCTTTTATCCTTCTTCTGTCACTTCCCCCTGACTTTCCTCTTTTGCTTCCATCTTCTACATTTAAGGTCGTTCCAATGGCATTGATCAAGCTGCATGATCCTCGGCAATCTTCCTATCTTAAGGTCAGCTGCTGAACAACCTTAATTTCTCTTTGCCATGAGCCCTCACATACTCACAAGTTTTAGAGATTTGGATGAGGGCATCTTAGAAGAGAGGTCACAATCTGTTTGTTCCTCTCAGCTAGACATTTGAAAACTATCTTAGATTCTCCTCTTGTCCTCCATTACCCAATTTAATCTATTATCTAATTCTATGTAGGTACGTCCTCAGGGCCTCTGGGACAAGTGTTCCTTGGAGATTCTTCAAAAGCCCCTATTTAAAGCAATAGGAAAATCGAGAAGACCATGAATACACACTCATGCCAATGCAGGTATGTCAGTCATGGCTGTTGCTTTATTTGCATTATGTATTGGAATTCTAAGTAACACTTGTTTTGTTGGTGAAGGAAATATGGAGATATCACAGAAATTTTATTTTAAAAAGTTGAAATTGGGCTGAGCACGGTGGCTCATGACTGTAATCTCAGCACTTTGGGAGGCTGAGGTCTGCAGATCTCTTGAGGCCAGGAGTTCAAGACCAGCTTGGGCAGTATGGCAAAACCCTGTCCCTACTAGAATTACAAAATTTACCCTGGCATGATGGTGCATGCCATTAATCCCAGCTACTCAGGAGGGCAGAGGCAGGAGAATCTCCTGAACTTAGGAGGTGGAATTTGCAGTAAGCCAAGATCATGCCACTGTCTTGGAATCTTCTATCTAAACCTGTGCTTTCTATTACATAGCCACTATCCTCATGTGGCTCTTCTTCTTTAATTAAAATTCGGTTCTACAGTTACAGTAGCCACATTTCTAATACTTGCTGGCTTTCATATTGGACAACACAGGTGTACATTTTCATCCTTGGAGAAAGTTCCACAGATTGGACAGTGCAGAATCCTAATGTGTGTCTCACCTTTGTCCAATACCCTCAAGTATTTGCTAAGTGTTGCAGCTATTCCCTTCCCTTTCTGTGACAACAGGGTCATTTTCTCCCGGGGTTTCCAATTCTCCCACTTCACCTGACAGTTTTTCTTTGGAAAATTGACTGAAAAATTATAGCCTTCTTGCTTCTTCAGCTGTTTACAAAAGGAAAACCAAACTGGCAACTTATGATAAACATGGAATGTATATAAAGTAAACTCCGTCTGATCTTCTGCCCATCTGTGTAGTTGATAACAGCACCATCATGCCATTGTTATTCGAGTTCCCTTCTGTCTGTCCTCCTGCTGATTTAGCACCATGCTGCTCACCCATTTGTGGCTTTTCATATAGGGCTGAGTGTGGGGATGCATGTTATCTCCCTTACACACACACTGACACATCTACATCCACACACACACACACACATGCAAACCATCCACACACAAACACACACATTTGCCCCCCTTCTTTTTAGCACTGCTGCTTCAATGCTTGTGCAGAAGAAGGTAACAAGCACTTCTTTTGGCAAACTTCAGCTCTAAAATTTAGCCCAGTAATAATTCATGATATCGTTATTTACTTTATTCAATTTTCCACTGCCCATCCTTTCTCCCATCACCTTCTCTGGAGAATTATTGCCAATTCCTCTAGTTTTTCACGGCTTTTGTATCATTCTTGCTTGTCTTTGTTACCCAATTTTTCTTCCTCAATCTGTTTTTCATCTGTTTTCTAAAGCAGGGGCAAAGGTTTTCTTTGGAAGACCAGATAGTGAATATTGTTGGCTCTGTGGGATACCCTGATTGCAGGTACTTAACTCTGCCTTTGAAGGGTGAGAGCACCTTAGATGGTAGTGAGAAAGTGAACAAGGCTATAGTCCCCCATCTCACATGATATTTTAAATCCTACTTCATCATGCCCAGAGTCTTCTATTTGCTTTTCCTTCTGCAGTCATAACCCTCCATTTCTAAAGTTAAAGCTGCCAGCTGTGCCTTGATTTTATTTATGAAATGCATCATTCATTAGCACATGCATATCATGTTTCTTCTGATTCCGTTTTGTGTACGTGAATCAGGAGAAGGTCCAGTGAGGCTTGATGAGCCTTGGTTTCTAACCCACCTCAGATGTATCTTCCAGGAGTTTGACTAACTCCTCACTTACTCGATTTCCACCCCATGTTGAGAATTTTACCAGTCACCACTTCTCAGTTTGCATTTGGCCTCCCATGTTATTCTAGAAAATATTAATTGAGCATGTCCTGTGAGTCAGACACTGTGCTGGGTACTTTACTGTAAGGTGCTACAAAGTTACTACTATTCCATAAAGAAGAAAGCCAACAATAGGTTAAGTGCTCCCTGTGGTAACATTGCAAGTAAGTAGCAGAGCTCCATAGAACCTAAATTTTTTTTTATTTCAATCCTCTTGAATTAAAAATACACACAGTGGGGTTACCATTGAGTATATCCATCCATGTCCCCTCCCATCCGTCTTTCATCTATATTTTAATTATCTGTGCTAGAAGCCAAGGAATCACTTGTAATTTTTCCAGCGTTTCTCATGAGTTTATTTCTTTTGCGAATCTGTTTGTTGTTGTTGTTGTTGTTGCTTGAGGCAGGATATTTCAGCTTACTGTTGTGTCATGTAATTCTCTCCTGTCAGGCTCCAGAGTAGCTGGGACTACAGGCAGACACCACAATGCCCAGAAATGTTAGTATTTCTGTAGAGATGTATTTTTTTGTAGAGAAGTGTTTCTTCTTTCATGCTGTTGTCTTGGCTGGTCTCAAATTCCTGGACTCCAACAGACTGTCTGCCGCAGCCTTCTGAAATGCTGGGATTACAGGCATGAGCCATTACACCTGTCCCAATCTGTTAAACTTCTTTGTAAGATCTCTCAGTACCTCAGAATATTTTCCTTTATCTATCCTTTCTTTCATCTTTTATAGAATAGAAAACTTCCTTTCTTATAAATTAGTGTATCAAGAGGCATATCATAGTCTCTTTTATTAGCACGGACATATATTTATAACACACATAGTTCAGTTAGAAAGAAAAAAATAGAGCACAAAGTGCTGCATTGCCTCACTTTTCTAGGTAAGTCACATGAGAGAAAGTTGGTTTTAGTTTCCCCCAACAGATGCCTTATGGAAATTTCTAAGGCAAGCTAATTAGTGCCTTCATCTTCTCACCACTCTGTATGATCCTTAACTTACCATCTACCTCTGTTAAATCTTCTAAGTGTCAGTGCCGGTGCTAACTGCTCCAGTCCAAGTGAAGCCTAGCTTACTCCACCAGACACTCAGGGTCCTTTCAGTTGAATGTGCCATACTTTCAGATCATGAGAATATTGTCTGTGATTTTATGTTAGAGGTCTTCTGGTTTTCTTATGGAAATACATAAGGTTCTATATGAAATATCACAATTATATCATTTGTTTATTCCAGAAGTCATGCATCTTCACTAGTATGTGGGAAATGGTGACAAGCTTACTGGCATCTTTCAGGTTTAAGTTAGAAAGCAAAACAAAAGAAGAATTTTACATTTCCCATTGGTCATCTTTGAATTTCAATATTGACTGCTAAAAATATGCACTATTTTTTTGCTTCATTAGGAGTCATATATTGAAGACCATGTCTAGGAACTTCTACTTTGTAATTGTTGGCCACCATGATAATCCACTTTTTGAAATGGAGTTTTTGCGAGCTGGGAAGGCAGAATCCAAAGTGCATGTGGAAGCTTAGTTTTCATAGGAATTTTTATTCCATTGTAACGATATAGTGTAATATGATTTTAGAACTGGAAGATCTGGACAGAGGAGGTAAATGAAATCCAGCACAATTAAATGAGGCTTGCACTGGAGTCCCAGAGACTGATAGCAGTCAACCAGGGCATATCCTGGGAGTTGTTTATTTATACTTTAATTCAGCACAGACTAGCATGACCTCTGACTTTCCCATGATGTTCAGTTCATTATGTCACCCATCATGAATTGCTGCCACTTGAACACTTAAAAATCTAGTCCACCTGTAGCAAGTTGTGGCTTTGAAATGTCATCCATCAGTGTTCAGGCAGTTTTCATGAATCATATTTTTCATCAGGACCTATTGTGTTCCATCCATTAAAATTCAGGCAGTTTTCATGAATCATGTTTTTCATCAGGACCTACGGGGTTAAAAAAGACCCTCAGTGACCCTCAGCAGCACTTCCTGACTGGGTGATTCATGTATGCTTACATCCCCAGTGACTACCTTGGCAATGCACAGGAAGCGCAAAAGCAGCACCAGAGATGATGACACCTTTTTTTGTCAAGAATGTTTCCAGAAACCAGGCTTGGCTCGAGAACATGTTATTATTCAGAGTAAACCAGCCCATAGATTTTTGACATGAGAAGAGCCCAGTCCTTTCCAATTTATGTTTCTAATACATTGCTGGCATGTTTGCACTGTTTCTCTCAAGCACACAAGTCAGCTTTAATGACATTTGAGGAAGTGATATTGTAAGTTACTTGCAATGTATAATGTTTAAGTGGGTGATACTTTTTAACTATTCAGGACTTGTCACCAAAATATGGTAGACAGGATTATGTGCCAGGTATTATTGTGGCATTACTTTCTCATATTATGAGAACACTGCTCATTAAAACTTGTTTTGAGTACTTGTAGCAGTATTGCTTTCTAGGATGCAGCTACTTGTACATAATTTCTGTGCATTCCACTGGCCCTGTGGTGGAGAAAGGAGCAGACATAAAAATAATTTGTTGCATACATTGATTTTAATTCTTTCTTCTGCTACCATTCACCTTGTTAAAGCATTTTCACAATTTGCTTCTAATCTTTCAGAATTGATCATCATTGTAAAAGAAACCACTGCTTGATCGAGACATGAAAAGATCCATTTATCTAAAGATTCACGTAGGTTTGTCATGACAATGTGAGTGAAGTGAAGCATGCTTTAGATATCCGAGGGATTTTGGGAAAATGGGCTACCCTCCTCCAGCCCAAGATTGGGAACAGCTTCTTTGGCAAGGAGGCTGTCTCTGTTTCTTGTGGCTGTTGTAACAAAGTACCAAAAATGTAGTGGCTTTGGACATCAGAAATGTATTTCCTCATTTCTGAGGGCCACTGTCTAAAATCAAGATATCAGTGGTGCCAAGATTCCTATGCAGATCTTAAGGTAAGAATCTGTTCAGTTTCTCTCCCAGTTTCTGGAAGTTCCCTGGCTTGTGGCAGTGTAACTCCAGTCTTTCTGTGTCATTTTTCTCCCTTTGTGCATATCCAAATGTTCCTTTTTTTACTAAGTACATGAGTGGTTTTATTAGAGGCTCACCCTACCCTAAAATGACCTAATCTAAAATAACCATATATACATGTAACCTATCCTTCCAAATGAGGCCACACTCTGCGGTACTGTCACTTAGGACATCAACAAAAGAATTTTGAAGAGAATACACTTCCACCCATAACTGAGGTGTTATTTTAAAACTATATTTTTTAAAAAGAATTCCATATAATGTGAAAACAGATCTCTTTTATGTCTCTTGAAAATAACAAACAAAGCAAAATCAAACTTTTTTTTTCTGCGCAAGAAAACCATCTATAGAATTTACAGAATGAAATGTCGGCATTCTTCATTCCATAAGGATACATTAATCTGTTATTGCTCACACTGTCATTTATGACAACCATCACTGTCTGCACCAGTTCATAGCTCATGCTGCTCTTGACCTCATAGATGAGAACATGTGGCTTTTGAACAGCATGTACTTGAAAAGTGTGGACAAGTCCAACAACTGGTTTGTGCCAGCATTCATTACTGCAGAGCATACCTTTTTGCCTTTTTAGTAAAGATAATTAACTAAAGTTTGGGTTTACAAACTAGAAGAACATGGAACACAGATGCCTGGCTCTGAGTCTGTGCACTTCAAAATTTGTATGAATGTAAAAGTTTCCATTTATGGGACTACTTTGTTTTATTAGGGGAGAAAATATTTTGTTGAACAGCTAATGATTAAACTAAGTCTCATACCCCCCAAAGAGTTCATCTGATGCGTATCAAGGTTGATGTTACTTTACTTTTAGCTTTTTTCTTTTTTTACTTAGAATGCTTATATTCTTTTTCTGGTAAAACTAAGCTAATTTTGAACCCAGTTAATGTATTCAAGTCTTCCATCAGAAATACATGGAGTGTGACTAATTTGAAGAATATTGTATCAATGAACTGGTTGCTTTCTGTTTTTTACTTCTAAGAAAAATATTGCCTTAATTATGTCACATATGAGATTTATTATGTTTTATGGCATAAGGCAAGAAGATGGAATAAATCACTTCTTTACTGATGTTTATGATTAACATATAAAAGTAAGTCATGTTCTATAATTTTAACAATCTGATGATGGAAAAAAAGATTCAATCTTTGTCAGGAAACTGGCCTTTTCAAGTAACCCACTTAGGCTGCACAGCTTACGTTTCAGACTGCGTTTTCTCATAAGAACTGTGTCTGTCAACTCCCTTGGCAGGCAAGTCTTCACAGCGAGTTGAATTGGTATTTAGGAACACACCTTACAATAGTTATTTGTAGAATATTGTGAAGGCAAGTTGTTTCCATGTTTTCCCTCTTAGTGTTCATAGTTGATTTCATCAGGGAACCATAAAGATAGCAAAGAAGCAGCCTACATAAGGGAAAACTAATTAAAATTTAATCTGAAATGTTTCCATCTATATTCTTTTTGTTTAATTATATTTTAAGTTTTAGGGTACATGTGCACAACATGCAGGTTAGTTACATGTGTATACATGTGCCATGTTGGTGTGCTGCACCCAGTAACTGGTCATTTAACATTAGATATATCTCCAAATGCTATCTCTCCCCCTCCCCCACCCCATAACACACCCCGGTGTGTGATGTTCCCCTTCCTATGTCCATGTGTTCTCATTGTTCAATTCCCACCTATGAGTGAGAACATGCGCTATTTGGTTTTTTGTCCTTGTTATAATGTGCTGAAAATGATGGTTTCCAGCTTCATCTATGTCCCTACTTCCACAATGGTTGAACTAGTTTACCGTCCCACCAACAGTGTAAAAGTGTTCCCATTTCTCCACATCCTCTCCAGCACCTGTTGTTTCCTGACTTCTTAATGATCACCATTCTAAATGGTGTGAGGTGGTATCTCGTTGTGGTTTTAATTTGCATTTCTCTGATGACCAGTGATGATGAGCATTTTTTTGTGTGTCTTTTGGCTGCATAAATGTCTTCTTTTGAGAAGTGTCTGCTGATATCCTTCATCCACTTTTTGATGGGGTTGTTGGTTTTCTTCTTGTAAATTTGTTGGAGTTCATTGTAGATTCTGGATATTAGCCCTTTGTCAGATGAGTAGATGGCAAAAATTTTCTCCCATTCTGTAGGTTGCCTGTTCACTCTGATGGTAGTTTCTTTTGCTGTGCAGAAGCTCTTTAGTTTAATTAGATCCCATTTGTCAATTTTGACTTTTGTTGCCATTGCTTTTGTTGTTTTAGACATGAAGTCCTTGCCCATGCCAATGTCCTGAATGTTATTGCCTAGATTTTCTTCTAGAGTTTTTTATGGTTTTAGGTCTACAATTTAAGTATTTAATCCATATTGAATTAATTTTTGTATAAGATGTAAGGAAGGGATCCAGTCTCAGCTTTCTACATATTGCTGGCCAGTTTTCCCAGCACCACTTCTTAAAAAGGGAATCGTTTCCCCATTTCTTGTTTCTGTTAAAAAAAAAAACAGGTTTGTCAAATTTCAGATGGTTGTAGACATGCAGCATTATTTCTGAGGTCTGTGTTCTCTTCCCTTGGTCTATATCTCTGTTTTGGTACCAGTACCATGCTGTTTTGGTTACTGTAGCCTTATAGAATAGTTTGAAGTCAGGTAGTGTGATGCCTCCAGCTTTGTTCTTTGGGTTTAGGATTGACTTGGCAATGCGGGCTATTTTTGGTTCCATATGAACTTTAAAGTAGTTTTTTCCAATTTTGTGAAAAAAGTCCCAAATGACTATAAATCATGCTGCTATAAAGACACATGCACACGTATGTTTATTGCGGCATTATTCACAATAGCAAAGACTTGGAACCAACCCAAATGTCCAACAATGATAGACTGGATTAAGAAAATGTGGCACATATACACCATGGAATACTATGCAGCCATAAAAAATGATGAGTTCATATCCTTTGTAGGGACATGGATGAAATTGGAAACCATCATTCTCAGTAAACTATCGCAAGAACAAAAAACCAAACACCGCATATTCTCACTCATAGGTGGGAATTGAACAATGAGATCACATGGACACAGGAAGGGGAATATCATACTTTGGGGACTGTGGTGGGGAGGGGGGAGGGGGAAGGGATAGCATTGGGAGATATACCTAATGCTAGATGATGAGTTAGTGGGTGCAGCGCACCAGCATGGCACATGTATACATATGTAACTAACCTGCACAATGTGCACATGTACCCTAAAACTTAAAGTATAATAATAAAAAAAATAATAATTAAAAAAAAAAGTCATAGGTAGCTTGATGTGGATGGCATTGAATCTACAAATTACCTTGGGCAGTATGGCCATTTTCACGATGTTGATTCTTCCTACCCATGAGCAAGGGATGGTCTTCCGTTTGGTTGTATTCTCTTTTATTTCACTATGCAGTGGTTTGTAGTTCTCCTTGAAGAGGCCCTTCACATCCCTTGTAAGTTGGATTCCTAGGTATTTTATTCTCTTTGAAGCAATTGTGAATGGGAGTTCACTCATGAGTGGCTCTCTGTTTGTCTGTTATTGGTGTATAAGAATGCTTGTGATTTTTGCACACTGATTTTGTATCCTGAGACTTTGCCGAAGTTGCCTATCATCTTAAGGAGACTTTTGGCTGAGAGGATGGGGTTTTCTAGATATACAATCATGTCATCTGCAAACAGGGACAATTTGACTTCCTCTTTTCCTAATTGAATACACTTTATTTCCTTCTCCTGCCTAATCACCCTGGCCAGAACTTCCAACACAATGTTGAAGAGGAGTGGTGAGAGAGGGCATGCCTGTCTTGTGCCAGTTTTCAAAGGGAATGCTTCCAGTTTTTGCCTATTCAGTATGATATTGCCTGTGGGTTTGTCATAAATAGTTCTTATTATTTTGAGATCCGTCTCATCAATACCTAATTTATTGAGAGTTTTTAGCATTAAGCATTGCTGAATTTTGTCAAAGGCCTTTTCTGCATCTATTGCGATAATCATATGTTTTTTGTCTTTGGTTCTGTTTATATGCTGGATTATGTCTATTGTTTTGCGTATGTTGAAGTAGCCTTTCATCCCAGGGATGAAGCCCACTTGATCATGGTAGATAAGCTTTTTGATGTGCTGCTGGAATCGGTTTGCCAGTATTTTATTGAGGATTTTTGCATCGATATTCATCAAGGATATTGGTCTAAAATTCTCTTTTTTTGTTGTGTCTCTGCCAGACTTTGGTATCAGGATGATGCTGACCTCATAAAATGAATTAGGGAGGATTCCCTCTTTTTCTATTGATTGGAATAATTTCAGAAGGAATCGTATCAGCTCTTCCTTGTACGTCTGGTAGAATTACACTGTGAATCCATCTGGTCCTGTACTTTTCTTGGTTGGTAAGCTGTTAATTATTGCTTCAATTTCAGAGCCTGTTTTTCGTCTATTCAGAGATTCAGCTTCTCCCTGGTTTAGTCTTGGGAGGGTGTATGTGTCAAGGAATTTATCCGTTTCTTCTAGATTTTCTAGTTTATTTGCGTAGACATGTTTATAGTATTCTCTGATGGTAGTTCATATTTCTGTGGGATCAGTGGTGATATCCCCTTTATCATTTTTTATTGTGTCTATTTGGTTCTTCTCTCTTTTCCTCTTTATTAATTTTGCTAGCAGTCTATCAATTTTGTTGATCTTTTCAAAAAACCAGCTCCTGTATTCATTGATTTTTCAAAGGGTTTTCTGTGTCTCTATTTCCTTCAGTTCTGCTCTGATCTTAGTTATTTCTTGCCTTCTGCTGGCTTTTGAATGTGTTTGCTCTTGTTTCTCTAGTTCTTTTAATTGTGATGTTAGGGTGTCAATTGTAGATGTTTCCTGCTTTCTCTTTTGGGCATTCAGTGCTATAAATTTCCCTCTACACACTGCTATGAATGTGTCCCAGAGATTCTGGTATGTTGTGTCTTTTTTCTCATCGGTTTCAAAGAACATCTTTATTTCTGCCTTCATTTTGTTATGTACCCAGTAGTCATTCAGGAGCAGGTTGTTCAGTTTCCATGTAGTTGAGCAGTTCTGAGTGAGTTTCTTAATCCTGAGTTCTAGTTTGATTGCACTGTGGTCTGCGAGAAAGTTTGTTATAATTTCTGTTGTTTCACATTTGCTGAGGGGTGCTTTACTTCCAACTATGCGGTCAATTTTTGAATAAGTGCAGTGTGGTGCTGAGAAGAATGTATACTCTGTTGATTTGGTGTGGAGAGTTCTGTAGAGGTCTATTAGGTCTGCTTGGTGCAGAGCTGAGTTCAATTCCTGGATATTCTTGTTAACTTTCTGACTTTTTGATCTGTCTTGTGTTGACAGTGGGGTGTTAAAGTCTCCCATTATTATTGTTTGGGAGTCTAAGTCTCTTTGTAGGTCAGTAAGGACTTGCTCTGTGAATCTGGGTGCTCCTGTATTGGGTGCATATATATTTAGGATAGTTAGCTCTTCTTGTTGAATTGATCCCTTTACCATTATGTAATGGCCTTCTTTTTATCTTTTGATCTTTGTTGGTTTAAAGTCTGTTTTATCAGAGACTAGGATTGCAACATCTGCCTTTTTTTTTCTCATTTGCTTGGTGGATATTCCTCCATCCATTTATTTTGAGCCCATATGTGTTTCTGCATGTGAGATGGGTTTCCTGAATACAGCATACTGATGGGTCTTGACTCTATCCAATTTGCCAGTCTGTGCCTTTTAATTGGAGAATTTAGCCCTTTTACATTTAAGGTTAATATAGTTATGTGTGAATTTGCTCTTGTCATTATGATGTTAGCTGGTTATTTTGTGCATTAGTTGATGCAGTTTCGTCCTATCCTCAATGGTCTTTACAATTTGGCATGTTTTTTCAGTGGCTGATACCAGTTGTTCCTTTCCATGTTTAGTGCCTCCTTGAGGAGCTCTTTTAGTCAGGGCTGGTGGTGACAAAATATCTCAGCATTTGTTTGTCTGTAAAGGATTTTATTTCTCCTTTACTTATGAAGCTTATCTTGGCTGGATATGAAATTCTGGGTTGAAAATTCTTTTATTTAAGAATGTGGAATATTGGCCCCCACTCTCTTCTGGCTTGTAGAGTTTCTGCTGAGAGATCAGCTGTTAATCTGATGGGCTTCCCTTTGTGGGTAACCCAACCTTTCTCTCTGGCTGACCTTAACATTTTTTCTTTCATTTCCACTTTGGTGAATATGACAATTATGTGCCTTTGAGTTGTTCTTCTTGAGGAGTATCTCTGTGGCGTTCTCTGTATTTTCTGAATTTGAATGTTGGCCTGCCTTGCTAGATAGGGGAAGTTCTCCTGGATAATATCCTGCAGAGTATTTTCCAATTAAGTTCCATTCTCCCCGTCACTTTCAGGTACACCAATCAGATGTAGATTTGGTCTTTTCACATAGTCCCACATTTCTTGGAGGCTTTTTTCATTTCTTTTTATTCTTTTTTTTCTAAGCTTCTCTTCTCGCTTCATTTCACTCATTTGATCTTCCATCACTGATACCCTTTCTTCTAGTTGATTGAATAAGCTACTGAGGCTAGTGCATTCTTCTCGTAGTTCTCATGCATGGTTTTCAGCTCCATCAGGTCCTTTAAGGACTTCTCTGCTTTGGTTATTCTAGTTAGCCATTCATCTAATTTTTTTCTCAGTGCTTTTGACTTCTTTGCCATGGGTTTGAACTTCCTCCTTTAGCTTAGATCATCTGAAGCCCTCTTCTCTCAACTCGTCAAAGTCATTCTCTGTCCAGCTTTGTCCCATTGCTGGTGAGTAGCTGTGTTCCTTTGGAGGAGGACAGGCACTCTGATTTTTAGAGTTTCCAATTTTTCTGCTCTGTTTTTTCCCCATCTCTGTGGTTTTATCTACCTTTGGTCTTTGATGATGGTGATGTAATGATGGGGTTTTGGTATCGATGTCCTTTCTGTTTGTTATTTTTCCTTCTAACAGTCAGGACCCTCAGATGCAGGTATGTTGGAGTTTGTTGGAGGTCCAATCCAGACCCTGTTTGCCTGGGTATCAGCAGCAGAGGCTGCAGAACAGTGGATATTGGTGAACAGCAAATGTTGCTGCCTGATCATTCCTCTGGAAGTTTTGTCTCAGAGGAGTACCTGGCCTTGCGAGGTGTCAGTCTGCACTTACTGGGGGGTGCCTCCCAGTTAGGCTACCTGAGGTTCAGGGAGCCACTTGAGGAGGCTGTCTGTCCTTTCTCAGATCTCAAGCTGTGTGCTGGGAGAACCGCTACTCTCTTGAAAGCTGTCAGACCAGGACATTTAAGTCTGCAGAGGATTCTGCTGCTTTTTGTTTGGCAATGCCCTGCCCCTAGAGGTGGAGTCTACAGAGGCAGGCAGGCCTCCTTGAGCTGCGGTGGGCTCCCCCCAATTCAAGCTTCCTGGCCGCTTTGTTTACCTACTCAAGCCTCACAATGGTAGGTGCCCCTCCTCCAGCCTCGCTGCCGCCTTGCAGTTTGATCTCAGACTGCTGTGCTAGCAATGAGTGAGTCTCCAAGGGTGTAGGACCCTCCGAGCCAGGTGCAGGATATAATCTCCTGGCGTATTGTTTGGTAAGACCGTTGGAAAAGCACAGTATTAGGATGGGAGTGACACAATTTTCCAGGTGCCATCTGTCACCCCTTTCTTTGACTAGGAAAGGGAATTTCCTGACCCCTTGCACTTCCTGGATGAGGTAATGCCTTGCCCTGCTTTGGATTATACTCAGTGTACTGCATCCACTGTCCTGCACCCACTTTATGACACTCCCCAGTGAGATGAACCCGGTACGTCACTTGGAAATGCAGAAATCACCCGTCTTCTGCGTCACTCACACTGGGAGCTGTAGACTGGAGCTGTTCCTATTCAGCCATCTTGGCTCCACCCCCTCCATCTACTTTCAAATAAGTTGCTGTGCTATTAATAAAGATCATGAACTGGCAGGAATTGAGTTTTCTATGATCAAATAGTCATTCAAGAAGAATGGTGCCACTTGTTTGTTTGGTTTGTTCGTTAATTTGTGATTTTGTTGTTGCTGTGATTAAGTCTTGCTTTGTTGTCCAGGCCGGGGTGCAATGGCATGATCTTGACTCATTGCAACGTTTGCCTCCTGGGCTCAAGTGACTCTCCTGCCTCAGTCTCTGGAGTAGCTGAGACTACAGGCCCCAACACCATGCGTGCTTAATTTTTGTATTTTTAGTAGAGACGTGGTTTCACCATGTTAGCTAGACCGATCTTGAACTCCTGAACTTAGGTGATTTATCTGCCTCTGCTTTCCAAAGCCCTGAGTGTACAGGCATGAGCCATGGTGACTGTCCCAGGTAGTTGATTTTAATGTAACAATCCAAAAACAAATGTCACAGTCAAGATTTTGTAGATAGATTTAAAACTAACATATGCTGCAGTTGGGAATGAAATGTAATAGCACATACCTTCACATTAATTAATTTATACATTTAGAGATGTTATAAAAATGTGTAGGCAGTATACACAGTAGTACTCAAGAAGCCAAGGAAAGATGTGTGCAGTGCTAAGTGTTGCATGTAGGCTTCTGCCAGTGGCTAGGAATAGTGGTCCTGCTGATTATTTCCTTTCCCTCATAGAGTAAATCATTGATATTCATCCTTGCAAAAAGCTGTAAGGCAGGTTTTAGGAGGAGAGTTGTCAAAGAAAAGCCAGGATTACATTAACATTCATACTCAGCCTTTTAGATGTGTCAAAGGTCTCTATTTAAATAAATAAAATTTGACCAGAACATGAATACACACTCACATCAATGTAGGTACTTTGGTCACAGCAGTTGCTTTATTTGTGCTATATATTGGAATTCTCAGTAATGCTTGTTTTGTGGGTGAACGGAAAGTGGAGGAAGTCGCAGAACTTTTATAAAATGTTTGGAATTGTCCTGGGCATGGTGAATCATGCCTGTAATGTCAGCGTTTTTGGAGTACGAGGTGATACACCAGAGGAGGCTGGGAATGGTCTCCTTGTTCCTATAATAAGATCTTACTGTAAAATAGGTAATATCCATTGAAAATCAAGTTATACAACCTGTTCTAATGGTGAGCACTTGAACAATTTTGTTCCATTCTGAATTAACTTTAAGCAAGTAATTCTAAGTTTTGTCTTTTTACCTTGTGTGAAATAACTACCTTCATTTTTACACCGTTTATTTGATTTTTACAATAAAGATGTCTGTTCAAGGTTGTGGTAGTTTAATATTCATATTTAATGTGCTGCCCACCACAGCTGTTTATGTTCTATTTCCCCTATTGGTAGTGTTCAAACTAATATGATGTCTTAACCTGTTATACAGCACTGATGTTGAAACAAACTAAATCCCAGATCTATGGGTGCAGAAAAAGGTAAGACTCATATAGAAATCTAGGAGTAATTTCAGCAAGCATGTATTTTTTAATACAGTTGTTCCTGCCCTCAATGAGCATATAATCCAGAGGGATATCATCCATCCAAGAGCAGCAGCGTGAGTGACAGCAGGAAGACATGGCTCAGCTCCTGACAGTGGCACATTGAAAATAGCCTTTTCTCCATGCTAATGAAGGTGAAATAGGAATAGCAATCCATGTCCTGGGTGTTTTGTAGTAAAGTTAAGTGCCAAATTTCATGTGTGACAAATTCTTTGAAGGAGCTGCAAGGAAAGTGGAGCATTAAATGTGACCTCCAATGTGGGCTGCAGAGAAAAGTATGGCAGTCATGAAGGTGTGAAGAAGAGCACTGGGTCACATGGGTAGAACTGTCAGCTGATAGATAGGAGCTGATCATGGGGAAAGATAAGCTGGCAAAGCTTGGATCTGGTAGGTGATGTCCCTTTAAGGCTCTTTAACATAAGAGCAATGAAATGAAATCAGTCTTAAAATCAGTCCCCTGTTAGAACATGTATGTTACCACTAAGTTGGTTATCTGCTTTAGTGCTCCAAGAGTGATCCAGAAGAAATGCGGATATGGAGTTTCATCCTCTTGTTATACCTGGAAACTTCCAGAATACATCCTTTTCCATGGACATAGATATTCTCAATCTCTCTTTTGACCATGCTGTACTTGTGATCTTTATCTTTTCAGTCACTTCAACACTTCCTAGTTGTCAGTCCAGAGATCCAGAAAGCACTGACTGTCCAGACACGACCTTTCACTGGGTACCACACTGGTGCGTTTCTCTACTTACCACTTTGCTACTCTACCTGACACGTTTATTGTCAGAAAACTTATATGGTGGTGTCATGATACAAAAGCGAAAATTTAGGTTTTTCCAGAAACGTAAATAGTTTTCTTCTAAGATAAGAAGCAGTAGGAATGTTTTCTCTTCAACTTGGAAACTTTCCCAAAGAATGAAAATTAACAAAATATTTATTTAATTGGAATGGAATTATAATTTTGTATCCTCTACTCAGCACATTGTAATTGTTACATAAGTTATTAAATGCACATTTGTCTATTCTCCAAGTTCGGTAGTTAGCCTTTTCTATAAACCGAACTCTCTCTATGGAAAAGCTTTCTATTCATAGCTTGAATCTAGCTGTATATATCACAGACTGTATGGAGCAACTTCTGTACCACTGGGAACCACCCTTCCTTCAAACTATGAAGTATCGTCTATGGTTCTTCTGTCCAGGGTGGCTCTGCAGCTGCTTCTCACTGCTCCTGCTGCCACACTCACCACCTGCTTTGTTCTCCTAGCATTTTCTATTGTATTTTTTATAAAATCTTTCCCAATGGCTACATTGGGTGGGGCCAGGAAGAGAAATGTTTTGATGTAATTTTTCAGAACTCCACCCCCTATATGACAGCCACCTCCCCTCACCCAGCATGTCCTTTGATATCCCCATCACTCCCCAGTTGCAGGTCTCATCCACCTTCATTCCAAGCTTCAGTTAACTTCCGTAGAATCAGATAGTCACCAGCTGCATGGAAAATTAACATCCATAAGAGGACACAATTTGCTTTATCAAGTCTGATCTCTGCAGCAAATATTTTTTTAAACAAACACAAAATTCCTTGAGAGAGAATCACTAAACGATGTTCAGTAATAGAGGAGGCACTAAGCAAATACATGGGCTAATAAAGACATCTTTATTTACCCTCTGACAAAGTACAATCCTTCTTAGTATTTCCTCTGAGAGTGATAAAGTTAGCTTGTGTCTTGTGTTCAAAAGCAATGGCTTAACTTCAACTAGGAGACTTTCCACAAGAGTGAAGAAAGTAACACAAATATTAGCTATCCCATTAGTGGAATTGTAATTTTGTATCCTCTGAACACATATTATATTTCTTAAATCAGTTATCAAATGCAGATTTGTCTTTTCTCCAAGTTCAGTAGTTGGTCTTTATCTGAAAACTGAACGTTGTCTACGGAAATGCTTTTTATTCATGGACAGCTTGAATTTAGCTGGATGTGTGACAGTGTATGAGGCAACTCTTGTGCCACTGTTGGCCATCCCTCCTCCTGGGGCTGTGAAACATGACCTGTGGTGGTATAAGTTTATTAATGACACACAAATGAAGAGTAATTACTAGTAAGAATAATTCTAATACTATGTGGAATGGAAATAAAAAAGGTTAAGTCATTTTGAAAAGGATAAATAAGTAAATTAAATAAGAATGCATTGGAAATATGTTAGATTCTAATCTTTCATATCCAACATTATTGTCTTAGGAAATCATTTTCTTTCACCAAGAATACAATGTTAATTGCATAAAAATCATGTACATACAAAAATTAGTTTCCCATTTTTCCAGGAAAAAATTTCAAGTATAAATTCTAGAATAGTCAAGTTTCTTATCTTAATTATAATTAAAGTCTTGGTCCTCTCATTTATTAGCTCTCTAATTTGCATGTGTAAATCAAAGAAACCATTGGTTTTTAGACAACCATTACAATTTATAAGTGTAAGGTTTCATTATTGAGAAAATATATTCTTCCATGAGTGGATATGTCCCATCTCCCGCCAACTAATGACACAGGACTATACACTTGTTGAATCTTATTAGTAAGTAATACACTGCTACAAACACTAATTGTCTTCTCCATGTCCATGTTGATTTTGTGTATATGTGTGAATTGGTTAGAATGCATCTGCCTTAACTCTAACATTCAATAACAAGATGTGCTAGGCTTGGGCTTTTGGTGAAGGTTGAACATGCCTGTGTTCATCAAGTGATCTGACATATCCGCAGTCGCAAGAATTTTTTGAACCCCATCCTCAAAGGCTGCTGCCACATTTGTGGCATCTTTTGCACTTGTTACAAAGTAAGGGTAGTCACTGTCCTTCCTGCATAATGCAGCTGTTCTTCTATAAACACCTGCCTTTCGTTTATGCCAGTCCTGGAATGCAGAACTACAAAAGGAAATCTCTCAGGTTCTTTCCAATTACTTAAGTTCTGGAAGCTTCCTAAATCATTGATTCTAAAAATAAGCAGAGAACTGTCAGAACCTCTGTAAAATGGTGTCCTCAGGCTTCAGAATCTCTCCTGATCTGCCATGTCACAAATCTGTATGGTAACAAAATGTCCATCCCTTTCAAATCTTATTTTAAAATTCCACATCTATTGCATGGAACAGCTGAGTGCCAAACTTATTAGTTACTTATCTGTTCCTAAGTGAACTCCTCCCAACCCCACCGTCTCCAAAGAGAATTACTTTAAAAAGTGATGAATTTCCTGCCACTGTTAATCACAAGAGCTTCAAGAACCCTTGAAAATAAAAAAGCACCATAACATTCCTTTTTGCCTACCTATTCATCTATATGAGTGTATGAATATCAGCTTTATTTATTTTTCTTTTTTTTTTTTTTTGAGATGGAGTCTCGCTCTGTTGCCCAGGCTGGAGTGCAGTGGCATTATCTGGCTCACTGCAAGCTCTGCCTCCCAGGTTCACACTATTCTCCTGCCTCAGCCTTCTGATTAGCTGGGACAACAGGAACCTGCCACCACGCCTGGCTAATTTTTTTGTATTTTTATCGGAGACGGGGTTTCACAGTGTTAGCCAGGATGGTCTTGATTTCCTGACCTCGTCATCCACCCGCCTTGGCCTCCCAAAGTGCTGGGATTACAGGCGTGAGTCACCATGCCTGGCCGAATATCAGCATTTAACTGAAGTAACACACATAGACCTACAGAATAACTAAAAATAAGACTTGTTTACTGGGCATATAGCCATGTGTGGGCTACTATACTACCATGATTCTCTGAAACAACTAAAAAGGGCTCACTCTTCCCCTTTATCAGGTCACAATTGACTGTGAAGCTGGTACTTTAGCTGAAATGTGACATCAAAGCTCTTGTTATGAACAGTGAATCTATGAGAAGCCCCTCTCTGCTCATAGTAAGCTCCACTACTGTTGGTTAGAGATGGATAAGAGACCAAAGATTGTATGTTTCTGATACAGCAAGATTTATACCTTAGGGAGTATGTTTATGACAAAGGTAATGGAGGTTAGTGTTGAGAGAGCAAGAAACTTTATAGTTATATCTGAGCCAAAAGGAAGAGCCATGTTTAAGCGAGGCACGTTGGTTCATGCCTGTAATCCCAGCACTTTGGGAGGCCAAGGTGGGCAGATCATGAGATCAGGAGCTTGAGACCAACATGAAAAACAGGCTGAAACCTCGTTCTACTAAAAATACAAAAATTAACCAGGGGTGGTGGTGTGTGCCTGTAATCTCAGCTACGCAGGAGGCTGAGGCAGGAGAATCCCTTGAATCCGAGCGGAGGAGGTTGCAGTGAGCTGAGATTGCACACATGCACTCCAGCTTGGATGACAGGGCAAGCAAGACTCCATCTCAAACAAACAAACAAGCAAACCAAGTAGGTTTCGTCTTTTCACATAGGCCTGTATTTCTTGGACATGTTGTTTGTTCCTTTTCATTCCTTTTTCTCTGACATTTTCTTTATGCTTTATTTCAAAAAGTTGATCTTCAGTCTTTGATATCTTTCTTCCACTTGATCAATTTGGCAAGTGATAATTGTGTATCTTTCCGCAGTCTTTTTGCTGTGTTTTTGATTTATGTTTTTCTCTAAACTAGTTATTCCAGTTATCAATTTCCCTGACCTTTTTTTGAGGTTCTTAGCTTCCTGGCATTGGGTTAGAACATTCTCCTTTTCTCAGAAGAGTTTTTATTACCCACATTCTGAAGCCTACTTCTGTCTATTCCTAAAACACATTTTCTATTCAGTTTTGTTTTCTTGCTGATGAGGAGTTGTGATCCTTTGAAGGAGAAGAGACTTTCTTGTTTTTGGAATTTTCAGCCATTTTGTGCTGTTTTTTTACATCTTCGTGCATTTATGTGCCTTTGTTCTTTGATGTTGGTTACTTTTGAATAGTTTTTTTATGTGTGCATGTGTGGAAATCCTTTTAGTAGATGTTGATACTGTGCCTTTCTGTTATGAGTTTTCCTTCTAACAGTCAGGCTCCGCTGCTGCAGGTGTGCTGGACTTTGCTGGAGGTCCACTTCTGACCATTTTTGCCTGTGTTTCACTATCAGAGGGTGCAGAAAAGCAAAGATTGCTGCCTATTCCTTCCTCTGAAAGTTTCCTCCCACAGGGGCACCTGCCAGGTGCCAGCCAGAGCACTCCTGTATGAAGTGTCTGTGGATCCCTGCAGGGAGGAGTCTCCCAGTCAAGAGGCATGGGCTTCATGGACCCACTTGAGGAAGTAGTCTGTTGGAAATCTGCACCTCTCTTCAGAGCCAGCAGGTAGGAAGGTTTAAGTCTGCTGGAGCTGTGCCTACAGCCACCCTATCCCCCAGGTGCTCTGTTTCAGGGAGATGGGAGTTTTATCTACAAACCCCTAACTGGGGCTGCTGCCATTCATTCAGAGATGCCCTGACCAGAGAGGAGGAATCTAGGGAGGCAATCTGGCTACAGTAGCTTTGCTGAGGTGCAGTGACTTCCCAGTGGCTTTGTTTACACTCTGAAGGGAAAACCACCTACTCAAGCCTCAGTACTGTTTGACGTCCCTGTCCCCACCAATCTCAAGCACTTCAGGTTGACTTAAGACTACTGTGCTGGCAGCAATAATTTCAAGGCAGTAGATTTTAGCTTGCTGGGCTCCATGGGGAAGGCATCCGCTGTGCTAGACCTCTTGGCTCCCTGGATTCACCTCCCTTTCAAGGGAGTGAACGGTTCTGTCTTCCTGGCATTACAGGTGTCAATGGGGTATGAAAAGAAATAACTTTTCAAGCTAGCTCTGTGTCTGGCCAAACCAGTTTTATACGGCTTGCATGAAAATTTATGTTTAGCACCTTCAATTATGTGTTATAATGTAACTTTTAGCAATTTTTAAATTTAATGTAAAACCTGTTATTTTTTGTTTGTTTGTTTTTCCTGTAAATGGCAGTAACATTAAACCTTTTCCATGGGTACAAGTGAATGATATATTCTTTTCCATGGGTATAAGTGAATGATATATTTGTACATTCACATATTTAACTATTAGAATTTCTGGGAAGCTGGATTTGCTATAAAGCTACTTTGAAAAACATCTGTTTTCTTCTAGATGTCCCCAGACAATAGACAGAAACCCTGAATCCTCTTTCTGAAAGAGGACAGTTATGCTGAGAAAGCACTGTGTGTCCCCAAGATTTCCTCTAGCTTAGTCCCATTGGTCTTTCAAGGAAATGGACAGCAGGCCAGACTTTCTCCAGTACAAGGAGAAAGCCAGGAAGAGGTAGATCTTACCAGATGGCTGAATTAGTGTTGTTTGTTGGATGTTCCAGTTGGAATTGGCAAAGGGTCTCCCAGACTGGAGCCACATGAGGAAGAGAGAGTAAGATAATGAGAGAGATGGAGAGAGAGAGAGAAGAGGAAAGAGGGAGCCAATGTTAGGAAGTGAAATAACTATTGTTGGTGCTCAGAGGTGGATTCCTGAGACTTGAGGGTTTTAGAGCCCTGACCTGAGCCTTGCAGTTCCCTTCAGGTCAGTTGTCCTTCTCTTTAAGAGTAAAATGAGAGAAAAGATGGGGCATGTGGCCAGAGACTCTCAGGATCCACGAGTTAACTTAGGGTAAACTGCCATTGCCCACAGCTTCCTGGGATGCAAGGGAGCCTCTGCCCCCAACACCAGTCCCGGATTTCAGCACCCAATGTAAGAAGTAAAGAAAGAGGAGAGAAACCTGAATGGTGACTTGACAGTCAACACAGACAGGTTTATTTTGAATCAATCTGAGAGGGGTGGCTAGCCAGGTTAAGTCAGAGCCACACACTAACAGATTAAGAATTTTTCACAATTCAGTCTCGGAGAGTTTATCAGAGGCTTGCACTGCCTCTGTGTCTCTTTGCTGTGGTTATCTGAGAGAGAGAGTTCCTTTTCTGTTTTTGTACATCTTTCTGGAGTTGCAGGCATATCCCCCATGTCTGCTTCTAGCTTCCCTATCTTAGTGCACCTGAAGGGAAAGGAATGTGCTTGTTATTTGTAGTTAGGAGAGAAGTGATTTCCTTGAAATGCATGAGGCTAAAAAGAGAACTGGATGTTAAAGTGATGGTGTTGATTCAAGATGAAGGTGCTCCTGCTCTATCACTTCTAGTCAGGTAATTGTACAGCTATTATTTCTGTTTTGCTTTTTGGAGTAATTAAATACTTACAAATAAATTCTGTTGTCTGCAAATTCAAATCAGCAAACTTATATGACTCTAATTGATGTATTTTCCATACACAAATGCATGCTTACAATACATTACAACACCTGTGAGATCTAAAAATTATTTTATGCTAATGAATACTGATTTCTGCACTCTCTGAAAAACAAGATTAAGTGATTTTGTGTATTGAATATACACAGTTACTTAGGAAATCCCTGAGGTTTATATTTTTTAAAATGTCCTTTTCTAATGGTTAAATTGAAATATATTTTAGTAAAAAAAACCTGTAACATAAAATTAAAATTAGTGACAATGTAAATAACTGCATGGCTTAAATTATTCTTTTGAAGTTGTGGAAGTGTTGTTGTTTTTGTTTTAATTATAACAGCATACAACATCTGCAATAAAATTTACCACAGCTGTTCATTTTTTCTCTCAAAGAGGAATTGTATTTAATAATTTTCTCTGTGAGATGTTTGCTGTTTATGAGAACAGGACTCATTATTCAAATAGAAGTTGTTTTTAAATCTTGATTCTATTACACCAATGAATAATTGCTTTTCAGAGAAATGTAACAACTTTAGCAAGAGTGGTCAGTTACTAAGAGCAGTATTTGATATCCTGAGAAGAAAAGATTCAGAGCATAGGGTTTATATTTACAGAAATATATATTTGTTTGTAATGTATGCAAGCTCAGGTAAGATATTTTCATAATTTTATATCAATGATGTTTTTATTTTTATATATTAAATGAGAAGCACATTTTAATCAAGTTATAACATGTAAACTGTCCTAATGTACAAGCAATATTCCATGTACATATACACATATACATATCAAAATGCATTGCAAATCTGTGTAACTTTAATGTATTTCATGTATTCTTAGGTAATTTATATTTATGCACTTGTTTCATTTTTCTGGTAACCTTTAAGATTAGATATTGTGCCTGATTGATGACCTCTTGATGTTATCTTTTTCTTTTGTATTTTTTTTTTTTTTTGAGATGGAGTCTAACTCTCTGGCCAGGCTGGAGTGCAGGGGCATGGTCTCATTTCACTGCAACCTGCCTGACCAATATACATATGTATATATATATGTATATATATACACATTTATATATATGTATATATATACACATTTATATATGTGTGTATATACATACACACACACACACACACACATATATATATGTATAACTTTTTTCATACTTTGGTACAGACAGGGATTCACCATGTTAACCAAGATTGTCTCGATCTCCTGACCTTGTGATCCGCACACCTCGCCCTCCCAAAGTACTGTGATTACAGACTTGGGTCACTGTGCCAAGCCGATGTTATCTCTTAATGTTGCTTTTTGAAAAGTACTGGCTTCCAGGTCATATCCACACTATCTAAATCAGAATTTCTAGAACCTTGAAAAGGAATCCATATCCTTAAGGGATCCCAAGTGGTTGTTTTGCTGGTCAGGTTTAAAAATGACTTCTATGTGAAACTTACCATATATGTATGTTTTTGTTAAAATAAAGTAAAAGAAATTTAGTGATAATGTAAATAAATAATTCACTTAAATTTTTTGTTGATGTTAGCATAAATTAAGAAATGCGATATTCAGTAAAGCTCTCTTAGAGAAGCCTGATTTTTGTCACATCAACCTATTGCACAGTAGTACTAAAGGCATGGATAGATTGTCAGAAATGTACAACAAAAATATTTGTAGTGTTTTCAGTGTTATTTTATGTCATTTTTATGAGTGAAAAGAAGGGGAAATTTATTACAGATGCTGTTGTCCAATTTGAATATCAGCAATTCAGGTGTTAGTGCAACTTTTCAAAAATTACTAATTTATGGATATAGCTAGAATTTAATTACTAGTTAATATCTCCCTGATATTGATAAATATTAGGTCACATTTATATGATGACTCAGACAATTAGCAGATCATTTTAAGTAACTTGTTAGAATCACAAATATTTTACTATCTAAAACTAAGTTCTATGGTCACACATTCCTGTAATGAAAGTGTATTTTTATTATTAATATATACCTCCAGGAGGAAATAAATTTTACCCTTTCCTCTTCCTGCTCTGACCATCTCTGTGCTTTCTTTTTCTCAGCCTAGTCTGACTACATCTGAGATGCTGGGATACTTCTAGTAGAGTAGAAGCATACATTATAGAAACACAAATACAATATTTATTTTAAATTTAAAATTATGAAACTTAAGAACTCACAAAATTTTTGTTTTGCTCAATTTAACTTGAGATTTTAGTTTCTCATACACAACACATGGTTGGTTTATGATATAATGTAAGTTTAAATGTAATTGCCAAGGTTCAATATACATTTATACATCGTAAGGCATTTAGGTAGTATGTTTTAGGTTTTAGGAATTTTGGGATTTGAGAAAACTGAGTCATCACATTTGCATCACATTGTGTGTCATTCCCTGTAAGGCTCCCAAAAGTACCCAAGAATTAAACATACTAATGCTTCTATAAAAGTAACGGGTATTCCCTTTAAGGGTGAAGGGTACGTGAATGAAGGCTTAAGTAGCTTCCCTCAATTAAGTCTTTTTTGCATCGGAAATTGAGTTACATACGAATCTTAGTTTTAAAAGCCTTGCTTAATTGGGCTTTTTGCATTTCAGATAAAGTATTTTGAATCTGTCTTAATTATGATTTTGAAAATACAGTAATGAATTAACAGCCCAGGTGGGCTACAAAGCACCATAATAAACAAGAGAAATACAAAGTGCTCTCCTGCCTACTGTAGGGAGTATGTGACAGATTTGAAGAGTAAAAAGCATCTTGCAGTAGAAAGGGTTACTTTGTTAAGCTTTTTTTTTTAAGTAGCTAATGGGTACAGACTTAGTATTGACATAACTTGGCTTTTTAGCAATCATGTGAGATATTCAGTGTAACATGATAAACCACTAGAGGATCACAAAAGGCATATATTAGTAGCATGTCATTAGCTATAAAATAGAAAGTTCCACAATAGACCACAGTAAGGAAGTATTCAAAATTATCTGTAGAAAAAGATTGTGGGTGCTCCATAATAGAAAAACTAGCAATGTAGAACATATGTGTAGACAAATTTATGAGCTCTTTATGAGTTAGGATAGCCAGGTGTTCGTAATTGGAGATTTGAGGAAGTGGAGCAGGAAAGAGATGTTAACACCTATGTCCTGGGTGTGATTTGATAAGCTGTGGGAATAGTAATGCAATTTACTGATAGAAAAAATAGAACCTCTTTGAGTGGATTGCATTTTAGAAACATGTGGGACACCAAATAAAAAATTGTAATGGGGAGTTGGATACATATGTCCACAATTTGGAATCATCTAAAAGGATACGTGTGTTACCACAGATGTAATAATGAAAAAGAGTCACAGAAAGGTATGTCTTAGAATGGAATTTTTTTTTAATTTAATTTTATCATGGTAGATAATATTAACTTATCCAAAAGCAATCCATAGCCTCTAAGTAGTTAGTTTAATTAGTATGTCAGAGAAGACTTTTATTATCATTATTATTATTATTATTACTATGATGATGTGTGTGTGTGAGAAGGAGTCTCACTCTCTCACTCAGGCTGGAGTGCAGGAGCAGAATCTCAGCTCACCGAAACCTCCACCTCCTGGGTTCAAGCAATTCTCTGCATCAGCCTCCTGAGTATCTAGGATTACAAGCGCCCACCACCACGCCTAAGTAATTTTTTTATATTTAGAAGAGATGGGGTTTCACAATCTTGGCCAGACTGGTTTTGAGAAAAATGATAATTTTAAAGAACTGTGCTTATTCTAAAAACTGATCTTTAGCATTATTCTAGAACTCTTAGTTGTATCATCTGCAGTAAAAGAAGCCTAAGAATTGCACCAGAATTAGTTGCTCAACTCTACCAGGAGATTCAAAGTTTTATTGTTATAGGATTCTAGAAACAAATCATACTATATATCTGGAAACTCTGTACACACACCCCCACAAACACACAAAATTTTCACTCAGTAGACATTATAATAAGCACACTGAAAACCTGATAATAAACTAAAGTTATTATAAAGCTGTAGAACACAATGATTAAAGGCAAATGATCATCTTAAATTGTAAACAACTGAAATATTAGATTTTAACAATGAAAATTTTCTAATTCTTCTTTTGTCCACCATCATAGATTTCAAGCAGATTAATTAATGTTGTAAATGACATTAAGAGTTCCTATCAATTGAATTTAATTTATGCCATTTTAAAAATTATTTGTAGTCATATATTGTTTACTATGTAACTTCTTTTATTTGCTCTAAAATAAGGCTAAATCACATCTTAGCCTCATCTCATCAAAGGATGTGATTACCGTAAAGGTATACATGTTGGGTTAACGTGGAAAATCAATTACGTGGATAATATGGGATTCATGTATTAATTTATTATTCTCCTTATTAAGTTTGTAATGGTTTGTGTAATGAACATTTAGTCTATTCAACAGGCAGTATTCAACAGATATATATCAGCATCTGCTATGTACCAAGCACCGTTCAAGGCAGTAGATAACAATACAGGCAAAGATAATATTAATCCAAATTGCACATGAAAACTTTTGATACTATTGATAATGTGGCAAATGACGTGATTTTCCCTTTATTATAATTTTTAAGAGAATAAGATAGTGAAATGTGTACTATAAGTGTAACAGGAAGCCTATCCGTGTTATTCTTTACGTTAAATAATTAGATTACTAAAATTGCCTTTTCCAAAGAAATTTATATTATAAATGCTCCCATGGCAAAAAGAAAAAACCTGGCCTCTGACTTGGAATATAATATAATTGTATTAAGTAAGATACATGCTAGAGAGAAAAAAACTATTTTATTTTTTTTGTCATGGTAATGAGAAAAAAGACAAGCCATTTTTTTGCAACTTTTAAAATTGACTCCTAAGAACAGTAAACAGTAAGCAGTATAACAGTAGACAGTAAACAGTAAACACCAAGCAGTGTAAATATGTTGCATTTTAGCCAGCTCTGAAAGAAAATGACTGATCATTAGCAAATCAGGCAAATTTAATTGTTGCCATTGAAAATTGCTTTACCCATCGTGTGTGTTCTTATATTAACAGAATTGAAATCAATTTTGTACTGCCAATTAATATTGCTGTTTTATAATCACAGGATTCTTGCTTTACCTTCTAAAATGTCCCTGAAAAATGAGTGAACCCCAAGTAAGTTTTGTTTTTCTTAAAAAAGGTAGTCATAAAAGACTGCTCATATTTAGTAAAAATAATGAGGTGAGTTGGACATGGTGGTGCATTTCTCTAATCCAAAGTAATTGGAAGGCTGAGGCAGGAATATTCCTTGAACATTGGAGTGTGAGGCCTCATTGAGCTATGAGCTATCATCTTCTCACTGTAGTCCAGCCTGTGCCACAGAGCATAATCCTAAGTATAGAATAACAAATGGAACTATGAAAAGTAATATAGCATTACTGTGTTTAATTCACTTATAGTAATGCATGGATAGTATATTTAGCAAAACATTTTAAGTTGGTAATATGTCAAGAGGTCAGATATTTGAGTCAGATTGCTAGCTAGCCCCTCAACTGGCTAAATCTGTAATAACTGACAAAGTATTTCTCCTAACTGTAATTTTTTAATTTGTTAAATGGATTTACTAAGGTTACCCGCTTAAGAAACTAACTCTAATATTAATTAGATTACCTCAAACACTTTTTCTGAATGGCACATAATAGGCAACAAAATATTAGCTACTACTATATATAATAAATTCTTTTCATCTGCCTATTTTTAAAGCTCTTAGACCACATAATAAAATTCCAGAAGGCTGGGAAAGGCTGTTAGATACAATTGGGTGCCATAAGAGCAAGACTCCGTCTCAAAAAAAAAAAAAGAGTCACTATCAAAAATGAGCATATCAATGCATAAAATGTATGGTAGCTTTATTTAGCAGTTATTTCATTGTTTACCATAGTGTTTTTTCTTACAATTTTGTAGAAGCCTGTGTCAGAATTTGAACTTTTTTAGAAGATAGTAATCATGGATGATTGAAATTAACATTTTAAGCTGATACTGGAAATTATTCTAAATTCTATTACATTTATATTTGTATTTTCTTTTGAAGGCTAATGGAAATCTTAAAAAGAAAATGGAAACTTCTCTGCCAGGGGAGATACCATGATCACAAAGGTGGCTTTCTCAGGGAAAGGCTGATTTATTGCACTCCAGATGTACTGACCCCTGAGATTTCCCCAAATGTGGGAAACTCAGCTGCATAATTTGTGGAAGTGAAGGACTGTGTTTGCGCTTTCATGTGGAAAAAAAAGAAAAGAAAAGAAAATTGACTCTTTTAGTGTATATAGAAAGGTGAAAGAAGGCCATATACTGGAAACAATTCAGTGTGTCTACAGAAATTGGTCTCCTCCAGTACAAAACAATAACACAGCAAGTGGTTATTTCTTAGAAAGATCAAATAGTGTTAAGATGACATTTGCAAATGCTTGAGAACTTTGTCTAGATAAGGGGGTGGGGGGAAGCCTCCACAGGGCAGCATATAAATCTGGGAAAAAGACAAGTAATTTTTAAATGTGTAAGCCAATGTTTATGTATTAATCTTGCCCTGAAAATATTTATTTTGTTAAATGATTAACATTGGTTTGTTTGTTCTTAAAAAGTAAGTTTCCTTTTGGAAACAACTTGTGTGAAATGGTCTAAAAATGATGTAGCTAAAATAATTCAGATTTTTCCCCTCTATTATAAATCATTTGCAGGAATTGTAAATATGTTATAGATGTCAGCTTTCTTACATTTCTTAAAAGTTTATTCTAAATGAAGAAAATATAATATAAGGTACAAAATTACTTTTATAATCAAATTGTCAATCTTGTTAAATATTTAGAATTTCGAGCCAGATGACCAAGATGTCTTAGATGGGCATAAGACCTGTCCAGCAGAAGATGCTCCATTATATCCTCATTCAACAGGCTCTATGTATCAACTGGTAAAATAAAAATAATAATAATAATTTTCTTTTTCAAACTTATTTGGATGCTTTACTTATGTAGTCTTCAATTATTATTTTCTTACATATTTTGTAACATATCAGCTGTGACTGCAAATTAAGAAAAAATTATCTAGGACAGCTGTGACAAGATGATCAGAAGAATAGTTTAAGTGGGGTCATGTTTTATTTTACGCTTGTGATTTTTTTTTTTTATTTTTTGTAACTAGGTACTACCTTGTCCTAGTTCATAAAAAGTGTGATATTTCAATAAGAGCATAAAGCAATTTATTTAGATTTTCTCAAAATCCAGTGAGAGTAAAAATTAACAATTTTAACAGCTGTAATACAAAGTATACTGAAAAAAATACTCACCAAAAATATAAACAAAAACCATTTATAAGCACTTCTAAGTTGAAACAAATATTTTTGTTAAAATATTCTAGGAAGATTAGCCACAACATAAGTAAGGTAGTTTTCTTTTCACTTTCCTTTTTCTTTCTTTTTTTCTTTTCTTTTCTTTCTTTCTTTCTTTCTTTCTTTCTTTCTTTCTTTCTTTCTTTCCTTTCTTGTTTCATTTCCTTCCTTCCTTCTTTCCTTCCTTCCTTCCCACATTCCTTCCTTCCTTCCTTCCTTCCTTCCTTCTTCCTTCCTTTTTTGCTACCTTCCTTTTTTCTTTCCTCCCTTCCTTCCTTGCTTCTTTCCCTCCTTCCTTTCTTTTTTTCTTTTGATAGAGTTTTGCTCTGTTGTCTGGGCTGAAGTGCAATCTTTGCGATCTTGGCTCACTACAATTTCCACCATCTGAATTCCAGCTATTCTCCTGCCTTATCCTCCCAAGTAGCTGGGATTAGAATCATGCATCACCACACCTGGCTAATTTTGTATTTTTGGTAGAGAAAGAGTTTCACTGTGTTGGCCAGGGTGGTCTGAATCTCCTGACCTCACAATCCACCCAACTCGGCCTCTCAAAGTGCTGGGATTACAGATTGTTAGCCATTGCACCTGGCCAGGTTAATCATTTAAAGCTTTTCTTGTAACATTTAGCATGACTTCTCATCAAGTTCATGTAGCCAAGAAATGGAATTACCTAAATTACAGCAGGTGCCCAGAGTAACAGCTGTATTGCTCAGAAACCTTATTTTATCACCAGAAAAAAATATAAAACAGGGGAAAAATGTTAAAAAAGGATATTTTCATTCTACATTTTCTTTACATTTAATGTTTGATAGTTTAATTTCTTGTTAAAATAAAGAATATGGATATATTTTTAATAGAAATTCTAAAATATTAAAACCAATCTGCACAAGTTTCATATGTCACAATGTGTGGAGCATGGTAGGTTGTATTTTGTGCTTGGGGCACTGTTGTGGTAGAATTTATTAAGTGATGCTTCTAAAATTTGGTTTCATCTAATCCCATGAAGTGCATATTATCAGAATCCACATACTTTGAAGTCCCATTGCGCCAAGATTTCTGACTGCTTTGATAGCCAGTCACAATTTTCCTCGAAATCAGTAAGTCTCCTAGTTTATTTCTATATTATTTTAAAGCTTTTGTTGTTAGATGTAGTGTTCACTGAAGATATAAATGCCTTCTGATTTTTAAAAAATTCGTGTTTTTTAAAAATTTCATGTAATATCTCTATGCCCATTGTTGGAAACAATAGGATGTGAAGTTTGTTCAAATTGGTTAGAATATACTATGTTTTTAAATCTTTTTATAGTATATTAGCATTAGCATTGACCACTATGAATGCAAAATGCAGTCTACATTAGTCAAGACCTATAAATACACTATCAGGGCTACTGATATTTGTACATTTTAATCCAACTATGTTATGCCCTTCCTATTTGGCCTATTGTTATTTGCCATCTACATTTCTCTTCTGGCCTAGACTTAGATTTTGGAATTTCTGTTCCTTAGAGAGTACAAGAGAAATATGGGTAGATTAATCCTATCTCTGCATTACTGCTGCACCTCTATAAGTTTGCCACCTCAAGTAAATACATCATGTTGTCCTGGTTCCAATCACCTCCCAATCATCCTGGAGAGAATACTTCAACTGGAAATCAACATGTCCTTCTTTAATGTACCTCTTAAATTTTTAATATTATGCAGATGTCAGGATGTCACTCGGCCCATTGAAAGTACAAGTGTCACATGCTGGCATCTGCTTGAAAGTCCAGTTTTCTACTGTTCATGTGGTCAGGACATTCATTATTATTTACTACTCATGCATTCAGACAATTGTCTTTATAAAATAATAGTTTAAAGTTTTAATCCTTCATTTAAAAAGAAACAGCATGCAATTTCATCCATGTCCCTACAAAGGACATGAACTCATCATTTTTTATGGCTGCATAGTATTCCATGGTGTGTATGTGATCATTCTCAGTAAACTATCGCAAGAACAAAAAACCAAACACCGCATATTCTCACTCATAGGTGGGAATTGAACAATGAGATCACATGGACACAGGAAGGGGAATATCACACTCTGGGGACTGTGGTGGGGTTGGGGGAGGGGGGAGGGATAGCATTAGGAGATATACCTAATGCTAGATGACGAGTTAGTGGGTGCAGCGCACCAGCATGGCACATGTATACATATGTAACTAACCTGCACAATGTGCACATGTACCCTAAAACTTAAAGTATAATAAAAAAAAAGGAAAAGAAAAAAAAAAGAAAACAAACAAACAAAAAAAACAGCATGCAGTTCAATCATTGAGCTAATTTGCTCATTCCATCTTCAATTGGTCTTTTTATTTCTGGTCTCTGTGAAAGCCTGCCAACAGGATATTGTTCATCCACCTTGAAATGTCATTCGTCAACCAAGCAGGTTGTTGTAGTCAATAGGGAGCTCTTCAAAGGGCATTGCCCATGTAAGAGTGGGATCCAGTAATTCCTGTGGTTGTTCCAAATTTGATGCTAGAAAATACCAGACTACTTGCCCTTGAACAGGATAAGCACCTCCTTGCACTTCCCTGTTAACACTGTACTCTATAAAGCCATATTTTATGTTATTTTGGAAGTCTTCTGAGCACTTCCTCATTAAACTGTTTCCTTAATATGCCCAACACCTTATGGGTGTTCCAAATTTTAAAATTATTTTACGGTCTTCTGTCAAAGAAGCAGTCTCAATACCAAGGCAAGACAAGCTAGTAATTATCTTTCCAATGGCACATATTGTTTCATGGCATCCAGGAGTGCCCTGGACCACAATTTCCAGCTAATGCTGAAGAGGGGCATGTGTGGGTTTTCTGCCATGGCCTCACTGTGCCCAAGAACATGTTGCAAGTACTTCTAAAATCAGAATTTGGATCACAAAGACCCAATGTGTAGAGAGAAAGAGCATTTTACCATTCAGAAATGGCCAGCTTTAGTGAAATTTCTTATTTAAATAGACCACCATTTATTGTTTTTAAATGGATGCATTATAATTTTACATATTTACAAAGTAGAACTATTATTTGTATACATGCACACAATGAGAAATGACCAAATCTTTAAATGGCATATTAGTAATTGGTATATTAGTAATTTCAGACATATATGACATATTTGTTTAAAGAACATTCCGAATCTAAACTTCTAGTTGTTTTGAAATCTACAAGAAATTATTCATACCTATAATATCCCTCCTACACAATCAAACTTTAAAACCTATTCCTTCTAATTGTGTTTTTTATCCATTAACTGACTCACTTATTTGCTTGCTCAATGTCTTTGGCAGCCTATAATAAACTGTCATTCTATTCTCTACCTTCATGAGATCAACTTTGTTATTTCTCACATATGAATAAAAACATGCAATCCTTGTCCCTTATATTTCCTGGCTAATTTCACTTAATATAATGTCCCTTATAGGAAGCCTTTTTCTGAGTAATGTTCAGCTAATGTATTGAGGTTTTATAAAACTGAAATAATCACTCACTTAAAATTTACCTTAATTGTTACCAAAATTCTTTGGGTATATAAGACTGTCGTTTGAAAATAGCTAAATGAACAAAGATGTCTTGAAGGTGTCTTAGGACACTAATATTTTACTCTTTTCTACCTCCTGTCTTACTTAACTCTGATTTGTCTTCAAATTAATAAAAATATTTTAGTAAATTATCTTGGGGATCAACATTAAAGACCAAAAGAAATCAGTAATGCACTAATTTAACTTTACAAATATAAGGAAAGAAGTTGCAACCAATACCAAAAGTTACTGAATAAAATGATATATTTTTTATACTCCTAATTTTCAAAGTACTTAATTTATTTTTTAATTTTTACTATTATTGCTTATTTCAAACATGGGCTATTATAATTGAGTTCACAGAAAAGTTATTATAAAAGAGTAATAAAATAATAACATATACTGGAAGTAATATAGTAAAGTTTGAACAAGTAGGCAGCAGTAAAGACAAGTGAGTCATCTGCCATGAGTAACTTTTGGGGAATAAGTAACTTTTTGGGGAATAAGTTACTTAGTCTTTCTAGGATTCAGTATCTTCTTTTGAGAATAATATGTTTTCAAAATTAGATAAGATTATTTACATGGTGAAATCAGAATTATTAACACTCAGTAAGTATATCTATTAACCATAGTTGTGGAAGGAAAGGGAGCATAGACAGAAGCTCCAATAGTCAAAACATGATTGTAGCCATAAAGCAACATACAGTTGGTTTACAAGTATCTAAGACGTTTCTGTGTTTTTCATTTTGTCTTAGGTTTGTGACAAAGAAGTAAATAATATCCAGTTCCTGCCCTGGAGAAGCTGACTGCATAGAAAAAGGAACAAGGCAGATATACATGCCAGAGTACAGTGCTGAGACAACATAAAGCACAACCAACCAAGTACAAAGGTAAGACATCAAATCTGAAATTTTATATTCTGTCTGTTTCATTTGTTTCTTGCTGGTATGGTTAACCATCTTTATATGTGTTAAATTCAACACCTTAGGCATCACACATGCTATAGTACCAGAACTTACATTCCAATTTTTCTTCCAGTAGTGGCTGTTAACCAAGTATTGGTGAATATCATATATGAAGACTCTACTAAAAGTAAAGCTACCCCGACTGTGATGCTTGGATTGTATAGTTTACCAGATCTAGCAAAGAGAAAGACAGTGTGTGTTTTGTAATCTCTATAAATGATAAGTATGGAGACACTAGTAGCTGAAAGACAAATTATTTGTGCCCACTGAAAGGAAAAAAAATGAAGAAATTGTAGGAAAACCACTTACTACAGTTAAAATATACTGATTTTAAAATTTAGTTTCTATCAGTGTCTATAAAGAAAAGTAAAAATATAATAACAATAATAAAGAGTTTGAGTATAAACAGCAAAATTCAGGTATTCCATATTCACTTATTTGGAGGTATGCCCTAAATAGGTGATCTATCAGTATAACTTAACTTTTTCACTGCTTTATTTTCAAATGAATACTTTTCATAGGCAGTTTGATGATAATTCTTAACTAATATTTTTTACAAGTTCACATAGCAAATTTGAAGAATAAATTTTTTTCTTTAGCAGGAAAACCTCGCATTTGAGAAAAATATTAGAGAATTTAAATAGAAGCACATCTTATGATACACAGACAATATAAATATGTCAGTCACAGTATCTCAGAGATTTTAGCCATATTATGAAAAGTAATTCCCACATAATTCTTTTAAAGTAAAATAATTTCAGAGATAAAAACAGTAGCTGCTATCAGAATCTTCAAAGTAATAGTAATTAATAATTAGAATTTACCTCACTGTTCTGCTTCTCATCTTCATAAAATCATTGTCTGTATTTTTACCTATGCATTCAATTGCAAGAATACTGTCTCCATTGGAATATATATACACACACAAACACACACACACACATATATATATGGCTGCTGGATCACAGAATTCATGTGATAAAAAGTACCAGCATTTTGAAGTCCCACGAGATTTTCTGGTGGGTGAGATATAAGAGGGAGCAGATATTCCCATTCAAAAAGTGATTCACAACCTGAGATAAGAAGAAAAAATAATGCTTGTACTATGAAAATAATAATTCTGCCCACTCTTATTTCCATCAACTGACAAATTAATATTAACAACAACTCATCAACAAAGCATCAACACAGTCATTTTGAAAGAACACTTTGAATTTTCATATTAACAACAAATAGAGTGACCATATAGATTTTTAACTACAGACCCCTTAGTTCTGTATTTTAATGATATTACATCTATTTGTTAAAAAAAGTGTTTGTTTAAAAAAAATCTCTTTAGAATATATATATAAACTATGCCAATTCAATTGTTAAATAAATTAACAAAATGAGTTTTTAAAAAGGAAATGCTTCTCTCTACATAGATCCCACAAGACAAAGATCAGACCTTTTAAGGAGTGAGTTTAGCTAGAAACTCCTACAATGTGGAAGAAAATATAGTCACCCAAAGAAAAATATATATGAATATAATTTCACATTTTCCAATAAAAGATCTGTACAGAATGCTATTGTTAATTGTATTCTAACCTTCACTTTTCTCTTGAAATAAACTAAATTTTGTTATCATTCATTAATTTACTTATATTACCTCCCACCCTGAGTTTCAGTTCAGTGTAAGATTTTAACATTGCTACTTACTTTTTTGGCATGATGTGGACATTTAGAAGTAATAAAATGCACTCAAAAGTTCTCTTCTCACATTATCATTTTTAAAGCCATACCTCTCTTATACTTTAACTAAAATAACATTAAGCAACTTCAAGGCTTGGGATATGAAAATATTTTTAATGCATACATTTTAAATATAAACATAACACTAACTTTGGCTTCCCATTACTCTGAGGTTTCAGTATTTTTTATCACATGATTCAATAAAACCCACTTTGGTTACCAACATCAAATATAGGGGAGCACTTAAGAAATACATATTTTTTTAATTTACTATTGTCTGACATAAATGGTTTTATTTATGTTTTATTTTATTTTATTATTATTATACTTTAAGTTTTAGGGTACATGTGCACAATCTGCAGGTTAGTTACATATGTATACGTGTGCCATGCTGGTGTGCTGCACCCATTAACTCGTCATTTAGCATTAGGTATATCTCCTAATGCTGTCCCTCCCCCCTCCCCCGACCCCACAACAGTCCCCAGAGTGTGATGTTCCCTTCCTGTGTCCATGAGTTCTCATTGTTCAATTCCCACCTATGAGTGAGAAGATGTGGTGTTTGGTTATTTGTCCTTGCAATAGTTTACTGAGAATGATGATTTCCAATTTCATCCATGTCCCTACAAAGGACATGAACTCATCATTTTTTATGGCTGCATAGTATTGCATGGCATATATGTGCCACATTTTCTTAATCCAGTCTATCGTTGTTGGACATTTGTGTTGGTTCCAAGTTGTTCCTATTGTGAATAATACCACAATAAACATACTTGTGCATGTGTCTTTATAGCAGCATGATTTATAGTCCTTTGGGTATATACCCAGTAATGAGATGGCTGGGTCAAATGGTATTTCTAGTTCTAGATTCCTGACGAATCGCCACACTGACTTCCAAATGATTGAACTACTTTACAGTCCCACCAACAGTGTAAAAGTGTTACTATTTCTCCACATCCCCTCCAGCACCTGTTGTTTCCTGACTTTTTCGTGATTGCCATTCTAACTGGTGTGTGATGGTATCTCACTGTGGTTTTGATTTGCATTTCACTGATGGCCAGTGATGGTGAGTATTTTTTCATGTGTTTTTTGGCTGCATACATGTATTCTTTTGATAAGTGTCTGTTCACCGCTACACAAATAAACTAGAAAACCTAGAAGAAATGGATAAATTCCTTGACACATACACCCTCCCAAGACTAAACCAGGAAGAAGTTGAATCTCTGAATAGACCAATAACAGGCTCTGAAATTGTCACAATAATCAATAGCTTACCAACCAAAAAGAGTCCAAGACCAGATGGATTCACAGCTGAATTCTACCAGAGGTACAAGGAGGAACTGATACCATTCCTTCTGAAACTATTCCAATTAATAGAAAAAGAGGGAATCCTCCCTAACTCATTTTATGAGGCCAGCATCATCCTGATACCAAAGCTGGGCAGAGACAAAACCAAAAAAGGGAATTTTAGACCAATATGCTTGATGAACATTGATGCGAAAATCCTCAATTAAATACTGGCAAACCAAATCCAGCAGCACATCAGAAAGCTTATCCACCATGATCAAGTGGGCTTCATCCCTGGGATGCAAGGCTGGTTCAATATATGCAAATCAATAAATATAATCCAGCATATAAACAGAACCAAAGACAAAAACCACATGATTCTCTCAATAGATGCAGAAAAGGCCTTTGACAAAATTCAACAATGCTTCATGCTAAAAACTCTCAATAAATTAGGTATTGATGGGACGTATCTCAAAATAATAAGAGCTATCTATGACAAACCCACAGCCAATATCATACTGAAAGGGCAAAAACTGGAAGCATTCCCTTTGAAAACTGGCACAAGACAGGGATGCCCTCTCTCACCACTCCTATTCAACATAGTGTTGGAAGTTCTGGCCAGGGCAATTAGGCAGCAGAAGGAAATAAAGGGTATTCAATTAGGAAAAGAGGAAGTCAAATTGTCCCAGTTTGCAGATGACATGATTGTATATCTAGAAAACCCCATCGTCTCAGCCCAAAATCTCCTTAAGCTGATAAGCAACTTCAGCAAAGTCTCAGGATACAAAATCAATGTACAAAAATCACAAGCATTCTTATACACCAATAACAGACAAACAGAGAGCCAAATCATGAGTGAACTCCCATTCACAATGGCTTTAAAGAGAATAAAATACCTAGGAATCCAACTTACAAGGGATGTGAAGGACCTCCTCAAGGAGAACTACAAACCACTGCTCAAGGAAATAAAAGAGGATACAAACAAATGGAAGAACATTCCATGCTCATGGGTTGGAAGAATCAACATCCTGAAAATGGCCATACTGCCCAAGGTAATTTACAGATTCAATGCCAACCCCATCAAGCTACCAATGACTTTCTTCACAGAATTGGAAAAAACTACTTTAAAGTTCATATGGAACCAAAAAAGAGCCCGCATCGCCAAGTCAATCCTAAGCAAAAAGAACAAAGCTGGAGGCATCATGCTAGCTGACTTCAACCTATACTACAAGGCTACAGTAACCAAAACAGCATGGTACTGGTACCAAAACAGAGACATAGATCAATGGAACAGAACAGAGTCCTCAGAAATAAGGCCGCATATCTACAACTATCTGATCTTTGACAAACCTGAGAAAAACAAGCAATGGGGAAAGGATTCCCTACTTAATAAATGGTGCCTGGAAAACTGGCTAGCCATATGTAGAAAGCTGAAACTGGATCCCTTCCTTACACCTTATACAAAAATTAATTCATGATGGATTAAAGACTTAAACGTTAGACTTAAAACCATAGAAGAAATCCTAGGCATTACCATTCAGGACATAGGCATGGACAAGGACTTCATGTCTAAAACACCAAAAGCAATGGCAACAAAAGCCAAAATTGACAAATGAGATCTAATTAAACTAAAGAGCTTCTGCACAGCAAAAGAAACTACCATCAGAGTGAACAGGCAACCTACAGAATGGGAGAAAATTTTTGCAACCTACTCATCTGACAAAGGGCTAATATCCAGAATCTACAATGAACTCAGACAAATTTACAAGAGAAATACAAACAACCCCATCAAAAAGTGGGTGAAGGACATGGACGTAAATGGTTTTAAATATATATCTGATGGCTACCAAATGTTCAACTAGTTGATCAAAAGCAAGCAAAAAAATCATGTGCTAATTTTTTTTCCAAATGAAAATATACTTTCAAAGTAAAGTATTATTAATGAACAAAACAGTTTTATAATTTAAAAACTCAGTATGCATTGCCTTATCTATGTAATGTATTTCTTTCAAAGTGAGGAGTTTGAGACCAGCCTAGGCAACATGATGAAACCCGTGTGTACTAAAAATGTTAAAAAATAATTTTAAAAAATACTGCCATTTGGACTGGTGGGTGACTGTGGTCCCAGCTACTCAGTTGGCTGATGCAGGAGAATTGCTTGAACCTGAGACGCAGAGGTTGCAGTGAACCGAGATCCTGTCACCCCAGGTTGAGCAACAGAACAAGATTTAATCACAATTCACCCATCTGCTACAAACAAAAAATAAATAAATAAGAAAAATAAAAGGATCAAATCAACTGCAAATATATCAGGTATTGTTAATGCCAGTTCACCTAACAAAAGAGAAAAATCCATGTACTGATGGAACTTATATTTCGGCTTTAATGGAAAGCAGTGACAAAATCTAGTGATTTTATTTTTAAGTCAGATGGATAAGGATGGTGGGTTCATTTATAAGCAGGTGAATAGTATAAACTCAAAGGGGATTTGAGCAAATTTCTTGAAACAACAAAGACAGCAAAACCTCTGATGTTGTAGTGTATACTAAGACTCTGAACAAGAAAGAGTGTGGTAGAAGAAGATATGCAAAAGAGAATGAGAAGAAAATAATATATGGTTGTTTGTTACATTATAAAAACCATGGTTTAAGCTTAGGAAAAAGTGAAGCCGGGATTGAATATAAATAGGTAGAATTATTTTAAGGTAAGGACAACGTTATATATTTAAATAATAGTGATGATTGCAAAACATTGGGAATATCCTGGAAATCATTGAATGCATACTTTAAAATTGTTAATTTTATAGTATCTGAAATATAACTCACATAATTTAATAGAAGTAATAGTGTAATCGTTGTAATAGCGGAAGGTAGGAGATCACTAAAGCGGCTGAGTTAATCAGATAAGAAATGTGGATAACCTATATCTTGCTGACAGCAGGAGAAATAGGTAAAAGTGTTTAGATTCTTGACCTGTTTTAAAAGCAAAACATGCAGAATTTGAGGATTAATAGAAACGATGAGATAAAAAGCATGGAGGATGACATTACAGTTATAGGCCTTTGCAACAGGATGTAATTACTATGAAGTGAAATGGGAAACACTTGGGGAAAGTTGTTAGGAAGTAGCATCAAAATTCAGTGTGTAGCCTTGAGACCAGATTGCCTGTTAAACATGAGTATGTGCAATAGAGTCATATATGATTTGGGCTTTGGTAAGAGATTGGCTGGAGATAACAATTTGGGACTCATAGTACCATTCAGAAATCCATTGTACAAGAAGAGATAACTGGGAGATTGAGCGTAAATTCATCAGCAATAATTTAAGGAAGAGGATGACTAAGAAACAACTGTTATATTTGGCCAGGCCTGGTGGCTCACACCTCCAGTGCCAGCACTATGGGAGCCTGAGGCAGGCAGACGGCTTGATCCCAGGAACTCAAGTCCAGCCTGAGATACAGGGAGAGGCCCTGTTTCTACCAGAAGTAGCTAGTCTGCGTGGCCTGTAGTCACAGTCAAGCAGGAGGCTGATGTGGAAAGATCACTTGAGCACGGGAGGTTGAGGCTGCAGTGAGTTCTTGATCTCACCACTGCACTCCAGCCTGGACAACAGAGGCAGACCCTGTCTCAATAAACAAACAGACAGCAAAGACTAGAAATTAAAAAAAAAAACTATTATTATATTAGTCAAAACAAAGTTGATTATTTTAAATATAGAACATATTTGGTAGACTGTTGGGAATGAAAGCCTGCCTGGTAAAGGTAAGTGGAATTTTCAAATGACAGCATATCACCAATGGTAAAAAGATTCACCTGAAATTCAAGGTAACATTTTAAATTTAGCAATTAGGGTGTCACTGATTACCTTTGAGAAAGGACTGTGACTTCATTGTTGTGGGATAAAACCTGAGACAATAAGAACTGATGGAAAGAAGATAGCTAATAGACATTCTCTGTGGAAATTAAAAGCAGACAAAAAAGTCAGTACCAAAGGAGACGGTTTTTGTTGTGTGTCATAAAATATGGAGTTTTTTATACATATGTGATTAGGAAATCAAGGCAGTGAAGAAGAGGATAAAAAATTACACGAAAGAGGAAAAGATCAATCATATTGATGGGCTGAGTCCAGGAGGATGTATTTTAAAATGTGATAAAGGTTTTATCTTTGAATAAATAAGTGCATATAGATAGAGGTATGATTTAGATCACAGTAACAAACAACAGAAGTTGAGGAATTTAATACTCTGCAGCATAAAACTTAACAAATTAGAGGAAATGATTTTTATGATAAGCTATGAGAATAAAAGCAATGCAAAGAAAGTTCAGGAAATGAACATCTTATCAAATAAAAATAATATAGGCAACCTCTTGATTCTTCTCTCCCACTTTTTTAAACTACTACTTCTATTTTTCCCATTGATATATTTTAATAAATGACCAATATCTTCTGGGGAAATATTATGCTTTCTCTCTGGTAATTTGCATTAGCTTCTTACACATTTCATGCTCTTTTCTCATATTAACAGCACTTTTAGTCAGAAAAATTTTCTGTCTAAATTCTATTCCAATATTTACTTGGTTTAAAACAACTGTTGCCTTTTATCTTCCTTCTTATTCATTTTTGCTGAATATTGCTTCCCACCCATAATGACTAATTGAATTTCACAATATATCAGTAATTTCTCTGACAGTTTGTCTAGAAATAATCTAATATGAGCTATTTTGCCACCCCCCTCAAACAAAAGAGAGTTTAGATCTTCTCTAGCCATGCAAAGTCTGGATTTCACATCTATTTAAATTGAAACTTTACTTGATTAATAACTTCATAGCATTAAATCAAGCCAAGAAACAGTATACTAAATGCAAAATGACCAACATCTAACAATTAGTGGAACTTAAACGGCTCACTGTTTTGTATTCCTTTCCGAATCAGAAATATCTGCTAGATAGTTTTCTTAGTGTCATCATGGTTAGACTGGGCTTATCCCTTGTGAAGTTTTGTTTTAGTCGATGTCAGCCACACACGTTGGCTGAAGAACACAAAAAGAAAACTAATGAGAAATATACACCTTTTTTCATACTACCTGAAGACAGGATTATCATCTTGGTGTTAAGAGGTAGTTAATGCCTCGTAGAAGTTTGATTGTCTATTTCCTTAAAACATTGTTTGCTGAATAAATAATATGTCAAGTTATTTGACATATTGACTAAATTATGTCAAATAGTTTAACTGCTTTAATTGACTCAATTATGTCAAATGGTGGTTCACTATTTCCTAAACCAGACATCGATTTTTTTAAATTGTGATTAGTGATCCATATTTACCTTTCTACATTTTCCATGAATAGTGAATTATACAGAATCTTGTTTTCTTCTGTTTGGATTTGATACCGAACTATACTAGATTCACTGAGAAGAAGAGTTTGAATTAGCAGCATGATGAGAATGGACACAGTGTTTGAAGAAACTGATAAAGAAAGTACAGGAGGAGTTTTATCTTTGGAAGAAGAAATGGTCCTTGAGCACAGACACCATATGAGCTTTCCTTTCAGCATTCTCTGCTCAACTGTTCTCTGCTGTGGTGAGGCCACCTATGCTTTGTATATGTTTGAAATTAATTGAAAAGCTAGTGACAGATTCTGATATCATTTCCTATGAGCTTCGTTGTTGTGGAGGTAATTTTGGATCAAAGTACTCTAACGTTTTTCAACAAAGACGTGAGGAGAAATAAAGCTGCATTACTTTTTTTGGCACATTCTTGCTTTAGGACCTATAATGAGGTAAGTGACCGAAATATCTCTCATTCTCTGTTTCCAACAAATAAGTAGAACATAAATGGTTTGCTAATAAGCTTAAAAATGTGATAATCATGGTTCCTCTAACTGAAATGCACTGTGGTTTAGTTTTGTTTAATTTTCACAATATTGAAAATTTTCCTATGCAATTTTTATCAGTCATAAGGTAATGATAGTTTTTAAAAAATTCAAGTGGGATTAAGTCAGTCATTTTTTCTGTTCCTTTTGATATTATTCTCATTCCGCCTAATGGGCATTCTAAATAGTTATGAGGGATAGAAATATAATCTTAAATTAAGGAATGAGCATAATGTGAGTGAGAAGAGAGTATGGCTTGAAAATAATCTCATAATTTTTTTTTGTCAACTGACGTGTATTAACATGTTAGTGGTAGATTTCTAGACATCCTTACATTTGTAGCTGTGACTTGGAACTTCAAAACATAGCTAAGCAATTCATTTCCATATGTCTCCTGTCTGTTACTATACTGATTTGCACATGTACTATAAATTTTTTAAAAACTAATTTCATTCGGATCTGCATTTAGAGTTCCAAGATAGTAAAATGTATAAAAAATTACATACATTTTATAGAATTGAGTCACTGGGGATAACTGTTACCTTTCATTAAAATGGTAACTGCAGAATTTTATAAACACATGCAAAAATGTGCAACCTCAAGATTTAATCTTCTATGCAAATAAAAATTAGTAATATCAAGGGCAATGAGTAACACTAGCAGGGCAAGAAACACTTCTGCAAAGCCAAAGAGTTAATCCCAGTGACAATGCATGAAGTGATTGTGGGCCATACTCTGGAGCTAATTTAAGTTTAATTGACTGAATCTCCTGAAAGAAAAGGACATAGGCAGAAACAACCAAAAATGAACCACACATTAGCCAGAAATCTCAACAAATAAATAAAACTGCTGACAATATTAGAACCAATAAATATCCGTGTCATAAAAATGTACCTAATTTTGTTGCTGTAGTTCTTGTTGTTTGGAGAGAATGTCTCACTCTGTTGCCCAGGCTAGAGTGCAGTGGCATGACCTCAGCTCCCTTCAACCTCCAACTCCCAGGTTCAAGGGATTCTCCTGCCTCAGCCTCCCAAGTAGCAGGGACTACAGGAGCACAACACCATGCCCAGCTAATTGTTGTGTATTTAGTAGAGATGGGGTTTCACTATATTGGCCCAGGTGGCCTCAAGCTCCTGACCTCGTGATCCACCCACCTTGGCCTCCCAAAGTGGAATTACAGGTGTGTACCATCATGCCTGGCCAACTTTTTCTTTTTCACCAGGTTAATTTAAGAAATTTATAAAATTTCTTAAATTTCTTGCAATAGGTCGAGAATGGTGGCTCACAACTCTAATCCCAGCACTTTGAAAGGCCGAGGCGGGCAGATCCCCTAAGGTTGGCAGTTTGAGTGCAGCTTAGCTAACATGATGAAACCCTATCTCTACTAAAAATACAAAACTAGCTGGACTGGTGGCAAGTGCCTGTAATCCCAGCTACTTAGGAGGTTGAGGCAGTAGAATAACTTCAACCTGGGAAGTAGAGGTTACAATTCTGTGATGATGAGAAAAGTTGAGATATGTAGATAATTAGATAGATAGATGATAGAGAGAGAGATAGATAGATAGATAGATGTAGATGTAAATATACACAGCCACAGTCACTCAAGCACACAAACACACACACACACACACACAGCTGTTATCTGTGTATATATATTCTTTTGAAAACAGAAGATACTTATTTTTAATTAGGTTATTATTTGCTTGTTCTTTTGAATCTGTTTTTAGTTCCTTGTATATTTTGATTAACCCCTTATCTGATGTACAGTTTGCAAATATTTGCTCTCATTTTATTTTATTTTGTTTTTATTTTTTGGTGTATGGAAGTTTTCTAGTATGATGTAACCTATTTTTCTGTTTGTGTGTTTTTTGCTTCTGTTTTTGAAGTCTTATCCAAAAAATATTGTTGCTCAGACCAGGGTCGTTAAATATGTTTTGTGATTTATTCTCCTAGATTGACAGTTTTGTGTTTTCATTACATCTTTTTTTTAAATGTTTTTAAAAATATATTCTTATAGGTGAGCTCTCACTATATTACCAAGTGTGGAGTACAGTGGCATAAGTGTTTCATGCTACAGCTTTGGACACCTGGGCTCTCATGATCCTCCCATTTGAGACCCCAAAGTAACTGAAACTGTAGGTGGACTCCACTGCAATAGGCTTTTTAATCCATTTGCATTATTTTTTGTATTTTGTGAGAGATAGGGGTCTAATTATATTCTTCTGCATATAGCTGTCTTGTTTTTCCAGCACCAATTATTGAAGAGACTGACATTTCTTCATTTTGTGTTCTTGGCACCTCTGCAGAATATCAGTTGGCTATACAGGTGTAAATTTATTTTTGCTGACTGCATTCTGTTGTATTGGTTGATAGCATTGTGACATCTCCAGTTCTGTGGATTCACTCCCCAACCCCACTGCCATCTTCAGGATTGCTTTGGCTATTCAGGGTTTTGTGTGTGTGGTTTCATATTAAATTAGGATATTTTTCAATTTCTGTGAAAAATGCCATTGGTGTTTTGATAGAGATTGCATTCAATCTGTGCACTGCTTTGGATCATATAAACATTTTAACCATATTAATTTTTCCAATCAATGAATATAGATATTTTTCCATATTTTTATGTCATCCTAACATTTTATTAATGTTTCATAGTTTTCAGAATGCAGATTTTTTTAATTCCTTGCTTAAATTTACTCCTTTTTATTCCCTGTACCTATTGTAAATGATATTGTTTTCTTAATTTTTTTTTTATATTTTGCTATTTGTTTATGGAAATACTAAGGAAATGAATATGTTGATTTTGTAAACTGAAATTTTACTGACTGAGTCAGCTCTAAGTACTTTCTAGTGGTGTGTTTATGGATTTCCACATTATGTAATTAGCATATATGGACAATTTTACTTCTTCCTTTCCAATTTGTGTACCTTTTCTTATTTTCTCTTGTCTAATTGCTCTGGCTAAGGAATTTTAGTATTCTGTTAATAGATGTAGTGAAAGTGAACATCCTGGTCTTTTTTCAGATCTTCACAGAAAAGCTTTCAACTTTTAACTCCCACTGAGTGTGATATTAGCTAAGGGTTTGTATATAGAATGTTAACTGGTTCTTTGGGTCTATGTCATTTGTTGTGTTGAGTTACAGTTGTTCTATGCATAATTTGTTAACAGTTTTTATTCAGAAAAAATGTTGAATTTTGTCAAATTTTTTTCACTTATTGAAATGACTGCGTATACTTTGTTCTTTTTTTTTATATAATTTATAACATTTAATGATTCTTGCGTATTAAACCATTCCTGCATCCCTGTAATCTCACTTGATCATGGTGTATCAGGGGAAATTCACCCCCAATATTTCACATAGTTTTTTTTCCATTTTCCTTAAGTGTTGGTTGGTCTGAGAAATAAAGGGACAGAGTACAAAAGAGAGAAATTTTAAAGCTGGGTGTCTGGGGGAGACATCACATGTCAGCAGGTTCCGTGATGCCCCACAAGCCACAAAACCAGCAAGGTTTTGTTAGTGATTTTCAAAAAGGGAGAGAGAGTACAAATAGAGTGTGTGTCACAGAGATGACATGGTTCACAAGGTAATAAAATATCACAAGGCAAATGCAGGCAGGGTGAGATCACATGACCACAGGACTGGGGTGAAATTAAAATTGCTAATGAAATTTTGGGTGTGCACTGTCATTGATAACATCTTATCAGGAGACAGGGTTTGAGGGCACACAACCAGTCTGACCAAAATTTATTAGGTGGGAATTTCCTCATCCTAACAAGCCTGGGAGCACTATGGGAGTCTGGGGCTTATTTCTTCCCTTACCTACCACCATAAAAGACAACCATCCCCAAAGCAGCCATTTCATAGGCCTCCCCTTAGAGATGCATTCTTTTTCTCAGAGATTTTCCTTGCTGAGAAAAAGAATTCAGTGATATTTCTCCTATTTGCTTTTGAAAGAAGAGAAATATGGCTCTGTTCCACCCAGCTCACAGGCAACCAGAGTTTAAGGTTATCTCCCTTGTTCCCTGAACATTGCTGTTATCCTGTTCTTTTTTCATGGTGCCCAGATTTCGTATTATTCAAACACACATGCTCTACAATTTGTACAGTTAGTGCAATCATCACAGGGTCCTGAGGTGACATACATCCTCCTCAGCTTATGAAGATGATGGGATTAAGAGATTAAAGTAAAGATAGGCATAGGAAATCACAAGGGTATTGATTGCCAAAGTGATAAGTATCCATGAAATCTTCACAATTTATGTTCAGAGATTGCAGTAAAGACAGGCATAAGAAATTATAAAAGTATTAATTTGGGGATCTACAATGTCCATGAAATCTTCACAATTTATGTTTTTCTGCCATGACTTCAGCTGGTCCCTCTGTTCAGGCTCCCTGACTTCCCACAACATCTCTGCCTTTCTTTTTATGCAAATGTGCCATAACGATGAAGGCTTGTTTGTTCTCTCAATTTGACACAGGATTCTTTGACTGGTCCAGCACACTAAAAAGCCACCTGATCTAATGCCTCAGCTCCAGGTGTAATGCATATGCAAGCTTGAGAGGCTTCAAAAATTTGTTCTTTAATTTAGTGATGTCCAATGATAAATTATCTTTGCTACCCAGAAGGTGTCCTTTGACCATTTCCCATGAATGATCAGTCTCATTATAGGAATATGGGGTGATACAGAAGTCCAAAGTATTCCAATTGCACTGCATTTGCATGTGATGTTCAAGACTCCATACTTAATCTCCAAGCCCAATAACAGACTGTCTTAAATCATTAATTTGATTAGCCAATTTTTGATCAAAGCTTTGTTGAGAATTCCACATGTAGGTGGAAATGGCTTGACAATCATTAACAAAATGAGCCGTTTGAATAGGTTGATGTAACAACATTCTGACTGTGGTGGCCATTGCAGTGACTGTAATTAGGCCCGTGATCACAGTGATTAAAGTGAACACGAATCTCTTGGACCTTTTTAGAATTCACTGTAACACTTCATTAATTAAATGTGTTGAGGGGGAGGTTTCCCAATGTCTGGGCATCCAGATTCCTTCTTGAGCTCGAACAACATTACACTTTTCCTGGAGTCCAAATGGGAGTTAATACAAGTGTAAAAATGACAATTAATGCATTGGACAGTTTGATTGTTGGTCCAAATTTTGATATTTCCCACTAACAGCATGTAAGGAGACTTAACACAACTCTGTTTGGGAACAGTCAGGTTGGAGGTAAGTAAAGCAGAATGTCTGGATCTGCGTTGATACTGAGAGAGTGGGATGGTAGTGGGGACAACAGCAGAATCATTTCCCCTTCCCATACTCACAGTCCAGACATGGCAATAGCCAATTTCCAAAATTCTGGGTGTTCTGGGCTCAGAATGTGGAGTATCATGCAAGGCCTTGGTGGGGGTTAATGCCTTTATCTTCCCATTTTAAGGGAAAGAATGAGCTGAATCTCCTATGCAAAGTAGAGTGATGGTTCTCCTTCTCCAGATAAGAAATAAAATAAGTAGCCTCCTGGCATTCCTTTCCACCAGTGGAGCAATTGTTTTTTAAATAGTCCTTTGGGGCCCAGTCTGTTACTAAACTGTATGAGTCATTTTTAAATATTACTGCATGTGAGTTAACACAGTCTTCCCAGATTAAAGTTTTAGATGGGCCTTCCAAATTTTTTAGGCATGGTTTTCCTGCAGGTTTATATTGAAAGTATGGGGTATCTCCCATTACTCCTCCTTTCATTTGTTTTAAAGGAGAAAGGAGAGGCCAAAGACCAAATGTCCCCGTTCCTCTGTAGTTGATCTCTCTGGAAGATAAGCAGCCCAGACTTCAGTTTATAGACGGATACAACCGGGTCCATGTCTGAAGCCCAGAGGTGAGTATTTATAACCCATGGTAACATTAAATGCAGTGCCTTCTTCTCCTGGTGAATGATTTTCTAAATGTGCATTATAAGTCATTTTCCCAGTATTTTGTTGAGGATTTTTACATTATATTGGCCCATAGTTTTCTCCTTTTTTCTTGTATCCTTGTCTGCTTTTGTAATCAGAATAATGCCATCCCAATGAAATGAGTTGGAACAGTTCCCATATCTTCTTTTTTGGTTGTTTAATTGTTTTTTTGTTTTGTTTTGACTACATTTTTTAAAAGTTGCAGTAGTTTCTTTTTTGTGGTAAGAAGAATGCAGTAGTGAATATATCAAGTAATGGGTTTATCTTTAATAGGTGACTTTTTACTGCTGATTTGATTTCTTACCATTAATTTGTTTCTTGGTATGAGTTATGGTATCTCTTTTTTGACTCTGATTTTCTTTATTAGGGGCTTTTTTTGTACTTTTGAGTTTAGCTTTTTGTTTTTCTAATTCCTTGATTGAAACATCAGGTTGTGTTTTTGGTATCTTCTTTTAGTTGAAAGCATTTATTGCCATAACTTCACTCTGAAAACTGCTTTGGTTGTATCCCTTAGGTTTTGGTGTGTTGTGTTTCTATTTTTGTCTCAAGAAATATGGTGTTTTGTCTTTAATGTCTTCATTGACTCATTGGCTTTTCAGGAGTATATTATTTAATTTTGATGTACTTAAGAATTAGTGATTTCAGAAGAGATACTTGATATGACTTTGATCATTTCCAATTTGTTAAGAAGTGATTTTTGCCTAATGTATGATATACCCTGGAAGATGTTCCATATATGCAGTGGAGAAGAATGTTTATTCCATAGCTCTTGGATGGATAGTTCAGTACCTGTTTTTAGCATTTGTCCTACAGGGCATTTTAGTCCAATGTTTACTTATTGAATTATGTCTGCATTATCTATTCATTGCTGAAAGTAAGGTGCTGAAGTTTTCCAGTATTATCTTGCACTTTTTTCTTCCTTTTGATCTATTAATATTTGAATTATATATATGCTTATATTACTTATATAGGTGTATTCCTGGTATAATATTTTCTTTTATTTTTCTCCTCCTTAATTCTGTATCTTCTTTTTGTCTTCGATATTTGGTGGTTTGATTACATTAAGATTACATTAAGCTATGGGGATATTTTTATTGAAATTGAATGTGATTGGAAGTCTTCGATATTCCTGTAGCAGAATATTTATATTTTATTTAAGTTTAGAAAGGTTTCTGTTATTATTTCTCTAAATAGTCTTTCTACTCTTTTTTTTGTACTTTTCTTTTCTTTTCTTTTCTTTTCTTTTTTGAGATGGAGGTTTGCTCTTGTCTCTCAGGTTGGAGTACAATGGTGTGATTGTGGCTTACTGCAACCTCGACACCCTGGGTTGCAGTGATTCTCCTGACTCAGCCTCATGAGTAGCTGGGATTACAGGTGTCCACCAATATACTCGACTAATTTTTGTATTTTAATAGAAAAATGTTTTCACCACGTTGTCCAGGCTGCTGTCAAGCTCCTGACAACATACGATCCACCCACCTTGGCCTCCCAAAGTGCTGGAGATATAGGCATGAGCCATCATGCCCAGCTCTACCAAGTTCTTAAATGCCAGTGTCTAATACCTTTGCTCTTTGGATATTATCTCATTAATCTCATGAATCTTATTTATGTTTTCTCCTCTAACTGTATATTTTCAATTGACCTGTCTGAGTTTTGCTGCTTGACCACTTCTGTTGTAAGTGCTGTCAATTGCATTTTTTATTTTGTTGTGTTTTATTCTTCAAGATTTCTGTTTGTTTTTTCCTCCCATTATTTCAGTCTCTCGGGTGAGTTTCTCTGATAAATTTCGGAATTCTTTGTGTTTTGCTGAAGTCCACCGCATTGTCATAAAATAACTATTTTAAATTCCTTTTCGGGCCATGTGTCCATGCACATCTCTTTTGGGTCAGTCACCACTGGCACCTTACTTTGACCACTTGATGTCATGTTTTTCTCATTGATCCTAATCCTTGTGACTATGCATGGAAATCTGCGCAGTGATGTAGGTGCCTAATTCAGTGTTCATGGTTTGGCTTTGTTTGGATGCTTTCTCCCACAGTAAGCCTGTCCGGAGATTCAGGGCAAGGAGAAGAAGGAAATTAAGGTCTTTAAGCCTATGATAACTTCAGCCCTGGTAGCACTAGGGGAAACACTAATGAGCAGATTTTCATGGCTGGATTAATTTATACACAAAGCTGACTCAGTGCCAGGTTGTACCTGTAGCACACAGTTGAGCACTTGGTGCACTCAAGGCCTGTAGCTTCCATGGTCTGCCCTCTGCTCCTTATTCGGGGCCTGAGGTTACAGTAGTCAATCAGCAGGAATATTGACTGGAACTCAAGTCCATTCGGCTGAGGTCATAGTTTCTAGTCTGTTGCTGCGGTTGGTCTGCAAGATTACCCCTGGGTATCAGCCTCCCAAAGTGCTGGGGTCAGGGGACAGGCAAATCAAAGTCCCAAGGCAAAAAGGTCCTATGCCTACTTCCTTTGCTCAAGGAATCCTCCAACCTCCACCTACTGAGTAGTAGAGACTACAGGCATGTGCAGCTATGCCTGGCTAATATTTTTTGGGTTTTGCTTTTGTTGGGCTCAAGTGATCTACTCACCTCAGCTTCCTAAAGTGCTAGGATTAAGGGTATGAGTTACTACACCCAGCTAAAATTTACTTTCTAAAATTTAATTTTTAGGTCATTTATTTTTATTCAGTCTTATTTCTGATAAATGCAATTAAGCATGTTATTGCTTTAGTTTCTCTCTGGGTATTCCTGAAGGAATAAATGAACTCTTGATATTCATTTTCTAAATGGTGTTAGAAAATGAATAATTACTTTAGATGAGTAATGACTATATGGCCTCTTTTTGTTTTCTGGCTTCATTTCATTGTGTATGAAGAGTGTATTTTTTAACCCACCTGTTTATGGGAAATGAAATTTTACTCTTTCAACTGAAGGTAGTACAAAATTGTTTAAACTGATTATTCAACTACTTCATAATTTTGACTTTGTTCCTTTTGCATATTAGTCTAATTATTGGGAGAACAATGTCAAAATTAAATTAATTTGCTTATTAAAAACTTTCTGATAAAATTACATGAATACACACAAACAAAAACATGCACACTCATACCACCTAATTTCTAAAATGTTTAATTTTTCTGCTTCTCTGATACCTTGTATTTTGTCACTCAGAAAAATCTGTCAGCTCCACTTTCAGGATTTACTTTAACTGCACAGCTTATTTCTATTTCCCTTTATCACCATAGTCTAAAACACAGTTTACATTATATTTGCCTCCACTTTGCATTGTAATTTCCTCTTTACACTCTAGCTTTCTATGAAAAGGTAACTACCTTTTCAAAATCTAATCAGGTAATTTTGCTTTTTCTTAATTGAGACTTCTTTCTATGTGCTTTCACACCTTATAGTATCAGATATGAATGTCTCTATCCAATTGCATGTGTTCCAGTTATTTTTTTTTATTGGGGGGATGTGTATATACATTTACAAACATGGGTATGTATGTAATTACTTATTATTTGTTTTTCCCATGTGTAATATAGGTTTTGCATGCATATATTTACTAAATCCCTGATAATGTAAAATTAACAATTTTTTTCTTTTTTTAAGTAAATTATTTTCTGAAGGATGCGGGTTGGGAGGAATATACCTTAACATGGAAACTTTAAAAGAGAAAGTGGTCATTACTAATGAAAATTATTCTCTAACATTTTCTTGTTTATCTTTAGTAGCATTGCTGATGACATGTTTCCTCTTACCACTTGTGTATGCGGCCATTCACTGCAATACACTGGCCATCCATACCAGCAACGACTTTGCTGACATTAAGCTACAAGCGATAAAATTCATCTGTCATGATACAGTGTTCCTTGGTGATTATCTCACGTGTAGTGACTCTGGAATTTTTTCCTGCATCTCTGAAACAGAGGAGCCTACCATTACTATTAATCATATATTTTGTATTATTGTTGGCACCATGGCTGGAGTTTTGGAAAAGTGGAGCTCATCTTCATAACAACACAGAAAATAATTCCAGCATGGTGGGTACATACGGATGCTTACCTTAATCATGCTACTGTATGCTGCTATCAACTTCTCCGGCTGGTCAGCACTGAAACTGCAGCTCTCAAATGAGGAAGTAATTGACAAGAGACTGAGGTGGGCCATAGAATCCTACACTACAGCTTCTAGTTTTTAGAAAATGTGATAATAATATTGATATTTATGTTCTTTGGAGGGAAAATTTCACTGAAGTCTTGTGACTCATTAATTGCCATGTAGATCATCATAACCTAACTATTAGCCATTGGCTTTATGCTCCTCTTCTGTCAGTATTTGCACCCAAGGTGGTCAAGCAAATTTTTGTGAGGACATACTGAAAATCATTCAGAAGCACTGTGATATTGTGTGAACATCTGGAGAAAACTCAATTAAAAGAATAAAAATAAGCAGCTGAGGAATTAATATCACTCATGGAGAAGGGTTTGATATTTTCAATAAAAAACGTATGCAATATCCATAAACTATCCATATATACTTTCACAGAACAAAGAGTAAAGAGGCTGAATATGACATTACAAAGATACTCATAAAAATTATAAACAGCAAAACCTTGGAAGTAGCTTCCAATAAGATTGATCTTTCTCCTGTGACTATGCATAAGTAATTTTTGTTTTCTTAAATATAATTGTACAACTTATTAAACAAAACAAAATAAAAAATCCATCTCTGTCCAAAAACTGAGCAGAAAAAATAACCATAATGAATTTTTCACCTAGTATATTTTTGGTACCTATGTTTTTAATTTAACAAGTGTTTGTAATCTAGCGCATATATTATCAGAGAACATTTTCTTTTCAGAAAGAGTACTTACCGCAGATTTCATTCTGTACTTAAGAAGAGCCTGAAACAGAAGTCTTTTGAGTACAATCCTACTTATACTAATTTAAGATATCGAAAGTCTTTCTCATTAAACCTTGACTAACAGAAAGCAACTCATATTATTACATCTTAAAGGACAAAACCTGTTCTATTAAGAGGAAATACTCAGGTTAATAATTTAAAATACAAATTTACATTCCTACCAATAGTGCACAAGAATTATCTGTGCTCTACATTCTCAAAAACACTTGTCATCTTTCATCTTGATAATAATAGGCATTCCAACATGTGTAAGAGGAGAGCTCATTGTTGATTTTAATTTGCATTTCCCTGATGATTGGTGGTGTTGAGCATCTTTAAGTATACAGTTGTTCAGAAATTAGCTGGGCAAAGTAGCGTACATTTTTAATCCCAGCTACTAGGGAGGCTGAGGCAGAATTGCTGGAAACCAGTGGGTAGAAGACTCAGCGAGCTAAGATCACACCACTGCACTCCAGGCTGGATGACAGAGTGAGAATCGAAATGAAATCAATCCATCCATCAATCCATCAAACAATCAATCAATATTAAATATAGAGTTGTTGGCTAGTTATATGTCTTCTTTAGTGAAATATAAATTTAGGTCTTTGACCATATTTAATAGGCTTAGTTTTGTTGTTGTTGTTGTTGTTGTTAAATTGCTTGAGTTCCTTGTATGTATTTATTATTCACCCTTTATCATATATATGGTTTGCACATATTTTCTGCAAGTGTTTGGGTTGTCTCTTCACTCTACTATTTGTTTTCCTTTTCCCTTTGCTGTGCAGAAACATTTTAGTTTGATATAACGTGATTCAATTGTTTTTTGTTGTGCTTTTGTATTCTGTGCTTTTGGGGCCATAGCGTTGAGGTTTCAAAAATAAAATTAAATTAAAAATAGAATTAACACATGATCCAACTACTCTACTTCAGAATGTGTACTCAAGGGATATAAAATTAGCATGTCAGAAAGATATCTGCAGTCCTATATTCATCTCAGCGTTATTCATAATAGCCAAGATATGGTAACAACCCAAGTGCTCATCAACAGATCAACAGAAAAAGTGTGGCACATATACACAATGAGATATACTATACAGCCTTAAAAAAGGAGGAAGTTTTATTATACATTTGTGACCAAATGAATGGAATTGGAAGATACTATGCTCAGTGTACTAAGAGAGGCACAGAAAGACTAGTAAAGAATGATCACAATTATATGTAAAATCTAAAAAAGTTGAACTCATTCAAACTGTGAATATGCCAGCTGTGGTGGCTCATGCCTGTAACTTCAGCACGTTGGGAGGATGAGGTGGTTGGATCACTTGAGGTCAGAAGTTTGAGGCCACAGTGAGCCATAGCTGTGTCAATGTACTCCAGCCTGGGCAATGCAACAAGGCCCTGACTCTTTATACAAATACACAAAATGTAGTCAGAGATTGGAGTGTGGGGTGGAGATGGCAGTGGATAGAGAAATGGGATGTGTTCATCAAAGGGTAACAAATTTCAGTGAGATAGGAAGAAGTTCTGGTGATCCGTTGCACAGAATGGTGACCACAGTTAATGAATGCCAACTTCAAAATTGCTTAATTAAAAAAAAAAAAGGGCAGGCATGGTGGCCCAAGTCTGAAATCCCAGCACTTTGGGTAGACATGGTGGGAGGATCACTAGTGGTCAGGAGTTTGAGACCAGCCTGGCCAAAGTGATGAAACACTGTCTCTACTGAAAATATAAAAATTAGCCAGGTTTGGTGGCATGTGCATGTCATCCCAGCTACTCGAGTGGCTGAGGCAAAAGAATAACTTCAACTCAGGAGGTGGCAGTTGAAATGAGCTGAGGTTGCACCACTGCACTCAAATCTGGGGAACAAGAGCAAAACTATATCAAAAAAACAGATTGTTTAAAAAGCAGAATTTATGAATTCTTACCACAAGAGAGAAATGATAAGTATGTGAGGTGATGGATAGGGTAACTAGCCCAATTTAATTCTTTTGCAATATATACATGCATTATAAAATCACTTTGCATCCCATAAATATTTACAATTGTTAATTTAAAATAAAATTTTTTTAAATGAATTAAAATTAAAGTAAACTTGGCTTAATATATATAGACAGTAATATATGCAAATGTTTTCTTCTATTTTGACTATTTGGCTTCTGTTATTTCTTGGGGAAACAAACACCATGGGAATGGATGAAGAACATTAAAGCTTAATAGTATATAATTTACATTATTTTGTTCTTCTTTTTTCTCCTTTTTTTTCTACCAAAGCAATGGTGACAACTTTCTTGTCACACTTTCTTTTCTGTTTCTTTCTTATGAGAAATCACCACCAAAAATAAAGCTCGTGTAGATTTGCGAATATTTTTTTCTGCCCCTAGCTATGACCCTCTTCACCTTTGCTTTGGATTTCACAGCTTCTTAAAACACTGATTTACTTGTTATTTATTGTCTCCTTGTACCATTACTTCTTCGCTCTACCTGCAGGATCTTTTCTTTTTATTATATTTTAGTTTAATTTTTTTCAGACAGAGTCTCCATCACAATTTCGGCTCACTGCAACCTGGGCCTCCCGGATTCAGGTGATTCTCCTGCCTCAGCTTGCTGAGTATCCGATATTACAGGCATGCACAACCATGCTTGGCCAATTTTAGAATTTTTAATTGTGACAGGGTTTCACCATTTTGCCAAGGCTGGTCTTGAACTGACCTCAAGTGATCTACCCTCTCAGCCTCCCAAAATGCTGGAATTACAGGTATGAGACACTACATCCGGCTTGATCATTTTCTTTACCAGATCTACATGCTGCTTGTCTTAGCCTTAGATATGCCACTGTCAACTCATGTATTTATTTTCTGTGATAGCAAGACTCATGGAAAGAGTTGGCCCTGACAAGGTTTAATTTTATTTCTCTTAACCCTCCTTTCTTCAGGCATTTACCCTGTTTTTTAGAATCATATCTTATACTTCTCACTAAATACCATATTTCACTTATCTGTTGCATATTACTCAAACCGTCATGTGTATCTGTAAAACTGATTCACACCCTCATTCCTGAAATACTATTTTGCTTTTGATTACATGACTCAACTTTCCTCTGATTTCTCTATTTAATTGTCAGTGCCTTTGGTTTCATTTTATCTCGTAGATGTCTATTCATTAGACCACTAATCTAACTACACAGAATACCTCTTTCTCTTTCCCTTTTTCCTTTCCCTTTTCCCTTCCCTTTTTCTTTCTTTTTTTTTTTTTTTTTCATTTTCTTTTTTTAGGAAACTGTTCTGCCACCCAGCCTGGAGTGCAGTAGTGAGACCTGGACTGACTACAACCTCAAATTCCTGGGCTCAAATAATTTTCCTGCTTTGATCTCCTCAGTAGCTGAGACTACAGATGCACACCACCACACCTGGCTTTTTATTGATGTTTTGAGACAAAAGCCTGTAAGGTTTTAAACCTGTAGTTCTAAGGAATTCAGTGATATGACCTCCAAATTCCTATACATTGTGATTTTTTTTCTTACGAGCGTTCCAAGATTAAGACAGCTAAATTGAAAGCTTCCCCTGAACTTCCTTACACTTTCTACATACCTCTCCCTTCCATCATTTTTGTCCCAAAATACATCATCTATATAACATAAAAATATTCCAAATACATTATTTTCCCTCATCTCTTTCACATTTTACCTATAATAACTTTTTTTATTATCCACTTACAAATGGATAAATAAATATAAATCCACTTACAAAAAACACTTACAAATGTGTTTTTCTTGTTGCTGTTTATACATTCTACTGGAGGTCATCATTCATTGCTCCCTAAATTGTAGTATCAACATCTTAATCTACTTCCTCCTTCTGTGTTACTATATTCAATTTATTTTTCACTGAGGGTTCTAGAATTATTCTTCCTTTCAATGAATAAAACAAATCGCTTTTCTTTTTCTTTTTATTCTTCCTTTCTGCTTTACTATTAACTGTTACTTTATGAGAGAGGAGCCATTTCAGTGTTATTTCCTATTATACCACAATTTTAAGCTAAAAGTCTGAGATATCATAACCTCTCTATAAGTGTTTAATATTATAATAAATAACACAACTTTGTAATTTCAGCATTAAATTTTTGAATACTAAGTCTATAGATTATTTATGAAACAAGATTTTAGTTGTGTTGCAGAGGAGCTTGTTATTTTTTTAACTCACTCCTTCCATTTCTATCCATACTAGCTGTAAGACATTTAGAGGTGTGAAAGTGGCATATTCTTCCCTACACTTGAGAGTCTGTTGAGGTTATATGAATAAAGAAATGTACAGTGACCATTTAATTCATATAGCTAAATATAATGTTTAATATTTAAAATTTGTTTAAATGTTTTTGTTACTTAGATTTATTATAACAAATATTATTTAGATTTTTCATTCTTTAAAACTCAATATAAGAAACAAACATGTGGGAAAATCTCAAGTAATTCATTATCGTTGTTCTTATCATAGAAGATACAAGCCATCTCCTTATTGGTTAGGGTCATATTTACAGAACAGTCACTTTTCATTTCCCAATGAAATCTGAGGAGTGTGTTTTGAATTCCCTAGTGATATGCCTACAACTACACAGTATAATTCTGTCTTCTTTGGAGGGTATGACTCTACAGGATCAATATGATAATGTCCTAAAATATCACTGTTACATTTAATTATACAAAACACCACTAAAGTGAGAATAATATATGAGCTGTTCATTACGTAGTCTACTTATAGAGTTAATTTTTACACTCAAATACTTTAGTTAGAGACTGTGAAATTAAATTGGCCCTAGATGTAACTTAATTATTTGTAACAACTACCATGCTGTGGTGAAATGAATTAACTGAAATCTTAATTTGGAAAATAATAAAGTTATTTCACTTAAAAGTTATTTAAAAATCTATATTTCTTAACTATTTATTTTATTTTATTTTATTTTATTATTATACTTTTAAGTTTTAGGGTACATGTGCACAATGTGCAGGTTAGTTACATATGTATACATGTGCCATGCTTGTGCGCTGCACCCATTAACTTGTCATTTAGCATTAGGTATATCTCCTAATGCTATCCCTCCCTCTTCCCCTACTCCACAACAGTCCCCAGAGTGTGATTTTCCCCTTCCTGTGTCCATGTGTTCTTGTTGTTCAATTCCCACCTATGAGTGAGAATATGCAGTGTTTGGTTTTTTGTCCTTGTGATAGTTTACTGAGAATGATGATTTCCAATTTCATCCATGTCCCTACAAAGGACATGAACTCATCATTTTTTATGGCTGCATAGTATTACATGGTGTATATGTGCCACAATTTCTTAATCCAGTCTATCATTGTTGGATATTTGTGTTGGTTCCAAGTCTTTGCTATTGTGAATAGTGCCACAATAAACATACGTGTGCATGTGTCTTTATAGCAGAATGATTTATAGTCCTTTGGGTATATACCCAGTACTGGGATGGCTGGGTCAAATGGTATTTCTAGTTCTAGATCCCTGAGGAATCGCCACACTGACTTCCACAATGGTTGAACTAGTTTACAGTCCCACCAACAGTGTAAAAGCATTCCTATTTCTCCACATCCTCTCCAGCACCTGTTGTTTCCTGACTTTTTAATGATCGCCATTCTAACTGGTGTGAGATGGTATCTCACTGTGGTTTTGATTTGCATTTCTCTGAAGGTCAGTGATGATGAGCATTTTTTCATGTGTTTTTTGGCTACATAAATGTCTTCTTTTGAGAAGTGTCTGTTCAAGTCCTTCGCCCACTTTTTGATGGGGTTGTTTTTTTTTTCTTGTAAATTTGTTTGAGTTCATTGTAGATTCTGGATATTAGCCCTTTGTCAGATGAGTAGGTTGTGAACATTTTCTCCCATTTTGTAGGTTGCCTGTTCACTCTGATGGCAGTTTCTTTTGCTGTGCAGAAGCTCTTGAGTTTAATTAGATCTCTTTTGTCAATTTTGGCTTTTGTTGTCATTGCTTTTGGTGTTTTAGACATGAAGTCCTTGCCCATGCCTGTGTCCTGAATAGTATTGCCTAGGTTTTCTTCTAGGGTTTTTATGGTTTTAGGTCTAACATTTAAGTCTTGAATCCATCTTGAATTAATTTTTGTATAAGGTGTAAGGAAGACATACAGTTTCAGTTTCCTGCATATGACTAGCCAGTTTTCCCAGCACCATTTATTAAATAGGGAATCCTTTCCCCATTGCTTGTTTTTCTCAGGTTTGTCAAAGATCACATTGTTGTAGATATGTGGCCTTATTTCTGAGGGCTCTTTTCTGTTCCATTGATCTATATCTCTGTTTTGGTAGCAGCACCATGCTGTTTTGGTTACTGTAGCCTTGTAGTATAGTTTGAAGTCAGGTAGCGTGATACCTCCAGCTTTGTTCTTTTGGCTTACGATTAACTTGGCGATGCGAGCTCTTTTTTGGTTCCATATGAACTTTAAATTATTTTGTTCCAATTCTGTGAAGAAAGTCATTGGTAGTTAGATGGCGATAGCATTCAATCTATAAATTACCTTGGGCAGTATGGCCATTTTCAGGATATTGATTCTTCCAACCCATGAGCATGGAATGTTCTTCCATTTGTTTGTATCCCCTTTTATTTCATTGAGCAGTAGTTTGTAGTTCTCCTTGAAAAGGTCCTTCACAACCCTTGTAAGTTGGATTCCTAGGTATTTTATTCTCTTTGAAGCCATCGTGAATGGGAGTTCACTCATGATTTGGCTCTCTGTTTGTCTGTTATTGGTGTATAGGAATGCTTGTGATTTTTGTACATTGATTTTGTATCCTGAGACTTTGCTGAAGTTGCTTATCAGCTTAAGGAGATTTTGGGCTGAGACAATGGGGTTTTCTAGATATACAATCATATCATCGGCAAACAGGGACAATTTGACTTCCTCTTTTCCTAATTGAATACCATTTATTTCCTTCTCCTGCCTAATTGCCCTGGCCAGAACTTCCAACACTGTGTTGAATATGAGTGGTGAGAGAGAGCATCCCTCTCTTGTGCCAGTTTTCAAAGGGAATGCTTCCAGTTTTTGCCCATTCAGTATGTTATTGGCTGTGGGTTTGTCATAGATAGCTCTTATTATTTTGACATACGTCCCATCAATACCTAATTTATTGAGAGTTTTTAGCATGAAGCTTTGTTGAATTCTGTCAAAGGCATTTCCTGCATCTATTGAGATAATCATGTGGTTTTTGTCTTTGGTTCTGTTCATATGCTGGATTATATTTATTGATTTGCATACATTGAACCAGCCTTGCATCCCAGGGATGAAGCCCATTTGATCATGGTGGATAAGCTTTTTGATGTGCTGCTGGATTCAGTTTGCCAGTATTTTATTGAGGATTTTTGCATCAATGTTGATCAAGGATATTGGCCTAAAATTCTCTTTTTTGGTTGTGTCTCTGCCTGGCTTTGGTATCAGGATGATGCTGGCCTCATAAAATGAGTTAGAGAGGATTCCCTCTTTTTCTATTGATTGGAACAGTTTCAGAAGGAATGGTACCAGTTCTTCCTTGTACCTCTGGTAGAATTTGGCTGTGAATCCATCTGGTCTTGGACTCTTTTTGGTTGGTAAGCTATTGATTATTGCCACAATTTCAGAGCCTGTTATTGGTCTATTCAGAGAGTCAACTTCTTCCTGGTTTAGTCCTGGGAGGGTGTATGTGTCGAGGAATTTATCCATTTCTTCTAGATTTTCTAGTTTATTTGCATAGAGGTGTTTGTGGTATTCTCTGGTGGTAGTTTGTATTTCTGTGGGATTGGTGGTGATATCCCCTTTATCATTTTTTATTGCATCTATTTGATTCTTCTCTCTCTTCTTCTTTATTAGTCTTGCTAGCAGTCCATCAATTTTGTTGATCCTTTCAGAAAACCAGCTCCTGGATTCATTAATTTTTGAAGGGTTTTTTGTGTCGCTATTTCCTTCAGTTCTGCTCTGATTTTAGTTATTTCTTGCCTTCTGCTAGCTTTTGAATCTGTTTGCTCTTGCTTTTCTAGTTCTTTTAATTGTGATGTTAGGGTGTCAATTTTGGGTCTTTCCTGCTTTCTCTTGTGGGCATTTAGTGCTATAAATTTCCCTCTACACACTGCTTTGAATGTGTCCCCGAGACTCTGGTATGTTGTGTCTTTGTTCTCGTTGGTTTCAGAGAACATCTTTATTTCTGCCTTCATTTTGTTATGTACCCAGTAGTCATTCAGGAACAGATTGTTCAGTTTCCATATAGTTGAGCTGTTTTCAGTGAGTTTCTTAATCCTGAGTACTAGTTTGATTGCACTGTGGTCTGAGGGACAGTTTGTTATAATTTCTGATCTTTTACATTTGCTGAGGAGAGCTTTACTTCCAACTATGTGGTCAATTTTGGAATAGGTGTGGTGTGGTGCTGAAAAAAAATGTAGATTCTGTTGATTTGGGGTGGAGAGTTCTGCAGATGTCTATTAGGTCTGCTTGGTGCAGAGCTGAGTTCAATTCCTGGGTATCCTTGTTAACCTTCTCTCTCGTTGATCTGTCTAATGTTGACAGTGGGGTGTTAAAGTCTCCCATTATTATTGTGTGGGAGTCTAAGTCTGTTTGTAGGTCACTCAGGACGTGCTTTATGAATCTGGGTGCTCGTGTATTGGGTGCATATATATTTAGGATAGTTAGCTCTTCTTGTTGAATTGATCCCTTTCCCATTATGTAATGGCCTTCTTTGTCTCTTTTGATCTTTGTTGGTTTAAAGTCTGTTTTATCAGAGACTAGGATTGCAACCCCTGCCTTTTTTTGTTTTCCATTGGCTTGTTAGATCTTCCTCCATCCTTTTATTTTGAGGCTGTGTGTGTCTCTGCACGTGAGATGGGTTTCCTGAATACAGCACACTGATGGGTCGTCACTCTTTATCCGATTTGCCAGTCTGTGTATTTTAATTGGAGCATTTAGTCTATTTACATTTAAAGTTAATATCATTATGTGTGAATTTGATCCTGTCATTATGATGTGAGCTGGTTATGTTGCTCATTAGTTGATGCAGTTTCTTCCTAGCCTCAATGGTCTTTACAATTTGGCATGATTTTGCAGTGGCTGGTACCGGTTGTTCCTTTCCATGTTTAGTGCTTCCTTCAAGAGCTCTTTTAGGGCAGGCCTGGTGGTGACAAAATCTCTCAGCATTTGCTTGTCTGTAAAGGATTTTATTTCTCCATCACTTATGAAGCTTAATTTGGCTGAATATGAAATTCTGGGTTGAAAATTCTTTTCTTTAAGAATGTTGAATATTGGCCCCCACTCTCTTCTGGCTTGTAGAGTTTCTGCTGAGAGATCCGCTGTTGGTCTAATGGGCTTCCCTTTGTGGGTAATCTGACCCTTCTCTCTGCCTGCCCTTAACATTTTTTCCTTCATTTCAACTTTGGTGAATCTGACAATTACGTGTCTTGGAGTTGCTCTTCTCGAGGAGTATCTTTGTGGTGTTCTCTGTATTTCCTGAATCTGAACGTTGGCCTGCCTTTCTAGATTGGGGAAGTACTCCTGGATAATATCCTGCAGAGTGTTTTCCAGCTTGGTTCCATTCTCCCCATCACTTTCAGGTACACCAATCAGACGTAGATTTGGTCTTTTCACATAGTCCCATATTTCTTGGAGGCTTTGTTCATTTCTTTTTATTCTTTTTTATTTAAACTTCCCTTCTCACTTCATTTCATTCATTTCATCTTCCATCACTGATACCCTTTCTTCCAGTTGATTGCATCAGCTCCTGAGCCTTCTGCATTCTTCACGTAGTTCTCAAGCCTTGGCTTTCAGCTCCATCAACTCCTTTAAGCACTTCTGTGTATTGGTTATTCTAGTTATACATTCATCTAAATTTTTTCAAAGTTTTCAACTCCTTTGGCTTTGGTTTGAATTTCCTCCTGTAGCTTAGAGTAGTTTGATCATCTGAAGCCTTCTTCTCTCAACTTGTCAAAGTCATTCTCCGTCCAGCTTTATTCCATTGCTATTGAGGAGCTGCGTTCCTTTGGAGGAGGAGAGGTGCTCTGCTTTTTAGAGTTTCCAGTTTTTCTGCTGTTTTTTCCCCATCTTTGTGGTTTTGTCTACTTTTGGTCTTTGATGATGGTGATGTACAGATGGGTTTTTGGTGTGGATGTCTTTTCTGTTTGTTAGTTTTCCTTCTAACAGACAGGACCCTCAGCTGCAGGTCTGTTGGTGTACCCGCCCGTGTGAGGTGTCAGTGTGCCCCTGCTGGGGGATGCCTCCCAGTTAGGCTGCTTGGGGGTCAGGGGTCAGGGACCCACTTGAGGAGGCAGTCTGCCGGTTCTCAGATCTCCAGCTGCATGCTGGGAGAATCACTGCTCTCTTCAAATCTGTCAGACAGGGACATATAAGTCTGCAGAGGTTACTGCTGTCTTTTTGTTTGTCTGTGCCCTGCCCCCAGAGGTGGAGCCTACAGAGGCAGGCAGGCCTCCTTTAGCTGTGGTGAGCTCCACCCAGTTCGAGCTTCTGGGCTGCTTTGTTTACCTAAGCTAGCCTGGGAAATGGCGGGCGTCCCTCCTCCAGCCTCTCTGCCGACTTGCAGTTTGATCTCAGACCGCTGTGCTAGCAATCAGCGAGACTCCATGGGCATAGGACCTTCTGAGCCATGTGTGGGATATAATCTCCTGGTGCACTGTTTTTTAAACCCATTGGAAAAGCGCGGTAGTGGGATGGGAGTGACCCGATTTTCCAGGTGCCATCTGTCACCCCTTTCTTTGACTAGGAAAGGGAACTCCCTGGCCTCTTGGGCTTCCTGAGTGAGGCAATGCCTCACCCTGCTTTGGTTCACACACAGTGTGCTGCACCCACTGTCCTGCACCCACTGTCTGGCACTCCCTAGTGAGATGAACCCGGTGCCTCAGAAGGAAATGCAGAAATCACCTGTCTTCTGTGTCGCTCACGCTGGGAGCCGTAGACCAGAGCTGTTCCTATTCAGCCATCTTTCAAGTATTTCTTGTTATATGAAAGACATAATGCGTCTCATGATAATGATGGAAGCAGCCTCAAACAAAATCTTACAAAACACTCTGGACATGATGGCTCATGCCTGTAATCCCAGCACTTTGGAAGGCTGAGGCAGCTGGATGACTTGAGGTCAAGAGTTTGTCACTAGCCTGGCCAACAGGGTGAAACACCCTCTCTGCTAAAAGTAAGAGCATTAGCCAGGCATGGGGGTGCATGGCTGTAATCCCAGCTACTCAGGAGGCTGAGGCAAAAGGATCCCTTGAACCCAGAAGGCAGAGGTTCCAGGGAGCTGAGATCTCGCCACTGCAGTCTAGCCTGGGTGAGAGAGTGAAACTCATCTCAAAAACATCTCTCTGAACTTTAAAAAGCAAGGTGAATTTAATCAACTTTCTATTTTATGCTGTCATTAAAGTTCATTAGGTTAAAAGTGAAGAGATATAAGGAATAGAAAAAAACCTCAGACTTGATTTTCGGAGCTCTGGAATCTAACTAAGTAATCAGGGGAGTGTTTAATGAAGAAAGACCTGACCTCTAAGTTTGGGCAAGACAGAATGTGGGTTGTGTGATTTAAAATGTCTGAGGTTCCCTTGGAGATTATTAGCTCAGAGGCTTTCCTTTAGCCCACCTCAGATTTTTCTTGGGGGCAGAAAGTGACTCTCAGGGGACATTTGTGGAAAGGGAATACACTAGTCAGAGCTACCTGTAGCAAGGAATAAGAGTCAGGTCAAGCAGTACACAAACAAAATGCCTGGAAGGAAGAGGCTGAGGAAGAAAACTGATGAGCAAAATCAGCTTGGAAAAACTCTCACAGTTTGTTGTTTTTCATTTTGGATTGGGTTGTAAATAGAGACAGAGCTTGCCTTGTGGCCCACATTGGAGTCCTGTGGCATGATTATGGCCCACTGAAGCCTCAACCTCCTTGGGTTCAAATTGATCTTCCGACCTCAGCCTCCTGAGCATCTCACCTCCCTGGACTCCACCTATCCTTCCACCTCAGCGTCTCACACTACAGGCATGTGTTACCACAACCAGCTTATTTTTTTTATTTTTTTATAGAAAAGATATTGCCATGTTGTCAAGGCTGGTCTCGCACTTCTGGGCTCAAGTAATTTGTTCTCCTAAGTCTTCCAAATTGGTGGGATTACAGATATGAACCACCACACCCAGACTCCTATTGTATATTTAGAAGAATATAAGTATGTCCATTTCTGGATGCATGCACGGAGAAGACCCCAAAGCTTTTTGTTTTCCCTGACTTTGGGCTAAACACTAGAGTTCCTCACAGAGTCCATATGCGAAGTCTGGGTGGTTTTTATTTTATTTTCTTTATTTTCCTCTTTTTTTCTTTTAAAATATGTCGAGAGGGGTAGATGACCAAAAGGGTGACAGAACACAGGTTAAGTGGCCATACATGACTAAGAATACAGACTACAAAAATAGCTTTAAAGGGTTGCTAAACAAGTAAACAACCCACCAAGTAAACAATTATGGAGGTCAATATTTTGTTATCCAAATATGCTGAATAATATCCAAAGTGTTCCATGTTCAACAATAAAATAAAAGGCGCTCAAAGAAAAAAAAAAGGGCACACTCAAAGAAAACATAATTAAAAGAAACTATTTCAGGAAACTCAGTCATGGTACTAACCAGGGAAATATTTCAATTCACTTCGTTTTAGTGTTCTCAAAGACCTAAGGGAACCCAGGAGAACAGTGATTCAAAATTGAAAATATCAATAAAAATGTATGAATTATTTTGAAAAATGAAATCAATAATCTGTAACTAGAAAGACTGAATAGCATGTGTGAGCATGTAGAAACCTAATAAGGCAACTTGAAGATGGATTGTTTGATATTGTTCAGTGTAAGGAACAAGAAGAGAAACAAGAATAATGATCAAAACTAAGGTTTCCATGGGACACCATCAAGAATATCAACATATTCATAATGGGAGTCCCACTGGAATAGGTGAGATGGGGAAAAAAAGAATATTTAAATGAATAGTGGCTGAAACTTCCCAAAAGTGTCGATAGATGCAAATCTACTGATCCAAGTATCTCTAAAGAACACAATACTCCAGGGAGAATAAACTCCAAGATATCCACACTGAAACACATGCATTGAAATTGACAGAGGACAAATAAATAGAGAACTTTAAAAGAATCAAGACAGAAGTAACTCATCACATGCAAGTTATCCTTCATAACATTAACAGCCAATTTCTCATTAAAAATTATAGTGGAAAGAAGTCACTGTGATGAGATCTTTAAAGTGCTGGAATAAGAAGATAAAGTCAATCATAAACTCAATATCTGGCCAAACAAAAATTTAACTTTATGAGCAAATAAGGCATTTCCAAGCAAACATAATTAAAGAGAGTACATTACTACTAGATCAGCCTTACAAAACATGATGAAAACAAGCAAGGAATGAAAGAAAAATGGTACCTCATGTGCAAATAAAGAAATAAGAACATCAATAAAATAATTACGTCATGAAATAGAAAAGCCAATATTATTGTATTTGGATTTTCTGTGACTTTATTTTTCTTCTGGATTTAAAAGTATCTCACAACTGTAATCCCAACAAAGTAGGGAGATTTCCTTGAGTCTGGGAGTTTGAGACCAGCCAGGGCAACAAAATGTGACCGTCTTTTGAGAAAATAAACAAAATTAGCCAGCTGTGGTGGCATGGACTTCTGTCCCCAGAACATAGGGCACTGAGTTGGAAGGGTCCCTTGACCCCAGGAGCTCGAGGCTGTAGTGAAACATGTTTAGCCTGTGTGACTGAAACCCTGTCTCAATGAAATAAAATACAATACAATAATAAAATAAAGAAATGACAAAAAAAATAAAACAATAATTACACATCTGGGTTGTTAGCAAATGTTGCATAACGAACTATTTTTGACAAAAAAATAGAAAGTTGGGGAAAACAGTATGGGAAAATGATTTTTGTGTAATGTCAATGCTCAGTTGTTATAATTCACACTATATTATTATTAATTCAAGATATTAATTATAATACCATTAATAACTTGTCCTTTATATGGCTGCATAGTATTCCACGGTTTATATGTGCCATATTTTCTTAATCCAGTCTATCATTGATGGACAATTTGGTTGGTTTCAAGTCTTTGCTATGGTGAATAGTGTGAAAATAAACATACGTGTGCATGTATCTTTATAGCAGCATGATTTATAACCCTTTGGGTATATACTCAGTAATGGGATTGCTGGGTCAAATGGTAATTCTAATTTTAAATCCTTGCAGAATTATCGCACTGTCTTCCACAATGGTTGAACTAATTTACACTCCCCCAAACAGTGTAAAAGCATTCCTATTTCTCCACATCCACACCAGCATCTGTCGTTTCCTGACTTTTTAATGATTGCCATTCCAAGTGGCTTGAGATGATATCTCATTTTGGTTTTGATTTGCATTTCCCTGATGACCAGTGATGATGAGCATTTCTTCATGTGTCTGTTGGCTGCATAAATGTCTTCTTTTGAGAAGTGTCTGTTCATATCCTTTGCCCTCCTTTTGATGAGGTGGTTTTTTTTTTTAATGAAAATTTGTTTGTGTTCTTTGTAGATTCTGATATTAGCCATTTGTAAGATGGGTAGATTGCAAAAATTTTCTCCCATTCTGTACGTTGCCTGTTCACTCTGATGGTAGTTTCTTTTGCCATTCAGAAGTTCTTTAGTTTAATTAGATCTTATTTGTCTATTTTGGCCTCTGTTGCCATTAATTTTGGTGTTTTAGTCATGAAGTACTTGCCCATGCCTATGTCCTGAATGGTATTGTCTAGGTTTTCTTCTAGGGTTTTTACGGTTTTATATTTAACATTTAAGTCTTTAATTCATATTGAATTAGCTTTTATGTAAGGTGTAAGGAAGAGATCCAGTTTCAGCTTTCTAAAAATGGCCAGCCCCTTTTCCCAGCACCATTTACAACATAGGGAGTCAATTCCCCATTTCTTCTTTTTGTCAGATTCATCAGAGATAAGATGATTGCAGATGTGTGGTGTTATTTCAGAGGCCTCTTTTCTGTTCCATTGGTCAATACATCTCTTTTGGTACAAGTACCATACTGTTTTGTTTACTGCAGGCTTGTAGTATAGTTTGAAGTCAGGTAGCATGATGCCTCCAGCTTTTTTCTTCTTCTTCTTCTTAGGATTATCTTAGCAATATGGCCTCTTTGGGGGCTCCATATGAACTGTACATTTTTTTTCCCCAAATCTCTGAAGAAAGTCACTGGTGGCTTGATGGGAATGGCATAGCTTGTATAAATTACTTTGGACACTATGGCCATTTTCAAGGTATTCATTCTTCATACTCATTATCATAGAATATCCTTCCATTTGTTTCTGTCCTTTTTTATTTCGTTGAGCAGTGTTTTGTAGTTTTTCCTGAAGAGGTCCTTCACATTCCTTGTAAGCTGGATTCCTAGGTATTTTGTACTCTTTGAAGCACTTGTGAATGGGAGTTCACTTGTGATTTGGCTCTCTGTTTGCCCGTTAATGGTGTATAGGAGTGTTTGTGATTTTTGCACACCGATTTTGTATCCTGAGACTTTGCTGAAGTTGCTTATCAGCTTAAGTAGATTTTGGGCTGAGACAATGGGTTTTCTCAATATACAATCATGTTATCCGAAAACAGGGACAATTTGACTTCCTCTTTTCCTTATTGAATACCCTTTATTTCTTTCTCTTGCCTGATTGCCCTGGACAGAACTTCCAACACTATGTTGAATAGGAATGGTGAGAGAGGGCATCCTTGTCTTGTGCCTGTTTTCCAAAGGAATGCCTCCAGTATTTGTCCACTCTGTCGGATATTGTCTGTGGGTTTGTCAGTAGCTTTTATTATTTTGAGATATGTTCCATCAATACCTAGTTTATTGAGAGTTTTTAGCATGAAGGGCTGTTGAATTTTGTCAAAGGCCTTTCCTGCATCTATTGAGATAATCATGTGATTTTTGTCATTGGTTCAGTTTATATGATGGATTAGGTATATTGATTTACATAAATTGAACCACATTTGCATCACAGGGATGAAGCTGATGTGATAGTGGTAGATAAGCTTTTTGTTGTGCTGATGGATTCAGTTTGCCAGTATTTTATTGAGGATGTTCGCATGGATGTTTATCTGGGCTATTGGTCTAAAATTCTCTTTTTGCGTGTGTGTCTCTGCCAGGCCTTGGTATCAGGATGAAGTTGTCCTCATAAAATGAGTTGGGGAGGATTCTCTCTTTTTTTTATTGATTGGAATAGTTTCAGAAGGAATGGTACCAGTCCCTCTTTGTACCTCTGGTAGAATTTGGGTGTGAATCCACCTGGTCCTGGGCTTTTTTTTGGTTGGTAAGCTATTAATTATTTACTCAATTTCAGAGGCTGTTGCTAGTCTATTCAGAGATTCAACTTCTTCCTGGTTTAGTTTTTGAAGGGTGTATGTGTCCAGGAATTTATCCATTTCTTCTAGATTTTCTAGTTTATTTTGTTAGAGGTGTTTATAGTATTCTCTGAGGGTAGTTTGTACTTCCGTGGGATCGACGGTGATATCCCCTTTATCATTTTTTATAGCTTCTATTTTATTCTTCTCTCTTTGCTTCTTTATTAGCCTTGCTAGGGGTCTTTCAATTTTGTTGATCTTTTCAAAAAAAAAAAAAACCCAGTTCCTGGATTCGTTGATTTTTTGAAGGGTTTTTTGTGTCTCTGTCTCTTTCCATTCTGCTCTGCTCTGATCTTAGTTATTTCTTGCCTTCTGCTACCTTTCGAATTTGTTTGCTCTTGCTTCTCTATTTCTTTTAGTTGTGATGTTAGGTTGTCAATTTTATATCTTTCCTGCTATCTTTTGTGACATTTACTGCTATATATTTCCCTCTGCCCACTGCTTTAAATGAGTTTCAGAGATTCTGGCATGTTGTGTCTTTGTTCTCATTGGTTTCAAGGAATGTCTGTATATCTGCCTTCATTTTGTTATTTACCCAGCAATCATTCAGGAGCAAGTTGTTAAGTTCCCCTGTAGTTGTGCAGTTTTGAGTGAGTTTCTTAATGCTGAGTTCTAATTTGATTACACTGTGGTCTGAGAGACACTTTGTTGTGATTTCTGTTCTTTTACAATTGCTGAGGAGTGCTTTACTTCAGGTTATGTGGTCAATTTCAGAATAAGTGTGATGTGGTGCTGAGAAGAATGTATATGCTCTTGATTTAGGGTGGAGACTTCTGTAGGTGTCTATTAGGCCAGTTTGTTACAGAGCTGAGTTTAAGTGCTGGATATCCTTGTTAACCTTCTGTCTCATTGATCTGTTGATTAATGAGACAACATTGACTGTGGGGTGTTAAAGTCTCCCATTATTATTGTGTGGGTGTCTAAGTCTCTTTGTAGGTCTCTAAGGACTTACTTTCTGAATCTGGGTTCTGTATTGGGTGAATATGTATTTAGAATTCTTACCTCTTCTTCATGAATTGATCCTTTTATCATTAGGTAATGGCCTTCTTTGTCCGTTTTGATCTTTGTTCGTTAAAAGTCTGTTTTATCAGGGGCTAGGATTGCAACTCCTACTTATTTTTTTTTTCTGCTTTCCATTTGCTTGGTATATCTTCTTCCATTCATTTATTGTGAGCTTATGTGCATCTTTGCATGTGAGATGGGTCTCCTGAATACAGCACACTGATGGATCTTGACTCTTTATCCAATTTACCCATCTGTGTCTTTGAACTGGGGCATGTAGCCCCTTTACACTTAAGGTTAATATTGTTATGTGTAAATTTGGTCCTGTCTTTATGACGTTGGCTGGGTAGTTTGCCTGTTAATTGATACAGTCTCTTGATAGCATCGATGGTCTTTAAAATTTGCTTTTGCAGTTGCTGATACTGGTTGTTTTTTTCCATGTTTAGTGTTTCCTTCAGGAACTCTTGTAAGGCAGGCCTGGTGGTGACAGAATCTCTCAGCATTTCCTTATTTTTAAAGGATTTTATTTCTGCTTCACTTATAAAGCTTAGTTTGGCTGGATATGAAATTCTGTGCTGAAAATTCTTTTCTTTAAGAATGTTGAATATTCGCCCCCACTCTCTTCTGGCTTGTAGGCTTTCTGGCAAGAGATCCACTGTTAGTCTGATGGGCTTTCCTTTGTGGGTAACTCAACCTTTCTCTCTGTCTGACCTTAACACTTTTTCCATCATGTCAACCTTGGTGAACCTGACAATTGTATGTCTTGTGGTTGCTTTTCTCGAGGAGTATCTTTGTGGCATTCTCTGTATTTCCTGAATTTGAATGTTGGCCTGCCTTGTTAGGTTGGGGAAGTTCTCCTGGATAATATCCTGAAGCGTGTTTTCTAAGTTGGTTCCATTCTTTCCATCAATTTCAGATACACCAATTAAACTTAGATTTGGTCTTTTCACTTAGCCCCATATTTCTCAGAGGCTTTGTTTCCTTTTACTCTTTTTTCTCTAACCTTGTCTTCTCAGTTTATTTTATTAATGAGATCTTCAATCACTGATACCCTTTCTTCCACTTGATTGAATCAGCTACTGAAGCTTGTGCATGCATGACGAAGTTCTTGTGCCACAGTTTTCAGCTCCGTCAGGTCATTTAAAATCCTCTCTACACTATTTATTCTAGTTAGCCATTCATCTCATCTTTTTCCAAGGTTTTTAGCTTCCTTGTGATAGATTGGAACATGAAACTTTAGCTCAAATAGGTTTGTTATTACCAACCTCCTGAAGCCTACTTCTGTCAGCTCATCAGATTCATTCTCTGTCCAGTTTTTTTTTGCATTGCTTGTGAGGAATTGTGATCCATTGCAGAAGAAGCACTCAATTTTTAGAACTTTCAGCTTTTCTGCTGTAGCTTCTCCCCATCTTTGTGGTTTTATCTACCTTGTGTCTTTGATGTTGTTGACCTACAGATGGAGTTTTGGTGTAGATGAACTTTTTGCTTATGTTGATGCTCTTCCTTTCTATTTGTCAGTTTTCCTCCTAACACTTAGGTCCCTCAGCTGCAGGACTTTTGGAATTTGGTGTAGTCCACTGCAGATTGTGTTTGCCTGGGTGTCACCAGCAGAGGATGCAGAACAGCAAATATTGCAGAACAGCAAATATTGCTGCCTGATCCTTCCTCTGGAAGCGTCATCCCAGAGGGGCAGCTGCCTATATGAGGTGTCTGTCAGCCCCTACTGGGAGCTGTCTCCCAGATAGGTTACACAGGGGTCAGGGACAGATGAGAGGAGGCAGCCTGTCCATTCTCAGACTTCAAATGGCATACTAGGAGAACCACTGCTCTCTTCAGAGCTGTCAGACAGGGACATTTAAGTCTGCCAAAGTTGTCTGCTGCCTTTTGTTCAACTGTGCCCTGCCCACAGAGGTGTAGTCTACAGGCAGTAGGCCTTGTTGAGCTGTGGTGGGCTCCACCCAGTTTTAGCTTCCTGGGTGCTTTGTTTACCTGCTCAAGACTTAGCAATTGTGAACACCCTTCTACCAGCCAGGCTGCCACATCAGAGCTTGATCTCAGACTGCTGCGCTAGCAGTGAGCAAGGCTCTGTGGGCATGGGACCCACCAAGCCAGGCATGGGACCCACCAAGCTAGGCATGGGAGAGAATTACTTTGTCTGCTAGATGGATGCTAAGACCTTGGGTAAAGTGCGGTATTTGGGCAGGAGTGCTCCGTTTTTCCAGGTAGTCTGTCACAGCTTCCCTTGGCTAGGAAAGGGAAATTCCCTGACTGCTTGCACTTCACAGGAGGGGTGATGCCCTGCCCTGCTTCAGCTCATTCACTGTGGGCTGCACCCACTGCCCTGCCAGTCCCAGTGAGATGAACCAGATACCTCAGTGGGAAATGCAGAAATCACTGATCTTCTGCATTGATCATGCTGGGAGCTGCAGACTGGAGCTGTTCCTATTTGGCCATCTTGGAACACCCTCAGAAAAAAATAGGATGCATTTTTAAAGGTTTTTTTTTTTTTTTTTTTACTTTTTTTTTTTTTTGAGATGGGGTCTCATTCTGTTGTCCAGGCTGGAGTGCAGTGGTGTAGAGAGTGCTTCCTCCACACACTTCCCTGTCCCTTTCAATCAACTGGCTGTGAGATCACTGAAACCAGAGATCTCAGGTTCAGGACAGGCCCAAGTGGGGTTGTGGCTGCCCGTCTGCATTTCAAGGTCACTGTGTGGCAGAGTGAGGTCTTTGGCTGCAGAAAAAGGCGTTGTGTTTTCTGAGGAGGGCTTGGTGAGTTGATTTGAGAGACAACACAAGCGCCAAGATTTGGAATGTCCCAGGTTAGTGTTGGGGAAACCAGCCACATAAGACCCAGTGGGTACCCCGAATCTGGAGGAGACAAAGGTGTTAGAAAGAGACAGAATAAGCACTTAAAAGGTAGGTCCAGGGCACCAGAGCATTGGAGACTTGCTCATGGCCCGGAGCTCTCAGGCTCCACCCAATTTATTGGTTTACAAATTCTTTGTCCTTAAGGAGATGGGAGGGGGAGGAAGGAATAAGGAAAAGGATTAAGCAGTGAAGGAGAACTCATCAGCCATTCAATAAGATGTATAGCACTGGTGGTTTCTGTGAATTTCCTTGAGCAAAGGCATGTGTCTAAACTACTTAAGATCTTCAACTTATCGTGACTGAAATGGGTGGGAGTGGGTTTCAGGAGGAGCCAAGATGTTTTATTATATTCCACTGCTTCAAGGGAACGTTATCTTCCTGAGCAACCAGTGGAATGCCGCTGAGTGGTTATGCTCTGGGGGCATAAATACATGAAGGTAATAAGGAGATTTTTCTTCTCAGAGGCCGCCCATGGCTCCCCATGGGTGTCTCATACAGGGGAGACCAACTTAACTGGCACCCCAGAAACTCTGTTTCCCACAGTTAGTAATTATGGGTTGTTGGTTTAGACCAAAGATAGGGCAAGAGATGAACAAAGAATATTGGGGTGCCCCTGTGGTAACAGCATTTTCCAGCCAGCAGGCCTGCTTTACCTGCTGGGAAGAAGGATGTACCTCAGAGTCCCACAAAACCTCTTCTCCCATCTTATCTTTTTTAGAGAGACATGAATAAAATGGGCCTCAACAATCCCAAGAGACCACTCAAGGACAATGGGAGCCACTGGGCTTGGCTTTCTACTTTCCTGGAGACAAGACAATTTGAATGCCACTGACTGCCAGGTACTGTCATCATATGGGCCATGAGACCATCTCACCTGTTCAGTACCCCTCTACATTTTAGTGGGGACTAGGACATGGAATATGTGTAGGGATGATAGTGCCCTGTCACTGGGATCAGGACAGACCACATAGAAGGGGAAGCTGCCAGCAAGGAGCCTGGGTCAGGAGCCAGGTTTGGGAAGCAGTTTCCTCTGACCCAACACTTGCTCCTGCAGCTGGACACATTACCTAAATTTATGTCTATTCTGGAGAATGGGGAAAACAGACTTAGAAAAAGACACCTGTAGGCCGGCCACCTAAAGACAAACTCAGCTGTCATTGTGGTGTGTTTATTTTTAGTATTTTGTTTCTTTTGCTTTTCTCATGTTTCTGCTACATATCAGTACTTTTTTGAGCACCCTCCCTGCACTCTGTGATCTTTCCTTGATGAGGAGGATCATTTAAGAATAAGAAAACTGGAGGCTGGCCTGCTGTGGATCTGTTCTACATTTAGGGCTGTCCTAAATCTTGTCTGGCCTTCACACCATGTGCACATTTGCTCCTCCTTTCCACATACCATTAGGATATTAGCATCTTTCTTGACACCTCTTGGGCCTGCTTCCATTTAGATCCTGCACTGCCCAGGTATGTGTCCCTAAGCAGGTTCATGTGACCTTTCACCTGTAAAATAGAGATGGTGCCAGGACCTGCCATGGGGATTTTTGCAAAGCTTAAGTCAGGCTGGTTGTCAAAAGCCTAAGAGTACAATTGAGACACAGTGAGCATTCATGAAATACCAATGCTTTATTATCAAGTGCTGCCTAATAGTTCTTGAGGATCAACCATCATTTAATCCCATAACTATTAAGCTCTTGATAATTGTTTTCCTATTTTCAATACTGGAGAACAACACTTCGTTGAAGGTCATTGTAAATAAAGTGCTAATATATTATCAGTTTCCAGTAATAAGCTTTACTAAGCACCTCAAGGGGGCCAGGTAATTCAGAGCCTGACCCAAGTCTTTGCAGCCACAGGGAAAATGGTAAAGGCATGTAATTTGTTATATCCTGGGGTCCACAGCCACCAGTAGCCAAATTGAAACAGGAACCCACATTCCTGAGCTTGGCTTCAGTTTCTTTCCAGGTCCTACTGCTCTGGCCTGAGAGAGCCTCTGCCCACCAAAATACGGTGTTCTCTGTTTCCCACAGGCCACTGCAGGGTGGCAACATGTACCAGTAGGGGCCCAACCATGATGTCGCCACCCTTCCCCTCATCTCTCCTGCTCATTACCTCTGCCCTCTGGCTGCTTGCAGTAACATGATGGACCCCTCTATGGCTGCACCTGCGTCATGGCTGGTGCCTCTAGCATTGGCATCCTCCAAGAAAATTTCCTTCCAGACTGTGCAGTTGGTCTACAGCTAGTGGCTGGACTTCATGATGCACTGTAGACACCTCTGTGGCTGTGTCTATTGATACCCTTGCTGGTGCCTACATGTGGATCTGCTTTGGACAGATCTTGAGTTTTTGAGCTGGATGTGGTGATTACTTGAGTCTTGTTTGAGGGAGTGGAAGTGTGGGTAGAGCTAGGATTTTCTGCTGGAATCTGTGGTGTTTAATTAGATGTGGAACCAGTACCCTGGAACAGAGAATCTTCCTAGAGTCTCTGACACCACAAATTACTTCCCATATATTTTATTTTGAAAATAAAAATATATGCACATGACTGAAAAATACAGAGATGAGGCAAGGGTAACTCAGAAGGAACTGCCACCATGTGCACCTAACCCTAGTCCCCTGAATTACCTGTTAACACCTGGTACAACAGAGGAAGGCTGAGTTTCTTAGACTTCCGACCTTTCCTCCACCCTCACACAATGATAGAAATATCATGATTTTAGTTTCTTTCTTAGTTATCATTGATGTTGAAAGTAACTGTAGAGTATATATATATTTATGTATATATTTTTTCAATCCAATGCAATAGAATCTTGTGACTTTCTTCTTGTAGGAAGTATATTGGCACTTTGAATTCACCTACATTTCTTGGTATTCTATGGGTATATACATATTTTTTCTTTAGCTTTCTCTTTTCTTGGAGTTTCTAATTGCCTTTTCTTCTTTCTTTCTATTTAAAATTAAATTAAAATTAAATTAAATTAAGTTGGAACTAAATTAAAATTCAAATTAAATCTCCTTTTATCACATCCTTATCATCTTCCCTCATTTCTAACCTCCCATCTGAAAAATCACTGGTGGACACCTTCCGTTTTCCTGTTCCTATCCCACCAACATCTCTCTAGGCCTGGGGTAGAGCTGTCATTCCCAGAGCTATTATAACTGCCTCCCTGGGTTTTTACATGTCAAAGGCTATTTCGCTACTGCAACTATGGGACAAATCTCCCAGAGAGCTAACCACTTTTCTTAGGTTTATTTTGTTAATTGTATGTGATTTTGAAATATTTTTTAGATTCTGCCTTCCAATTTTTGAGAGTTACGCATTTTAAGAGAATTTCAAGCCGTTGTTCCTAATCTCTGAATTTTCCTATTATCTTCCTAAATTTTGTTATTTTTCAGGGATGCAATATTATATACTTCTCTGAGACTACGGGGAGCATGTGTTCTGAACTTTCCTTGAACAGAGGTCTTGAGGCCAGAAGGAAGAAGGATCTTAAAGACTCATTTCTCTGGAGGTGAGTTGTCTGTTGATCATATTTGCCTTTGTTTGTTTTTTTGTTTGTTTGCATTTTTTAAAAACTGTTGATCTCTCACGTTTGCCTCTGTAATTAGCATTAAGGCTGAAATGGGGATTGTCACACGCTCATTTCACATTGGGACAAGAGGAACTGGCCTTCAAACCAGGGGCCTACAAATGGGAAGGATGATTTCCTCTGGGAATCCCTAAGCTTCCTTCTTTCCTCTGCAGAAACCTTCACCTTCAGTTGCCCTGCTGCTTCCTTGGCATGGCGATGTTCTTCCTCCACTTGCAACCTGATCACACAACTGTGGACATTGTTCTCATGGCTTTTCCCTTCTCTTTGTCTTGAAGAGAGAAGATGCAACCCGTTTCTCTACTATGATGGAATCAGAATGTCCATATTAGAACTTTAACATTATTTGCTCTACATCAGAGGCCACATTGGCTTCTGCCTGAAAGAGGAAATTGCAGAAAACAGACACAAGGATGGGAAGGTCACATTGACATATAAAGTTCCTGAGGGGCAGCTGGGTATTGTGTTAGGTGGTCACTCTTCTGTGCAGGAGGAAGGACTGTGTGAGCCTTTCCCAAAGGCCTGTTCAGTGTCTGAGCTCAGGGCCAACTTAATTTCAGTGTGCAGCCTTATAGATTAGGAAAACAAAATAATCTGCCTCATCGGGTCTCCTGCCCAACCTGATTCCTAGCTCTGGATCATGATTGCTTATTTAAAAACAGCTTTGTTGGCATGTGATTGGCATATGGTAAACTGCACCTGTGTAGATGGAAGAACTGATGGTTTCTCCATGTCAGTATTTCATTCACCACAAGGCCAGAAGTGTGATGAAGGTTATGAAAACACATCTTCCTCCCATCAATAACGATCACTCCCTGGCCACCCTAGGACCACAGATCTGCTTCTTTCACTAAAACCTTGTGGGTATTTTATAGAATTACAGGTAAATACAGTATGTACTTGGGTCTTTGTGCATCGTTCTGATCTGGCTTCTTTTATTCAGCAGAACTACTTTCAGAGTCACTCTGTTCTGAGTGCATCAACAGTCCGTTCCTTTTCATGCTGAGCCACATGCCATTGTATAGATGTGCCACAGCTTGTTCACCCTTCTTCTGTGTATGGGCATTTGGGCTCCTGGTTTGGGACCATTATGTGTAAGGATGTCATGAATATTTATCTATGTATGTAGCCTGTGAGCTTGCCTTCATTTCTCATGGTTCATTCCTAGGAGTGCAGTGGCCACATCATGTCATGGTAGGTATGCATTGACCTTGTTAAGGAATCACTGTCCCTTGTGCTAAGTGTTTGGTCCATTGCCTGCTTTCTCTCTTGCTCCCTCTGATTTAGTCATACAAACCTCTTGTATCCTTCACCCTCCAGGGCAATAACTTCTTAGCATACCGCCCTTTCTTTACACTTGGAATCACCAGCTCCTTCTTCATGTGCTGGCTCTGATTCCCTCACTAAATTTGCATTCTGTGCCCCATGTGTGACCCATTCCCATTGATACATCCTATGTATGAGAGGGCTTTGGGATAAGAGACTGTTTCTGATGAGTATTGAGTACTACAATGGCTCTGAATGGGAGAAAGATGACTGGGTGGGTCTTGTCAACCATTGTCCCTGGAGCTCATCTTTGTTGTTACAAATAAGTCTGGGTGCAGCCTGGGCATATGTTCAAGTACTCGCCAACCTTTTCTAAATGACAACTGGAGACCAGGCCATGGGCTGGAATGTGAGTATGAAGTTACTTGGAAGCTGTGTGATTGAAAGTGAGTCACTCAGTCACTGGATCCTGGCATTTTTCTCTACATGTGGGACTACCCATACTTTGCAGAGTTGCTGTGAGTTCACCTGAGTAAGACACCTGCACGCAGTTGTGCTCAGAAAATGTTAATTTCCCTTTATTGAAATGGAACAACCCATGGATATTATGTGCTGAGGTCTGGATCACAATAGAGGATGATACTGAAGACCTTGTAAACCCTGAGGAGGCATCACTGATCACTGGGTGTCTGGAAAGGCAGCAGAGAAAAAGTGGCCTGGAAGTGAAATTGGCCAGTGGGTTTGTTACAGTTGGTTAAACAGTCATGAGTGGGGCAGGAGCGGGTTCTCCACATCCACATACCAGGAATGTCAGGCCATCGGGTGATGGTTGGACAGTTATCATATTGCTTCTCTAAAAATAATAATTTAGTGGCTGGGGCCAGGGATAGCCTGATACACAGCTGGTAACATTAAAGTGTTAATTAAACTCACATGCCAGAGAGGAGGGAAAAGGGCGTCCCATAAAATCTCAGACATTGGATGACTGAACCCAGGAGTACACATTAAGAGACAAAATGGTGGAGTATGACTTTCTGGGGTCACCCCACCAATAAAAGGGAGGAAGCCTCAGATGGGCATACATATAACTGCTTAAACACACTGTCTATACTTACTTCCCAAGGGTAAGGAGGGCACTGTGCCTGTGGGCAGCCCACCCTAGGGGAAGAATCATGGGAAAGGGTGTACCAGATGCTGGCGGTAGGCCAGCCTAAAACGTCCCAGAAGGAAGGTTAATGGCCACACTTCTTCAAGTCACCCATTTGGATCTCTTTCGAGTGCAATTTTCATTCTTTCCTGCTCTAAAGCTTTTTAATAAACGTCCACTCCTGCTGTGAAACTTGCCATGGCATTTTCTTCCTTCTTTATGCCCACCAGTTGAATTCTTTCACCTGAGGAGGCAAGAATTGATATTGCTAAAGACCCGGATGGATTTGCTGCCAGTAACTCAGATACCTTTCACCGGTAACAGGTCTAGGAGCTGGTGGACATAATGGCTGGAGTATGTGTCCAGAATGTGCCTGCTCAGGCCCCAGGCACTTCTGGACTGTGGGGGGACTTGAACCCCAGGTTAAGGGGACACCATGGAATGAGAGCTCAGCCTGCTGATGGAATACTGGGGATAGGATATTTTTTACTGAGGTAAATCCCCTACCTATTAAGGAACTACTACCCAATCTGTCCTCTTTCTGACCCCTGACAATTAGCAAATCTGCTTTCTTTCTCTATGAAATTACTTATTCTGGACATTTATATACATAAAATCATACACTATGTGACTTTTGTGCTTAGCTTCTTTAAACACAATGGTTTTGCAGTATCTTCACATTGTAGTATGAGTGTCTCAATCTTTTTATGGCTAGATATTATGCCATTGTATAGGTATACTACATTTTGTTTTCCTATTATTTGTTCGTGCACATTTGGTTTGTTTCCACATTTTAGTTATTGTGAATAATTCTTCTATGAGTATATGTGCACACACAGTTTTGTTTGAATACCTGCTTTATATTTGTTGTGTATATACCCCAGGTGGGGGGGATTTGCTGGTTTCTATGATGGTTCCATGTTTAGCTTTTTGCAGAAACACCAAACTATTTTCCACAGCAGATGAACTATTTTACTTTTGTTTTTCTCCATTTCCACGTCAACCCTTGTTCGTTCATGGTTTTTAAATAATAATAATAATAATGGGTGAAAAGTGGTGTCTTCTTGTGGTTTTGATCTGCATTTCCCTGAAATAAGTGATGTTGAGCTAATTTTTATGTGTTTTTGTGTGTGTGTGTGTATATCTTTGGAGAAAAGTATTTTCAATTTCTCTATCATTTTTTTTAATTGGGTTGATTGTCTTTTTGTTCTTGAGTTGTAAGAATTTCTCCTATATCCTGGATACTAGGCCCTTACCCTTATATATGACTTGAAAATATTTTGTCCTATGCTGTTGGTTTTCTATTGACCACCCTGATAGTGCCCTTTGAAGCATGAAAGATTTTAGTTTTAATGAAGTTCAATTTATCTATTTTTTCTTTTGTTTTCTGTGCATTCTCTGTCATACGCAGGAAACCATTAACAAATTCAGTGCCAATAAGCTCAGAAAGATATGTTCGACATCATTAGCCATTAGGTAAATGGATATCTAAATCACAATGAGATTATCACCTTAAACCCACTAGAATGTCTTTTTTTTTTTTTTGAAAAAGGGAGAGTTGGGGAGTATGTGGAGAAAATGGAACCCTTGTGCATTGCTGGTGAGAACGTGAAATGGTGGTGGTGGTTGCACAGTAACATGAACATACATAATGCCACTTACCTGTACACCTACAAATGTTTAGATTGGTAAATTTATGGTATGTTTCTTTTACCACATACCAAAAAGCCTTCCTGAGAACTAGTCCTGAGATAGTTCCATGTGGAAAGAAAAGGACCCTTTTCTCTCCTAGAGTGAGTAGAAGCCTTTGTTTTTTGTTGCTGTCGTTGTTTTGTGTTTGTTTTTGTTTTGAAACAGAGTCTTCCTTTGTGGCCTGGGTTGGTGTGCAGTGGTGTGGTCTCTGCTCACTGCAAGCTCCACCTCCCATATTCATGCCATTCTCCTTCATCAGCCTCCTGAGTAGCTGGGACTAAAGGTGCCCACCACCATGCCTGGCTAATTTTTCTATTTTTAGTAGAGGTAGGGTGTCACCGTGTTAGCCATGATGGTCTCAAGCTCGTGACCTAGTGATACACCCAACTCAGCCTCCCAAAGTGGTGGGACTGCAGATGTGGTGAGCCACCACATCTGGCTGAGTAGAAGCCTTCTTATCATGCTTGTACTACACACTCCTGGCTCTTCCACACACCAAGCATGACCTCACGAACCAGAGGCAGTCCAAGTCTAACTGGCCCATTTGTATCCCCTTTCCAACATCCTATTCCCCTATTCAACTCACTCTCTTTCCCCTACAAACCACTGTACATCACAGGTCTGCTTACCTTCTCTGTAGACATTTCTATAATGCCATAGAAATATGATCATAAAATACATGATCTCTTCAGACTGGCACTTTTTGTTATTATTGTTTTCTCATTATTCTATAATTGCTGCCAAAAGAAGCAGGCATGTGTTGTGCCACAGAAAACTGATCATATTCTAAGCTCTACTTAGTAAAAACTAAAAAAAAAAGAAAGAAAAAAATATGCTGGTACATATTGTCGCATTTATCCTGTTATTTTTTTTAATTCATGATTTCTACAATGAATAAATGGATTAATAAAGTACACAGATATTATGCTTTGCCAGTCCAGCTGAACATCAAGCTGCTTACAGACTACAGGCAAATTATTGCAAACAGTTTTGACTGTGGCCCCAGCCAGCTAGTGAGACTTGCATTTATTCAGTAAGGATTAATTGACCAAGGCTCTAGTTAACACCACTAAAGGGTAATTGACAGTGTGGACTTCCCAGTTAGAAAGCAATTTAGCACTGTGCTAAGTCAAATATTAGTCTTAGGACCACATGACTAAGCAAGCTACTTAGGTAAACACCCCACATTCCTTTGTTTCTACTCTAACTTATTTAACTAAAGGTAAAAGGCCATCCTGTCTAATATGGTGAAACCCCATTTCTACTAAAAATACAAAAAATTAGCTGGGCATGGTGGCAGGTGCCTGTAGTCAAAGGTACTTGGACTCAGGAGGCTGAGGTAGGAGAATGGCAGGAACCTGGGAGTTGGAGCTTGCAGTGAGCTGACATCACAGCACTGCACTCCATACTGGCCAATAAAGCAAGACTCTGTCTCAAAAAAACAAAACAACACAAAACAAAACCAGTATTCATCACTAAAAAAATTAGCAAAATATAAAGACCAACAACACTATGAAGAAAGTGGATCAATTAATATGCAAAATAACCAGCTAGCATTGCCATGCCAGGATCAAATTGACCCATACAAATATTAACCTTAAATGTAAGTGAACTAAATTTGCCAATTAAAGTACACAGACTGACAAATTGGATAGAATCAAGACCCTTTGGTGTGCTGTATTCAGGAGACCGATATCATGGGTGAAGACACACATAGGCTCAAAATAAAAGGATGGAGGAATATTTACAAAGCAAATGGAAAGTAAAAAAAAAAAAAAAAAAAAGCTGGGATTGAAATCCCGCTCTATCCTAAAATGACCATACTGCTTAAAGTAATTCACACATCTACAGTGATCTGATCTTTGACAAGCCTGACAAAAACAAGCAACTAGGGAAGGATTCCCTGGTCTGGGAAAACTGGCGAGCCATATGCACAAACCTGAAACTGAATCCCTTTCTTACATCACATACAAAACTTAACTCAAGATGAATTAAAAGACTTAAATGTAAAACCTAAAACCCTAAAAACCCTAGAAGAAAATCTAGGCAATACCATTCAGGATATAGGCATGGGCAAAAACTTCACGACAAGAAGACCAAAAAACAATTGCAACAAAATCCGAAATTGACAAATGGGACCTAATTAATCTAAGGAGCTTCTCCACAGCAAAAGAAAATATCATCAGAGTGAACAGGCAACATACAGAATGTGAAAACATTTTTTCAACCTATCTATCTGACAAAGGTCTAATATCCAAAAGCTACAAGGAACTTAAAAAATTTTATAAGAAAATAAAAAACAAACCCCAGCAAAAAGTGGGTAAAGGATATCAACAGACACTTCTCAAAAGAAGACATTTAATCAGCCAACAAATATATATAAAAAAAGCTCAGCATCACTGAGCATTAGAGAAATGCACATCAAAACCACAATGAGATACTGTCTCACATCGGTCAGAATGGTGACCATTAAAAAGTCAGGAAACCACAGATGCTGGTGAAGATGTGGAGAAAAAGGAATGCTCTATGCTGCTGGTGGGAGTGTAAATTAGTTCAATCACTGTGGAAGACAGTGTGGTGATTCCTCAAGGATCTATAACCAGAAATACCATTTGACCCAGCAATCCCATTATGTGGTATACACCCAGAGTATTATAAATCATTCTACTCTAAGGAAACATGCACATGTATGCTTATTGCAGCACTATTTACACACAAAAAGACATGGCACAAACCCAGATGCCCATCAATTATAGACTGGATAAAGAAAATGTGGCACATATACACGATGGAATACTATGCAGCCACAAAAATGAATAAGTTCATGTCCTTTTCAGAGACATGAATGAAGTGGAAACCGTCATTCCCAGCAAGCTAACACAGGAACAGAAAAGCAAACATTACCTGTTTTCACTCATAAGTGGGAATGGAACAATGAGGACACAATGGGGCCTGTCAGGGAGTAGGGGGTAAGTGGAAGGAGATCATTAGGACAAATACCTAATGCATTCAGGGCTTAAAACTTAAATGATGGGTTGATGGGTGCAGCAAACCACCGTGGCACATGTACACCTATGTAACAAAACTGCCTGTTCTGCACATGTATCCTAGAATTTAAATTACAATAAAAAAAGCAGGTTAAATGAAAGACTAAATAGTATCCATGAATTTATGATGACTCCCTATTCGGTTTTTACTTAATGCTTTTTCTGTGTTTCGTGTCTGGAGGAAAGCAAAGTAACAACATATTGACCCAAACGTTTTAAAACAACTTAATACAAAGGGGTTGGAGCAAATTCTTTTATCTCTTTATGAAGACAAGTGTGAGTTAAAAACCAACTCTCCTAATGCTTCTCAGTGCCTCAAGGTGCTTAGGAAAAAAAATAAAACTTCCAACTTCAGGATACTTGGCAGCTTCCAGAACTTTAAGGAAAGCCGAGAAATAAAGTATCCAGCTTCCGGCTCTTTCTAGGAGAGTATGCCTAGTGCCTTCAGGACCCTTGGACCTTGGAGGAAGAGCGGAGGTGGGGTAGGTGGGGGCGGTCTTTGGAGCCACTTGCCGCTCTGGCAGCCACTGCTGCTCCCCATGGGACGGCTTAGAGTCTCAGCCTTCAGCAGAAGCAGCAGGCTTTCCGCAAGCAGTGTTTGGTGTGCCTGCCTGTTTTCCATCTCTGTATCTTCCTTAGTAATATATCTACTCAGGTTTTTACCTTGGAATTGGGTTGCTTATCTTTTTGAGTTTTAGAGTTTCTGCATATGTTGTGCATACAAGTCACTTTTCAGATAAGTTTGCTAAATTTTTCTATCTATGGCTGTGGCTGGTTCTTTGGTTCTTTTTTTTTTTTTTTTTTTTTTTTTTTTCTGAAACGGGGTCTCACTCTGTCACCTAGGCTGGAGTGCAGTGGCGCGATCCTGGCTCACTGCAAGCTCCGCCTCCCGGGTTCACGCCATTCTCCTGCCTCAGCCTCCCGAGTAGCTGGAGGTGGAGTCTCATTTTGTCACCCAGGCTGGAGTGCAATGACCCTATATGGCCTTACCGCAATCCCCACCGCCCAAGTTCAAGGGATTCAGACTCCTGGCTCAGACTCCTGAGCAGCTAGGATTACAGGTGCACGCCAGAACTCACAGTTAAATTTTTGAATTTTTCCTAGAGACGGGGTTTCACCATGTTTACCATGCTGATCTGGAATCCCTGTCCTCAGGTGATCTGGCCGCTTCGACCTCCAAAAGTGCTGAGATTACAAGCTTGAACTGCCATGCCCAACAGTAACAGAGTGTTTTACAGAGTAGACATTTCAACTTTCAATAAAGTTCATATTATCCATTTTTTTTTCTTTCATGGACTTGCTAATAACTCATCACTAAACCCAAGCTCATGAAGATATTTTCCAATTACAACTTTGCAGTGAAAAAATTTAATGTGTGGGTATTTTTGACTAATTTTTTTAACTGTAAAATTTGTGTCTATGTTCATTTGTTTCCGTATAGTTTCCAGCTCTTTTCTTGCCACTTGTGAAAGAGACTTATTGTTTCCAAAGGACATTCTTTGCATTTTCGACAAAATCATTTGACTTGGGCCTGTTTTCGGGCTGACTATTCTGTTCCACTTATCTGCTTGTCTATTAAATCATGAATGCCACACTCTTGTTTATTACATTAGCTTTAGTGTAAGTATTCATATCACATCTGGCATTGCACTTCTTCAGTCTTATTTCATCTATTCTAGGTTTAGGAAGAGTTGTTGATATATTTACCTGGAATTTGATTGGAATATAGCTGAAATAATAATAAATGTGCTTCTCCAGAACAAGAAACATCTCTTTATTTATTTACTTTGTGAGAAGGAGTTGTGTCACCCAGGTTGGTGTGCAGTGGCATGATCTCAGCTCACAGATTCTCCCACTTCAACGACCCAAGTAGCTGGGACCACAGGCATGCACCACCAAGCTCAGCTTATTTTTTTTGTATTTTGGGTAGAGATGGGCTTTCACCATGTTCCCCAGGGTGGTCTCCAATTCATGGGCTCAAGGTATCTGCCTGCTGCAGACTCCCGAAGTGCTGGGATTACAGGCGTGCGACAACGTGCCTGGCCTGTCTGCATTTACTAACATTTCTTTTGATTTCTCCCAATGGTGACTCATTGTTTTCTGAATGAATTCTGCATATTTTGTTACAGTTATACTTAATGGATTCAATTTTGCGGGTAGTATTGTAAATGGTGTTTTAATATTTCAAAATCCAATTATTTATATTCATTATTGCTGATATAGAGAAAATCAATTGAGTTTTGTATATTGACCGTCTTCTTTGCTTCCTTTTATCTCCATTCAAGATATGGGAAGGTTGGCTGTATCTGACTTCCGCTTCGTGAGATGACCACCTGGATTAACCCACCCCAGATTTCAGAGATTTTCCAAGGCTACCACCAGAGGGTGCACGGAGCTGATGCACTGAGCCTGCAAACCAACTCTCTGAGAAGCAGCTTATCTTCACAGTGCCTCGGACAGAGCTTCCTTCTCCTCAGGACACTCGAGAGAGGCCGTGGTTTCAGGGCAGTTGGGGACATCTGTGGCCACGTTCATGAAGAAGACTAAGCCTACTTCATCTCAGGACCCACCCAAGAGTGGCCGTGGCTTTGGGACACCTGGGGTCGGGTCCACCATGAGGATAAAACCTCCTTCTCTTCTGGACATGTCCAGGAGTGGCCGTTGCTACAAGACATCTGGTGCTACGACCAGGGTGAGAATAAGGACGTCTCCTCAGGACCCTCCCAGGAGAGTACATGGCATTGAGACATCTGGCTGCCAAGTGAGGAAAAGACACCCTGTCTGCAGCACCCAGAACTGAGGAGGGGCACTGCCCTGGGCCTTACTTCCCAGACCTGGCCTCCAATTCTGACCTTACAAAAGTGTCCCTTGAGTGAGGCAGTGACCACGCATTGTCACAGCTACCAAAGTGTGGTTTGCAGATGATCTGGGCTTGTTTCTGGCGGAGATTCTGGTACAGAGAAAGGAGAGGCGCTGAGTGGAACCACTACGACGGGCTGAGGCCAGGGGAGACACTGCAACCTCCAACAACACTTTTTTTCATGCTTTAATAACTCATTTTTCTTAGAGAACTAAAGTAGTTGAAACAATATAGAAACATTTTTTAAGTAGGCATATTAGAACTTGAATTATTATGTAAGTTTAAATATATGATATATGCCTGGTTAGCAACATTTTTTATTTTCCTGAGACAGTCACAGTTTAACTGAGAGTGCATTTGTAATGGTAATGTAAATGTCTGCTTTATACATATTGACATCCTACATTAGCTGAGATATACTAACAATATCAAACGTTGATATTATGCCATAAAATTAGTTGAAGAATTCTGATCCAGTTATGAGTGACAAATGGTCCATGACACATCCCTACTCAGGAGATCCTGAGAACATGTGCCCCAGGTGATGTGTTCACAGCCTACATTTATGCATTTTAGAGAGACCTGAGACATCAATCAAACACATGTAAGATGTACATTGGTTTGGTCCAGGAAGGATGGACAACTTGAAAATAGTGATGGTGTGGGGCTGGGCTTTCAAGTTACAGGTAGATATAAATATGTTTTAATTGGCAGTTGGCTGAAAGAGTTAAATTATTATCTAAAAACGTAAAATCAATAGACAGGAATGACTGGGTTACAATAAATAATAAGGGCTGTAGAGACCAAAGTTTTATTATGATGATGAAGCCTCCATGTAGCAGGCTCGAGAAAATAGGTGGTAAATATTCCTCATCAGATTTAAGGCATGTGTTGCTGTTAGTGGTGGTCAACTTTTTCTAAAGTTCAAAAGGGAATAGTATGTAATGAAGCATGTGTGTCCCTCTTTCTTGTCAGGAAGTGAAGCAATTTTGGAATGCTCTTGATCAAAAGGAGGGGTCCATTCAGATGGCTGTGGTTGGTGGGGGGACCAGGAGAGTTAATTTTTTTTTAACAAGTGTTTCACTTCTGTTTACAAAAGTATAACCTATTAAAGTGTTATAAATTATAATTATCTAAGAGAAAAAAGGGATTTCTTAAATCTAAAAACATAGAAAATAACCTAACCCATCAAACCTTATGGATTTTTTTTTCTTTCTGTTTTTAAAGTTGCCAAGGATGCTTTGCTTGTAAGTCATATATTTGACTTGTTGACCATCTGAGTATAGTTCTGTTGCTTCTTCAAAAATTGTACCCAGCAACCTTCCAAAAGTGTTTTTAAGTAAATTTCTTAAATTGTAGCAATAAACAAAATGAAAAGACAATATTAAACAATACTGAGGTTTATCAAAGGACATACAAAATTTCAACTCTTATTCCTTTCCTTCTTCTTCTCCTTTTATTTTTATTTTGAGACAGGGTCTCATTCTTTTTCCCAGCCTGGAGTGCAGAAGTGCTATGATGGCTCACTGCAGCCTCTAACTGCTGAGCTCAACTGATCTTCCGCCTTAGCTTCAGTTATCATATCTGGCTAACTTTTTGTATTTTTTGAGAGAGACAAAGGCTTGCCATGTTGCCTGGACCTGTCTTAAATGCCTGGACTCACATTATCTGCCTGCCTTGGCCTCCAAAAGTGCTGAGATTACAGGCATTAATATAACATTTATGTTAGGGTTAGATAAAAATCAATCTTTTGGCTAAGTTATGAACATGCATATTATGCAATTATATATGCCTAATTTTCATCATTTTCTATGTCAACATTACTCATTTTAAAGTCATATTCAAGGGGTAAGGCAAAACCGCCTATGAATTGGCATATTTGTTTATTTCTCTGTTTGTGAAAATGTCCATAGTTTTTTCAGAATACAAATAAATTTCAACTCTGTTATGCAAAAAAACATAATAGAATCTTCTTTGCAATTAATTTTTTTTCTTTTATTATTATACTTTAAGTTTTAGGGTACATGTGCACATTGTGCAGGTTAGTTACATATGTATACATGTGCCATGCTGGTGCACTGCACCCACAAACTCATCATCTAGCATTAGGTATATCTCCCACTGCTATCCCTCCCCCCCTCCCCCCACCCCACAACAGTCCCCAGAGTGTGATGTTCCCCTTCCTGTGTCCATGTGATCTCATTGTTCAATTCCCACCTATGAGTGAGAATATGCGGTGTTGGGTTTTTTGTTCTTGCGATAGTTTACTGAGAACAATGATTTCCAATTTCATCCATGTCCCTACAAAGGACATGAACTCATCATTTCTTATGGCTGTATAGTATTCCATGGTGTATATGTGCCACATTTCCTTAATCCAGTCTATCATTTTTGGACATTTGGGTTGGTTCCAAGTCTTTGCTATTGTGAATAATGCCGCAATAAACATACGTGTGCATGTGTCTTTATAGCAGCATGATTTATAGTCCTTTGGGTATATACCCAGTAATGGGATGGCTGGGTCAAATGGTATTTCTAGTTCTAGATCCCTGAGGAATCGCCACGCTGACTTCCACAATGGTTGAACTAGTTTACAGTCCCACCAACAGTGTAAAAGTGTTCCTATTTCTCCACATCCTCTCCAGCACCTCTTGTTTCCTGACTTTTCAATGATTGCCATTCTAACTGCTGTGAGATGGTAACTCATTGTGGTTTTGATTTCTGCAATTAATTTTATAGTTACCTTGCATACAGGGAATGTGCTACCTATAAAAAATATGAACTGAACCACAGGCCTTAAACACTAAAAAAAATTTAAGAGTTTATTCTAATTTATTTTATCCTATAAATCAATTGTATTTATATACAATATAGAAAGTTCACAGCCATCAACAGTTCTACTGCAGTTTCAGGTGAAATGGGAATTTAGGAATTTCTGTGGAGCTGTAGGCGTAGTGAAACATTTAGGTAAAATATGTGCATGCCTTTAGCAGCACTTGTGAAGGGACGTCTCTCAAATTAAACTCAATGCATTTCTTCTCAGCAAAATGACCTGGGCCACTCTCCCTGGCTTTCACTGTTGCTGATGTTCATGCATGTTCTCTTTTTATCATTAATTTATGACTCTGAAGATATCCATTTGACATCGTGGCATTAGGGCTTTCAAAACCACTGTAGATTTTCTACTCTTCATCCATTATGTACTTAAGTATTTCTACTTTGACTCCCCAGGAACTTGAGTAGTTTCTGGTTAGCCCATGGACAGTGCAGCCCAGGTCCCAATAAAGGAGCACAGACCCCACTCCAAGGCCACCCCCAATCCCAGCTGCCTGCTCCTGTGTGTTCAAGGGAAGTTGGAGAACATGCAGCTTCTCGTTTTTACAAATAAAATTGTTGTGTTAGTTTCATTTTCATATCGTTTATTGCTAGTGTATACAAATAGATTTTAGTGTATTGATATATATACTGTATGTTTGTTTAATTTGTTTATTAGATTTTATTATTTCTTGTTGATTTCTTATGATTTTCCGTATATGAGATCATGAGATCCATGAGTATGTAGTTTTATTTTATTTTTTGAAATAGGAATGGCTTCATATATATTTTTCTTTTCCGATTATTTTGGATGGAACTTCTGATACAGTATCAAATGCAATGATGAAAGTGAGCATCAGTGCTGTGTTCCTCATCTTAAAGCTTTTGTTCCCAACAATTCAGATGCTGATTGTTATGGGTTTTGTATAAAGACGTGTTATCATGTGAAAGACATTTGAATCACAGTTTATTGGATGTTGTTATCAGTAAACATGTTGACTAACTTTAAGTATTTTCTGTAACAGTTGAGATATACATGTACTGTTTTCCCAGCATTTAATTTACATGGTATATTGAAGAGGGATGGCTTCAGATTGTTAAAACAAGCCTCAATTTTCTAGAAAAAGAACGTAATCACGTAGGTGCATAATATCTTCCTCGTGTAGTTAATTCCATGTACTATTATTTGGTTACATAACCTAATGTCTCTAATTATCATATTTGTTAACATTTAGTGTTTTGTCCCAGTGACATCATCTGTTTAATTCAATTTTCAATTGGAGTTAAGAGGTAAGGTTAAGTGTACTCTTATGGGCATTAGGGGTTAGAGTCATAGATGATATATTTAAAATTCTTTGAAGGGTGATATGATAATATTAAGAATGGGATAGAAGTTTGGGATTAGGAATAGGGGTTTACAATTGCAGAAAAAAGTTTAGATTGAGGGTTAGATCTGGGGTTGGGTTAGAGGTCAGTGTTGTGGTAGGATTAGGGTTATGATTAGGATTAGGATTAGGGACAGGGGTAAAGTTTAGTGTTATGTTTAGGGCTGCAGTTAGAATCAAGATTAGATGTTAGTTTTAGGGTCAGGTTATGTTTAGGTTTAGGGTAAGAAATAGGCCTACAGTTAGAGGTTGTTGTTAGTGTAGGGTTAGGTTCTGGGTTAACTTCATGGTGAGGGTTAGAGTTAGCGCTTAGGATGAGAGTTAAGGTGATGGTGAGGGTTAGGGTAAGAGGGTTAGTGCATTAGCGTTAGGGTTTGCGTTTAGGGTTTGTGTTAGGATAAGAATAAGGATTCGGCTTAGGGTTTCAGGTTAGCATTAGGGCTAGTGTTTAGGGTGCAGTGTTATTTTTAGGGTTATTGTTTAGCATTTAGGCTAGGATTAGGGTCACTTTAGGGTTAGGATGAGGGGTTACTGTTTGGCCTAGTGTTAAGCTTTAGGGTTAGCGTTAGGGTGGGTTTAGTTTTAGGGTTAGAGTTCAGGGTTAGAGTAGGGATTGGGTTTATTATATATGATTATAGTTAGCATCTAAGTTTTAGTGTTAGAGCTCTGGTTGCGGTTGCATTTGAGGTTGTGGGTTAGAGTTAGGGTTAGGGTTAGTGTCAGGATTAAGTTTAGGGATATGGTCAGCGTATTTTTAGAATTAGGGTTGGGGTAGAAATTTGGATTAGGGATGTTGGTTAGGTGTTATGCTTATGTTTTTAAGGTTAGAATTTTAATTTTCAGGTTAGAGTTAAGGGTGCTTTTAGGGTTAGCTTTGAAGGTAGCTTTAGGGGTCAGAGTTAGAGTTAGGGGTTAGGGTTCAGTGTTTAGAGGTAGTGTTAGAGTTAGGGTTTGGTTTAGTATTTCCGTTAGTGTTTTTTTGAGTGTTATGTTTAAGGGTAGATTTAGGGTTTGGGGTAGATTTAGGGTTAGGGGTAGGTGTAGGTGTATGTTTAGGGTTATGGGTTGCGGTAGGGTTATATTTATGGATAGGGATATGTTTTGTTAATGGTTCAGGTTGGGTTTATGTGGAGATTAGGGTTAGGGCTTGAGGGTTATTGTTAGTGTTTTAGTGTTAGTAATAGGGGTTATATTTAGGGTTAGACATCTTTTTCACCTATCTTCACCCCACTAATCAGCACTCTCTTTCTGACTTCTGAAGTTCATATGCATTCCATACGTATTTAGATTATTTATTTGTTTATTTATTTGTTTGTTTATATATGTTTGTTTATTTATTTATTGGAGACGGAGTTTCACTCTTGTTGCCGTGACTGGAGTAGTATGGTTTGACCTCAGCTCACACAACCTCCGCCTCCCAGGTTCAAGCGATTATCCTGCCTCAGCTCCTGAGTAGCTGAGATTAAAGACATCCACCATCACACCTAACTAATTTTGTATTTTTATTAGAGACATGGTTTCTCCATGTTTGTCAGGCTGGTCTCAAACTTTCAACTGCAAGTGATCCATCTGCCTTGGCCTCCTGAATTGCTGGTATTATAGACAAAAGCCACCATGCCCTGCATCAGACTTTGAAATAACCTGACTTAAAGTGGATCTACCAACAATGTGCCACCTCTTCACTGTGAGTTGTACACTTCTTGGGATTGCACGGCTGCAAATGGATATGTCTTCTCCAAACTTAAAGCTGCAGATACATCTCAACAACCTTCCTGCAGATAGAAGCTACCCACGCTGAAACTACTCTCCACTGAAGCCTTCAGAGATGTTTTAACAACCTGCTTCTTCATCTTGTCTCTCTTGGCCCTGTCTTCACTGAGTGTTGCAGAGATGCAGGTATTTCCTGTTTTTGAAATGGACTTACCCACTTTCTGTCTCCTGAAAGCTGCGCCATCACTCAATAAAGCATCTATTTACCCTAATTATTCTCCTGTTTTCCACATACATAATTCTCCCTGGATATGCATCAAGAATTCAAGACCCACTTAATGGAGAACCTGAAGATTAGTAACAGAAACAAGGCTGAAACACAGAAACCCACACTTCCGACATTGTTGATTACAAGGATTAAAAAAAAAAAGATAGAAGAGATTCCGCCCTTAAAGGAGCTCAGACTGAAACCTTTTCCAAGCCAGGGCTGTAACGCCATCTTTGGGGCATTGCAGTTTCTGGCATTTCTAAGCTTCTGGATGCCACTTCATTCCTGAGTGCCTCTGGAGGAAACAGCTTGTGGTATACCTGATTCAGCCAAAGATATGCAGGCACCTGGCACCTGATCTGACACCTGGAACTTCTCACCTTATCACAGCTGACATGCCTAGAGGTGGGAAGTGGCTGGACTCAACAGTTGCTCACTCAGGCATGTGTCTCTGCTCTGTGCCTGGCTCAAGCATAGCAGGAATGGGTGCTACTCTTTAGGACTATTAAAATAAATTAGTTTATCTTGCTGCTAATGATGTATTTTGCTTAGCTCCATTCTTGTGTCCTCAGCAGACAGACTGACTGTTAAAACTTATCAATTTTCCTTTGCATATCCTTCAACACAGATTCTATTCCTTGTGCTGAGATCCAGATTTTTTTCGGCACACCACACTCTCTCATTGACCTGTTTTAACTTCATCTTTAATGTTACAGTAAATAAGGGCGTTACTTTTCTCTAGCACAACTGAATTATATGAGGCAAATTCCTTAATTTGAGTCATAACCACTTGGGGGAAAAGTTGCAGTCCAAGACACCTGAGAGACCAGGTCTCTGGCACATGCCTCCCATGCTTTCAGCTTTCTCCCACCAATCAACATTACATTGGCCTATGCTTCACCCATCATCTTGGGAAATTTAATGGTAAAACAGCAACCTGGACTCTGTCCAAAGGTCATAGAAGCAGTTTAAAACCAAGCCTTTTTGTTAGCCTAAACCAAATCACAAAGAGGAAGTATGGATGCATCTCGTCAAATGGCTGGGCTATTGGCTGATACAACAATAGGCTTCTTAAACTGAATGAAACTATTCACAATGTTCTTTATAGTATCCACTCTTTCAATGCTTTCTCTGTTTCTGTCATTTCTTAAATGCAAACAAAATCAAGACCTCAGCAAGGGACGCAGCCGGCTGCACTAGGCAGCATAAGTTTCCTGTTATCTGCAGCAGCCCTATACAGAGCATTCTTGATTTTTTTTCATTACTTCAATATTTAGTGAGTTGTCCTCTGTCAATCTTATTAATAGCACTTTCTGGGTAAAGCCGTCATTTTCCCTCACCAAAATGTTTCTGAGTCTACTGGCACTTTCTATTAGCCTTATGGTTAAATACATCCTTTTGATAAAAGGCTGGTCTTTTTCATCATCAATAATCTCTCTTTGCCCCCCTCTCATGCTTGGAACAAATGTATGCATGTCTTTTTCTTCCATTGGCTGTTTATGGAATTGCTAATACCAATGTACCTTCCTTGATAGCTGAGCCCGTAACCATGGAAGTAGTAACCGAGCCAGACCCCTGAGACATTAGTGAGTGTATCTTGCACCTGTTCTCTCCTCCAGTCTGTGCTGCACCAGGATATTTATCTTTACCTTAATCTTTGTTTATTTGTACTGCTGTTCGGTGTCCTTTCGTTTTACCCTGGAATAATACATAAGGCATTTCTTAAATGGTTGTCTACTGGCAAAAGAATGTGGCTTTTATTTGAGAATTTCATAATTTCTCCCTCATTTTTGATGGACACTTTGTTTAAACATAACATTTGTTTGAATTTTTTTTTCTTACTGCATTTGGAATATATGAGTCTACCCTGAGTTTTCAGATAAGAAATTCCCTGATTATTTATGAGGGGTTCTTTCATACATTACTAGTCAAAATTTCTTTTGCTGCTTTCAAGATTCTCTTTGTCTTTGTTTTAGACAGTTTAACTATCATGTATGTTTGAATGTGCCTCTTTGAGTTTATTTTACTTGGAGTTTGTTCAGTTTCTTCGGTATTTATTATCTTAAATTTGTGACAGATTTGACCACATTTTTTTAGTCTCCCTTTTTCTTTGTTTCTTCTCCTTGAACTTCCAAAATGGATAAGTGGGTCTGCTTGATGGTGTCACACTGGTTTCTAGACTGTTTTCATATTTATTTATTTTTTTTTCTCTTCCTGACTTAATAATTTCAATTGCCCCTTTTATTCAATTTGGTGACATTTTCTTCTGTATGCTCAAGTCTCCTTTTAAATGTCTGTAGTACTTATTTAGTTAGTTATTTATACAATTTTTTTTTTTTTTTGAGATGGAGTCTTGCTTTGTCACCAGGCTGGAGTACAGCGCACAATCTTGGCTCACTGCAACCTCTGCCTCTCGGGTTCAACTGATTCTCCTGCCTCAGTCTCTTGAGTAGCTGGAACTATAGATACGTGTCACCACACACAGCTAATTTGTGGGTTTTTAGTAAAGATGGGGTTTCATCATGTTGGCTTGGATAGTCACAACTTCTTGACCTTATGATCTGTATCTTGGCATCCCAAAGTGCTGGAATTGCAGGCCTCTAGTCAATTTTAATGTCAATTGTTTTACTTTTCATCTCCAGAATTTTTTTTTTTTTCTGAGAGACACTGGAACTGGCCCAGAATTTCTTTTTTTATGTTTGAAAATAAGTTGTCATGCTTTTCCAAGAAACTGTATTATTTTAGTTTCAATCCCTGTTTTTTCGAACCTAAAGTAAGACTTGCATAGAAATCACAAGTGAATTGTTCTTTTAAGGGTGCATTTGTGCCAGTCTGTGTGTTTTGTGTAAGAGCTCACATTTAAAGTTATTACAAGTAAAAAATTACTCTGACATTTTACTTTTTTTCTATATGTTCTTTATTTTATTGGATCCTCAATTTCTCCTTTGTCCATTAAAAAATGTTAACTTTTTAAAACTTTTTTCTGTATTTTTTTGTTATAATTCATTATATTTGGGACTTTAATTGTATTCTAAACTTATTAGAGCCTTCTTTGAATAATATTAACTTATTTGAATAATCTAAATTTTAATTTCAACAATATAAATATATGCTGCTCTTGTACTTTTCTTTCTCAATTTATATTATTGTCTCAGATTTTATCTGCACACACTGAGTGTCCATTAAAGTAAATTTGTAATTTTTATGTAATAGCTGCCTACCAGAGCTGTAATAGTAATAGCTAACTTTGCCAGAATTGTAATAGTAATAGCATTTCTTTTTTTTTTTTTTTTTTTAGAGAAAGGTTAACCACACATTGCATTCCATTAGCATTATGAATAAGAGTGATATATAAACTATTATTTTTTAAATACTGGATCTGTATTAACAAATCTGTTATATTGTCTATTGTATGAAATAACTGTATTCTTTGCTTTCAACAACTTAAAATTTTGTTTGTGACCAATTCCTGGCATTTTCAACCAAGAGTGACTTCTGAGTTTGGCAAAACAGTAATAAATATGTTTCATCAATTGTTTATTTATCTTCTAGAAAGACTAGAACAAACACAATAAATTAACACACAAGTGCTTCTTCACTCCTCCCAGAATTAGGAACCAGGGTTTAAAATGGAAAACGTGGATTTCAATTTTGAAGGCTTCATCTGTGCCTGGGAGGCAGTATGGCAATCCAAAAAAACATTTACTACTTTAAAATTGTCTCTTTGGATGGATTCCTCGGTTGATACAAACAATTGATTTACAGGGTTCAGACAGTGTTTGATTGGTGTGATGTTTCTTTGAATGGTTCAAAGCTGCCAGGCCTGCAGTTTTGTCTGCGTTTTTATTTGGGAAGCACTGATTGTTTTGTAATCTCAGAGTTTATTTTTATTTAGGAGATCTATGTTTTTGTCCCATGAAAATGTTGTTTAAAACACTTAAATTGATAGTTACACTTTTAATTTATGTTTCCAGTTGTTAGGTTTTTCTTTTAGTGGTTACGGTATGAAGTTTGTTGTTTGCTTTCTATTAATTGATATTATCAATTTAATATAAAGGGCAAGGGGCAATATTCTCTATTATGTAGTACATCTTGGTTTTATGTAAAACATGTATATATGTAACAAACCTGCACGTTGTGCACATGTACCCGAAAACTTAAAGTATAATAAAAAATAAAAACAAACAAAAAGTATAAAATAATTTGTTTCCAAAGTGACTTTCAAGTACATATCTAAATAAAACAATAAGGGAATAATTATGTAAGCATGCAGCAAGATCTACAAGTGTGATGATCTCTGGCAGAAGCCTGTATAAACAGTTTGAAAAACGACCAGGTCACTGTGGATGGAGCAGACTGTGGAAGGAAAACGATTGCAGACAATGAGCTCATGGGGGTAACACAAAGTCCATGTGATTGTCTAGGGTTTCTACAGGTCAGTAGATTTTACTTGAGTTTTACTCTAAGCCAAGTTCATGACTGGAAGTGGAACTGGTAAGGTTGTTACTAGCATCTAGTGCCAAGAGGCTAGAAATGCTGTTGACTATCTTAAAATCTAGTGTCAGGCACCTTTGAGCAATTAACAGTATTGAACCATCTCTCCAGAAAATTGTAAACAAAAAAATAGGAGCACACTTTTAGAACAATTTGATTTTATATATTCACAGTCACTTAACTCAAAATCCCTGGTTTCTGTAAATCAGAAGGATTTTAAGAAGCTCTTTTAAAGTTCAGTTGATTCAAGTTAGGGTAAGCGTTAGTAAAGTCAAGTCAGTTCAGTTAATCAATAATTAGAAATTTTAAACTATAGGCCGGGTGCGGTGGCTCACGCCTGTAATCCCAGCACTTTGGGAGGCCAAGGCTGTCCAATCACCAGGTCAGGAGATGGAGACCATCCAGGCTAACTTGGTGAAACCCCGTCTCTACTAAAAATACAAAAAGAAAAAAAATTAGCTGGGCATGGCGGCAGGCGCCAGTAGTCCCAGCTATTCCGGAAGCTGAGGCAGAATGGCGTGAACCCCCGGGAGGCAGAGCTTGCAGCAAGCTGAGATCGCGCCACTGCACTCCAGCCTGGGCAACAGAGCGAGACTCCGTTTCCAAAAAAAACAAATAAAAACAAAAAGGTAAACTAAATATTTCCTTTTTCTCCCCTTTTCTTTTCCATTATTTTTAAATATTTATGTAAAACGCTAATATAGCAAAATAAAACCCTAGGCACACTCTATTTTTGAGATACCATGGAGAAAACTGAATGAAAGCCTTTTGGGATAGAGCTAATCTGGAATACGACTGGAAGGCATACAGAATACAGATGCACACATGTGCATTGGTACACTACATTATGCATACACATCGAGCATAATGATTGCCATAAGACAAATATTAAATGTCTCTTATGACAGAAAAGTTGTGAAGATTTTACAATAACCAAGCCAAATGAAAACCAAGATTTCAAGGATTATAGCCAGGGTTAGATAATTCTAGGTGTTGAGTAGAATGAATACTCAAGCATCTTCTAGGGGAGGCCATCGCTGTTGCCATAACCAGCGCAGGAATTATCTCTACAGACACAGGTGGAAGGGCTGATGGCAGCATGAATCTCATTTTTCCTGGATGCAGGAAAATAATATGAGATCACCTGAATGGCAGGGCTGAATGACCTGGAACACAAACAGGTAGAAAACATTCCCCTTGCTTATCACATTGTGGTAGACAAAAACAAAACGAGAGCTGTGGCCCTTCAGGGCGCACAGACCAAGGAGCTCTCAAAGCCAGGGAGGGCTGTCACACCGTCCTTGGGGCTTTGCCTTTTCTGGCATCTCCAAGCTTCTGGGCATCACTACATTCCCCAGTATCAGCTGTGGAGGCTGCTTGCAGTAGGCTTGGCCCAGTTGCAGCTTTTCAGTGATCTAGCAGTTCTGTTGGCACCTAAAACTTCCTGACCTGACACAGCTGGCATGACTGACCATGTCTAGAGGCTGGAAGCCACACTTGCTCATACACCTCTCACCACTCATCCATGTTTGCCCTTGGCAGGTGATAAATCCTAGCCAGTAACTCCAGCTGGGTGTAGCCTGCCAGGTAGTGTGGGTAGAACAAACTTAGCAGGCTTGATTAAAGCTCAGGGAAAGGCCCCACTGGCCACAGAGGATTTCATCTGACAAAGTGACTCCCCTAAAATCCCATGGCAAAAGCAGCATAGCTGGTTGTGTTTAAATGACTTACTTCTTTTAGTTCTTGAAATACTGAAAATTCAGTGTCCTACATTTTGGATTTTTTTAATCTTATTTGGAAATGATTATGTTTCAAAATATTTACAAAATCAAATTTGAAAGATTATTATTTGCGTTGAACCACCTGATCCATCTTATGTACACTGCATTTTTTTTTAAAGACGGACTTTCACTTTTGTAGTCCATGCTGGAGTGCAATGGCATGGTCTCAGCTCAGTGCACCTCTGCCTCCCAAGCAGCTGGGATTACAGGCACCCACCACAGTGCCTAGCATGGCATTGGGCTTCAGATTAGCATTCTTTTAGTAGATTATGAAGCTTGCTTATGAAACAGTATTTCTAATTCCTGGACTTTGACATTTTGTACTTATGTAGTTTCTGTTTGGGAGGCACTTTTGCTGGGCATTGTAAGATGATGAGCGCATTTCTGGCATTTTCTGCTAAATGCAATAGTAACATCATTTTTCTGTAGTTGAAATACCCTAATACGTTTGTGTCTCATGGAATCTAAATTGTTGACATTTACTATTCTCGAGCGTTCCGAAGAATAAATTAAAAACCACTTTTTAAAATGTTGCAGATGCCAGGAGGGGTGGTTCACACCTGTAATCCCAGCACCTTGGGAGGCTGAGGCAGTAGGATCAACTGAGGTTAGGAGTTCTAGACCAGCCTGGTTAATAGGGTGAAACCTCTTTTTCACTCAAATTACACACACGCACACACACACACACACACACATAGAGAAAGAAAAATTAGGTGGGCATGGTGGTGGACAGCTGGAATCCCGGCTACTTGGGATGTTGAGGCAGGAAAATTGCTTAAATCCAGGAGGTGGAGGTTGCAGTGAGCTGAGATCACACCATTGCACTGCAGCCTGTATGACAAGAGCAAAGCTCTGTCTTAAAAAAAAATTGCTGAAATTTTATATGAGATCTCATTTTTCTCTAACTTCTGGCTATTCTGCCATCCTGACATTTTCTCTAACTTGCTGCTGTTCTAACATTCTGTCATTTGTGAAATAAACCAGGATGTCCTGCATGTACTGTGGAACTTAATATAAAACAAAATTAAATTAATTAAATAAAAATAAATCTTTTTTTCTGGATGTGGGGTTGTAGTAACTTTGAAATGTGTGCACACGTTATTTAAAACATTTTGTAATTAAAAATCAGAGTTGTCACAAACTGCATTGAAAAGTTAAATAAGTAGTACATCTCAATTTTTAATTGATTGAATTTGTTTTCTTTTATTTTTAGAATGATATCTCACATTGCCTCTTTGGCTGCAGTGCACTGGTGCAATCTTAGCACACTGCAGCACCCTGCTTCCCAGCTTCAAGTATTTATTCTTCCTCGGCTTCTTGAATAGCTGAGATTACAGGTGTGCACCACCACACCTCATGTGCTTTTACCATATTGGTCATGCTTGTCTCAATATTCAGACCTCAAGTACTCTGCCTGCCTTGGCCTCCAAAAGTACTGGAATTACATGTGTGAATCGCCATGCCTGCCCCTGATTGAATTTCTAATTGAATAAAAAAGTCCATCTTGCAAAACCTTATTTTCTACATCATATTTTTGATGAGTTTCTTTATATGTCTCATAATTCAAGAAAAATAATATAATTTTAATGTATTATACTTGGAAATTAATTTATTTTTATTAATATGTAATTAAAATAGTAGGTATATTTAGAATGTTGTTTTGCTTTGGTGTAAAGTTCTGAGGTTTTAGAAATTTCTTTAAAAATCTAATTTGGATAATTAGTTACATTAGTTTATTGCACTCAGTTTTTTTTCCTCAGGATTTTCTTTTGTAAGAAAATTCAAAATTGTTTCAAGATACATTGAGATGTTTAATTATGTGAAATAGACTTAAAGTTATTTTCTTTGAAAAGAAAGTTTTTATAACCTGTCTTTTCTACTAATAATATGTGAGTACTTCTTCTAACTTACTAGAAATTAATTCGTTTTCATCTTGCCTTCATCTAAAGTTCACCTGCAATACATAAGAAACGAATAACTGCTAGCAGAGAAGGCTGTTCTTGTCTGTAACTGACCCACTACCATCAACGCTGGTTTTGAGCTGCTTGCAGCACCAGCTATTGGCTGTGTAAAAAATCTCACAATGATGCTAGACTGTTTGACCGAAACATATTACAAAGACAAAGCAATAACTAGTGAATATTTTAAATTATAAAGCAGTTTTTGTTCATTAATCACACTTTAGCTTAAAATTCTATTATTTCATTTGCAAAAATTAGCTTATGGGTTTTTTCTTTTTGATCAACTAGTTTACCATTTTGTAGCCATCAGGTATATAATTAAAACCATGTAAGTAAGAGAACATTATTTTTCAAAATAAGCATGTATTTCTTAACTTCTCTCCTATAGCTGGTTTTGGTAATTTACCACAGTGGGTTTTATTTAGTTGTATGTGAAAAAAAAATACTAACCCTTTAGAATAACAAGAAGCCAAATTTAATGCTACAAAAACTTTATATTTAAACTGTATGCATTAAAAAGATTTTCATAACCCAAACTTTGAAGTTGTTTCATGGTATTTTAGTTATATTAAAAGAGAGGTATTGTTTTAAAAATCATAATGTGAGAAGAGAACATTTGAGTGCATTTTATTACTTTTAAATGTCCATATTAGTTAAGCAAAATAGGTAGCAATGTTGAAATCTTACACAAAACTGAAACTCAGAGTGGGAGCCAATGTAAGTAAATTAACAAGTAATAACATGAAATTTAGTTGATTTCAAGAGAAATCTGAGGGTTAAGTACATAATTAACAACAGCATTCTGTACAGATATTTAATTGGAAAATGTGAAATTATATTTATGTTTTTCTCTGTGTGAGTATATTTTTTAGTACATTGTAGGAGTTTCTAGCTAAACTCATTACTTAAAAGGTCAGATCATTCTGTGTCCTGTGGGATCTATGTAGAGAGAAGAGTTTCCTTTTTGAAAACACTTTTTTTTTGTTAATTTGTTTAACTATTGTATTGGAATAGTAAATTTGTATTTTCAAAAGAGATTTTTTAAAATAAACACTGTTGTTGTTAAACTATTTAGCCAATGTTTTCTTGTGATTAATATATATTTTCAAATATACAAGAGGACATGCACTAAAAACTATTATCTTGCCACCAATATTATATTTCTGGTACAGAGATTTTCTTTGAGATATATGCACATCTTCATACAATTAGCTATTTTTTTACAGAAATGATCATATTTCTGATCAAAGTAAAAAAATCTTTTGAAAATATATATTTACTATTCTAATACAATAGTTAAACAAATTAACAAAAAAAAGTGTTTTCAAAAAGGAAACTCTTCTCTCTACATAGATCCCACAGGACACAGAATGATCTGACCTTTTAAGTAATGAGTTCATATACAATATGGTTAACCTTGTTTTGTACTTAGTCACACACCTGTCAATACATCAAGATCTGTTTAATTCTGTTTTGTAGCTACATAACTTGCAGTTCAATGTGCTCTAATTTATGTAATCCATCTCTAAGTTGGATTTATGTGTAAGTCATATTCAGTTTTACAAAAAGTAGCATTTACAATTTTCACAGGTATTTTAAAGACACCTTCTAATTGACTTCATCTCACAATAAAACTATGAACGTAGATAAAACAATTGTCACTATTAGCTGAGGAAGAAAGTGATATTTATGTGAAGGTTATAGTTTTTATGAGTCAGAACAATAATGTAAATGTAGTGCTCAATTAAAACTGAGAAAACTCTAAAGTTCTATTTATGTAAAGTTCTGATTAAAGTGTATTGAATACACTTATTTTAAGTGCAAAAGTTTTTTAATATGTAAATTTGTAATGATTAATGCTAAGTCTGTGTGTAACACATTAGAATTTAATATTATACCATCATGCGTGACCTTTTCAAAGAAAATTGTTACAGAAGCAATGTCATTAAAAATGTGGACTTAAGAAGTCTGTGGTTAATAATTCTGTGATCCAGCAACTATACATAATCCCAGTCATCAGAAACAGTATTTCTACAATTGAAAACACAGTTAGTGATGAACTCGATGATCGTTCAAAGATGAGAAACAAAATTGTGAGGTAAGTTTTAATTATCATTTTTTGAATATTCTCATAGTTGATACTGTTGTTCTTCCTCAAATTGATACTGTTGTTCTTCCTCAAATTAGTATAGTTTCATGAGGTTTTATCAGGACTGCATTTTGATGATATGGCTATAATATCTGAGATACTATGACTGGCATATTTATTGTGATCACTATCTAGTAAGTTGAAATTTTAGTTAATAATATTTATCACTTTTTTTTGTTGTTTTCAAAGCATGGTTGATATAATCACATTTGCACAACATGGTAAATGCAATTCATTCTTTGAATAATGAGAAATTTTTGTTTTTAATAATTATATACTCATCTTGTTTTATAAAGTAGGCTTTTTTACTGTTGTTCTATCTGTGTTATATAGGTTGTGCTTATTTTTAGGATTCTCTAAATATTTTTCTCAAATTAGGGTTTTTTCTGCTAAGGAAGAAAATTGATTTTCAGATAATGCTACATGGACCTGTTAGCAACATGATGTAACTATTACAATCAGGCTGCTAAGGGTATAAAACATCTGGCTGAAAATAAATAGTATCTGGTTGAAAATAAAGCAGCAAAAATATTAGGTTTTAGTGGCAGATTACATATTTAAGATATAGCTATTAAATAAGTGAATACTAAAAACTTGAATTTTGGAAATGTTTGTACTCAAGTAGTTCCTTTACTTTTTGCATAGGTATTGATAGAAACTAAATAAAGAAATTAGAATATTTTAATTGTAATAAATAATTCTTAAATTTCTACATTTCTCTTCCTCAGTGATCAGAAATAGTTTGGTTTTCAAATAGCATCTCAGCATTTATCATTTATGGAGATTAAAAACACACTTGCCTCTCCCTTTCTAGATCTGATAGATCACACCATGCAGGCATTAGAACCTTGGTAGCATTTCTTTTAGTAGAATGTCCATATGGGACGTTCACTAACACTTGGTTAATAGTCACTAATAAACAACAACAACAAGAAAAAGTAAATTTTAGTTCCTTGTACTGTAATCAGTTTTACCCCTAGGGTTTTGAATTTCAAACAGATAGAGATGGTTAATTACACTGGCAAGAAGTGACTGAGGCAGACAGAATATAAAATTCAAATTAAATCCCCACCTTTGTGCTTCATTGCTTGCGCTTTATGATGTCTTAGCGCTTTACTGTGGTGTGCATGTCTGCCTAGCTGCTTTTTCTATACAATGAACTTCATCAGGGTACAAACTGGATATTGTTCATTAATGTATCAAAAACCTCAGATGTAGAGATAAACATACAAAAACATGAGAGATATGTGTAAAACAACTGTATTTTGCTCTGTAGCTATAAGGAAATTATGACCTTTGGTGTTCCTGTGTGTGCTCTCATTCCTTCCACAACTACTCTTAATAGCTGTACTTATTGTGCAGTAATAATTCCAAATACATCACATAAATTATATCATGAAATCTGTAAAAATGCATTAAAATCACAAGAAGACACTGAATTCTAGGAGAACAAAGTATCTTATTCCTCATATGGCAGAGCACTGATTTGTTTTTAATCTTGTCTACTCGACAACACTGTAGTATATTTTATTAGCTGCAATATATGCTATTGTTTTATTATTGCTAAGGATAATTTTTCTGTGATCTCTTTCTGATGGTCCCCCTGTGAAATAATCACTAATCCTAAACATTTAAAACAATAAGTTCTTTGAAAATAATATTAAAACATGCATATCATTTTATTAACTAAGTTTTGGTATTTATTTCAACTTCTTTTATTATATTTTAAAGTTAGATTAGTGCATCACCAATGTATTTTGGTTTCTATAGCAATGCTCGTCTCCAAAATGATGTATGTCGTTAACGTCATAAATTTAAAGATGAGCCCACATTAAACAAGATAGAAGATAGGAAAGAGAACAATATTCGTGTCCAAAGACACCTTCAAGCCTCTTTTACATTTAGTTGCCTTCTGACTAAAATACTATGTACTGAAAATTTTTTGGAAACACTTCAGGTAAATTATGGGTGATTTATCAATTTAATTTTGATAAAATCATCTGTACATTAACTAAGTTTTTTAAATAGATCTTTAAAATACATAGTTTATTTGGCGTGTAATATTTAAACAATAGTAATATCCTAGCTGCATTTCTTGATCATTTTTATTATTGTCATACTAATAGAAAAAGGTTAAAATTGTCACAGCAAAGACAGGCCACTGTATTCTTTCATCTCTTAAGGTATAATTGACTTCTTATAGGAAGATTTATAATCTATATAATCAAAATATTAAAATGAAGTCATCTCCTTGATTTAACAGTTCTCAAATGAAGCAAATGTCAAGTACATTTTTTAAGTGTACAGATATTTTAATACATCCCTAAAGTTTTTTCAAAAATATATGGCCAGGGTACTGTTATCACACATAATACAAATTATTTTACAACCTTGGGCAACGTAGCAAAACCCTGCCTCTATGAAAACAAAACAAAAATTATTCAGGTGTGGATATATGAGCCTGTAGTATCAGCTACTTGGAAAGATAAAATACCATTTATTTGACTAACTTTGATATTTGATTACACTTTCCTCATTATACTGTTCAATTTAGACTAGCACATCAATGATGTCTTTTAGTTTCTAGAGTAATGTTTATGCCTGAGATTATGTATAATAATCACCTCAGAAATCCATATTACTCATCATCAAATAAGCATTTTTATTATCAAATAAACCTTTTAATCACTGACAAAAAAGTACTGCTTCCTAGTCCTGCAAGATAAAATATATATGATATACGTTTATATAAATATATAATGTATAACTTCATGTAATATACACATAATTTTTGCAAGCCTGAATGTAATCTCATAGATTTTGAGCCTCTTACAAAAGTTACCAATAACACTTGGTCCGTTTTTAGATTTGAAAAAGCTCAACTAGGCCAGGCCCTGTCACTCACACGGATAGCCTTAGCACTTTGGGAAGCCAAGGGAGTCAGATTACTTGATTTCAGGAGTTCAAAACCAGCCTGAGCAACATGGTGATATCCCATCTCTACTAAGATGCAATAAATTAGCTGAGTGTAATGGTCTGCACTAGTCCCATCTACCCGGGACACTAAGGCGAAAACATCACCTGAGCTGTAACCGTGTTGCTGCATTGCAGACTGAGTAATGAAGAGAAGCTGTGCCACACAAACACACACAACCACACATGCACACAAAACCACACACACACACACAGAGAGAGAAAGAGTTTAGTGTTCTTTCAAGAAGGTATTTCTTAGATAGCTCGGAGGTAGGAAGAAAAAGGGATCTTCTGATTTCTGGGCTGCCTTCTGTTTTACTCACAGTAGTTCCCTTTCTATGTATTAGCATATCACTTAGATTTCCTTTAAAAGTCTTTAGTGCACATGTAATTAACTGACTGCCCATTATAGCTTTCAGTAAAAGTTTCCAAATTTCATAGCTAAACTGTAAACCTAGGTTATAAATATGATTTGCATATATAATTCTAATTTACATATTTCAATTCTTTATCTGCACACGTCCCTCACTCTCATTTTTTCTTGTGTCAACAATTTATTTTCATTAGCTTTCTCTACTCAAAACATTTCTTTTTCTGCAATCTAGTCAACGTTTCTGTTCTTGTTCTCTCAAATTATTACAACTCTTTGAGCTTCTGTCTTCAAAACTTTCACTCAATAATTTATGTGTGCATGCATCTATATGTGATCATCTGCGATCACTTGGCACCAGAGCCTGTTTTTGTGAAAGACAAGATTTTCATCAACTGGGGTTGTGGAGACAGTTTTGGGGAGATTTGAGTACCCTCCATTGATTTTGCCCTTTATTTGTCTTATTATTACATTATAATATTTAATGAAATAATTATACATCGCACCATAATGCAGACTCGGTGGGAGCCCTAAACTTATTTTCCTGTAGCTAGATGGTTCTATCTGTGGGTGATGGGAGACAGTTGCAGGTGATCAGTTGTTTTGATTCTTATAGAGAGTGCAAAATCTAAATTTCTCTCAAGTGCAGTAAATAGTAGTTCCCTCGCTTCTATAAAAATCGGATGCTGCCACTGATCTTCAGAAAGCGGATCTCAGGCAGTACTGTGAACGATACTTAGTGTTTTAAATAGAGATAAGGTTTCCATGCTTGGCCACCACTCACCTGTTGATGTGTAGCCCCAGTTCATAACAAGACACAGATGGATACTGATTAGGGAAACCCCAGCTCAAGCCAAAGAGTTTGAGACCACAGTGAACTGGAATTGTGCCACTGCATTTTAGCTTCAGTGACAAAGAACCTGTCTTCACAAATAAAAGTAAAAAATACATTTTATAATGTGTATTTTAAATAATATCTTTTGATACAAATGTGAGAAATCTTTTACAATTTTAAATGTGGACATGAACAGTCTTCAAAATCTTCTTCATTCTTTGGAACAGTGTATCAAATTGAACGTGCAAATGCACATCATTGTAAAATGTGATAAAAAGTTTGTTTTGTTCGGTTTTGAAAAAAATAATTATCTCATTGAAAACAACCAGAAGACAATTAGAAGTGTTTGTGCTCATCCACAAAATTAACTTCTGCTTTCTCTTTAGTATTTGCACGGTATCAGAGAGGTAGTCAAGATGACAACTGGCTTAAAGGAGAATGTTATTGACAAAATCGAATGACTGACTAGGAAAAAAAAAAGTTATTCTCATTAGGTGAATAATTTGAGATGTAAAATAATCTCCCAGATTGTTTTCATCTCTACTCTAAAATAAATTGCATTTTAATGATTGAATCTTGATGAGTTGGTAGAAGAAAGCATTATTCTTTTTCTACTATAAAAATCTCTTGAAGCAAAAATGTTCCTTCATTTTACGGGCTTCCAACAGATTTTAACAACCACTTGCAGTTTCACAAACAGGTCTCTTTCTTTAGGCCTAACCAGCTAATTTTATTTCTTTGCAATTTGACTGGGATATATAATGGTAAAATGTCTTTGAAGATATTATATATTAAATGACAGGTATGTCTTTCTTGACCTTCATAACATCTCACCTCCAAGCTGTCTGCATTATCTTGCACTTAGCTGCCATTTAAATTGTGGTTTATTTTTAACAGCATCCTGCCTGCTATTTTCACCTCTGAGACTTGGAACAATTTCTTTTCACCCTGCCTGCCACTCTTAATTCACACCGTTTAAAGTATTATGTATAGGTTTTACCTTTTTATAAGACAGAGAGTCCAGCTTTCCAACAGGGTGAAGCCCCATCTCTACTAAAAATATGAAAATTAGCCAGGCGTGGCGGCAGATGCTTGTAATACTAGCTACTGGGGAGGCTGGGACAGGTGAATCGCTTGAATCTGGGAGGTCTAGGTTGCAGTGAGCCTAGATCCTGCCATTGCACTGCATTCTAGGTGAAGAGAGTGAAACTGTCACACAAAAAGAAAGGACAGTGAGGATTAAATTTATTAATATGTGTGCAGCTCTTAGTGTATTACCTTGACTTTAAGCACTATAAGTATTAACTGCTATCATTATTGCTTACTTTGTATCTTCAGTTTACACCAAATTATGCTTAATTGCATAAAAGAAAATATTAGAGAAGTAACACAGATAGTAGTGGCTATATGGAACCACATAGCCATCACTCTCTGTGTCAGTAATGTTCTCTGATTTGCAACAAATAAGAGACCTTTTGCATATACAGGTTCTGCAAACAGATTTCCCTAGACATATATTAAAGTGTTTGAAAACAAAAACAAAAAAATCAATACTATGGTAAAATGTAACAAATTTAAAGTCATTAGAGTAAAATATCTGTCTACATAGCATTTACATTTTATTAATTATTTATGTAGAGATGAAGTAAACTACACAGGAGGATGGGTGTGCATTATACTTACGTACTGCATCATTATAAAGCAGAAGCTTGAGCAGACACAAATTTTGGTATTTGAGATGTTTCTGGAGCCAATCCCCTACAGATACCAAAGGATTGCTATATATAAATATGTTAAGCTTTGATAAGAAAGTATTGCTTAAGTTAGTTATGGCATAATTACCATGATGATGTTAATGATTATTTACTTACCATTTTATAAATAAATTAAAAAGATTATAAGCTTTAAAATTATCATTACATTGTTTTTGATATTTGCTGGGGAAATGAGAACATTTGTACATGGGGACACATTCTCTGTTTATGGTATGGTAACACAATTAAGCACTTGCTATTTAAATAATTTCCTTTTTTTGTTTTGTTTTGCAATTACCTATGCTCCTGTCACCACTCTAGTAAGTGTGTGTGTCAGGGAGAAAATTACATTTATTTCTGGGATTGAGGACATTATTTTCTTGTTTATTTAAATCATGCTGAAGGGATGAGATTTTTGCAGCTGACACTGTGTAAGTTAGCAGTGTATATTTGATTTTCAGTGGATACATTTCTCAGACTGGGAAGGAAGCACTTTTGGTCAGATTTTTTGTTGGTTGCTAGGAGACCAAAATCCTCTTGTGATGTCATTGCTACTCAGCTTGGGAACATCGTGATGGTCTAGATTTCTTTACCTGCCTAGGCCTTCTGAAGCAGCATTTGAAGCCGCAGTCTTGAAAACCATGCAGGCTGGAAGAGTAGCTAAAGATATGTTTATTTGAGATGGCACATGTTTCTTCAGAAACTCAAGATGTTTCTCCCAAAGATTAGTTAACTGGTTCAGAAGCCTCCAGTAGGTCTCCGTTGCAACAGAATTTTCAAAGATCTGCCTTTCTAGCCACCTTTCTGGCAGAAGAGAAAGAATCCGATGCCTTAAGCAAAGCATTTAATGTATTTCAGTTACCACTCTATGTAAAGTATGTATGTAATTTTACTTTGAACATCAGTAAATATGTTAATACATGCAACAAGACCAGATTTTGAAAATTATATAAAATATTAAGGTAGAAATTATTTATTTTTTTGAAATTATTGAGTTCAGCTTGAGCATCAACCTTTCAGAGTTTTCAGAAATGTTGCTAAAACTTTGAATCTTACCAGTGAACTCCAAATAAATGTATCAAAGCCACTTAATGTAATGTTGCTATTAATATATAACATGTTTTCACCTGAGGGCTTAACAATTTGAGTGCTTTTTTTCCCCAACAAGCACTTTCTTAAAAATAGCAAATAATGTTCATGAATTATTTGATGTCATTAAGTATGTGTGACGAAAGAGAAATCTGATATTTTATGTGTTATGTTTGTTATTGTCACTTGTCTCCCAGTTTAAAATGGCACTGAATTACCTTTTTCTTTGGTTTTAGTTAAAGTTTTATTATAATCCAAATTTCAAACGTGGCTGTCCCCAACTTTTAGTAAGGGTGAAAAGAAGAATTGGTGTTAAAAATGCTTCACTTATACCTACTTTATTCAATGAAGATTTCAACAAGAAGCATTTTAGATCAGGAGCTAACATTAACAGTACACACGTTTGATCTTACATTAAAGGATTCCAACATGTTTGTGCCTTTAATTACCTCCTGTTAGAGTCCATGTTTCATGTTTTCTAATGCACATTTCCTTGCTTCTTTTTTTCTTTGAGATAGTCTTACTGTGTTATCCTGGCTGGAGAGCTGTGGCATTATTTCAGCTCACTGCAACCTCAGCCTCTGGGTTCAAGTAATTACTGTGCCTCAAACTTTTGAGTAGGTAAAATTATATATGCCCACCAAGCTGGGCTAATTTTTGTATTTTTCGTAGAAACGGAGTTTCACCAAATTGGCCAGGATGGTCTTGAATTCCTGGCCTCACGTGATCCACCCACCCTGGCCCCTAAAAGTGCTGGGATTACAAGATTGAGCCACCAAACCCCTCCTCTAATACAGATGTTCATCACATTGGTTTCATCTATACAAAGTCAGATTTCATGGCTTTTGTCAGGATTTGATACCTTTTAGATTCTGAATCCATATCCTCAGTATGGCTGAACAAATCCCTTCCAGACCTAATATTTATTTTCCTGTCAGCTTCATGTCTTTCTGTTTCACCACAGTCCAGCTGGAGCAACATCTGGACAACTCCACTTTCAGCTGTGCCCTTTCCTATCTTGTAACTTGGGCCCCATTTTTTCTTGGAGATAAATGCTCTCTCCCTATTTGCCTACTTAAGACTCCTACAACACAGACATCACTCCTTCCAGGAGGTGCTTCTTATCTGTCACATTAGTTTTCTTGTCTGTCTGTCTGTCTCTCCTGGACACCCAGCACTGATGTCACACAGTACCTAATACATATATGTACATTTGTGTGTGTATATATATATACACACACACACACACACACACATATGTATGTGAATTTGTGAATGTTGACTGTGGACATACAACCATAAAATCTATTTTCATTGTCAAAAATGAACATTGTTGGTCTTGTGGTATTACTTGTTATTCTTCATTACTCACCACAACTTTTCATAAAAGGGTAGGTCAGAGTTTTGTTCACTAGAGGTGCAATAATTTTGACTTACTGAGATTAACATCCCTGGTTATCATTTCAACTATCACACTTTCTTTTTTGGTATAGGTATTTTTTTAATATATGTATATATTTGTATATTTTTTGTATATGTATTTTTTTATATTTGTATATGTTTATATTTGTATATTTTTGTTTGTATATTTTTGTATATTTATTTGTATGTTTGTATTTTTTACATTTTTGTAAAAAGATTATATATTTATATTTATATATTGTAAAAAATATTTATATATTTATATATTATATTATTTATATATTATATATTTGTATAATGTGTATATTATTTATATATTTGTATATTTTATTTTTTATATTTGTATATTTTTATATTTGTATATTTTTGTATATTTATTTGCATATTTTTCTAAATATATTGTATATATTTTTATATATATTTGTATATTTTATTATACTTTAAGTTCTAGGTTACATGTGCACAATGTTCAGGTCTGTTACATATGTATACATGTGCCATGTTGGTGTGTTGCACCTGTTAACTCGTCATTTACATTAGATATATCTCCTAATGCTATCCCTCCCCCACCATTCCACAACAGGCCCCAGTGTGTGATGTTCCCTTTCCTGTGTCCAAGTGTTCTCAATGTTCAATTCCCACCTATAAGTGAGAACATGAGGTGTTTGGGTTTTTTGTCCTTGCAATAGTTCCCTGAGAAGGATGATTTCCAGCTTCATCCATGTCCCTACAAAGGACATGAACTCATCCCTTTTTATAGCTGCATAGTATTCCATGGTGTGTATGTGCCACATTTTCTTAATCCAGTCTGTCATTCGTGGACATTTTGGGTTGGTTCGAAGTCTTTGCTATTGTGAATAGTGCCACAATGAACACACACGTGCGTGTGTTTTTATAAAAGCATGATTTATAATCATTTGGGTATATACCCAGTAATGGGATGGCTGGGTGAAATGATATTTCTAGTTCTAGATCCTTGAGGAATCGCCACACTGTCCTCCACAATGGTTGAAGTAGTTTACAGTCCCACCAACCGTGTAAAACTGTTCCTATTTCTCCACATTCTCTTGAGCACCAGTTGTTTCCTGACTTTTTCATGATTGCTATTCTAGCTGGTGTGAGATGGTACCTCATTGTGGTTTTCATTTGCATTTCTATGATGGCTAGTGATGACAAGCATTTTTTCATGTGTCTGTTGGCTGCATAAATGTCTTGTTTTGAGAAAGTCTCTGTTTATATCCTTCACCCACTTTTGGATGGGGTTGTTTGTTTTTTCCTTGTAAATTTGTTTGAGTTATTTGTAGATTTGGGGTATTAGCCCTTTGTCAGATGAGTAGATTGCAAAAATGTTCTGCCAGTCATGTAGGTTGCCTATTTGCTTTGCTGGTACTTTTTTTTTGTTTTTTGTTTTTTGTGTTTTTTTTTGGTCTGCAGAAGCTCTTTAGTTTAATTAGGTCTCATTTGTATTTTGGCTTTTGTTGCCATGCTTTTGTTGTTTTTGACATGAAGTCCTTGCCCATGCCTACATCCTGAATGGTATTGCCTAGGATTTCTTCCAGGGTTTTTATGGTTTTAGGTCTAACATTTAAGTCTTTAATACATCTTGAATTAATTTTTGTGTAAGGTGTAAGGAAGGGATCCAGTTTTCCCAGCACCATTTATTAAATAGGGAATCCTTTCCTCATTTCTTGTTTTTGTCAGGTTTGGCAAAGATCAGATGGTTGTAGATATGTCGTATCATTTCTGAGGGCTCTGTTCTGCTCCATTGGTCTATATCTCTGTTTTGGTACCAGTACCATGCTGTTTTGATTACTGTAACCTTGTAGTATAGTTTGAAGTCAGATAGCGCGATGCCTCCATCTTTGTTCTTTTAGCTTAGGATTGACTTGGCAATGAGAGCTCTTTTTTGGTTCCATATGAACTTTAAAGTCGTTTTTTCCAATGCTGTGAAGAAAGTCATTGGTAGCTTCATGGGGATGGCATTGAATCTATAAATTACCTTGAGCAGTATGGCCATTTTCACAATATTGATTCTTCCTATACATGAGCATGGAATAAACTTCCATTTGTATGTTTCCTCTTTTATTTTATTGAGCAGTGGTTTGTAGTTCTCCTTGAAGAGGTCCTTCACATCCCTTGTAAGTTGGATTCCTAGGTATTTTATTTTCTTTGAAGCAATTTTACATGGGAGTTCACTCATGATGTAGCTCTCTGTTTGTCTGTTATTGGTGTATAAGAATGCTTGTGATTTTTGCACATTGATTTTGTATCCTGAGACTTTGCTGAAGTTGCTTATCAGCTTAAGGAGATTTTGGGCTGAGATGATGGAGTTTTCTAGATATGCAATCATGTCATTTGCGAACAGGGACAATTTGACTTCAGCTTTGCCTAATTGAATACCATTTCTTTCTTTCTCTTGCCTGATAGCCCGGGTCAGAACTTCCAACAGTATGTTGAATAGGAGTGGTGAGAGAGGTCATCCCTGTCTTGTGCCAGTTTTCAAAGGGAATGCTTCCAGTTTTTGCCCATTCAGTATGATATTGGCTCTGGGTTTGTCATACATAGCTCTTATTATTTTGAGATACATCCCATGAACACCTAATTTATTGAGAGTTTTTAGCATGAAGGCTGTTGAATTTTGTCAAAGGCCTTTTCTGCATCTATTGAGACAATCATGTGGTTTTTGTCTTTTTTTCTGTTTATATGCTGGATTGCATTTATTGATTTGTGTACATTGAACCAGCCTTACATCCCAGGGATGAAACCAACTTGGTCATGGTGGATAAGGTTTTTGATGTGTTTCTGGATTTAGTTTGTCAGTATTTTATTGAGGATTTTTGCATCAATGTTCATCTGGGATATTGGTCTAAAATTCTCTGTTTTTGTGTGTCTTTGCCAGGCTTTGGTATCAGGATGATGCTGGCTGCATAAAATGAGCTAGAGAGGATTCCCTCTTTTTCTGTGGATTGGAATAGTTTCAGATGGAATGGTACCAGCTCCTCCTTGTACCTCTTGTAGAATTCGGTCGTGAATCCATGTGGTCATGCACTTTTTTTGGTTGGTAAGCTACTAATTATTGCCTCAATTTCAGAGCCTGCTATTGTTCTATTCAGAGGTTCAACTTCTTCCTGGTTTAGTCTTGGGAGGGTGTGTGTGTCAAGGAATTTATCCATTTCTTCTAGATTTTCTAGTTTATTTGCATAGAGGTGTTTATAGTATTCTATGATGGTAGTTTGTACTTCTGTGGGATCAGTGGTGATATCCCCTTTATCATTCTTTATTGCGTTTATTTGATTCTTCTCTCTTTTCTTCTTTGTTAGTCTTGCTAGTGGTCTATCAATTTTGTTGATCTTTTCCAAAAACCAGCTCCTGGATTCATTGATTTTTTGAAGGGTTTTTGGGTCTCAATTTCCTTCAGTTCTGCTCTGATATTAGTTATTTCTTGCCTTCTGCTAGCTTTTGAATATGTTTCCTCATGCTTCTCTAGTTCTTTTAATTGTGATGTTAGGGTGTGAATTTTGGATCTTCCTGCTTTCTCTTGTGGGCATTTAGTGCTATAAATTTCCCTCTACACACTGTTTTAAATGTGTCCCAGAGATTCTGGTATGTTGTGTCTTTCTTCTCATTGGTTTCAAAGAACATCTTTATTTGTGTCTTCATTTTGTTATGTACCCAAGTGGTCATTCAGGAACATGATGTTCAGTTTCCATGTAATTGAGTGGTTTTGAGTGAGTTTCTTAATCCTAAGTTCTAGTTTGATTGCACTATGATCTGAGAGACAGTTTGCTATAATGTCTGTTCTTCTACATTTGCTGAGGAGTGCTTTACTTCCAACCATGTGGTCAGTTTTGGAATAAGTGAGATGTGGTGCTGAGAGGAATGTATATTATGTTGATTTGTGGTGGAGAGTTCTGTAGATGTCTATTAGGTCTTCTTGGTGCAGAGCTAAGTTCAATTCCTGGATGTCATTGTTAACTTTCTGTCTCATTGATCTGTCTAATGTAGACAGTGGAATGTTAAAGTCTCCCATTATTATTCTGTGGGAGTCCAAGTCTCTTTATAGGTCTCTAAGAACTTGCTTTATGAATTTGGGTGCTCCTATATTTAGGATATATATTTAGGATAGTTAGCTCTTCTTGTTGTATTTATCCCTTTACCATTATGTAATGGCCTTCTTTTTCTCTTTTGTTCTTGTTGGTTTAAAGCCTGTTTTATCAGAGACTAGGATTGCAACCCCTGCCTCTTTTTGTTTTCCATTTGCTTGGTAGATCTTCCTCCATCCCTTTATGTTGAGCCTATGTGTGTCTCTGCATGTGAGATGGGTTTCCTGAATACAGCACACTGATGGATCTTGATTCTTTATCCGATTTGCCAGTCTGCATCTTTTAATTGGAGCATTTGGCCCATTTATAGTTAAGGTTAATGGTGTTATGTGTGAATTTGATCCTGTCATTATGATATTAGCTGGTTATTTTGCTCTTTAGTTGATGCAGTTTCTTCCTAGCATTGATGGTCTTTAAAATTTGGCACATTTTTGCAGTGGCTGATACCAGTTTTTCCTTTCCATGTTTAGTGCTTCCTTCAGGAGCTCTTGTAGGGCAGGCCTTGTGGTGACAAAATCTCTCAGCATTTGCTTGTCTGTAAAGGATTTTTTTTTTCTTCTTCACTTATGAAGCTTAGTGTGGCTGGATATGAAATTCTGGGTTGAAAAATATTTTCTGTATTAATGTTAAATATTGGCCCCCACTCTCTTCTGGCTTTCAGAGTTTCTTTTGAGAGATCCACTGTTAGTCTAACGGGCTTCCCTTTGTGGGTAACCCGACCTTTCTCCCTGGCTGCCCTTAACATTTTTTCCTTCTTTTCAACTTTGGTGAATCTGAAAATTTTGTGTCTTGGAGTTGCTCTTCTCGAGGAATATCTTTGTTGCATTATCTGTATTTAATGAATTTGAAAGTTGGCCTGCCTTTCTAGGTTGGGGAAGTTCTCCTGGATAATATCCTGCAGAGTGTTTTCCAATTTGGTTCCATTCTCAACTTCACTTTCAGGTACACCAATCAGACATAGATTTGGTCTTTTCACATAGTCCCATATTTCTTGGAGGCTTTGTTCATTTCTTTTTATTCTTTTTTTCTCTAAACTTCTCTTCTGACTTCATTTCATTCATTTTATCTTCAATCTCTGATATCCTTTCTTCCAGTTGATTGGATTAGTTAATGAAGCTTGTGCATTCATCATGTAGTTCTCGTGCCATGGTTTTCACCTCCCTCAGGTTATTTAAGGACTTCTGCACATTGGTTATTCTATTAGCCATTCAGCTAAACTTTTTTCAAGGTTTTTAGCTTCTTTGCGATGGGTTTGAACTTCCTCCTTTAGCTTGGAGAAGTTTGATTGTCTGAAGCCTTCTTCTCTCAACTCATCAAAGTCATTTCCATCCAGCTTTGTTCCATTGCTGCTGAGGAGTTGTGTTCCTTTGGCGAGTGAGAGGTGCCCTGATTTTTAGAATTTTCAGGTTTTCTGCTCTGTTTTTTCCCCATCTTTGTGGTTTCATCTTCCTTTGGTCTTTCATGATGGTGACGTACAAATGGGGTTTTGGTATGGCTGTCCTCTCTGTTTGCTAGTTTTCCTTCTAACAATCAGGACCCTCAGCTGCACATCTGCTGGAGTTTGCTGAAGGTCCACTCCAGACCCTGTTTGCCTGGTTATCAGCAGTGGAGGCTGCAAAACAGTGAATATTGCTGAACAGCAAATGTTGCTGCCTGATCATTCCTCTGAAAGTTTCATCTCAGATAGGTACCCAGCCATGTGAGGTGTCAGTCTGCCCCTACTGGGGCATGCCTCCCAGTTAGGTTACTTGGGGGTCAGGGACCCATGTGAGGAGGCACTCTGTCTGTTGTCAGATCTGAAACTTCGTGCTGGGAGAACCACTACCCTCTTGAAAGCTGTCTGACAGGGACATTTAAGTCTGCAGAGGTTTCTGCTGCCTTTTGTTTGGCTATGCCCTGCCTCCAGAGGTGGAGTCTGTAGAAGCAGTCAGGCCTCCTTGAGCTGGGGTGGGCTCCACCCAGTTCGAGCTTCCTGTCCACTTTGTTTACCTACTCAGGCCTTAGCAATGGTGGGTGCCATTCCCCCAGCCTCACTGCCACTTGCAGTTGGATCTCCAACTGCTGTGCTAGCAATGAGTGAGGCTCTGTGGGCATGGGATCCTCCAAGCCATGTGTGGGATATAATCTCCTGGTGTCCTGTTTGCTAAGACCATTGGAAAAGTGCAGTATTAGGGTGAGAGTGACCTGATTTTCCAGGTGCCATCTGTCACAGCTTTCCTTGGCTAGGAAAGGGAATTCCCTGACCCCTTGTGCTTCCTGGGTGAGGTGATGCCTTGCCCTGCTTTGGCTCATGCCCAGTGCGCTGAACCCACTGTCCTGCACCCACTGTCTGACAAGTCCCAGTGATGTGAACCCCGTACCTCAGTGGGAAATGCAGAAATTACCCATCTTCTGCATCAGTCTTACTGGGAGATGTAGATTGGAGCTGTTCCTATTCCACCATCTTGGAAAAAAAGGTCTGGTTGTGATTTTTCCCAGCTTCTTCTAAAAATTATTTTTCATCTTCTGTTTTGACTGGCAGGTCCTTGCCTGAAAGAATAGCTTTATCCTTACCCCTCCTTCCTTTATTTGCTGTAGAGATTCCCAGTTGTTGTGCTGAAATGGCTTACACTGGGGATCCACCTGCACAATTGTTCAGAAGGAGCATTCACTGTGGATTTGGTATATTATGCAACATTTGGTGTCACCAGCTAAGGCCTGACAAGATTCATCACTCAATTTTCTGGGACAACTGAAATTGGAATGGAGTATGGATTTGGTCAGACAGATTCCTCGGTATGGAATCCTAGTGGTGCCATCTTACCCTATGCCTATATTTTCAGATTGTGCATAAGTAGAAGAAATTTAGAATCAATGCTCTAAAAAGGGAATCCTGATTTCCTTTCCTGGCAGACCATGACACAAGACAAAGATCATTTCACCTATGTCCACATACTATTAACTTTTTAGTTCTCAAGCTGGATTTTCAGAGGGTAGTGCGATGGACATGGTTAAATAGTTAATATGAAGAATGTTTAAAAAAATTAGGCCAGTGGTGATGGCTCAGGCCTGTAATCTCAGCATTTTGGGAGGCCAAGATGGGTAGAACACCTGAGGTCAGTGGTTCAAGGCCAACATGGTGCAACCATATCTTTTCTAAAAAATCAACAATTGTGAAGCCTGGTGATGTGTGCCTGTAATCCAAGCTAGTTAGGAGGCTGAGGCAGGAGAATCACTTGAGCCTGGGAGGTGGAGGTTGCAGTGAGCTGAGATCCTGCCTTTGCACTCCAGCCTGTGTGATAGAGTAAGACTTCATCTCAAAAGAATGGACAACAATAAAATGGATAATGCCAAATAAATAAAAAGTGAAAAGATTAACTTGGGTGAACCCCAAGACAACAAAGAAAAAAGAAAATGACATTTTAGAAAGTGAGGATAAAGTAATGAAAGATGGACTGAGACAGATTAAAATGTGGAATACATTATTGTAAATTTAAGGCCAGAATAATGCAAGTGTCAAAAAAACAACAAAAGCAACAATAAAACAAGCACAGGGAGGGGTAGAGAGAGGTTGAATGAGGAAAAAGAGAAAGCAAATGCAAAATGTAAAGTAATCAGCATGATTAGAATATCTGTTCATTCCCACTCTCTGCAAATTCTTTGTATTTTGAGGAACATCCTGACAAGATTTTAATGTAATCAATCACGGAGTAGTCTAACCCAGAAAATATCCTAGCTTCCTCTAGGATTCAAAGACCTTGTACCTTCTTAGGTATTCTCTCTCCATCTAGGTTAAACTAAACTGTTTCAACAACAAAAACTACTTTGAATTTTCTGCCCAAAAGGAACATCACGGACGTTCTTCATCTTGGGTCATCACTTGAGTAATGAAGTAGATGGAGCAAATGTACTTTCCCCCTTACATAAATACAATTAATAGCACCACATAATGTATATAAAGCAAACATAAGACTGAAGGATGGAGCAAGAAGATAAACGGGTGAGGAAATTTAAGATGCAACAAGTGATAAGATGGGTGAGTTCCCTGGATTCTTTTTGCCTGGTGTTATCACAGACTTGATCCTGATGGAGCTGGTACCCAAAAATGTAAATAAGTACAGGCAAAAAGTTCTCCCAAAACCCAACTTCTATAGCCACAGGGCTAGGAAAGGGACACCTTACAAAGAGAAAAATATTTTTACAATAGCCTTCCTACTTTAGTCAAACATTACAACAGAAAACAAAGCAAACCAAAAAAGCTAGCCAGGACAAAAATGTTTAAGTTGAAACATAGAGAGCACCAGGCAGTAATGAGGCACCCCAACCCTCTGCTGGAGTGGAATCACATAAGGGAAATTAGAGAGTTAGAGTTTTCAATGCTGCCACATGGGGACACCCTTCTGCTTCTAGCCAGGGAGGTACAAGTAACACCCAGGTTGAAGCTGGAATCTGCATATTTATTTATCAGTAACTAGAAGGGCTGCCTTGGATGTCAAAGGAAGTGAAGAAGAGAATTTGGAATTGTGCCCTTCCTTTACAAGCATACACTTTCCTTTGTTAGGGTGGTGTCAGACAAAGCCAGCTACAAAGGAACAAATAGGATGTCATAATATGGTTCAGAGTTTCCTAACATTTCCCCAAATGTTTAACTTTCAAATAAAAATCTCACACAGAAATGTTAGTGCTACTGTTAAAGGATCACTATGGTGTCAGTTTTTCTTGCCAGAAACTTCTGTGGCCATGATGCCTTTGCTTGACTTCTTGTCCTGTTTGCAGGAAGAATGAGGTACACAGACAGGTGACAGGTAAAGAAGAAGCAGAGTTCTATTTAGCGTTAAAACGGTTCAAAGTGTTGGGATTCATTCAGTACGGTGGCAGAAATATGAAATGGAAATATTACGGAAAGGTATAGGGAATAGTCACAAACTTTTTGGAAGGCCGAAAGATTACATAGCTTGTAATAATTGAACAATTATTCAATTGGAGGGAGGTCGACCAAGGATATTGCCCCTTACTGTAATTTACTTTAGACCACGGTAGCTGAGCTTTAAACATTCACAGGTCTACTCTCTCAGCCAGGTTCATTATCCACAAGTGTGCTGACTCAAAGCTTCTGTTGTTAATTGTATACTAAATAAATGCCTGGAGTGCGAGCTGCTCAGGGCCGGCCTCAGTAACAAACTTTTCTTGTCATGCGGGTGCTCAGACACTCAGCTAAGAGTATCTATGTGCTAGTGTGTGGTTTATCCATCTGCAATTTGGGTCAGGGTCTGCGGGCAGACCCTTGCAGCTAGTGCCCTCTTGTGAGGAGCAATACCTCACAAAGGAGTGGGTAGCTCTCCTCTATAGGCACGTCTTCCTATGGTGTGTTCACTGTAGAGAGAGAGGCTCCTGTCTGTTGGCAAGTCTTTTAGATGTCTCTGCAGGTCTGTGAAGCTCTCTGTTGCAGCTGCTGCTCTCAGCGGAGAGGGTACTGCTCTCCTCCCGTTGTCTACAGCAATCAGCAAGAAGGGTACTCCTTTCTTTAGCAGATTGGCTTTTGAATGTCTTCATAAGATCCTTCACAGAGCAGCAGTTTTTAATTTTGATTTGATACAGTTAATCTTTTTTTTCCTTTTATGGCTTATGCATTTGGTATCAAATATAATAACGTTTTGCTACAACTAAGAAGCTTGAATTTTTTTACGTTCTTTTTTTCTGAAAACGTTTTATAAAATGTGTTGTAATTTTATATTACATTGAAATTCATGAGACATTTTGAGTTAATTTCTGTAGTATAAGATTTATGTTATGGCTTTATTTCTTAAATTTATAAATATCCACGTGCCCTGGCACCATTTGTTGAAAGGCTGTTTTTCCTCCACTGATTTCTGCTTGCCAGATTTGTGTCATATCACTTGGTCATATCCACACCAGTGTGGCTCTATTCCTGGGCCTTCTCTTCCGCTCCATTTTTATATGAATCTATTTCTATGCCAATACCAAACTGTTATGTTCATTTTAGCTGTGTAATAAGTCTTAGAAATGTTGATGAATTTCTCCCACTATATACTTGTATACTCATAATTGTCTTAGCTATCATGGTGAGTAAGTTTGCTTTGTTTGCAAAAATTCTTGCTGAGATACTGATAGGAATTTCACCAAATATATAGATCAAGCTGGGGAAAATTAACAGGATATATTGTCTTCATATCCATGAACATAGTGTATCTCTCATTATCTCTATTTGATTTCTTTCAACAGTGTTTTACATGTTTCAGCACATAGATCTCATACATGTTTTCTTTTGTTTAAATGCATATCAAAACATTTGATGTTCTTTGGAGCAGTTGTAGATCATACAGTTGCTAATTTGGGGTCCTGTTGACCTGCAGTGTGGGAAAATAGCAGAGTGCTAATTAGTTTAGATTTACTTCAGTTGTTCAGTTCCTAGGAGGGTGGGTGGTGGTAGATGGTTAACTCTCCACTAAAGCCCACTGACAGGATAGAATAGAGGAGGGTGGTGTGGAGGCAGTCAAACCACACAGTGCAATCAGTCCTAATCAGCTCTAGCCCTTTAAAAATTGTTGTTGTTGAGTCAACCTAGATGATCAGCTTGCTACCAGAGACTCCTGACATAAGGGAATTGGAATGCTCTCCTCTGCTTTCTCCGGGAGGGTGATAGAAGATTCCCTCTGGCCAGACGTGGTGGCTCACGCCTGTAATCTCAGCATTCTGGGAGGACGAGGCAGGTGGATCACCTGAGGTCAGGAGTTCAAAACCAGGCTGACTAACATGGAGAAACCCCGACTCTACAAAAAATGGAAAATCAGCTCAGTGTGGAGGCACATTCCTGTAATCTCAGCTAGTCAGGGAGCTGAGGCAGGAGAATTGCTTCAACCCAGGAGGTGAAGCTTGCAGTGAACTGAGATTGCATACTATTGCACTCCAGCCTGGTCAACAAAAAAGAAACTCCAGCTCAAAAAAAAAAAAAAAAAAAAAAAAATTGCTGCCTACTTTGACTTTATGGAGAATCAAGCATTACTGCCCCGTGAGAAGATTGTCTTTGTATATGGCTCCACACAAATGGCAATACTAGCTTTTTTTTTTTTTTTTTCTCGTAGCGTTTGTCTGGAATAGCTTGGTTATTACCCCTAGAAATGTTTTGTGTGATTGTGTATGGTTAGGCCATCGTCTCCTGGTCCTTTGGCTGAGAGAGAACAGGATTTGCTTGAAGTCCTTTTTATCTGTGCCTATTGGAGATTCTGTGTTGGAAGCTTCTACGGTCCATCATCTGTGATATATGGAAGAAAATAGGAAAACCCAGTAAAGTGACAATGTTATCAATCTTTAAGTCCTAAAGTCCCTAGACAAACTGCCTTCCTCTTTCTGCTTTTCAGAGCCTGTCCTTGTTTTTTTCTCATTATATCCATGGTGTTTTAGTTGTTTAGAGGAAACACTGGGCTGTTGCATTGTAACTGGAAATCCTAGGAAGTGAATGGTTGAGAACGGCTTTGAAAGTTCCGTGCAAACCAAATCTCATAACGCAAAACATGGGAAGATATGATTATAGAGAATGACATGATATGATTTACCTACAATAAAGTGGTTTTATAAAATAAAGTCTTCACCAAAATTAAATATTCTTAGAGAAGTCTGCTGAGATCAGCTAGGTCGTGAAGACCCTAACCCAGTGGCACTAGAGGAATTAAAGACACACACACAGAAATCTAAAGTGCAGAGTGGGATCAGTGGGCTGACAGCCTTCAGAGCTGACAGCCATGAACAGAGTTTTACCCACATATTTCTTGACAGCAAGCCAGAGATCAGCGTTGTTTCTATAGATTATAGATTCAGTAAAATGGAAGACAAAGGGAGGGGTTCTCTTTAGTTATCTGCAGCAGGAACATGTCGTTGAGGCACAGATCACCCATGATATTATTTGTGGTTCAAGAACGCCTTAAGCGGTTTTCTGCCCTGGGTGGGCCAGGTGTTCCTTGCCCACATTCTGGTAAACCCACAACCTTCAGTGTAGACGTCATATCTATTTTGAGCATGTCATAGTGCTTCAGAGATTTTGCTTATGGTCAGTTTTGGGGCCTGTCGATGGCCAAATTTGGGGGCCTTTTCCCAACATGTCTTCTTTTTTTGTTTTTCTAAGACAATAAAAGCAAATGCAGCTTTACTACTCTGAGCTACTTCTCGCAGGAATCGGGATCTGCATCTGCAGACTATACAAAGACAAACAACAGAGGCTAAAAGCACAATCATCATTAAAATCACAGAACCTCCAAGAGTTCTTATCCATTTTATTGGATTAGTAGCTGCTAAGCCATCTGCAGCTCCTTCAAGTACCCCTGTTCCTGGCATTAAGGTCAAGTGTGCCTGGGATACTTCAAATAATTGTTATTTTAATTTACAATATCCAAAGACATGTTCGTAGAGTGTCCTTCTAGATGCTTTTTTATTCTTTCCCAAATGTTTATACTACGAAGAGCCATTAATAGTTTCCACAAATCCTTATTTTTAGCTCCTAGAGCGAGCCATATCATTTGAGGTTGAGGTGCCATTATACTGCCGTGTTTCCAGAGGAACTCTTGCGGTACTTCTTACCATTTTTACCATCTGATGGCTTTGTTCAGACCAGCTGAACATAATGTGGCCGTGGCACACAGACTGAGAGTTGCAATTTAAGGTAAACATCCCCTTAGGGGGCCAAACAATAAGGATTCCCTAGGAATTGTTACACAGCACCTCAGTCTGTTCTGCAATGCAATTTTCCCAAACAAGTACATTCATTTTCTCTGGCGACGTCCAGCTCTGTTTACAAATAGGTTTTTAAGGGTGGTATGCCTCAATTATAGGAGCAGATTTATTATGAAATATACTGAGACCAGAAAGCATGTGTGTCAGCATGGACAGGACTGTGTCAGTTCTGTTAAAGAAATACTCATGGCAATGGTGATCACCACTTTGATAGCTATCATTAAATTACTCGCTGGGACTGGTTGTCCCACCTCAGATTTTTGCCCGCCATCTGTGACAGCTTCTTGATCTGTCCTCAGGTGGGTGGCTGCTTTTGATGGGTGTTGCTCATGATATTTGGGGTCCTCCTCAGGGTCAACTTAGAGAAGACTGCCACCGATGTGTCTTTGGAATCCTCTCAAAACCACTTTCTTGGTATCTGGCTCATAGCAGGGCTTCAGATGTCTCAATGGCATGCACATTGGCAGTTGATTTGGTACTGGAGAAACACAAGCATAACCTCCACCCAATGTTATTATTTTACCTATTTCCCAACTTTCCATTATTGGATCTCTCCACCAAACCAGTTTTTCTGCTTCTGTCTTTGCAGCTGGCTTCTGTAGATGCTGTTTGGCTGCAGATAGCATCTGGTCCTAGACAGCCTCAAAAAATTTAGAGTAAATCATGCTAGATTCAATTTCATGTGTGGTATCCCACAGTCCCTGTTTCCACCTTTTGCTTTTGCAACTGTTGTTTAAGGGAGAGATTCATTCTTTCCACTATGGTTTGTCCTTGAAAATTATATGAGATACCAGTAATGTGTTTAATATTCCATATAGAGAAAAATGTAGCTAGAACTTGGCTACTATAGCCTGGGTCACTGTCCTTTTTAATAGAAGCTGGAATGCCCATCACCACAAAACACAGCAAAAGGTGACATTTAACACAGGCAGAAGACTCTCTTGATTGGCAAGTAGCTCAGACAAAGTGAGAAAAGGTGTCCACACATACATGTATATAAGCTAGTCTCCCAAACAAGGGAAAATGTGTGACATTCATTTGCCAAAGAGAATTAGGTCCCAATCCTCGAGGATTAACTCCTCCTGTAAAAGATGAGGAACGCACCATTTGGCAAGTTGGGTGTCGCTGGATAATAGCTTTCACTTCTTTCCAGATAATGCTGTAATGTGTTTGAGACCAAAAACATTAACATGGGTTGAATTGTGAAAGTGTCTGGCATTAGATATTGTAGTAGCAACTGGCGGATCAGCCATTTGATTCCCTGCAGTCAAATGTCCTGGAGGAGGTTTATGAGCTCTAATATGAGTAATGCAAAAAGGGTTCATTCTACTTCTAGCTGCTGTGTGTAATTAGGTAAATAAAGTCATCAGTTGCTCATCTGTGTGGAGTCATAGCTGAGCATTTTCAAGTAACTGTGTAGAATGAACCACATATGAAGAATCAGAAATCACATTTATAGGCATACGAAAACAAGTCCATACCTCAATTACAGCTGCAAACTCCACCTTTTGAGATGAAATATAGGGCATTTCCTGAGCTGGAAATGCCCTGGTTTAGAAAGCGGCCTGGGACAGCCCCTCATGGCATTTCCCAAAATCAGGTTTCCATCTTTATCAAACTTAGAGTGACACTGATTATCCGAGTAATTTTCTTTTTGCATTTTGGACATATTCCAGGCTCAGCAGTTTTCCTTTTATCCCTCAACTTGTGGCCTGAGTCACTGATTTTTTTCACATTCTTTTTCAGTGTGTCCATGCTTCCCACAGTTAAAACAAGCTCCAGGAAATGGAGTATTTCCTTTACCCACTTTCAGTCCTGTCATGGCTTGCACCACCAAAGTAGCTTTATGCAGATTACCTCTGATACCATCACAGGCCTTGATATAGTCAACTAAATGTGCTTTCCCTCTAATAGGTCACAGAGCCACCTGGAAATATGGATTTTCATTGTCGAAAGCTCATAACTGCAACACTATATCCTCAGCAGCTAAATCTGCAGTCATTTTTTAAGAGACTCCTATCACCAAGCTATAAAATCTGCATATGGTTCCTTTGGTCCCTGTTTTATAGCACTAAAGGAAAGATATTGTTCTCCTCCTGACGTTATTTTTCCAAACTCTAATGCATACTCCTCTAAGCTGTTCTACGGCATCACCCAGCATGACCACTTGTGCATCCAAACCAACGCAGCTGCCTACCCCCAAAAGATGGTCTGTAGTTATATTAATTTGAGGTTGGGCCTGTGCATTGTGAGAAGGCTGAAAAAAGCTTCTTCTCCTCGCCAAGTTTTAAACTGTAAAAAGTGAGCGAGAGTCAGGCAAGCTCAAGTAACAGCATCCCATTCAGTAGGAATCATCTGACTGGGGACAGCAACATTCTTTAACAGTACCATTACCAAAGAAGAACCTGGTCCATATTGATTAATAGCTGGTTTAAATTCTTTGAGTAATTTAAAAGGAAAAGGCTCAAAAGTAGTGATAATATTTCCCTGTTGACCTGGGGCATGTATCCTAACAGGGAGCTGCCAAGCCTCTATATCACCCTCTCATCTAGGTTGCTGAATTCCTGCCTGAATAGAACAAAGAGCAATTGCTCACGACACTGCTTGAACAATCATGGGGCAACTAGTTTTTGGTCAGTGGGTTCCAGAAAAGAAAGATCTACAGGGTCAGACCACTCTTTTTCTTCAAAATAGTGAGGGAGTGAAGAAGGGCAGAGACAAACCTCTCTCTCCTTTGCCACTTTAGCTTTAGCTGGCAAACAAACCTGTTCTGTCACCTCTTCTGTTACTTGGCTATACTCTCCTTCCTCCTAATCATCAATGTGAAAATGTTTCAAGGTGGAACAAACCAGAACCTGGACTTGTCCCATTGTTAACCTGATGCTTCCAAACTCCCCTTCTAACTCACTATGGGGATTGCTTAAGAGTAGCCAGATGTCCTCCAGTGTAGTCCTACATTCTCCAACCATTGCTCCGGTGACCTTTGACCTGGGTTTGAGACCCCGTATAGTCACCACTTGCCGAGGCCAGCTCGGTCATGGAAACCATAACCCAATGGCGCTAGCGGCATTAAAGACACACACACACACACACACACACACACACACACACAAATATAGTGTGCACAGTGAGAATCAGGGGGCTAACAGCCTTCAGAGCTGAGAGCCATAAACAGAGTTTAACATACATATTTATTGACAGCAAGCCAGTGATAAGCATTGTTTCCATAGATTACAGATTAACTAAAACAGGAGACAAAGGATGGGCTCTGGCTAGTTATCTGCAGTGGGAACGTGTCTTTGAGGCACAGATCGCTCATGGTATTATTTGTGGTTCAGGAATACCTTCAGTGATTTTCTGCCCTGCGTGTGCCAGGTGTCATTGGCCTTCATTGTGATAAACAACCTTCATTGTAGTCATCATAGCAATCAGAAGCATGTCACAGTGCTATAGAGATATTGCTTATGGCCAGTTTTGGGGCTAATCTATGACCAGATTTTGGGGCCTGTTCCCAACAAAGCCTTTATAATATATGTAAAATAGCCAATGATTTAGAGCATATTAATAATATAGATAAATGAAAAAAATTATAAAATACATATCCTACCCTTCAAAATAAAACAAAATTGGGAAGACTTCCAGAAAATATAAGCAAAAATGTGTTCTTCCTCAAATGGTGAAGGGTTATAGTAGAAAGACCTTTCTCAGAGATTTTATTTGTTAAATGACAAATGATTTAATAGAAATCAAGCATTTATTTTCAGTTCACTGGAGCAAAGTTAAAAGCTGCAAAAACAACTCCTATGAAAGCCAGAGCTTCTAAGTGTAAGATAAAATTTTAAAAAAGAATAACACACTGACTATCAAGAAAAGAAACATCCCTGAGGTTTGGACTCCAGCAATATTAGTGTGAGATTAAACCTGACAGTTCATTGATACAGTAAACTGAGAAGTAAATTTAGATATATTTTCAGGAAAGAGACCATTTCTGTGTCCAATGGGGTTGGGCACCCTGCCTAAATAATTGGTGGAAGAAAGCATGATTCAGACATTTTGGTAAAATACTTAAGTCAGTACAGAGAGTCATGTCTCACAGATACTAGGATCTAACACAGAATGAGGTTTGTATTCAAATACATGAGAGAAAGATTTATATCTCAACCTCTATCCTGTGGTATATTCAAGACTGAGGTCAGATTTTTTCATGTTGCCTACAAAATATAAGGTCCCCAAAGGCAGAAATGGGTATACAATACTAGATTGAACAATCAAGTTCCTAAAAACCTAAAAAGGTTAACACAAAACTGCCCCACTAAGAATCACTTTACACTCAAGGACTAAAGATTGCTTTATCACTTCACAGACGACATTAACAATTCACAGATGGATGTTCCATGTCCTAAGGGGTAGCCAAGGAAGACACACTTAATGGTCATACTCAAGGATAAAAAGTTGAATCAATAAAGTCTTCATAATGAGTAGGTTTAGGTGTTCTCTGAGATGAAGAAATGGAATCTAAAGGAAAAAAGATGTGGGTAGGAGGAAAAAAATAATCTTTTTTAAATAGACAATTATACATTATTGAAAAATCAACCGTATATTAAAGGAACTCAAATAATATTTTGTTTGTTTGTTTCTTCTGCAGTAGACCCCAAACAAGTACAGTAGGAAAAGTACTTTCCTATGTTGATCTGTAGTAAGTTTGCCAGGTGCAGGGACATAACATTTCAATTTAAAATTTGATTACTTTTTGACAAACAATAAAGAATTTGTTTTCAGTATGAGCCTGTCCCATGAGATAATGAGAATTTTAGTAAATTACTAGAATATTGAGAATTATACTAAAATGCTATTTGCTTATTTAAAATGAAAATATAACTGGTAATCCTGTATTATATCTGGTGACCGTAAATGAAACAGAAGTCAGGAAAGTGGAACTCAGTGGTGGAAGGTTTTATATACATTTACAAGAAACAAAAGAAGACAAAAATATACAGAAAGGGAAACACACAGATTATGAAAATAATCTCTACGGGAAATATTTATCCACATAAATTATCATTTACTAGAAACATCTTTTTAACTCTGAAAGATTATGCCAATATTAAAGACTTATCAAAAGACCAAGAGAAAGAAACATAAAGCTTATTTTATTTTAGCAAAGAGAAAAATAAATCTCAAAATAAAAGAGGTATGCAGGAAGTTTTTGTTTGTTTGTTTGTTTGTTTTGTTTTCTGAATGGGGCTAGAAATAGGTTTTACTTTGTTTAAAAAATGCTATCGAATTTTTTTAATTTGATTCTTTAATTTTTTTAATTTAATTTTTTGATTTTTTAAATTTGATTTTTGAATTTGATTAACTACGGAAACTGTAGAAATTTGGTGATTAATGTCAAAAGCACAAAAAGAAAAAAATACGAGTAAGAAAAGTAAATGACTACAATTAGAAAAACAGGTGACGGGTGGGGAAAGGGAGAGAAGAACAAAGGCAGATAGGAGGCAAAGGCAGAGCCAAAGAAAATCTAGGGTAAATGAAAAACTGACTAAGCAGGTGTTAGTTATTTAGATAAGAGAGTAACCATATTAGATGTAAGCTGTTTAAACTCATGTGTTAAAATATAAAATACTCTAGCGTTAGATTGATAAAAATTTGCTTTCACCTAGGAATAATCACACTGAAATATCGAAAATAAGGATTTAGAGAAAATTAACAAGTATTTATCCAAAAAAAATTAGGCCACTGTTATTATATAAGGAAAATGAGAATTTTGGAAAAAATGCAAGGAATAAAGATGGAGAACTATAGATACAAGGCAACAGACAAAATATGAAACATCAAAATATTAAAAAATTTTAAAGATAATATAACAGTCACAAACATAAATTCCTCAGTAGCATTATCACAATATACATCTGAGGCAAATTTTATGAATATCTATTTATATAGACAAGCCCCAATTGTAGTGAGATGTGTTATACATGTGACTCATCTAGACTAATGAGTATACAGACATTTAGTCATCAATAGAAACACTTTGCAATGTTTGTGTGCTTACTTTTCTTCAGTTTCAAAATGTGAAGCCAAGTAGTAGAGCATGTTTTCTGAATTTCACAGCTCTGCAATAGAGCAAATATTAATACAGAATAACACTTTTCCCCTTCAACGTCAACTCCATCTAACCTAACTAGCATGATGCTTTGCCTTCTCACATGCTCTCTAGACATCCTACTCACCCTTCTTTTCTAGATCCACATTCTCATGATACTGTCTTCTAACAGAGCTTACTTGGATGCCAACACAATGCAGGCTTGTGAAGATATCCAAGCAAAGAAGGAACAGGAACTGCAAGATATCAAGTCGTAGTAAAATGAATAACTCAATTCTTACACATAAATATTTGGCAGAGTGTTTCAGCTGAAGCATTTACAGCTCTGACAAATCATCACACGGCTGCTCTGCAGTAAACATATGTATTCCACCAAACTAATGTAAATGTTCAAATACCTCACTTTCTGTCTCAAGCTACTGGGATGTATCTCCAAGGAAAACTTCCCAGTGGTTAAATCTTTTTATTCAGAAAAAATATGAGAGGTTTTAAGTTAGCAATTTTAAAAGGCAACCCTTTGTTAAAATGATTGTTCATACTTTGGAAATTTGTGGCATGTTCACATTTGTTGCTAGAGCAGTTCTACTAAGACACTCATTGGAATATGTGATGCTTCTTGATAGGGACCTGTAACATGCCAGCTTTCAAGGGATGAGACCACGAATTCACATATATGCCATCTATCCTCAAATAACTGCTATCTACATAGGAAATAAAATGGAATAGGGGTGAAGTTTCAATTCTTACAGCTGGCATTTATTAAACTTTGCCTCAAAGATAATGTGATTTTTATGACTGACTTTTCAAATTAGCTTTTCTTCCCAAGTCCAGGCTCCCTTAATTTCCTCAGCCAATAAGAAAATATTTTTCAAAAATGCAAAAATTAGCAACAATTATGCTGACTCCACTACAGAAGAATTTGGATTCTGACTCATTGATTAGCTTTCCAAATGCAATTTTATAATCTACTCCTAACAGATCTGGATTAAGACTCATTCACAAGATTTCCAAAAGCAATTTTATAATAGGTTATATTCCAACAACATACTCATCCATTTTTCATTATCCTTGGGATAAAAATGTCAGCTCCATCTTAAGGAGGATATGTTTAAATTTCTAAGAACTTGTATCACAACCACAGACCCAAATATGTTTCATGTAATTTTGCTCCATAAATATTTTTCTTAAATAGAAAATGTTACTTTATTAAAATGACCCCCCAGTTTTAACCATTTCAGTGGTCTAGTTAAACAGTTTCATACCAACTCTCTAAAACCTAAATTCAAACTGACCATAGGCCACTAATCTCTTACTTTTATAGACTCAAAGACAGAATTTAAATCAGGTTTAGTATTTATTTGTTTAATCTAAATCTTAGTTTCCTGGAATAATAAAGTTTGATGTTTAGCAAGAAAAGTACTTGAGTTTAAGCCAGTTTCAATACAAGCTTGCCTCCTGCATTATTATTGAGTAGCAGACATTAAGTGACTACAGTTACTGGGTATTAGTGATGGTAAACTTTGTGTTTTTCATTATGAAATAATCTGTGTAACTGTTGGGTATATCAGTGCTTTCAAATGTGCTGCTTAGAATAGGATTAACTGTGTAAATTCATGTCAAGAATTAACTTGTGATTTGGCTGTTTCCTGAATTTTATAATATACATGTGCAGAAATGTATTCAAAGTTGAGTAAGGAAGCACACCTCTATCAGCGTGCTATTAAACTTGAACATCAAGTATCATATATCGGTAGAGTTTTGGGTTTTTTTTTATTATTTGGGATTTTTTTTTAATTGAGAGAAGCTGTCTTCTGTGCAGAACGGCTATTTCAAAATATCTCACTGTTTGTTTTCCTGTTCCATGACTACTTTTTCCAGCAGTGGTGATGCATCGAAGTCCAGTTTTCTAGAAGGGGAGTGTCTCAACCCTAATTTTACTTTTCTAATTCTGGTAGCTGCAGGAATTTTTGAAAGTTTTGTTTAAGTAGTCTAATATTTTTTATGTAAAGAGCATTAAATTTTGCTGTGTATAAATTGTCATAATCTAAAAGTGAATCAACATTTTCAATCCTTGAATCCTAGAACTTTTGGGAGGCCGAGGCATGTGGATCATGAGATCAGGAGATTGAGCCCATCCTGACTAACACGGTAAAACGCAGTCTCTACTAAAAATACAAAAAATTAGCCGGGCGTTGTGGCAGGCACCTGTAGTCCCAGCTACTCCAGACGCTGAGGCCAGAGGATGGCATGAACCCGGGAGGCAAAGCTTGCAGTGAGCCAAGATTGCACCAATTCTCTCCAGCCTGGGCAACAGGGCAGACTCCATCTCAAAAAAAAGAAGAAAAAAGAAAAAACTTCCGTCAGTGCCCAAGTGCCAAGCGCTTCCTATAGTCCTAATCAAGCGTTACAATAAATACTTGTAGAAAATAGTCAATATTTATGCATGCTTATTTTACTGACATCCATAGGTGGAAATAGTTGTAGATGTACTAAGAGTAATGAAGTAATATTATAGCTTCATTTACTTGCCTTTTTACTATATATAAATCTATCTTTGTCCCCAGTATGGTGTCACATTTGAATAATGTGCATAGTAAAGATTTCATGTTGTTATAAAAATCAAGTCTGTGAGTGCTACTTGTTTTATTTTTGGCAAAAATCTCTTCAGCAATTTAAGAAAATATTATAATCCACTTGGCTTTATTGGGCATAAAAGTGCCACTAACTCTTCTGTAGTTCTCTGTATAAAGTTATACATTTTATGACCAGTTTTGCAACAAATAAAATCTATCTACCAGTAAGATTAACGAGGCTTAAACTTGGGCAAAGTACAACAATAAGTTTCCCTGTGTAGTTGGTTATTTTTTCAAATCAATAGTACAAAATTCTATGGAAAGGTTTACTCAGGAATATAAAAAAAAAAAACCTGGTTCTAACAGTTACTCTCTAGAGTAGCAGAGCTAAATATGTTACTCAGGATTTTATTTAATAATCTGTTTGAACTCCTTATCTGTCAACATGATTCTAAATTTGGGTTCTCTGCATCTGACATTTCTTAGTGCCTCATAGTCTTTATCACTATTGACACATGGCCATCTCTAATTCAGGTTCTGACTCTGGATCATCTCCTTTCGTTCATGCATGGCAGGAGAAGAGTCCACAGTTCAATTGGTGTACTATTTGTTACACTACATACTACCTTCTGTTTAAGTAACAATTTGTGCAATTATTTAATTCACACAAATCAACAGAGGAAAGTGTAAGTAATAGATGGGATCACCAGAAGTCTCTAAATTGTCAAAAGTGATCTTGCCACCTGGGAAGGAACCCTATATTTATAAACTAACGAAATACTTGAAGCCAATTCATGAAGTATTATGACCAAAGTTTCCACAATAGAGATGCTATCTCAGTATCTTCCTGTTCCTATAACACAATACCTTAGACTGGGTAAGTTACGAAACCAGAAATATGTTTCTTACTGTTTTAGAGGTTGGGAAGCCCAAGGTAAAGGCACTGGCAGGTTCAATGCCTGGCGTAGGCCTAGTTTCTGCTTCCAAGATGGTATCTTGTTGCTGTGTTCTCCAGAGAGGACAAATAAAGTGTCCTTAAATGGTGGAAGGGCAAAAGGGCCTAGTTATTTCCATTGAGCCCTTTTATAGGGTTGCTAATTGCACTCTTAATTGCCTCCAGAAGCCCCCACCTTTTAATTCTATCACACTGGAGGGTTTAAATTCCAACATATGAACTCTGGAGGGACACACACATTCAAACCACAGGTATTAAATGTAAAGATCAGAGGCAATATTGTACTATTCATAAAGCCTAGGAATTTCTGTGTGTTTTTATGTTCCGGAAGAAAACTGAAATGTGCTGGCAAAAGATGACCTCATTTTACAGGTGGCAGTCCTTCACTGGAGAGGAAAGAAAATAGCTTAATCTTTAAAGAGTAGGCCTGGAGTTTATCAATATGATAGGTTATGCTCATTTAAAATTTAGGAAATATAAGCTTACAAAAACAGCTCTTTTTAGTGTAATGAATGAGAAATTCTGTGACTGGAGAAGCTGTCGAACATCTTCATTGATTCCAGAATCATCGTCTCTAAAACAGATGGGCATGAAAGCACAAAATACACAAACACATTTATAAAACTTTTTAAGTGTTTAAAAATGCAGTACTATAATTCCATCGTGTATGCCAGTGAACTAATTTTTAAAATTGGAATCATTGCTATCATCAATGGAAAACAAATAAGTCATCTCAATGAAGGAAGTGATTAGTTTCCCTCAAGTGTCGTGTGCTTCAGATTTGAATTAACCAGGAATCTAAGGAACATTCATATGTTGCTGTAATTCAAGCAAGACTTAGCAGGTCTATTAATTGGACAGATAAATTTATCTGCTAGGCCAGAATCAGAATATGGAAGGGAAGCAGAGAACCAGAGGAAGGAGGGAGGCAATGTATGCCCCTGGAAGCAACCTTGGACTGGCAGCCACCTTCACTGTTTGGTTCTTCTAAAGCCAACTAGCTGACATTGACAGCCTCTTATTTCAGCTCTTTTTTAAATTTATTATTATTCTTAATTTTTTGTTTGTGTTGAAACTGAGTCTTGCAAATGGACGGCAGCCCTTCTTAGAGTTTCAGCGATTACTCTGATGTGGATCCTTTCCATATCTTTTACTCTACTCCTGATCTCTATACCTAGCCTCCCATCCACATTTCTGAGAGTTTCCTTCCATACACATGTAGAAACTCCACAGCACCAGCTTCATCCCAGGAGTGATCATCCCAGTCCTTCGCTCATGAGCCATCTTCCATCCACCCAGTAACTAGCCCTGGCACATTCACACTCTCTGTCCTGTGGCTGCAAGAGGGGTCTTCCTCATCATCTGCCTGGAATACTGAAACAGCCCTGTCAAGGCTCTCTGTGAATTCAGTCTCTGCCTGTGAGAAACCTGTGCTCATCTGCACCAGGCATTCCCTGAAGGGAAGATTGTATCTCATGTACAGTGTCTCTACTCTGGTAGAGTCCAATGCCATGGTATTCTGGGCTCTGATAATCTGCCTTTTTCTTTCCAGATTGATTTCACATAACACCACCAACATTGTACTACAAATGTTTCATCTGTACCAACCCATTTTCTGGGGTCTGACTATGGCTGTAGCTTCCTTGCTTGGCATTTGCCTTCACTATCTCCTCAGCTGGTGACATTTCCATTCTGACATAAAGGGTGATATGCTGTTGGAGACCAAACTGAAATTCCAACTCTTCCTTATTTCTGAAGTGAAAAGTAATCACTCCAGCACATTAATTGTGCAATATCTTGTACTTGCTTCTTGAAAATATACACATACTTGTTTCTTCTATTTCTATTTCTTCCAGGGAAGGCCCATATTTCAACAAATTGTCTGTTCCCTCTGCATCATGGCATGGGTCCCTACATCTCAAATGTTTAAATAGACCTCATTCTCGAAACAATTATGCTGACCTTTCTCTTCCAGTTCTACCCATAACCTATTTGTTTATGAGTAAGCAATGCAAATATACAGAAGAATTTATAGATCCACCAGAGGGTCATGAACCTTTTTGCTCTGCCTTGTTCTAAAGTCATCAGCAGAGACTGAGTTAGTTTCAAAAACAGGAGAAAAGCAACACAGTTTTTTCTCTGTCTCCACCCGCCATCTCTTCTCAATCCTTCTCATGAAATTAAAATACCTTAAGAGACAGTTGATCATTTCTGCAAGTAGAAATGCAACTTTCTGTGTGCTAGAAGAACAAGAAGAAAAAAGTTACTTATAAATGAGATTGCTTTCTTATATGAAATAGTAATTTCAAGATAGTAATGTTATTTAAGCACCTCTTTATTAAGGAAGAAAGGAAGCAAAACTACTTCACTGCTCTGTTTATATTTTGTACCTACGTGGTGGAATACTGAAACCTCTTTGGACACAATGGAAAGAAATGAAGTATGTCCATTGTGCCCCTTGCATCAGAGAGAGCATATTTCAGCCTTTTCCATTTCCATTGAGCCTAGAAGAAGTGAAATGATGAATATAAAACATTCTCAGTAACACCAATGTTACTCACTATGCTGCTTAATAATTTATTATTATTATTATTATTATTATTATTATTATTATTATTATTGAATCTCACTCTTTCACCTAGGCTGGAGTGCAGTTGAGCAGTCAGCTTAATGCAACCTCCACCCCCTGGGTTCAATTGATTCTCCTGCCTCAGCCTCACAAGTAGGTGGGATTACAAGCCTGTGACACCATGCCTGGCTAATTTTTGTATTTTTAGTAGAGATGGTGTTTCACCACGTTAGCCAGGATGGTCTCAATCTCCTGACCTCGTGATGCACTCATCTCAGCCTCCAAAAGAGCCACTGCACCCAGTAAATAATTTCTAAATCCAGTATTATAATCTACATTCCACCTCAGAGGCAGAACACCAAGTTATTCAGTTGAATTCCTTTATCTTATTACCTTGTTTTAGTCCCTTTCCCAGGTCTGTGAGAAATGGCTGCCGGTCAAAACTCCCTCTTGTAGCCATGGCCCCTACTCATCTGCTTCAGCCCAACTCTACTGCAGTCTTGGGTAATGGTTTGCTGACCATCTGCCTCAGTGTCTAGAAATTCAGGATGACACGAGCTTGGTTTGATTCACTGTTGTATCATCAGCCCCAAGGAAACTGCCCAGCAGAGACAAGCTGTAGATCAGGTCTTACAGAGTGGTTTCCAAAACGCATTTATTCTGGAATAAGCAAAATCAAACTTCTCAAAATCCCTTGCCTCTTTAAGTAATTCTATATGTTACTGAATGCCATGACTATACCCAAGAAACTGCTAACCAGACAGTTTGGAAATATTTTTAAGATGTATTTCCAATGTTTGGGAGGGACTAACAGGTGGCTTTACTTGAGAAAATTACTTTCATATTTGAGGATGAAACACTTTGGTCCCAAAAGAAAAGAGCCTGGCTGTTTGCTCATCCCTGAAACAAAGGACAAAGCTCCCACTCTTGTGGGAATTAAGGGACAGGAGAGACCAATGGGTGGAACAGGAGGATTTTATTGGGCGTACGTTGACTTAGCGGAATAACATTTAAAGACTGAGCCCTGAACAAAGATAGGGCTTGACTTTCATACATGCAACTGAAGAGGGTTGGCCAGCTAATGGCATGAAATCTGCAGGATGGGCAAGCAAGCTTACAGAAGTAGAATGAAGAGAGTTTTTTAAAAAGTGACAGGTGTTATAACTCAGGCATGTATCATGACTTTCAATAATATATGGATGGGAAAACAGAAACCTACAAAATTTTTGTCAACTTCCAGAAGTAGTTATAAAAATATATGTGAGAGCAGATCAAAGAATAACGGTATTGGGTGAGAGTACTATAGAGGGGAAACAGATAAGAACGTGTTATTTTCACTCCTGCTCCTGGAACCCATTCTTTACATCTCTGCTGATAGTGCTATCAGAGCCCCAACAGGGCTTGGCTTATCCCTGGGTTTTTGGAGTGAGTCAGCTCAGTACACAGAATATGTTTTTTTTTTTTTTAACATTCCCTGTTTCATTTCCACCTTTCATGCTTTTTGTAAATGAGGATTAATAGAGAGAATCACATAGTAATTCTTCAAGGGGGAGCAGTTCCCTATTTGGCAGGGGTTGATGTTTAGTTAGAGCCATTAGTTGAGTAGTCGTGTGTTTGTTTACAAGGGCCTCTATGGCTGCTTGAATGTTTTTAACAAGGAGGGTAAGAGACAAATTAGAACAAGGCAGAATCCTAGTATGGCTAGAACTATTTTTACTAAGATCTTAAATTCTTCAAAGGATGAAAACAAGCCCCCAAAGAGGGAAACTGGAGACTACCCTTTAAAAGGCTGGACTGTAACATGGGCCAATTTTTGGATTTTGGAAGTTGTATTCTTAATGATCTTTCTGTTGGTATTAATTCCTAGGCAGCATTTAGTTAGATTGAACTTTCCACATACCCTTCCTTCCTGGACTAGGAAGTAGTTTAAAGACAGTCTATTTTGATGAATAGCATTCTTCATTTTTGTGGCTTGTTGGGCCTGCAGATTTAGGGTCTTTGCAGTGTTATTAGTAATAATTTTCAGCACTGCCTGTAACCTTATGTTGTGGTAGAATATGTAAATGGGAGTGCAGTATCCCCAAATTCCATTTTCTGTCCAGGTGGCTGAGCCATGGTGTTGGAATTTTTAGGGGGTCATTTATTGTTTTACCAATTTCTTATGGTTATGTCTTTTGTTTGTTTGTTCTGTATTTGTTTTATAATAGACCAGATACCATAAAGGTCCTCCCTGTCCTAAGGCGATTAGAAAGGAGACAGCCTAATTTTTTCCAGTACACTGGCCCCTGACCATTTAGCCAGCAATAGGCAATATGCCCATGGCCCACAGATCCAGTAGAGCTCAGAGGGCACCTGACGGGTATTAGGAGAGTTAAGTTGGTACAAACAATGCTTTAAAGAAGGGAATCAGGAGAATGGGCCTGGTTGGGGCAGTTTGGAATTATTTTTACCCCAACATACAGTTTTTCCTACTCTTTTATTGTAATATTATTGTTCTAGGCAAGTTGACTTTCCTACTGGGCCTGTAAGGTTTTTTCTCCAACAAGAAATGCATAATATTATGATAATGGAGGTCTTTAAGAATCAGATGCTCTGGCTTGTGAACACAGATTCAGGAGAAGAGACAGTAAGAGTGAAGTTATCTTGGGGCATTAGCTTTCTTGCCTCCCATGGCCATTGGTGTCCCATGTTGGTCCAACCACAAACATAGCATGAGGAGATATGTAGGCTGCTGGCTATGTTTTCAGCCAGTTGAATATACATCAACTGAATAGGCTTCCATATACTTCAGCTGAATAGGCTTCTGGCTAAGAGAGAGGGTTCAAACAGTTCCTGGTTGAAATTTTTACAGAATGATTTTAAAACAGAGTTTTCAAGTGTAACCATCCGAGATTTCTTGATAATATGTAAATAGGCTTTTGAGTCTGTTTTCTGGCCACTAACTTGTATTCCTAGAGGAGCCTTTAAACTTGTAGTCCATACAGCCAGATACGGTTTTAAGGTACTGAGATTTTCCAGGTAGCAAGTGCTTGCCTTACAGTTTGTTTTTGATGTTAGTATGACTCACCCCAGTGATTGCAGGTTACAGGACTGAATTATGCAGTTCCAGCAAATTGTCTCTGAGAAACTGGCAAAGAAAGCAAGGGGTGAACATATATTTTTGTGGCAACTATTACAGTGCTCTTCGGAATTAGAGATTATGGGAAAGGTTGAGCCCATGGATGTTAACTGGCATATATTAAAGGATAAGGACATAACTCCCCAATAGGAGGATGAGACCTTGGTTTGGTGTAGCAGGTTTCCTTCTATTGACCCGTGAATTTTAAAAGAGGTCTCAGGTAGGAATTTGGGGTTATAACATGTATAAGTCTAGCCATTTCCTGGGTCACAGACTGAGTAGTTTCATTGTGAGTACAAGTTTCTAGGCGGGTCCCTGTACACTTTTAATAAGTGTGACATAACAGGGTTTTGGTTATGGTGCTCCCTGACCATATTGTTAGTTCAGTGTGGGCACTCTTCTCTGGTCTCCTTTTCTGAAACAAATAAAGGGAGTATTATAGTTAGGAGGAAAAGAAGTGGGCTTAGCTTTCCTTGTGCCTGGAATAGGAAATAAGTAAAGAGTAACATGTTTATACCAGGGAGGAAAAGAAGAAGTTTTTACATGGGGGAGGAGGTTGAGCAAAGTGACAGAACAATAGTAAAACAATGATTGGATTTAAGATTTTTATCACTATTTTATTATATTTTACTCCAGCTTCAAACGTATGTAGAGTAGTCAGCTTCCAGGATGACTAGAGCAGGGCTGTTGACTCCTCAAGTTTTAGCTGAGAACAGACTAGTCAGCTTTCGCAATGACCAGAGTAGGACTTCATCATTTCTCATGGCAACTTGGTCATAGGATTAGCCAGCTCAGATGGTCTGGGTCATGTTTGCTGGTCCACTTGTCTTGGGCTGCAAGTTTTAGTTGACTGTGGTGGATCCAACGCACAATTTCTGCAATGTTAACAGCAGTGGAAGTGGACAAGGTTGCAGGATGGGGCCCATCCCATATGGGTTCTAGAGTGGTTGGATTTTATTTCTGACCTACACAGAGTCCCCAGGTCTAAAGTGGTGTGCTGTGTTTGTTGGGCTTATGGACAATCTTTCCCATACCCAGCCATGGACCTCTTGCATGGCTCTCTTTAACGCCTGCATTTGCCTTCTTAAAGTTAATTCCCTAGTTTGCAAAGTTCACCCCTAATTTGAGCTATGATTGGGGATGGCCAGTGGAAAATAGTCCCTGAACTGTCTCGGTCACAAATTTCAGTCCATTTTCTGACCCTAGAGTTAGAGGCATTCTCAATCTGGGGATATCGTCTCTTAACAGTACTTCTGTTACTTCTCATGATTTCTCTGTTAGGGTGGGCAAAGCCTCAACTCATCCTGAAAAGGTACAGAAAATCACCAGTATGTACTTACAGCCCACTGATTGGGGCATCTCAGTGAAGTTTCTAAGAAGGTTTTCACAGGGTGTGGCTCCCATTTCCTGAATTCCCAGGCGCCAAGTGGGCCCTTGTCATGGAATGTTCTGGGCACAAGTTAGACATTGTTTGCAGACAGATCAAGTGATGACAGTGAGCTGTGGCACATAGAAATGGTGTCCTAACAGTGTTTTCAGTGCCATTTTTCCCATGTGGGTTCCTTGATGGAATTGTTTCACAAATTTTGGGGCCAGCATTTCGTGGTTGGCTAGCCTCCTATTGGAGAATTTTCACCATCCCTTTTTATATATTTTCCAGACCCTTGGGAAAAGCAGAGCTTCTCATTTGGAGGTAACTTGAAACCTCTGAGAGGTGCATATTTGGGAGGAGAGTCAGCTATGGCTGTCTGTCTGTCTATGGGTAGTCATTGCTGCCCCTTTTGCATTCCTGTCTACCTTTTTGTTCCTTTTGGCTTCCAGTGATCCTGGCTTTTGGTGCCCCTTGCAGTGCATAGCAGCTGTCTTCTTTGGAGTCCATACAGCATCTAAGAGTTGCAGAAGTTTTTCTTTGTACTTTTTTTTTTTTTTTTTTTTGGCCCACCGCAGTTAAGAATCCTTTTTCTTTATATATAGCCCCATTATCAGGCAGCGTGGCAAAGTATATTTGGAATCAGTATAAACATTGGCCATTTTACGTTTTGTCAGCAGAACGCTCTCATTGGGGCTATTAGCTCTGCCTTTTGGGCTGATGTTCTGGTGGGCTGAGCTTCTACTACTGAATCTAATGTTATTACTGCATACCCAGTTTCATGGACCCCTTTCAGTATATAGTATTTACCATCTGGGTCCCAGAGGGGTTGCTCTATAAGGTCTTTCTGGCTTGAGAATACATCATCTACTGTTTCCACAGAGTCATGAAGGAGGACCCCCGCTTTGATTGGGACTAAGGTAGCCAGGTTAAGATGTTTATTATTTCCAAAGTTATGTCGGGATTTTTGCTTATGAGCCCCTGGTACTGAGTCACTCTTGGATTTGATAACTAATAGTGCGCTGTCTAATCCATTAAAGTTAGAACTGACTGTGGTATACCCAGATGGTCAGTTGTTGTCTTAGAGATAGTTTTCTATCTTGTTGTTCCAATAGGGTGGTGGCAGCTAGTGCCCTAAGGCAAGGAGACTATGCTAGGGCCAAGGAGTTCAATTGTGTGGATAAGTACATCACTGGGCGAATTCATGATTTCACAACTTGGGTCAGGACACCTATAGCCAATCCCTTTTATTCATGGACATGTGGAAAGAAAGGCTTACTTATATTTGGCAGTCTTGTGGCTTGGGCCTGTGTTAAGGCTTCTTTGGCTTGTTTAAACACCTTCTTTTCCTGGACAGCCTCTCAAAGGAGGGGTTTCCTTTCCCCTCTCTTTGTGCCTTTATATAAGGGCTTGGCAATTAGTGAGAAATTTGGGATCCAGATACAGCAGAACCCTGCATTCCCCAAGAATTTTCTCATTTGGCACTGGGTGGTTTGAGTTGAGAGTGCATAAAGACATGGCTTTTGCTCACTGCTGAGCTGGTGTTCCCATTGGCTTACTATGAAGTCCAGATATTTGACACTTTCTTGGCAAATTTGGCCTTCTTTCTGAATACCTTATAACCAGTTTTTCATAAAGGAGATGGAGGAAGTCTTGGATTCCTTGGTAGCTGCCCCCTGGGGTTGGGGCTGCTAGGAGAAGGTCGTTTATGTATTGTAGCAAGGTGTAGTTGTCATTTGGTGTGGTGAAGGCCTTGATGTCTGAGGCCAGTGTGTCTCCAAAGATTGTAGGAGTGTTTTTGAATCTTTGTGGTAGTCCATGTGAGCTGCTCCCCTGTGCCTGTGACTCAATCGTCCCATTGAAATGCAAAGATGGGCTGACTAATTGGTGCCAGGCAAAGACAGAAGAAAATATTCTTTAAGTCTAGTCAAGTAAATTAGGCAGCACTTGCCAGAATGAATCTTATTAGCATGTACGGATTTGGTATCACCAGGTGGAAGGTTACAGCAGCCTGGTTCATTTCATGTAAGTTTTGCACTGGTTTAGATTTACCAGACTCTGTATTTTGTTTTGGCAGCAGTGGAGTGTTCCAGGGTGACTCACACCAGACTAAGATTCTGTGTTTGAAGGGTCACTTTAAATGTTTGTGAATACCCCACGTGTCTTCTCAGAGAAATAGGTATTGGTGAACCTGAACTGGAGTTGCTCCTGGTTTTAGCTTTACTATTATCAGTGCCTGATTTACAGCCTTTACAGCCAGGCTCAGTGGGTTATTGTTAGCCCATATTCCAAAATTTTTACTCAGTAGTGTAAACACTTTCTCCAGCCCTGGCTTATGAGACAGTTCTGGTGACTGTTTTGTCTATATTCTTCATTCCTCAGCCTGCAGAATAATGAGGGTTAACACCATGACCTTTGGGTGAGTTAGGCTTAAAGTTATAGCCTCGTGTGGCCCAAAAGAAATCTGTGCTGTCAGTTTCTGGAGCAGATCTCTTCCAAGTAGGGGATCTGAGCAACTTGGGAGGTATAGGAATTCATGTTGGACTTCTTGTCCCTCTATGACATACCTTCTAGGCCAGCAAGATGGCCTCCTTTCTGGATCCCTTGTAGCCCCAATAATAGTTGTATCATGTTTAGATAGTGGCCTTATTGGCTGTGTCACTACTGGTGTTCACCATAAAGTCCATCTGTTGCTCCCCTACTTCTACTGTGATCATGGGCTCCTGGGGACTTGGGAGATGGAGCCCGGTCTTGCATAGTCTTCCTATTTTTCGGTCTCTGCCAGCCCAATTAAGTTGATGCCTGGCTCCCTCATGGTGTGGTGGTCATTGGCTGGCTGTTTGATAGTTTTGTGTCCTCTGTTATTTCTTTTACTACCCGCTAAACACTTATTTTTCCAGGGACCCCCTTTTTTTGCAGTGCAAATATTGATCCCTATCTAGTCTCAGCTGACTTTTGGGTCTCTGCCCTGCTTGGCCCCTTCCACATCTGTGTCTGCATCTGCATCTGCTTGTGATGATAGCTTCCCTTTCTATGAGCGCTGCCACTAGCAGATCGGCCTTCTTCCTGAGTCTCCAATCAGCCTCACTTTGTGCTTTCTGGTCACAGTTAACGTACACCTTGGTGGCCAATTCTGAAAGCTGGGTGGCATTCATGCCTGCAAAACCATCTAGCTTTTGCAGTTTTCATCTTATGTCCCCCTGGGCTTGTCCTACAAATGCTGCATTTACTATCTGCTGGTTCTTATCCTTGGGGTCAAATGGAGTGTAAAGCCAGAATGCCTCAAACAGTTTTTAATAAAACTTGCTAGGGCTCTCGTCAGTTTCTTGAAGCACTTCTGAGATTTTTTCTGTATTGATTACCTGTTTTCTGCCTTCCTTTAGCCTTTGCAAGAGTGGTTTTCAGGATGCCTGCAGATGCTGAAACTGGTCAAATCATTTGGGTCCCAGTGGGAGTGCGCTTCTGGGAACTGGACCTGAGAGTATGCCCGGAAATTAAATGTGCCTTCTGGCACAGGGGCTTCTGGCCAGTTGAGGGCTGAATGAGCCATCCTTCTGTGCTCTTTGGTGTTAAACAGCATCAGGAGAAGATGTTTACTATCTGGACAAATTGAATTATGTGTCTGGAAAATGGACTGTATCAGATCTATGAGGGCCAGGGGCTTCTCCATGTAGGAGAGAATATGGTGTTTCCAGTTAGGGGATCAGTGATTGAAATAGGCTGGTAGATAAGGGTCCATTTCCCCCCTTACGTATGGCCATATTCATCAAAGTAGAGGCCTCCCCAAGTCTCCTTGAAAGGCATCTGCAGAACCAGGGCATGGCCATAGCAGAGGCAGCTCACTTGATTATTCTGACACTCCTCCTTGACCTCCTGGGGCAGGGGCTCTGATTTCTCCCTTTGGGGTGAAACCCGGGGTGTGTCACCATCTGAATTTGACTCCTCATGGGCCATTGGCCTTGGTAAAAGGGGGCTAATTGGGGTATAGGAGGAGGGATTTCTGTCTCTTCTGGTGGTTTCCACAAAGCCAGTTTTCCTTGCCCTTCCTATGGCTTTCCCTTTTTCTCCATTGCTGCTGGTGAAGCTGATTCCTCTTTCACTTTAGGCTCAGCTTGAGCAACAAGCGTTTTGCAGTAAGCCATCAGGAAGGACTGTAGCCATGCTGGTTGGGATGATATTTAGCCATAAGTCAATATAAAAAAATTGGTCTGGATACCCTGGCTATTCTCTGACCCCAGTCACCACTTGATGTGCATGGCCAATTATTCCCCATCTATTGTTCCTTCAGCTGGCCACCCAACACTAAAATAGGGCTACTCTATTTTACAAAGACTCTTTTACCTCTGGGGAGTCGACTTGATACTACAATTCCCAGTGTAACATTTCTTAAACTTTTTAACGTGTATTCTAATATGGTGGGTTTTGACAACTTCCCTCACATTTCCTCCCAGTTATAGTGTCATACACTTACTCTTTTACTTTTGCTTCAGAATGATTAGACAACCTCTCTTGTGGGAGTATTTCAGATGATGCTTAGCTTTAATGGATGGTTTGTATAACCCCTGAACCCAGACCACCACAATCACTAAATTGTGTGGTGCCTGACTAAGCCATATGTGGTAGTTCCGGAGGACATTTGCCAGTAATCCCGGTTGGTCCCACACTTCACTTGGGACATATGGTCTATGCTAAGAGATTTGCAGCCCCACATACATCACCCTACTCTTGCACATGCATTCACACAGTTTCCACTCTCAGTTCCTCTTCAGAGGTTGTGGCGTAGGTTTCATCTGAATTAGAGAGCAAATCTTGTGTCCTGGTTTGGATAACTGGATACACACTGGGAGGTGATCAGACTCCCATTCCATCTTTATGGTATGGGTCCTTCCTTGGGCCCCAAACCTTCCCATGGTTCAGCAGCATGCTGTCCCTGGAATTGTCCTGTAGCCCCTTAAGTTCCATTGTGCTTTCGGGGGCTGCATAGGGTCACAGGACATCTGGCCTCTCTTTCAGGTTGAAGTTCTTCTGATGGTGCACCTGGGGTCACAGGTCTTTCCTGGCCTGGGGCTCCAGTCTGACAGGCAAAAGAAACAGCATACCTGTTTTCTCCAATCCTGGATGAGCTCCCAGAAAATGTTGCAGGAATTAAGGAATAGTAGAGACCAGTGGGTGGAAAAGAAGAATTGTATTGTGTGCACCCTGATTTAGCAGATTAACGTTTAAACACTGAGCCCCAAACAAAGACAGGGCTTGACTTTTGAGTAGCTTGGATATTCTCTCTAGAAGTGTTCTTTGGATTTGTGTGTTGGTAGGTCATCCTCTTCTGGTTCATTGACTGGGAGAAAACAGTATTTCCTTGAAGCCCTTTTTATCTGTGCCTATTGGACTTTGTCAATTAGAAGCTTCTACAGTCCATCATCTGGGATACATGAAAGACCTAAAAATCCCAGTAAATTTACATACTGTCACTCTTCAAGTTGTGAAGTCCCTAGAGAAAATGTCTTCCTCTTTCTACTTTTCAGAGTCTGTGTTTCCCTTCTGACATTATGTCAGAAACATTGGTGTGTTGCAGTGTAACTGGGAATTCTAAAAAGTGAAAGTTATAGAAAGGCTTTTAAAGTATCATGCAAAGAAATCATAGGAAGATAATATTACAGAGAATGGCATGATTAGATTTACCTACAATGAACTGATTGTATAAAATAAAGTTTTCACCAAAATTAAATAATCTCAAAGAAGTCTTTATAATATATGTGAAATATATGTGAAATAGCCAATGATTTATAGCATATAAATAATATAGGACAGTGAAGAAAAGATAGAATACCTTCCATACACTTGGAAAAATAATATCATTGGCAATGCTTTCAGAAAATGTAAGCAAAAATATGTCTTGCCTAAACTGCAGAAGGGATATAGTAATAACACCTTTCTCAGAGGTTTTCTTTGTTAAGTAACAAGTGATTTGATAGAAATCAAGCACTTATTTCTAGCTCTCTGGAGCAAAGTGAAAATTTGCAAAAGCAACTCTCATGACAGCCAGAGACTATAAGTGTAAGACAAAATTATTTTTTAAAAATTCAAACTCACTATCAAGAAAAACATCATTTCTGAGGTTTGGACTCCAATAATATTGGTTGAGATTAACCTTAGTAGTTTGTTGAAGTAGTCAATTGGGGAGTAAAGTTGGATATACTCCCAGGAAAGAAACCATTTCTTTGTTCAAGAGGGCTGGACCCCCTGCCTAAATCATTGGTGAAAGTTCGTATTGCTCAGACATTTAGTGGGAACATTTGAGTCAATACTGAAAGCCATGCCCACAGATACTGGGATCTAACACAGAATGAGGTTTTTACTCAAAGCCATGACATAAAATTTCATATCTCAACCTCTATCCAGTGTGATATTCTAGACTGAAGAGATGATTTTCATGTTACCTGAAATATACAACCACCTTAAAATAAGAAACTGGAATAAAATACTAGATTGAACAATTAAGTTCTTAAAAACCTGAAAAGATTAATATAAAACTGCCCACCCACCAATAATAACTTTACATTTAAAAGGTTAACTTTTATTTACCACTTCAAAGACAACATTGCAAAATCAATGTTGGAAGTTCCATGCCCTAAGAGATAGTCAAGATGCTTAGGGGTCACCCTCAAAAATGAAAAGTTAAATCAAAAGAGTCTTCATAATAACTAGGGTTAGGTGTTTCGGGGGATGAAGAAATGGAATCTAAGGGAAAAACAAGTGGGTAACAGGATACAAATTTTTTAAATAGACAATTATTCATCATTGTCTAAATGAAGCATATATTAAGGGAAATCAAATAATTTTTTTTTTTTTTGACGTGGAGTCTCGTTCAGTCACCCAGGCTGGAGTACAGTGGCACGATCTCGGCTCACTGCAAGCTCCGCCTCCCGGGTTCATGCCATTCTCTTGCCTCAGCCTCCCAAGTAGCTGGGACTACAGGCGCCCGCCACTATGCCTGGCTAATGGTTTTTGTATTTTCAGTAGAGACGGGGTTTCACCGTGTTAGCCAGGATGGTCTTGATCTCCTGATCTTGTGATCCGCCCGCCTTGGCCTCCCAAAGTGCTGGGATTACAGGCGTGAGCCACCGCGCCTGGCCTGTTTGTTTTTTATACAGAAGATTCAGCATAAATATAGCAAGAATAAGTAATTTCCTAAGTAGATGTGAAAGTAAAGTTGCCAGATGTAGGGGGAAAATACAGGAATTTAAATATCACATTTTAATTTGAAATTTGGCAATGTATTGACAAACAACAAAGAATTATATTTCAGTGTAAGTCTGTCCATGCAATATTGAGAATATTACTAAATTACAAAGCTATTGAGAATTATACTAAAATGCTGTTTGTTGTTTATTTAAAATGAAAATGTAACTGGGAATCCTTCATTTTATCTGGTGACCATACATGAAAGGGAAGTTATGAAAGTTGAGCTCAGATTAGGAAACTTTCATCTGCATTTAAAAAAAACACCATGAGACAAAAATGTTTAGAAACGGCAACAGGCAGAATACAAAAATAATCTCTACACAGAATATTATTCCACATATGTTTTTGTTACTTAGAGATACATTTTTCAACTTATGAAGACTATGCAAATATCAAAGACCTATCAAAACACCAAGGAAAAGAAGAATAAAAGTTTCCTTGTTTCCTTTTTTTAGCAAGAAGAATAAATATCCAAATGAAAGAGGTATTACAAGAATTTTTTATGAGGCTAATAAATGTTTTACTTTGTTAGAAAAAAGTTAACTGGGTTCTACTGATTAGCTAAGAAAGTTTAGAAATATCGTGACAAATGTCAAAAGCAGGAAAAGAAATAAATATGAGTAAGAAAATTAAATCAACACAATTAGGAAAATAGGTGGCAGGTGGGGAAGGGGAGAGAAGAACTAAGGCAGATATGCCAAAGCAGAGACAAAGAAAATCTAGGGTAGAACAATTCTCTAATCAGATATTAGTTAGAGAGATATGAGAGTAACCATATTAGATGTAAACAGTTTATATTTCTGTGTTAAAATATAAAGTACTCTAATATTAGATTGAGAAAAAATTGCTTTTACCTAGAAATAATCACCCTGAAATATTGAAAATAAAGGTTTAGAGAAAATCAACAGGTATTTATCAAAAAAGTAAGGTCACTGATATTATACAAGGCAAAGGAGAGTTTTAAGGAAAATACAAACAATAAAGAGGGATAATAAAATATAATTTATGAGGTAACAGACAAAATAAGAAATATCAAAATATGAAAATATCTTTTAAAGATAATATAACAGTCACAAATTTAAATGTCTCAGCAGCATTGTCTCAACCTACACCTGAGGCAAATTTTATGAATATCTATTTATGTAGACAAATCCCAATTGTAGTGAGAGGTGTTTAATATATTACTCACTTAGACTGATGAGTATACAGAAATTTAATAGTTAATAGATATACTTTGCAATGTTTATGTACTTACTTTTCTTCAGGTTTTTAAAGTGAAGCCTAGTAGTAGAGCACATTTTCAGGATTTGACAGCTCTGCTAGTAGAGAAAGAATTAATACAGAATAACCCTCATCCCCTTTAACATCAAGTCTATCTAATCTAAGTAGCACCTTGCTTTACGTTCTGACATGCTCACTAGTCATCATGCTCAACCTTCTTTTCCAGATCCACTTTCTCATGATACTGTCTTCTAACTGGCTTACATGGATGCCAGCAAAATACAGGCTTACCAGGGTATCAAAGCAAAGAAAGAACACAAACTGCAAGATATCCAGTTTCTCTAAAAGGAGTAACTCACTTCTTACACATAAATGTTTGCCAGAGTGTTTCAGCCAACGCATTGACAGCTCTGACAAATTATCAGACAACTGCTCTGCATTACAGATGTGTATCCCACCAAACTAAAGTAGACGTTCAAACACCTTTCTGTTTCAAGCTGCTGAGATGTAGCTCCTGGAATACCTTCCAGTGAGTACATCTTTTTCTTTAGAGCAAATATTGCAGGTTATATGTTAGCAATTTTAAAAGGTAACACTTTGACAAAATGACCTTTCACTCTGGAAATTTGTGGCACATTCACATTTGCTGCTAGAACATTTCTCTCAAGACACTCAATGGAATATGTGATACTCTTTGATAAGGACCTGTGACATGCCAGCATCAAAAATTGAGACGATAAATTCATATATATGCTATCTATTCTCAAATAAGTGTTACCTACATAGGAAATAAAGTGAAATTGGTGTGAAGTTTCAATTCTGACAGCTGGCACTTATTAAACTTTGGCGCATAAGTAACGTGATTCATCTCATGACTTTTTAAATTAGCTTTCTCTCCCAAGTCCGTGTCCCATTAATTTCCTCAGCCAAGAAGAAAATATTTTTCACTAATCCTAAAAGTAGGTACAATTCTGCTGACTCTACTAGATACTCTAAAAAATCTAGATTCAGACTCATTGACAAGAATTCCAGAAGCACTTTTATAATAGGTTTTATTTCAACAAAATACTGATCTAGTTTTTATTATCCTTGAGAAATAAATGTCATCTCTGCCTTAAAGAGTATTTGGTATACATTTTTCAGAATTTATGTCAAAACCAATGACCTAAGTATCTTTCACAGAATTTCATTCTATGTATTTTTTTAAATTAAGAATTTTTACCTCACCAAAACAACCACCAGTTTAAACTATTTTTTAGTGGTCTGAGTAAACAGTTTCACATCCACTATCTAAAACCTAATTTCAAATTGGCCAAAGACCTGTAACCTTTGACTTCTATAGACTTGAAGATGTAAGTAATTTAAATTAGGGTTGGTATTTCATTTTCTTCTTATCTAAATCTTAATTCCTTGGAATAACAAAGTTTGGTGTTGCATAAGAAAACTTCCTGAGTTTAAGACATTTTCAAAAGAAATTTGCCTTCTGCCTTATTGTATTCCAGATATTCAGTGACCATAGTTACTGTGTGTTAGTGATGGTAAACTCTGTGCAGTTCTTTATGAAATACTCTATATAACTGTTAGGTACATCAGTGTTTTTCAAATGGGCTGCTTAATACAGGATCCATTGTGTATATTCACCTTAAAATTTAACTTGTGATTTGGCTGTTTCCTGGATTTGAGAGCACCACATGTGCAGAAATGTACTCAAAATTAAGAAAGGAAATACAATTTTATATGGATGCTATTAAATTTGAACATCAAGTATCACATGTATCAGTGGGTTTTTCTTTTTTTTTTTTTTTTTTGTGGTTACTCTATAAAAATGCCTGTTTGGGATTTTTTTATTTTAACTGAGAGAAGCTCTCTTCTGTATAGAACAAATATTCCAAAATAGTTACGTGTTTTGTTTTCCTGTTGCATGACAAAATTAACTATTATTTCCAGCAATGGTGGTGCCTTCAGAGTCCAGTATTGCAGAAGATGTAGTGCCTCAAGCCTAATTTTAACTTTCTAATTCTGGTAGCTATTGTCAGAAACTTTTGAAAGCTTTGTTTATGTAGCCTTATTTTTTATGTAAAGAGAATTAAATTTTGCTATGTATAATTTTTTGTAATCTAACAGTTAATCCACATTGTCAATCAGTGTCAAGGGCTTCCTATTGTTCTACTCAAGTGAAGATCTATATTGGTGAAAATAGTTGTGGATATATTAAGAGAAATGAAATGAAAGTATAGCTTCATTCACTTGCCTTTTTACTTTATACAAATCTTATCTTTCTTTTTCCCCAGTATGCTGTGACTTTTGAATAATGTGCATAGTAAAGATTTCACACTGGTGTGGTAGTCAAGTCTGTGAGTGCTACTTGGTTTATTTCTGGAAAATTTTCTTCAGCCATTTAAGAAAATATTATAATCTACCGGGCTGTACTGGGTATAAAAGTGCCAAAAGCACTTCTGTAGTTTTCTGTATATAGTAAGTACTTTCCTGACTAGTTTTGAAACAAATAAAAGCCACCTACCTATGAGATTAACAAGGCTTAAACCTGTGCAAATTACAAGCAATCAGTGCCCATGTGTAGTTGTTTATTTTTCAAATCGATGGTATAAAAATTGAAAGATGTACTCAGAAATATAGAGCAACCAGTTCTAACAATTACTCTCTAGAGTTGCAGAGCTAAATATGTTACTCAGAGTTTTATTATATAATGTTTTTCAACTCCTTATTTGTCAATATAATTCTGAATTTGGATTGTCTGCATCTGACCTTTTTTAGTGAGGCCTAGCCTTTGTCACTATTGACACATGCCCACTCCTAATTGAGGTGCTGACTCTGGATCACCATCCTTTATTCATACATGACAGAAAAACAGTCAGCAGTTCAATTAGTGTGCTATTTGTCACCTTCCTTTCTGCCTACTTTTAAGTAGCATTTTGTGCAATTATTTAAGTCACATGAATAGACAGGAAACTAAATAATACATAGATGTGATCACAGGCAGCCTCTAAATTATCCACAGTGATTCTGCCAAAAAACCTAGGACAATCTACAGGTTTCAGTAGAGATTTTTTTTTTCCAGTTCTGCATTGTAAACGTTGATTTTTAGAAAATAAAAATGAAATCAATTGTAAAGAAGGAGCCATGTGTTTTAAAATTAATGAAACACTTGAAGCCCATTCATTAAGTATGAGGACCAATGGTTCCACAATAAAGATGCTATCTCAGTACATTCCTGCTGCTATAACACAATACATTGGACTGGGTAACTTATAAAACCAGAAATAAATTTCTTACAGTTTTAGAGACTGAGAAGTCCAAGATCAAGGCATTGATGGTCTCCATGTCTGGTGAAGGCCTGGTCTCTGCTTCCAAGATGGCCCCTTGTTGCTGCATTCTCTAGAGAGGACAAATACAGTGTCTCCTCTAATGGTGGAAGGGCTAAAAAGCTTTGTTAGTTCCATTGAGTTCTTTTATAAGGTCGCTAATTGCTCTCTTATTTGCCTCCCAAAATCTTGAATTTTTACTTCTACCATTCTGGGGTGTTTAAATTCCAACATATAAATTCTGGAGGGACACAATTACTAAAGCCACAGGCATCAAATGCAAAGACCAGAGGCAATATTGTACTATTTCTAATGCCTAGAAAAATCTGTATTTTAATGTTCAGGTAGAAAACAGAAATGCGCTGGGAAAAATGGCCTCTTGTTTTACAGAAGGCAGCCCAGCTCTTCAGAGGAAAGAACACAGCTTACCCTTCCCAAATATAGGCCTAGATTTGACAAATAAGATAGGTTAAACACATTTAAAAATTTGAGACCAAAATAAGAATGTTTTTTAAAAAGAACAGCTCCTTTTAGTGTAATGAATGAGACATTTTATGACTGGAAAAGGGGTTTCACTTGACTTGATTATTCTTGGTTCATACACTATAGTATCAAATACAATTAGGAAAAAACAAATACACTGGATTACACAGTGATTTCTATCGAGAGTTTTGTCTGATGACAGAGAAACATTTACAAAGGGGTAAATGTTATGTATCTTCTCATTATATTGCAATAGAAGCTGGAGAGCAAACCTGGTTTTCAAGAGTCATCTGGTCCTTCATGAGAAAATCCTGTTCAATTACCAAAGGGGAGACAAAAATTAAAACGTAAAAATTTTGAAAATTTGTGTCAGATTTATTTGGTTTCTTTGTAATGTTCTCAATTTATTTTCTGGGGAGTTTCTGGTCTTGCTTATCAATTATATTAGGATCAATTTCACAAGTTAGAAAATCCAATCCTTTCTTTTTATAGTCAGTAATTCTGACTGATTCAATAACTTCTTACAGGCAACCTCAAATTTCTAACCATTTCTTTTGGCTGAAAAAATAAGCAATTAACCGTTCACATATAAAACACAGTGTGGGGAAACCAAGTCCATTTCAACTTTGTCACTAGATTGAAGCATGTCTTTAGGGAGCCTTCCTGAACCACCTTTCTTGAGCTCTGATTACCTGGGGGAAAGGGAAGAATTTTGAAATTAGGTATGCATTAATTTTATGAAATACTTGGCTAAGAACCATTTTTGAAACATATATGTAATTTGAAAGCCTAAAAAAGCAGTGACTTATAAACACAAAATTTAGCAAGCACATCAAAATAAACCATAAGGTATGCATTTAACACCATGATGCTTCTGACATATAAAATATTAATGTCAGTACTAATGTCCTTGTTATATGATAACAGCTTTTTTCTCTTGGTCCTAAATCAGTGAACCACCCTACCTTACAAATTTTGACAAACTAAAATCTCTTAAATATTTTGTCTTAAGAATGAAATATTTTATCTTAAATGTTTATCAAAAGAGTAATACCTTTAAAAGACTCGAGGTTCCATCTGAACTTTCGATTTTTTATGCTTTTCACCTTTTTGTCTTCAATGGAGAAGAACAATTACTTGGATGTGCATTCTTGTTTCGAGAAGTAAAAATAAACCACAGAAGCCCTGTGTGTCCCCGCCCACAGTGTGTGTGCCAGTGAACTAATTTTTCATAATGGAAGTCATTCCTATCATCAATGGAAAACAAATAGATCATCTCAATGAAGGAAGCCATTAATTTCCCTCAAGTGTCATGCGCTTTAGATTTGAATTAACCAGGAATCCAGGGAACATTCTTATGTTACAGTAATTCAAGCAAGACTTAACAAGGGTGTTAAGTGGACAGAGTAATCCATCTGATAGGACAAGAATCAGAATACAGATGGGAAGAAGAGAACCTGAGGAAAAGGGGGTGCAGCATACGCCCCTGGAAGCAAACTTGGACTGGCAGCCATCTCCACCTTTGGGTTCTTCTAGTACCAGCTAGCTGACACTGACAGCCTCTTCCTTAAACTCTGATTTCAAAGCAACATTCTGAAGCAAAGCACAATCTACTTTTTTACAGCCTTATTTAAGGATCAGATGAGAATGCACAAAAATTACCTTCAAAAACAACCATTTACTACCAAACTCCTAAGCTGCGTATTCTACACAGCATTTCTCACTGCTTGTAAGACAAGAAGAGGACAGGGATTCCTTTTCGGGCACCTGCCACTCCTCTGAATTTGGACACTAATTGACTCCCTTCACTCACCTCAATGTAGTTACTAAAGGTGAACAATGCAGCAACTTGTACAGAGAATTAGGTCATAATTATTACCCTTTCTTGATCCAGTTTGTCTAGTTCCCTCTGTTCCCTTTCTAAAATGTAGGTTACTCTGCCTTTTTTCTTCTCTCTGCCTTCATTCTTTCACTTGCTGTTTCCACATTTTTTTCTTCTTCCTTTTGTTCTTCAATTTCTTTCTGATCTAGATCTAATAGAACAGAAAATAAAAAATTGCTGCCCGTGTCACATTGTTCAAATGAATGCAGGACCATTCTGCAGGAGTCCTTGCCAAGATCCAGAGAGATTCTGCTGGGCTTTTGGTTGACATGTGACCTGCTTCAAGTTGCTCTTCCCTGTTCATTGACTTCAGGCCCCCAATCCCAACTCCTTGCCACTGCATTCCACTTCACTTGGCTGAGATGAATACAAGTCACCCTCATCATGGCCGACTCCAACTGACATAGCCTCCCTCCATGTCACAGGTTCTTGTCCTTTACACAGATCTCCTTTCTCTTCTTGAAAGCAAAGCCTACATTTCAACCTCTGCCTTTCATTATAATACCTCTCCTATCTGTATGACCCTGACTGAGCCACTGATCCCTATTTCTATACAGAGCAGTTTTATAATTCTTACTCCCATAAAGATGCTCAAGTCTGTTCTACTCTGAAAAACAGAACAGACATCAAACCCCTGTACTCCCCCAGCCATTCTAGCCATCTCACTGTTCATTTCCCACTTCCTCCAAATGGACGGCAGCCCTTCCTGGGGTTTTCACTATTATTCAGATGTGGATCCTTTCCATATCGTTTCCTCTATTCCTGCTCTCTTCACCTACCCTCGCATCCACAGTTCTGAGAGTTTTCTACTATAGACATGTGAAATCCCCACAACACCAGCTTCATCATGGGCGTGATCATTCTAGTTCTTTTTTTTTTTTTTTTTCGGTCATGCTCTTTCCATCCTCCATCTGCCCAGCAACCAGCACTGGCACATTCATATTCCCTGTATTTCAGCTGCAACAGGTGTCTTCCACACCATCTCCCTGAAATACTTAAACAGCCCAGTCAGGACTCTCCTTGAAGTCAGTCTGTACCTTCTAGTAACTTGTGGTCATTTCCACCAGGCATTTCCTGAGGGGAAGATGTGTATCTGCTGTGCAGTGTCTGTGCTCTGGTAGAATTCAACACCATGGTAGTCTGGGCTCCAATAATCTGCCTTTATCTTTCCATATCGATTTCCTGTAACACCACCAGCTTTGTACTAGAAATATTTCATCTCTCTCAACCCACTCACTGGGGCCTGGCCATGGCTGTGTCTTCCTTGCTTGGCATTTGCCTTTACTGTATCCTGAGCCTGTATTAATCCCATGCTGTCATAAAGCCTGATATGCTATTCAAGACCTAACTGAAATGTCATCTCCTCCTTATTTCTGAAGGGACAAGTAACCAAACCAGTCCAGCACCTTACTTGCACGATATCTTGCACCTGCTTCTTGAAAACCTACAGATACTTGTTTCATCCACTTCTATTTTATCCATGGAATGCCCATGTTTTAATAAATTGTCTCTTCCCTTTGCATCTTGGCACAGATCTCTGCATCTCACATGTTTAATTACATCTCATGCTCAGAAACAATTTTACTGACCTTTCTCTTCAAGTTCCGACACGTAACTTATTTTTTTATAAAGCTAGCAATGCTAATAACAAGAAAAATTCATAGGCTTACTGGAGGATTCTGCACCCTTTTGCTCTTCCTTATTTTAAAGTCATCAGCAGGGAGTTAGTTAGTTTCACGAATAAGAGAGAAGCAACACAATTTTTTCTTTCATCACCACCCATCTCTTCTCAATACTTCTGATGAAATTAAAATACAAAAAGGGACACTTGATCATTTCTGCAGACAGAAATGCAACTTCCTCCTTGTTTAAAGAAGAAACAAAAGTTACTCTAAAGTGAGATTGCTTTCTTATGTGGAATAGTATTCTCAAAATAGCAATGTTGTTTAAGCACATTTATATTGAGAAATAAATAGGAAGAACAAACTACTTTTCTACTCTGGTGTGTGTTTTGCACCTGTATGGTGGAATACAGAAATGTCTTTGGACACAAAGGCAAAGAAATAAAGTATGTTTATTGGGTACCTCATATCAGAGACAACAAATTTCAGCCTTTTCCATATCATCTGTGCCCAGATGCAGAGGTGAAATGATGAATATAAAAATTTCTCAATAACAACTATGTTACTCGCTATGCTGCTTAAAAATTTTAAGGGAAATATTATAATGTACATTCTCTCTCAGAGGTAGAACACCTTGTTACTCAGTTGATTTCTTTTATTCCAACATGTTATTTTTATTCCCTTGCTCAGGCCTGTGAAAAATGGCTGCCTGTCAGAAACTCCCTCTTGTGGCCATGTCCCCTGTGCATCAGCTGCAGCCCGTTTCTTCTGCAGTCCTGGGTAATGGCTTGCTGACCATCTGCCTCAATGTCTAGAAATCAGGAAGACAAAGGCTTGGTTTGGTTCACTGTTGTATGTTCAGCCCCAAGGAAAGTGCCCAGCAGACAGAGGCTCTAGATCAAGTCTCACTGAGTGCTTTCCAAAGCAGATTTACTCTGGAATCAGCAAAACACAATTTCTCAAAATCCCTTGCCTATTTAAGTAATTCTGTGTGTTCCTGAGTGCCATGACTACACCCAAAAAACTGCTAACCAGACGTTTTGGTAATGTTTTGAAGAAGATGTATTTTCAATATTTGTGGGGGACAAAGAGGTGGCTTAACTTGAGAAATTATCTTTCATATTTGAGGATTAAACACTTTGATCCCAAAAGAAAGGATCCTGGATGTTTGCTCAGCCCTGGAACAAAGTGCAAAGCTCCAGCATCTCTCTTCCCATCTCCCTCCACCTCCAGCAAGGAAAGTTGGTAATCTTAAAGAAGGCTGGAATAAGAAAGTGGGACAGACAAGAGAAGTCTGATGGCCAGTTTTTGTATAGTGCTAAGTTAAACCAGTGTTACAGCTTTTCCAAAAATTGAAATACGAAATCTATTTCCCCAATTCCTTATTTTTTTTACTTTTTTAAAATATTATACTTTAAGTTCTACAGTACATGTGCATAATGTGCAGGTTTGTTACATATGTATACATGTGCCATGTTGGTGTGTTGCACCCATTAACTCATCATTTACATTAGGTATGTCTCCTAATGCTATCCCTCCCCGCTCCCCACACCCCAAGACAGGACCTGCTGTGTGATAGTCCCCTTCCTGTGTCAAACTGTTCTCATTGTTCAAGTCACACCTATGAGTGAGACATGTGGTGTTTGGTTTTTTGTCCTTGTGATAGTTTGCTGAGAATGATGGTTTCCAGTTTCATCCATATCCCCACAAAGACATGAACTCATCTTTTTCTATGGTTGCATAGTATTCCGTGGTGTATATATGCCACATTTCCTTAATCCAGTCTATCACTGATGGACATCTGGGTTGGTTCTAAGTCTTTGCTATTGTGAATAGTGCCGCAATAAACATACGTGTGCATATGTCTTTATAGCAGCATGATTTATAATCCTTTGCGTATATACCCAGTAATAGGGATGGCTGGGTCAAATGATATTTCTACTTCTAGATCCTTGAGGAATAGCCACACGGTCTTCCACAATGATTGAACTAATTTACTGTCCCACCAACATTGTAAAAGTGTTCCTATTTCTCCACATCCTCTCCAGCACCTGTTGTTTCCTGACTTTTTAATGATCGCCATTCTAACTGGTGTGAGATGCTATCTCATTGTGGTTTTGATTTGCATTTCTCTGATGGCCAGTGATGATGAGCATTTTTTTCATATATCTGATTGTTGCATAAATGTCTTCTTTTGAGAAGTTTCTGTTCATATCCTTCACCCACTTTTGGATGGGGTTGCCTGTTTTTTTTCTTGTAAATTCGTTTGGGTTCTTTGTAAATTCTGGATATTAGCCCTTTGTCAGATGAGTAGATTTCGAACATTTTCTCCCATTCTGTAGGTTGCCTGTTCACTCTGATGGTAGTTTCTTTTGCTGTGAAGAAGCTCTTTAGTTTAATTAGACACCATTTGTCAATTTTGGCTTTTGTTGCCATTGCTTTTGGTGTTTTAGGCATGAAGTCCTTGCTCATGCGTATGTCCTGAATGGTTTTGCCTAGGTTTTCTTCCAGGGTTTTTATGATTTTAGGTCTAACATTTAAGTCTTTAATCCATCTTAAATTAATTTTTGTATAAGGGGTAAGGAAGGGATCCAGTTTCAGCTTTCTACATATGGCTAGCCAGTTTTCCCAGCACCATTTATTAAATAGGGAATCTTTTCCCCACTTCTTGTTTTTGTCAGATTTGTAAAAAATCAGATGGTTGTAGATGTGTGGTATCATTTCTCAGGGCTCTGTTCTGTTCCATTCATCTATATCTCTGTTTTGGTACCAGTACCATGCTGTTTTGGTTACTGTGGCCTTGTAGTGTAGTTTGAAGTCAGGTAGCGTGATGCCTCCAGCTTTGTTCTTTTGGCTTAGGATTGACTTGGAAATGTGGGCTCTTTTTTGGTTCCATATGAACTTTAAAGTAGTTTTTTTCCAATTCTGTGAAGAAAGTCATTGGTAGCTCAATGGGGATGGCATTGAATCTATAAATTACCTTGGGCAGTATGGCCATTTTCACAATATTGATTCTTCCTACCAATGAGCATGGAATGTTCTTCCGTTTGTTTGTATCCTCTTTTATTTCATTGAACAGTGGTTTGTAGTTCTCCTTGAAGAGGTCCTTCACATCCCTTGTAAGTTGGATTCCCAGGTATTTTCTTCTCTTTGAAGCAATTGTGAATGGGAGTTCACTCATGATTTGGCTCTCTGTTTGTTATTGGTGTCTAAGAATGCTTGTGATTTTTGCACATTGATTTTGTATCCTGAGACTTTGCTGAAATTGCTCATCAGCTTAAGGAGATTTTGGGCTGAGACGATGGGGTTTTCTAGATATACAATCATGTCATCTGCAAACATGGACAATTTGACTTCCTTTTTTGCTAATTGAATACCATTTATTTCTTTCTCTTGACTGATTGCCCTGGCCAGAGCTTCCAACACTATGTTGAATAGGAGTGGTGAGAGAGGGCATCCCTGTCTTGTGCCAGTTTTCAAAGGGAATGCTTCCAGATTTTGCCCATTCAGTATGATATTGGCAGTGGGTTTGTCATAAATAGCTCTTATTATTTTGAGATACATGCCATCAGTATCTAATTTACTGAGATATTTTATCATGAAGCGTTGTTGAATTTTGTCAAAGGCCTTTTCTGCATCTATTGAGATAACCATGTGGTTTTTGTCGTTGGCTCTGTTTATGTAATGCATTACATTTATTGATTTGCGTTTGTTGAACCCGCCTTGCATCCCAGGGATGAAGTCAACTTGATCATGGTGGATAAGTTTTTGATGTGCTGTTGGATTCTGTTTGCCAGTATTTTATTGAGGATTTTTGCATTGATGTTCATCAGGAGTAAGGGCTAAAATTCTCTTTTTTGTTGTGTCTCTGCCAGGCTTTGGTATCAGGATGATGCTGGCCTCATAAAATGAGTTAGGGAGGATTCTCTCTTTTTCTATTGATTGAAATAGTTTCAGAAGGAATGGTAGTAAATCCTCTTTGTACCTCTGGTGGAGTTTGTCTGTGAATCTGTCTGGTCTGGACTTTTTTTTTGGTTGATGAGCTATTAATTATTGCCTCAATTTCAGAACCTGTTATTCATCTATTCAGAGATTCAGCTTCTTCCTTGTTTAGTCTTGGGAGGGTGTATGTGTCCAGGAATTTATGCATTTCTTCTAGTTTTTCTAGTTTATTGTATTCTCTGATTGCAGATTTGTATTTCTGTGGGATTGGTGGTGATATCCTCTTTATCATCTTTCATTGTGTCTATTTGATTCCTCTCTCTTTTCTTCTTCATTAGTCTTCCTAGGGATCTATCAATTTTGTTGGTATTTTCAAAAACCAGCTCCTGGATTCATTGATTTTTTGAACTGTTGTTTTTCTCTCTATCTCCTTCAGTTATGCTCTGATCTTAGTTATTTCTTGCCTTCTGCTAGCTTTTGAATGTGTTTGATCTTGCTTTTCTAGTTCTTTTAATTGTGATGTTAGGGTGTCAATTGCACATCTTTCCTGCTTTATCTTGTGGGCATTTAGTGCTATAAATTTCCCTGTACTTATTGCTTTAAATATGTCCCAGGGATTCTGGTATGTTGTGTCTTTGTTCTCATTGGTTTCAAAGAACATCTTTATTTCTACCTTCATTTCGTTATGTACCCAGTAGTCATACCGGAGCAGGTTGTTCAGTTTCCATGTAGTTGAGAGGTTTTGAGTGAGTTTCTTAACCCTGAGTTCTAGTTTGATTACACTGTGGTCTGAGACACAGTTTGTTATAATTCCTGTTCTTTTACATTTGCTGAGGAGTGCTTTACTTCCAACTATGTGGTCAATTTTGGAATAAGTGTGGTGTGGTGCTGAGAAGAATGTATATTCTGTTGATTCGGGGTGAAGAGTTCTGCAGATGTCTATTAGATCTGCTTGGTGCAGAGCTGAGTTCAAATCCTGGATGTCATTGTTAACTTTCTGTCTCGTTGATCTGTCTAGTATTGACAGTGGGGTGTTAAAGTCTCCCATTATTATTCTTTGGAAGTCTAAGTCTCTCTGTATGTCTCTAAAGATTGCTTTATGAATCTGGGTGCTCCTGTGTTGGGTGCATGTATATTTAAGACAGTTAGTTCTTCTTGTTGAGTTGATCCCTTTACTATTATGTAATGGCCTTCTTTTTCTTTTTGATGTTTGTTGGCTTAAGTCCGTTTTGTCAGACTAAGATTGCAACCCTTGCCTTTTTTTGTTTTCCATTTGCTTCATAGATTTTCCTCCATCCCTTTATTTTGAGCCTATGTGTGTCTCTGCATATGAGGTGGGTTTCCTGAATACAGCACACTGATGGGTCTTGATTCTTTATCCAATTTGCCAGTCTGTGTCTTTTAATTGGAGCATTTAGACCATTTATGTTTAATGTTAATATTATTATGTGTGAATTTGATCCTGTCATTATGATGTTAGCTTGTTATTTTGCTCGTTAGTTGATGCAGTTTCTTCCTAGCCCTGATGGTCTTTAAAATTTGGCATGTTTTTGCAGTTGCTGGTACCAGTTGTTCTTTTCCATGTTTAGTATTTCCTTCAGAAGCTCTTTTAGGGCAGGCCTTGTGGTAACAAAATCTCTCAGCATTTCCTTCTCTGTAAAGGATTTTATTTATCCTTCACTTATGAAGCTTCATTTGGCTGGATATGAAATTCTGGGTTGAAAATTCTTTTCTTTAAGAATGTTGAATATTGGTGCCCACTCTCTTCTGGCTTGTATAGTTTATGCTGAGAGATCAGCTGTTAGTGTGAAATGTCCTTAACATTTTTTTCCTTGTTTTCAACTTTGGTGAATCTGCCAATTATGTGTCTTGGAGTTGCTCTTCTCGAGGAATATCTTTGTTGCATTCTGTGTGTTTCCTGAATTTAAATGTTAGCCTGCCTTGCTAGATTGGGGAAGTTCTCCTGGATAATATTCTGCAGAGTGTTTTCCAACTTGGTTCCATTCTCCCCGTCACTTCCAGGTACACCACTCAGATGTATATTTGGTCTTTTCACATATTCCCATATTTCTTGGAGGCTTTGTACTTTTCTTTCTATTCTTTTTTCCCAAAAGTTCTCTTCTCACTTCATTTTACTAATTTGATCTTCAGTCATTTATACCGTTTCTTCCAATTGATGGAATCAACTACTGAAGATTGTGCAATCATCACCTACTTCTCACACCATGGTTTTCAGCTCCAGCAGGTCATTTAAAGACTTCTCTACAGTGATTATTCTAGTAACCCATTCCTCTAATCTTTTTTCCAGGTTTTTAGCTTCTTTGTGATGGGTTTGAATTTCCTCCTATAGCTCAGAGAAGTTTGATCATCTGAAGCCTTTTTCTCTCAGCTCATCAAAGTCATTCTCTATCCAGCTTTGTTCTGTTGCTGGGGAGGAGCTGTGTCCCTCTGGAGGATGAGAGGTGTTCTGATTTTTAGAATTTTCAGCTTTTCTGCTCTGTTTTTTCCCCATCTTTGTGGTTTTATCTACCTTTTAGTCTTTGATGATGGTGACATACATATGGGGTTTCAGTGTGGATGCCCTTTCTGTTTGTTAGTTTTCCTTCTAACAGTTGGGACCCTTAGCTGCTGGTCTGTTGGAGTTTGCTGGACGACCACTCCAGACCTGTTTGCCTGGTTATCAACCGCAGAGGGTGCAGAACAGCGAATATTGCTGAACAGCAAATGTTGCTGCCTGCTCATTCCTCTGGAAGTTTCATCACAGAAGGTTACCCAGCCATGTGAGGTGTCAGTCTGCCCCTACTGGGGTGTGCCTCCCAGTTAGGCTACTTGGGTTTCAGGAACCCACTTGAGGAGGAAGTCTGTCTGTTCTCAGATCTCAAACTCCATGCTGGGAGAGCCACTACTCTCTTCAAACCGGTGAGACAAGGATATTTAATTCTGCAGTGGTTTCTGCTGCCCTTTGTTCTGTTATGTCCTGCCCCCAGAGGTGGAGTCTACAGAGGCAGGAAGGCCTCCTTGAGCTGGGGTGGACTCCACCCAGTTCCAGCTTCCAGGCCACTTTGTTTACCCACTCAAGCCTCAGCAATGGAGGGAGCCCTTCCCCCAGTCTCGCTGCTGTGTTGCAGTTTGATTTCAGACTACGGTGCTAGCAATGAGTGAGGCTCCATTGGCATGGGACCCTGTGAGCCAGGCATGGGATATAGTCTCCTTGTGTGCCATTTGCTCAGGTGGTAATGCAGAAATCACCCCTCTTCTGCACTGTTCACGCTGGGAAATGTGGACTGGACCTGTTCCTTTTCGGCCATCTTGGAACCACAACCTCTTTTCCCCTGATTTCTTAAGACACGAAGGAAGCATATAGATGGAAAAAGAAATAATATTTAAATATTTCCATCACACTAAAGTTATATAATGGGCCTTAACTATTATTTCAATGTTTCATAATGATTTCTCCAGATCATAGGCCCACATGGGATAGTTTTTGCAGAAGAGTTATGGGGAAAAGTCCACCTAGTATGCTAGACACTGAATAGTTAATGAAAATAATTTTAGGCAACTGATCTAGAAGCCAAAATGAGAATTCCTTCATGCAATGTGTCCCTTCCTCAGCAGGGTCTTTACGTGTTAACACAGAAATTACTTCAGAAATGTCATTAACAACATAATGACACTATAAGACCCAAGTCAATACTTTGACTAATTTACACCTACAAAAAGACCTTCAGGGATACATGAAATATTCACAGAATACACAGTACACAGAGTACACAGTCCTGACCCTGCTGATTTTTTTGTTAAAATAAAGACCTTCCTTGGGTGCTGATATGAGATTGGCACAGCAGCTGCAGCAGTGCCCACATGAGACATACCTCCAGATATGCATCCACATGAGGCATACCTCCAGAAGAGAACTCATCCATTTCAAGACACCTGGGCACGTTTCCTGCATCTACATGAGGCATAAATGGTTCTCCCATGAGTCCTTCCTTAACAATAATAGCAAGAAAAAGGAGAGCAGTGACATGGGGAGGTAACTAGCTGGAGCATGGGAACTGCAGCCAAAGTAGTTAGGTGCACCTTTTCCTAAGAGGATTTTGTGAAGTTCCACACATAACCACTTGCCAAAGTACTTGCTTGTCAGAGTGTTCTTGTACTTGAAATAATTAACTTTGTATACAGAATTGGATTGCTCAACAGGAAAGTCAACTCAGTGACGGTGAAGAATTCAAATGGCTTGTTGATAATCATTAGAATTCTATTGAAATGACAGTGATTTAACCAAAGACTTTAACAAACATTCACAAAATTTACTAAGCCCACTCATTTAACTTTGCAAAATATTATACTTCCAGATTTGAAGATAACTTTTACAAGACTAACCAGTGGGTTACATACAAATATAGATTTCTCAAAAGATTTCTCAAGCTGGAAAGAATCTTAGAGATGATAAGCTCTACATGCTTATTTTACACTTACAAAGTGATGACAAAGAGAAACAGTCTAAGGCAGGGCCATAGCCAGGACACCAGATTCTGGACTCTTAATATTCTTTTATCTCCACTCTTTCACTAAAAAATGAGGTTTTCTAAATCTGAGGAAATCAACATAATCAGTAAATTTAAAGAAAAATAACACCCTTGTATTCCATATAAAGGAAGATATATATATATATATATACACATATATTTTTTTTCTGCACAAGATCTTCAGTTTATTGTACATATTAAAACTTGAGAGGTGCCTTCTTTTTTTATTATTATACTTTAAGTTTTAGGATACATGTGCACATTGTGCAGGTTAGTTACATAGGTATACATGTGCCATGCTGGTGCACTGCACCCACTAACTCATCATCTAGCATTAGATATATCTCCCAATGCCATCCCTCCCCTCTCCCCTAACTCCACAACTGTCCCCAGAGTTTGATGTTCCCCTTCCTGTGTCCATGTGATCTCATTGTTCAATTCCCACCTATGAGTGAGAATATGTGGTGTTTGGTTTTTTGTTCTGCGATAGTTTACTGAGAATGATGATTTCCAATTTCATTCATGTCCCTACAAAGGACATGAACTCTTCATTTTTTATGGCTGCATAGGATTCCATGGTGTGTATGTGCCACATTTTCTTAATCCAGTCTATCATTGTTGGACATTTGGGTTGGTTCCAAGTCTTTGCTATTGTGAATAATGCTGCAATAAACATACGTGTGCATGTGTCTTTATAGCAGCATGATTTATAGTCCTTTGGGTATATACCCAGTAATGGGATGGCTGGGTCAAATGGTATTTCTAGTTCTAGATCCCTGAGGACTTGCCACACTGACATTCACAATGGTTGAACTAGTTCACAGTCCCACCAACAGTGTAAAAGTGTCCCTATTTCTCCACATCCTCTCCAGCACCTGTTGTTTCCTGACTTTTTAATGATCGCCATTCTAACTGGTGTGAAATGGTATCTCATTGTGGTTTTGATTTGCATTTCTCTAATGGCCAGTGATGATGAGCATTTTTTCATGTGTTTTTTGGCTGCATAAATGTGTTCTTTTGAGAAGTGTCTGTTCATGTCCTTCGCCCACTTTTTGATGTGGTTGTTTGTTTTTTTCTTGTAAATTTGTTTGAGTTCATTGTACATTCTGGATATTAGCCCTTTGTCAGATGAGTAGGTTGTGAACATTTTCTCCCATTTTGTAGGTTGCCTGTTCACTCTGATGGTAGTTTCTTTCGCTGTGCAGAACCTCTTTAGTTTAATTAGATCCCATTTGTCAATTTTGGCTTTTGTTGCAATTGCTTTTGGTGTTTTAGACATGAAGTCCTTGTCCATGCCTATGTCCTGAATGGTAATGCCTAGGTTTTCTTCTAGGGTTTCTATGGTTTTAGGTCTAAGGTTTAAGTCTTTAATCCATCTTGAATTGATTTTTATATAAGGTGTAAGGAAGGGATCCAGTTTCAGCTTTCTACATATGGCTAGCCAGTTTTCCCAGCACCATTTATTAAATAGGGAATCCTTTCCCCATTGCTTGTTTTTCTCAGGTTTGTCAAAGATCAGATAGTTGTAGATATGCGGCGCTATTTCTGAGGGCTGTTTTCTGTTCCATTGATCTATATCTCTGTTTTGGTACCAGTACCATGCTGTTTTGGTTACTGTAGCCTTGTAGTATAGTTTGAAGTCAGGTCGTGTGATGCCCCCAGCTTTGTTCTTTTGGCTTAGGATTGACTTGCCGATGTGGGCTCTTTTTTGGTTCCATATGAACTTTAAAGTAGTTTTTTCCAATTCTGTGAAGAAAGGCATTGGTAGCTTGATGGGGATGGCATTGAATCTGTAAATTACCTTGGGCAGTATGGCCATTTTCAGGATATTGATTCTTCCTACCCATGAGCATGAAATGTTCTTCCTTTTGTTTGTATCCTCTTTTATTTCATTGAGCAGTGGTTTGTAGTTCTCCTTGAAGAGGTCCTTCACATCCCTTGTAAGTTGGATTCCTAGGTATTTTATTCTCTTTGAAGCAATTGTGAATGGGAGTTCACTCATGATTTGGCTCTCTGTTTGTCTGTTGTTGGTGTATAAGAATGCTTGTGATTTTTGTACATTGATTTTATATCCTGAGACTTTGCTGAAGTTGCTTATCAGCTTAAGGAGATTTTGGGCTGAGACAGTGGGGTTTTCTAGATATACAATCATGTAGTCTACAAACAGGGACAATTTGACATCCTCTTTTCCTAATTGAATACCCTTTAGTTCCTTTTTTTTTTTTTTTTTTTTTTTTTTTTTTTTGAGATGGAATCTTACCCTGTAGCCCAGGCTGGAGTGCCGTGGTGTGATCCTGGCTCACTGCGAGCTCCACCTCACAGGTTCATGCCATTCTCCTGACTCAGCCTCCAGAGTAGCTGGGACTACAGGTGCTTGCCACCATGCCCGGCTAATATTTTGTATTTTTAGTAGAGATGGGGTTTCACTGTGTTAGCCAGGATAATCTCAATCTCCTGACTCATGATCTGCCCACCTCAGAAGAAATACGTTCTCTAAAATCACTCATTTTAAATCTGATAAGTTAATGATGTATTTATGAGCTTAGCCCAAACTCTGAAATTTGTCATGCTGAGATTTTTAAAAGTAAACAGACACAACCATAAAAAGTTTCATGATAGGAAAATGAGGTGACACAGCTGTACTTGTAGTTTTATCACAGAATAAAAATGTTCCAATTTGTAGCTGCTTTTTTTTGATACCAATAGATATGTTTCACCAAAACTAATTTTTCTACATCTTCAACTTATAAAAACTGGTACTTATGTTGAAACTTACCTTTAAAAGGTGAGTCAAATTAGTCATTGTCCTTAAAATTTAGCTTGTTGACAACTGAAAATTCACTTTTGTCTTGAAGTTCCCTCTGTCTGTGGTAAAGGCTAGATTGGAAAAATAAAATTCATGAATATGAAGTTCTAATAATGGAAAACCCAAGAGCATCAGGTGGCAAAAAGCCTTCTGTTACTCAAGAAAATGCTCTGAAAAATTTCTTTTCTCTTTTTTTTGTAAAGATTACTCCACCTCACCACCATCATGAGGCACTGTTCTCAGCAATTAATACCTGCTTACTCAGTTACTCACTGTAACTATGTTATGCTGTGAAGTGGGTACTACAGTTGTTAAGGAAGAATAATGTTGGACTCTGAATGCTACTCCTAGGAGTTTACTTTTTCAATAATAATAAAACATTTCCAAAACAATTTCTGCATATAATCAGCATGAGCCAGATGAGGAGGCATTAGCAGAAAATTGAGTGACCAGAGTGCCCTACTTGGCATATGTGTGCGTCTTATCCTTCCTTTTCACTTATCACAAGTACAAAAAAAAATAATAATAACCTGGCCATGTGTGGTGGATCATGCTTGTAATCCTGGCACTTTAGAAGGCTGAGGCTTGCAGATATCTTGGTCAGGAGCTTGAGACCATCCTGGCCAACATGGTGAAAACCCGTCTCTACTAAAAATATAAAAATTAGGTGGAGCCAAGATGGCCAAATAGGAACAGCTCCAGTCTACAGCTCCCAGCAAGAGCGATGCAGAAGACGGATGATTTCTGCATTTCCAACTGAGGTACCGGGTTCATCTCACTGCGGAGTGTTGGAAAGTGGGTGCAGGACAGTGGATGCAGCATAGTGAGCATGACCCAAAGCAGGGTGTGGCATCACCTCACCTGGGAAGTGCAAAGAGTCAGGGAATTCCCTTCCTAGTCAAAGAAAGGGGTGACAGACAGCACCTGGAAAATCGGGTCACTCCCACCCTAATACTGCACTTTTCCAATGGTCTTAGCAAATGGCATACCAGAAGATTATATCCTGTGCCTGGCTCAGAGGGTCTTATGCCCAAGGAGCCTCACTCATTGCTAGCACAGCAGTCTGAGATTAAACTCCAAGGGGGCAGCGAGGCTGGGGAAGGGACGCCCATAATTGCTGAGGCTTGAGTAGGTAAACAAAGAGGCTGGGAACCTCGAACTGTGTGGAGCCCACCGCAACTCAAGGAGGCCTGCTTGCCTGTGTAGACTCCATCTCTGTGGGCAAGGCATAACCAAACAAAATGCAGCAGAAATCTCTGCTGACTTAAATGTCCCTATCTGACAGCTTGAAGAGAATAGTGGTTCTCCCAGCATGCAGCTGGAGATCTGAGAATGGAAAGACTGCATCTTCAAGTGGGTCCCTGACCCCCGAGTAGCCTAACTGGGAGACATTCCCCCACTGGGGGCTGACTGACACCTCATACAGCAGGGTACTCCTCTGAAACAAAACTTCCAGAGGAACGATCAGGCAGCAATATTTGCTGTTCACCAATATCTGCTGTTCTGCAGCCTCTGCTGCTGATATTCAGGCAAACAGGGTCTGGAGTGGTCATCCAGCAAATTCCAACTGACCTGCAGCTGAGTGTCCTGACTGTTAGAAGGGAAACTAACAAACAGAAAGGACATCCCCACCAAAACCCCATCTGTATGTCACCATCATCAAAGACCAAACGTAGACAAAACCACAAAGATGGGGGAAAAAACAGAGCAGAAAAACTGAAAACTCTAAAAATCAGAGCACCTCTCCTGCTCCAAAGGAATGCAGCTCCTCACTAGCAATGGAACAAAGCTGAATGGAGAATGACTTTGACCAATTGAGACAAGAAGTCTTCAGACAATCAAACTACTCCAAGCTAAATGAGAAAGTTCAAACCCATGGCAAAGAAGTTAAAATCCTTGACAAAAAAATTAGACGAATGGCTAACTAGAATAACCAATGCAGAGAAGTCCTTCAAGGACCTGATGGAACTGAAAACCAAGGCAAGAGAACTATGTGATGAATGCACAAGCCTCAGTAGCAGATCAGTTGGAATTTGCTGGATGACCACTGCTGTATGAGATACAGCTACTACTGGATCTGTACTGAATCTGCTACTGGATCAACTGGAAGAAAGGGTCTCAGTGATGGAAGATGAAATGAATGAAGTGGAGAAGAGAAGTTTAGAGAAAAAGGAATAAAAAGAAACAAAGAAAGCCTCCAGGAAATATGGGAATATGTGAAAAGACCAAATCTACGTCTGATTGGTGTATCTGAAAGTGACGGGGAGAATGGAACCAAGTTGGAAAACACTCTGCAGGATATTATCCAGGAGAACTTCCCCAATCTAGCAAGGCAGGCCAACATTCAGATTCAGGAAATACAGAGAACGCCACAAAGATACTCCTCAAGAAGAGCAACTCCAAGACACATAATTGGCAGATTCACCAAAGTTGAAAACAAGGAAAAAATGTTAAGGACAGTCAGAGAGAAAGGTTGGGTTACCCACAAAGGGAAGCCCATCACACTAACAGCTGATCTCTCAGCATAAACTCTACAAGCCAGAAGAGAGTGGGGGCCAATATTCAACATTCTTAAAGAAATGAATTTTCAACCCAGAATTTCATATCCAGCCAAATGAAGCTTCATAAGTGAAGGAGAAATAAAATCCTTTACAAAGAAGCAAATGCTGAGAGATTTTGTCACACCAGGCCTGCCCCAAAAGAGCTCTTGAAGGAAGCACTAAACATGGAAAGGAACAACCAGTACCAGCCACTGCAAAAACATACCAAATTGTAAAGACCATTGAGGCTAGGAAGAAACTGCATCAACTAACAAGAAAAATAACCAGCTAATATCCTAATGAAAGGATCAAATTCACGCAAAACAAAACAAAAGCCAAAATGGACAAATGGGATCTAAAGAAACTGAAGAGCTTCTGCACAGCAAAAGAAACTACCATCAGAGTGAACAGGCAACCTACAGAATGGGAGAAAATTTTTGCAATCTACTTATCTGACAAAGGGCTAATATCCAGAAGCCACAATGAACTCCAACAAATTTACAAGAAAAACAAAAAAAAACCCCATCAAAAAGTGGACTAAGGATATGAAGAGACACTTCTTAAAAGAAGACATTTATGCAGCCAAAAGACACATGAAAAACTGCTCATCATCACTAGCCATCAGAGAAATGTAAATCAAAACCTCAGTGAGATACCATCTCACACTAGTTAGAATGGCAATCATTAAAAGTCAGGAAACAACAGATGCTGGAGAGGATGTGGAGAAATAGGAACACTTTTACACTGTTGGTGGGACTGTGAACTAGTTCAACCATTGTGAATGTCAGTGTGGCAAGTCCTCAGGGATCTAGAACTAGAAATACCATTTGACCCAGCCATCCCTATTACTGGGTATATACACAAAAGATTACAAAACATGCTGCTATAAAGACACATGCACACGTATGTTTATTGTGGCACTGTTCACAATAGCAAAGACTTGGAACCAACCCAAATGTCCAACAATGATAGACTGGATCAAGAAAATGTGGCACATATACACCATGGAATACTATGCAGCCATAAAAAATGTTGAATTCATGTCCTTTGTAGGGACATAGATGAAGCTGGAAACCATCATTCTCAGAAAACTATCACAAGGAGAAATACCCAAACACTGCATATTCTCACTCATAGGTGGGAATTGAACGATGAGAACACAGGGACACAGGAATAGGAAAATGACACACATTAAGAAATACACCTCCCTAGCTACAAGTTTCATTTGAATAACTTGATTTCCATAAATAATGCCAATGCACTTACACCAGTTAAAATGTACCAATATCTGGATCTCTGACTCATTGAAAAATTACTGAGCCAAGTAAAAACTCCAACAAATATATTTCTCTACATACAATTTAGCCCGGAATAACTTGAATTCTATCGATAATGCCAGCCCACATACACCACTTAAAGTCTGCTAATGTCTAGATTTCACATTGTCTGCCTGGTCCCAAGAATGTGCCTAACTAGCATAGCTTTTCCTTCATATATTAAATAACTTTTTTTTTGTATTGAGCAGCAATCTTTTAATCTCAGGGAGAAAGCAAAGTCTCTCTCTGTAGGGGTTTTGCTTTGTGGATTACTCTCTAGCATTAAGAAGAGAATCTGTACGTCAGGTGCTTATTTGTTTGGATTCTTTTAAAACAAGAAAGAGCATAAATATATTGAATCCTAGATGTCTACTTTAAAATCATCTATCAAATATCTTTCTTAAACAGTAGAGAGTACTTGATGGTTATTTCTGTTTAACAGCTTCTGCAAAAGAAGAATTATCTAGCCCCAACTATAATTCTTGAAAACCTGGTATTTGCTTGGCTTCTTTATTACAAGATTCTAGCAAATTTTGTATCATAAGACACATTCATTTACTTAATCCAGTCTATCATTGTTGGACATTTGGGTTGGTTCCAAGTCTTTGCTATTGTGAATAATGCTGCAATAAACATACGTGTACATGTGTCTTTATAGCAGCATGATTTATAGTCCTTTGGGTATATACCCAGTAATGGGATGGCTGGGTCAAATGGTATTTCTAGTTCTAGATCCCTGAGGAATCGCCACACTGACTTCCACAATGGTTGAACTAGTTTACAGTCCCACCAACAGTGTAAAAGTGTTCCTATTCCTCCACATCCTTTCCAGCACCTGTTGTTTCCTGACTTTTTAATGATTGCCATTCTAAGTGGTGTGAGATGGTATCTCATTGTGGTTTTGATTTGCATTTCTCTAATGGCCAGTGATGATGAGCATTTTTTCATGTGTTTTTTGGCTGCATATGGCACATATACACCATGGAATACTATGCAGCCATAAAAAATGATGAGTTCATGTCCTTTGTAGGGACATGGATGAAATTGGAAATCATCATTCTCAGTAAACTATCACAAGAACAAAAAAACAAACACCGCATATTCTCACTCATAGGTGGGAATTGAACAATGAGATCACATGGACACACGAAGGGGAATATCACACTCTGGGGGCTGTTGAGGGGTGGGGCGAGTGGGGAGGGATAGCATTGGGAGATATACGTAACGCTAGATGACGAGTTAGTGGGTGCAGTGCACCAGCATGGCACATGTATACACACGTAACTAACCTGCACAATGTGCACATGTACCCTAAAACTTAAAGTATAATAATAAAAAAAAGAAAAATGTTCACACACACACACACACACACACACAAAGACACATTCAGTATCTGTCTTATAAAAACGGTATGCATAATGTGTATGCATAATGTGGTGTGCCAATATACATATGTTTATGTGTATTGTGTATGCCTTCCAGCTGTAGTGAAATTTAGCTCTTCACCAATCATCAGTGACTGAATTTTCTTTCTCGGGACCCCAGAAACTTAGACTGTCTAGAGTTTCATTTGCTATATTAGCGTTGCACAGAAATTATAAAAATGTAATGAGAAAGAAAAGGGGAGAAATATAAACTCTATGGTTTAGCTTCTAATCGTAAATCAACATAATTGACTTCACCCCATTTATCTCAACTTGAACAACCAAATTTTTCAAAAGCTTCTTAACATCTCTGTGATTTATAAAAAACACAGATTGGGTTAAGAAACCTTGAAAATATAATATCAGAAAGTTCTACACGTATGCCTTTCTTTACAATTTTCAGAAGATATAGTCCAACGCTATCAATTTTTTATAGGCACCTGAGACTCTAGATATTAAAATACTTAGATTTTAGAATATTTATCTTCATTTCTAGCATCTAACCACTAGATGTTAAAAGCAACCTTAAGAATTCCACTCCCAGTCATGAATCAGGCTTAGAGTAAAATCTATTGATCTATAGAAAACCCTAGAAAATCACAAGGAATGTGTGTCAGCTCCATGAGCTCATCAATAATTGTTCCCCTTCCACACTATGCTTCAGCCATGGTGATCTTGCCATTTTTCCTAACAAGATAAGCAGGCTTATGCCAGGAGTCTTTATACTTTTTGATCCTACTGCATAATTACAGGCTTATTCTCTTGTTCTTTCATTTAGATATTGACAGTCTCCATGTAAGCAAATTATTTTATAAGTTTTTTATATACAACCAAAACGTACTTGGTAATATAGAATCCTGCCTAATGTATTTTATATGGAATTGATAACCTTATTTAAGAACAAAGCAAAAACAAAACAAAACCGACTTTATACTATTACCACCTAATATTCAGGAATCCAAATTAGTAGATTGACTTACTTTACTCAACGTTAGTAACAGGTAAAATTATAAATCTTCTAAATATAAATAAACTCATGTGAAAATACAATTATCGCTTCATAAATAACAAGTAATTAAAAAATTGTCTAGACCTTGGAAACCAATAATTATTTATATCAACCAATCAAAGAGTTAATCAAGAAAGACAAGTTGAAACTGCTGGGAAATTTTTTGCAGTCTTTCCATTCAACCATCCAGGCACAGATGACGTTTCAAAAGTTAAATTCCACATTCGCACAGTGAGGCTGGGATTTCTGATCTAGGAAGGTGTGAAGAATAACATCTGTGCTAATTTATTGAGTTTGTTCTACCCTTTAGGGGTTACATAAATTATTGATGAGGCACACTTATCTCTGTTTTGTCTGATGCAGAACTGATTTATGGTTAAAAATGTTAAGCACAGGAAACTAACATTTAAGTCCTGGGAGCAAAGGATACAGTTGATGTATAAAATAGACAACGTGTAAAATAAAGTAAAAGATGAATAGATCTTTATTTCAAAAAAAAATCTTGATGTTCAAAAGTATTAAAATAACCTGAGGTATTTAAAAACTTAGTTACATAAACATAACAGAAGATATTTTCAAAAATGCACAAAACTCTAAGCATTAATTCAGAAAATTAGCTATAGTTTTAATGTGAGAAGAAGGTGAAGGCTAACGCAGAATTTTAAGCTATCTCCCTACATGATAACGGGGAGTGTTAATACAGACCCAATTTTAAAAATTGATCTTTTTATATTACACTCTGTCAAAATGCTGTTGGAATTCCAGCTAAGCCTTAAACAACAAAGGGCACATCTTGAATAAATAAAGAATACCTGACTATCAGAGTTAACATCTTATAATATTTTAAATATAGTGTTCTAAAAAATAAAAGCACAAAAAATCCCACAAAATTATGGCTAATGTGAAGTAAAAACACAAACTGAAACTGTCCTAAACTTTTTAGACAAAAACTTTAAACCTGCAGTTTTAAGTATGAACAAATAAAAAATGACAGATGAAAGATAAAAGATCAACATGGGAATATCAGTGAGATTGGAACAGGAATTAAAAGAAATTAAAGAATGTGTAAGCAGAAACTCAGTTGTATGTAAGAAAACCAATCACCCCTTATTCAGTCTGTGACCCAGGAAATAATCAGCTATATGTATATTATGACCCTAAGTGCTTACCCTGTGAATTCTGGTTTGAGGTATATATTAAATCAGAGGGAGAAAAAGAAGGAGAGTTTATAGATCAACATGAAGAAGCCCCTCCCTCCTATAAAGGGCCTATTCTCTTGTACTTTGATGCCTGCCAGGGCGGGGATGATCATAATCTTAAAACAAAGCAAAACAAAACAAAAACAGAAGCAGTCCGCGGTGGTTTGACACAAGAAAGGTTTAACAGCAGCAGTCTCAAACATCTAGATGGAGACCACAAATCGGATACCCAGACTGTAACATTCAGTGATCTATACTAACACAGCTCCTTAAAGCCAGAGCTACCTTTTTGGTCTAAAGGATGCACAGCACTATTACGAGTTGATAGACAAGGAGCCGGCCCTGGAATTCTGCTGCTAACTGTCAAAAAGGCTAGAAGTAAGCATTTTGATCAGTCAATGCCTGAGCTTTCCCCATCAACCAAAAATGTGTTTGTTCAACTAGCTGAAAACATAGCTGGCGGCTGAGGAATTTCCTCATGCTATGTAAGTGTAGGAACTAATACGGGGGACCAGTGGCCATGGGGGGCAAAGGAATTAATGCCACAAGATAACTTCACTTCGCCAAACCCTACCAATAAGCCAGCAGCCTCAGCCAGTGTTTGCTTGTTGCAAATCTCCATAATTGGAAAGTCTTGTATTGCCTGATGGGAAAAGGCAGAATGCTCAAAAGGTAACTTAACTCTTTGTTCAGGGCTCAGTCCTTCAGAAGTTAATCTGAGTGGGCCGGTGCATCTACATAATAAGTATCCTCCTCAACCCCATCAGTCCCTCTGATTCCTTAAAAAAGTCCTGCCAGAAGACAAATTAAAAAAGAAAACCTGAAAAATCTAGAGATAAGAAGCACAATTACTTGGATTAAAAAAAAAAACTATTAAATAACTTTAACAACAGATTGAGCTTCAGTAAATCTGAAGACATAAAAATTGAAACAGCCTAAAATGAGAGCAAATATCTTTGTGTCTTGTCGATGAAAATACTTTAAAATTTCCTATTCTGGAGTGTTCTGAAGAAGAAATAAGAAACCGCTTGAAAAGAAAGGTTGGTGGAAATTTTACAGAAGTGCTGATTTTTCACCAACTGTTTCCTGTTCTAGTTTCCAGCCCCTTTGTATCTCCATCTTATAAGTTGGGCAAATAATATTTTTCTTTCTCCAGAACAGTGTTAAAAACTCAGGTGAAATGGCTACTGAAGAGCTAATATTGGAAGACCAGGTTAGAGTAAGAAAAGAGTTATTGGTCCTTCAAACTTCAGAGGAATATGACACATGTACTGTAAAACAGGTGCTAATCTTATTTTTAAAAGTTCTTAGCTTTGGCACTAACACTATTGCTCATGGCCTTATAAATGTTTGTTATCAAATCTATCTAATTAAACCCTGTATGTGGTGTCTTTGAGTAATCATCTTGATTGTTTTCTTGACCTATTTTCTCTTAAAAGGTTTTTTTTAACTCAGAAAGCTCAACATCATTAATCAGTAGAGAAATACAAATCAGAGTCACAATGAGATACCACCTCAGGCCTGTCAGAATGGTGACTATTAAAACGTCAAGAAATAACAGATGCTGGAAAGTCTGTGGAGAGACAGGAAGACTTCTAAACTGTTGGAGGGAAAGTAAATTAGTGTCGACACTGTGGAAGACAGCGTGGTAATTTGTTCAAGGATCTAGAAACACCATTGACCGAGCAATGTCATTACTGGCTATCTACCCCCAAAATACAAATGTTTCATATTTGAAAGATACCTGCACGTGTATGTTTATTGCAGTACAATTAACAGTAGCAAAGACATAGAATCAACTCAAATGCCGACTTTACTCAGAGAACATTATCAACTAGATACAGAAAATGTAGTATATATACACAAAGAAATACTTTGCAGCTTCAAAAAGCAATTCGATCATGTCCCTTGCAAGGACATGGATAAAGATGGAACCATCATCCTCAGCAAAGTAACACAGGAACAGAAAACCAAACACTACATTTCCTCACTCGTGAATCAGAGCTGAACATTGAGAACACCTGACACAGAAAAAGAAACCACACTGGGGGTGGAGCCAAGATTGCGAATAGGAACAGCTCCAGCCTGCAGCTCCCAGTGTGAGTGAAGCAGAAGATGGGTGATTTCTGCATTTCCAACTGAGGTACCGGGTTCATCTCACTGGGGAGTGTCGGAAAGTGGGTGAAGCAAGAGTAAACACATTCAGAAGCTAGCAGAAGGCAAGAAATAACTAAGATCAGAGCAGAACTGAAGGAAATAGAGACACAAAAACCCTTCAAAAAATCAATGAATCCAGGAGCTGGTTTTTTGAAAACATCAACAAAATTGATAGACATCTAGCAAGACTAGTAAAGAAGAAAAGAGAAAAGAATCAAACAGATGCAATAAAAAATGAAAAAGGGGATATCACTACGATCCAACAGAAATACAAACTACCATCAGAGAATACTGTAAACACCTCTATGCAAATCAACTAGAAAATCTAGAAGAAATGGATAAATTCCTCGACACATACCCCCTCCCAAGACTAAACCAGGAAGAAGTTGAATCTCTGAAGAGACCAATAAGAGGCTCTGAAATTCAGGCAATAATTAATAGCTTACCAAACAAAAAAAGTCCAGAACAAGATGGATTCACAGCCAAATTCTACCAGAGGTACAAGGAAGAGATGGTACCTTTCCTTCCGAAAGTATTCCAATCAATAGAAAAAGAGGGAATCCTCCCTAACTCATTTTATGAGGCCAGCATCATCCTGATACCAAAGCCTGGCAGAGACACAACAAAAAAGAGAGAATTTTAGACCAATAACCCTGATGAACATCGATGCAAAAATCCTCAATAAAATATTGGCAAACCAAATCCAGCAGCACATCAAAAAGCGTATCCACCATGATCAAGTGGGCTTCATCTCTGGAATGCAAGGCTGGTACAATATACACAACTCAATAAAGATAATCCAGCATATAAAGAGAACCAATAACAAAAACCGTATGATTATCTCAATAGATGCAGAAAAGGCCTTTCACAAAATTCAACAATGCTTCATGCTAAAAACTCTCAATAAATTAGGTATTGATGGGAATATCTCAAAATAATAAGAGCTATCTATGACAAACCCACAGCCAATATCATACTAAATGGGCAAAAACTGGAAGCATTCCCTTTGAAAACTGGCACAAGACAGGGATACCCCCTCTCACCACTCCTATTCAATATAGTGTTGGAAGTTCTGGCCGGGGCAATCAGGCAGAAGGAAAAAATGGTATTTAATTAGGAAAAGTGGAAGTCAAATTGTCCCTGTTTGCAAATGACATGATTGCATATCTAGAAAACCCCATTGTCTCAGCCCAAAATCTCCTTAAGCTGACAGACAATTTCAGCAGAGTCTCAGGATTCAAAATCAATGTGCAAAAATCACAAGCATTCTTAGACGCCAATAACAGACAAATAGAGAGCCAAATCATGAGTGAACTCCCATTCACAATGGCTTCCAAGAGAATAAAATACCTAGGAATCCAACTTACAAGGGACGTGAAGGACCTCTTCAAGGAGAACCACAAACCACTGCTTAATGAATTAAAATAGGATACAAACAAATGGAAGAACATTCCATGCTCATAGGTAGGAAGAATCAATATCGTGAAAATGGCCATACTGCCCAAGGTAATTTATAGATTCAATGCCATCCCCATCAAGCTACCAATGACTTTCTTCACAGAATTGGAAAAAACTACTTTAAAGTTCATATGGGGCCCAAAAAGAGCCTGCATTTCCAAGTCAATCCTAAGCCAAAATAACAAAGCTGGAGGCATCACGCTACCTGACTTCAAACTATACTACAAGGCTACAGTAACCAAAACAACAGGGTACTGGTACCAAAACAGAGATATAGACCAATGGAACAGAACAGAGACCTCAGAAATAATGCCACATATCTACAACCATCTGATATTTGACAAACCTGACAAAAACAAGAAATGGGGAAAGGATTCCCTATTTAATAAACGGTGCTGGGAAAACTGGCTAGCCATATGCAGAAAGCTGAAACTGGATCTCTTCCTTACACCTTACACAAAAATTAATTCTAGATGGATTAAAGACTTAAATGTTAGACCTAAAACCATAAAAACCCTAGAAGAAAATGTAGGCAATACCATTCAGGACATAGGCATGGGCAAGAACTTCATGTCTAAAACACCAAAAGCAATGGCAACAAAAGCCAAAATTGACAAATGGGATCTAATTTAACTAAAGAGCATCTGCACAGCAAAAGAAACTACCATCAGAGAGAACAGGCAACCTACAAAATGGGAGAAAATTTTTGCAACCTACTTATCTGACAAAGAGCTAATATCCAGAAGCCACAATGAAATCCAACATATTTACAAGAAAAAAAAAGAAACAACCTCATCAAAACGTGGATGAAGGATACGAACAGACACTTCTTAAAAGAAGACATTTATCCAGCCAAAAGACACATGAAAAAATACTCATCATCACTGGCCATCAGAGAAATGTAAATCAAAACCACAATGAGATACCATCTCACACTAGTTAGAATGGCAATCATTAAAAGTCAGGAAACAACAGGTGCTGGAGAGGATATGGAGAAATAGGAACACTTTTACACTGTTGGTGGGACTGTGAACTAGTTCAACCATTGTGAATGTCAGTGTGGCAAGTCCTCGGGGATCTAGAACTAGAAATACCATTTGACCCAGCCATCCCTATTACTGGGTATACACACAAAAGATTACAATACATGCTGCTGTAAAGACACATGTACACGTATGTTTATTGCGGCACTATTCACAATAGCAAAGACTTGGAACCAACCCAAATGTCCAACAATGGTAGACTGGATCAAGAGAATGTGGCACATATACACCATGGAATACCATGCAGCCAGAAAACATGTTGAATTCATGTCCTTTGTAGGGACATGCATGAAGCTGGAAACCATCATTCTCAGCAAACTATGGCAAGGACAAAAACCCAAACACGGCATGTTCTCACTCACAGGTGGGAATTGACCAATGAGAATATACAGACACAGGAAGAGGAACATCATACACTGGGGCCTGTTGTTGGGTGGGGAGAGAGGGGAGGGATAACATTAGGAGATATACCTAATGTTAAATGATGAGTTAATGAGTGCAGCACACCAACATGGCACATGTATTCATATGTAACTAACCTGCACGTTGTGCACATGTACCCTAAACCTTCAAGTATAATAAAAAAGAAAAAAAAATAAATACAAATACAAAAATTAGTCAAGCATGGTGGTGTGTGTGTAGTCCCAGCTATTCAGGAGGCTGAGGCAGGAGAATTCCTTCATCCCAGGAGGCAGTGGCTGCAGTAAGGTGAGACTGCACCCCAGCCTGGGTGACAGAGCAAGACTCTGTCTCAAAAAAAGATAAAAACTTTGGAAATATGACTGGTGTTGATGGAAACAGAGTATTATGAGTGAGGCTGATATGGGGAAACAGGAGGATTTATTTAGGTGCACCAGCTCAGTGAGCTTATATCCAAAAAGGCTGAGTATTGAATAAAGACTGAGAAGGGTTTTTATGAGCAAACTTACAGAAGCAGACCTAAAGCACCTAATTATACAATGAACAGTTATGTAATTTACAGCATAATTGTTGACTTGCATAACTTCTTGCCTTGCATAGCTGGGTTTTGCACCTAGGTTGAAAGAGAAACAGGAACATACAGATTTTACGAAATACAAGCATTGGTAAACATAGTCATAATTAATGCTTCAGAGAAGGAGAGACAGTAAAGTAATTTGCTTTCCTTTTGAACTTTGCTTCAGTGTGGGGTATTTGTGACCCATTCCCTTGGCCTCAACTTTTTAGACAGTGTTATTTTATAACTGTCCTTGGAGTGAGATAGCTACACAGAGAAAAACATGTTTTCTTTTCATTTGAACCCTTGTCTTGCCAAATTTTTCTGTTTTTTTAAAAAATCATTTTATAGGATAAATTTAATCGAAGGCATTAGTATCATTTTATTCTTTATGGGAAAGCATGTTTTCTTCTTTTGGCACAGGTTGACATTTAGTTAGAGCTATTAACTGAGTAGCAGTGGGCCTGGCTATGTTGTTTTGGGGCTATGTAGTATGAGTAGAGGGTGGGCATCATTTTTTGGGTGCTTTTTTATATCAAGGTTATGTGGGGAAAGTGTTAGCTTTCCTGTTTCTTTTGGCTTTTGATGTCCCTGCCTTTTGGTGTTCCAGATAATGCACTATTGCCACTTTTTCGGAGCATATACAGCTGCTAAGAGCTGTAGGATTTTTTCTGTCCACTTTATTTATTTGCCTCCAGTTGTTAAGAAATTTTCTTTTTATATATAGTTCTATGAACATGTAGTGTGGTAAAAGCATATTTAGAATGTGTTTAAATATGGACCTTTTTTTCTTTTGCAGCAAAAGGGCTCTTGTTAGGTCTATTAATTTTGCCTTTTGGTCTCATGTTCCAGTAGGCAAAGATCGAGCTTCTATCATTGAGTTTAATGTTACCACTGCATACTCGGCTTGTTGGATTTTTTTCTAGCTCAAAACTCTTTCAGTTATGAAATATTCAACATCTGGGTTTTTGAGGGATTGATCTGTAAGATCTCCTGGTTCAGAAAATACGTGATCCACTGTTTAGACACAGTTATGGAGGGGAGCATCAAATTTGACTGGGAGAAGGGTGGTCGGGCTTAAGTTGTTTGCTGTATTTTAAGTAATGTAAGGGTTTTCATATAGAAGTCCTTGGTACTGCGTTATTCTCAGATTTGACAACTAGTGATGCCTTATTTGTTCATCAAAGTTTTGACTGAGTGTGGCACATGGACTGTTAGCTGCTGTCTCAAAGTAAGTGTGTTATCCTCTTGCATTAGCAAGGCAGTGGTGGCTAATGCCTTAAGGAAAGGAGGCCATCCTAGTGCCACAGAGTCTAATTGTTTAGATAAGTATTTGACTGGACAATGCTATAATTTTATAATTTCAGTGAAGAACCACATAGCCATTTCTTTTCATTTATGCCGGTACAGAAAGAAAGGCTAAGTTACATTTGGCAGACCAAAGGCTGGGACTTGAGTTAAGGGTTTTTTTGATTTTTTTAAATGATATTTGCTGTTTAGTTTGCCAGAGGAGGGTTTCGTTTTTACCCCTTTTGTAATATTATATAATGGCTTAGCCATCAGTGAAAAATTTGTGATTTAGATATGGTGGAATTTTTCTTCTTTTAAGAATTTTTTAATGTAATGCCTAGTGGTTTGTGTCAGGAGTGCACAAACGGCCTGTTTCTGCTTATGGCCAAGCTGGCATTCCACATGGCTTACTATGAAACCTACATATTTGACATTTTTAAGAATAATTAGTCCTTTTTTAAAAGATAATTTTAGCCTGTTTTTCATAGGAGATGGAGGAGGTCTTGAGTTTTTTGATAACAGTCATCCTGGGTTGGGGCTGCTAGAGGAAGGTCATCCACATACTGCAACAAGGAACAGTTAACATTTGGCAGGTTGTAGGCTTCAAAGTCAATGCTTCCTTAAAGACTGTGGGAGAGTCTTTGAACTTGCGGGAGCCTGGTCCAGGTGAGTTGAACAACTTATTTGTTTTATTGAAATGCAAATATAGGGTGACTAACTGGGGCTAAGCAGATATAAAAGAATACATTCTTTAAATTTAGGACTGCAAATCAGGTAGCACTTGCTGGAATGAGATTTATTAAAATACACATGTTCCAAAAGTGGAGTGTTTTAGAGCAATTGACATCGAGCTAAGATTTCATGTTGGTAAGGCCAGTTTAAATATTTACAGATACCTGGAATAGCTTCTCAGGGGACTGGGTACTGATGAACCCAAATCAGAGTTTCTTTTGGTTTTAACATGACTACCACCCGTGCATGATGTACAGCTAATCCAAGTGGGTTGCCTTTAACCCATACTCCAGGAATGTTATTAACTAAGTGAAAGAATTTTTTTATCCCACCTGCAATTCTAATTTGCTGCTTGCACTTTCTTTCTATAAATTTTCCATTCCTTAGCCTGCAGGATGATAAGGGTTAGCACCATGCTTTTTTGGAGAGTCAGAAAGAAAGTTTGTTGTTGTTGTTGTTGTTGTTGTTGTGTTTTTGCAGCTGAAATGTAATTGGTGCTTTCAGTTTTTGGAGTAATTTTTTTTCCTTAACAAGGGAACTGGACAATTCAGGAGGTATAGGAATTTATGTTGAACTTCCCATCCTTTGATGACACACCTCCTTACCAGAACAGCTTTTTTCTCTGAGATTCCTGTGGCTTTTATAATAGTTTTATAGCTTCAGATAGTGGCCCTAAGGGTTGAGTCAGTACTGAATGTGTAGCCCTGGTGTTTACATAAAGTCCATCAGCTGGCCTTCAACTTTTAATGTGACCATGGGCCAATGGAGTTGTAATAAGAAAAAGCCTGGTCTGTCCTAGTACCCATATCCTTTAGTGCCAGCCAGCCTGTCTAGATTCGTATTTGGTTTTCCCACAGTGAGGCAGCCCTTAGCCGGACTCTTTTATACCACAGTCCTGATTATACTTTTTATTACCTTCTGGACATTTATTCTTTCAGTATTTTTCTTTTCCATCACACACATTGTTTTCTCTCTAGCCTCGGCTGGCTTTTAAATTTTTGACTAAATTGACATCTTTCACATGCACGTGCACGTCCACATTCTTTTATATTGCTAGTCATTTTTTTAATGAGAGCTGCTGCTAAGAGATTGGCCTTTTTTAAACCTCTGATTTGCTTTTTTTTTTTTTTCTTTGCTTCCTGGTGATGGTTAACCTACATTTTGGTGGCCATTTCTGTAAGCTGGGTTGTATTCGTGCCTGCAAAACCATGTATATTTTGCAGCTGGTGCACTGGCTTCTAGCCCTTGATGGGCTGCCTGAGTTATCCTCTGGCACTCCTCCATGTTAAACAATGTTAACATAAGTTATCTTCAATTTAGCCAGGTTGGATTGTGTGTTAGAAAGGTGGACTGTGTTAGATTTATGAGAGCTTGGGGCTTTTCCTTGTAGGAGGTAGTGTGTTGATTTACATTTAGGAGATCAGTGGTTGAAAAGGGCTGATAGATGGAGGTTTGCTGCCCCCCACACCAGGATGTGGTACTGGTCATTATAACAGTTGAGTCCTTGCATTTCCCTGAGAGGTATTTACATAGCTTGACCATGATCAGATTTGAGGCAGCCTGGTTCACTATCCTGAATTCCATCACTGGCCTCTCAAGGCTCCAATTCTTCCCTCTGGGGTGAAACCTGGGGTGTACTGGCAATGGAACCTAGCTCCTGGGGGCCTGTTTGCCTCAGCAAAGGGAGGTAGGCTGTGAAATATGGAGCAGAATTTTTTTTTCCTTTTGTAGTTTTTTAAAACTGGGTTTCCTTTCTGTCCTTGGGACTTTCCTTTTAACTCAGTGTTTGCTGGTGAAGCTGCTTCTATTTTCACTTTTGGCTCGGCCTGCGCTACAAGTGTTTTGCAATAAGCTGTGAAGCAGGGCTGGATTCATGTTGTTCTTGTTTGTATTATATTTAATTATGAGTTAATATAAGAAAATTGGTCTGGGTACCCTGGCTATCCTCAGACCCCTGTCATTACCTCAAATTAATGACCAATTCTTTCTGTGTGTATAGTTTTTTGGGTCACCTATTTAATACCAAAAGGGGGCCATTTTAGTTTACAGAGAGTTTTTTACCTTTGCACGGTTAGCTTAATTTTATAGTTACCTGTAAAACTTTTCTTAAAGTTTTTTTTTTTAGCATATATTTGAATGATGTATATTGTGACAACTCTCTTCCCATTTCTTTTCAGTTATGATGCAGTGTACTCGTGCTCACTTTTTACCTTTGTTTCCAGCCAGTTAGACCATCTCCTATTATGGGGGCTTTTAGATACTACTTAGCTTTGGAGAGTTTCTTAAGCCCAACACAATTGCTGAAGTTGTGGGGTAGCTTCTTTTAGCCATATGTGGATCACCACTAGTCTTGATCAGCCCCACACTTGGCTTGGAACACATTCTTCACTAAGAGACTTGTGGTTCCTCACTTTATGGCCGATTAGCCTAGTTAGGCCTCCCCACTCACACATCATCCTTCTACCAGTTCTCATGTTCCTGATTGGGGTGGCGAGTCACTTTCACCACCTCCAGTTTGCTTCTGAGCTGATTTAGTGAGCCACTGTCACATGCTGTGTTGGTTGAGGTGTAAGTTTCTTCTGAATTGGTGAACCACTCTTGCGGCCTGCAGCACCTCTGGGTTGGATTACCAGTTATATCCTAGGAGGTGATTAGACTCCCTTTTGGTCCTTGTGGGATGTGTCCTGCCTTGGGTCCCAATACCTTACTGTGGTTTCTGAAGTGAGCTGTTCCTGGAATCGTCCTATAACCCATTAGGTACCATTGCACTGCTTGGTAGGGGCACGAGGTCACAAAACGGCTGATCTCCCCTCCAGGCTGAAGTTCTCCCAATGGTGCTCCTTGGGTCACAGGACTCCTGAGACCCAGGGCTTAAGCCCCAGGGGCAAAGGAGACAGGAAACCTGTCATCTCCACTCCTGGCTGACTGGCCAATAATGTTGTGGGAAGCAGAGGACCACAGAGATTAATATGGGGAAATAGGAGGATGTATTTAGGTGCCCTGGCTCAGCAGACTTATATCCAAAAATGCTGAGCATTGAACAAAGACTGAGGGGGATATTTGTAAGCCAAATTACAAAAGCAGAACTACAGAAGCTAATTTGACAATGACAGGTTACATAATTTATAGCATAACTGTTGAGTTAGCATAACTTTAGCCTTGCAGAGCTTGTAGCCTTGTAGCTGCATTGAAAAGAAAAAAAAACAGTAAGCTTCAAATCTTACTAAATACAAGCATTGGGAAACATAGTCATAATTAATGTTTCAGAGAAGAAGAGACGTTATAGATATTTATTTTTCTTTTCTTTTCAGTGCAGACACTGAAGCTTGAGCCTGGAATTGTGGAGTCAGTTCTCTCTGCTGTGGGACCCATGTATGGGTAGAAGTCTCCTCATGACTCAAATCACAGCCTTGGTAACCCACTGGTCCAGTTCCTAAAAACACCCACTCCTTAGTGTTTCAAGAATCATGCTCTAGAGTCCACTGCCACGTTTGAATTTATTGCAATGTTATGGAAATGAGAACTTTATCTAGGCCTGGCACTGTGGCTCACACCTGTCATCTCAGCACTTTTGGAGGCAGAGCTGGGAAGATTAACTGAGGTCAGGAGCTTGAGACTAGCCTGGCCAACGTAGTGTAGTACCATTTCTACTAAATATACAAAAATTAGCCGAGTGTTGTGGCCTACTCCAGTAGTCCAGGCTACCTGGGAGGCTGAGGCAGGAGAAACACTTGAACTCAGGAGGCAGAGGTTGCAATGAGTGGAGATCATGTCTCTGCACTCCAGTCTGGGTGACAGAGTAAGACTCTGCCCTCACTCACCAAAAAACAAAAACATAAACAAAAACAAAAAACAAAAATGTATCTGTTTATATTTCAATGCCAAAATATTTTAAATGACTTTTTAATGATGCGTATAATTTTTCCAAGTTTAGAAATAACCTCCATTTGTTTGCTTTCACATATTTTGTACATTTGTTTTTTTCTTAATAAACTGAGTCTATTGACAGAACTATGAAGATGCTTATTTATACCATATCTCATGTTCTACATGTCCAGTGTAGCAAATATGCATTATCCACTTATTTGCTAAAAGCCGTCCTTTTTTCTCTTCATAATTTAGATGATTCTCAAATATCACTCATCATTTTGCAATCTGATTCTAACTTCTATACTGCCAAATGGTCTGCAGAATTAATCTAAAAAAAAAAAACGAACAAAATAAGTGAAGGCTGACAGAGTAAGTAACGTGATTCAGCTGAAGCTAGTCAATCAGAAAGTTGTACTTACCGAAACTTTTGGTCTGGAGGGATGGAGAGGCTGTGCCTTGACACAGTGGGTGATTGCTGGGGCATTCTGTCAGAACAAGGACTGGGGAAACCACATGTAATCTGTCCAGATCTAAGGTTCAGAAGGAACTAAGGCAAGAATATTACCAGGTGCATGAAGATAGCAAGAGGTTTCTAAAGAGCTCTATTAGTTCAAAAATAAATTGTTATCCTTGCAAATAGCAAATTATGATGCATAAGATCCACAAAACTAATGATTCAAACACCTAAGTTAATTGCACTGGCAATAATAAAATGCATGAAAGTAACAGGCAGCAAAGGAAAGACAGCTCTTAGTATCTAAACACCTCTGTGTGTAAAGGAGGCACTAGACCTTGCCAGTCTGTCCTGCTGACTCTCACAGCAACCCTCTATCATGGGTGGAGAGATGGAGGGTAGCTACCCAACTCCAGAGCAGCACAAAACGCTTTGTCCAGGTGGCTAACCTTCCAGATACATTTCACTTTAAGGTTCCTTTTTGCTTTCGGAAAAGGGGTAGAGAAGACTTGTCTGGAGGAACTGCCACTGTGTAGCCTCAACACTGCACTGCCCATGAGTGCTTCCAGGTGCCATTCCTTTAATCTTTAAGTTTTTTCACTTGAGGCTGCTCAGAGACAACTCTGTCCTCTGCAAACATACGGCTTTCTAGAGAACTGGAAGTAATGTTTTTGAAAGCTTTCAGCAAGTGCAGAGATGGTGAGCTCTTTGCTGGTAGTGGGCTTTTGGTATGATGTTAACGACTCTCAGATAGCAACTTCTGAAAGCCTTTTCCAAGGGTCTGTCCTCTTACTTAAGCTCTTTGCCTCTAGCTTAAGCTCTTTGCCTCTTGCTTAAGCTCTTTGACCCTTGCTTAGTATTAACTACAAACTCAAGGTCAGAATTGGAAGGACTACCCTCCACAGCTCCATTTGGATAATTTGGGATCCTTGATGTAACCATACCTCTTTTCTGTTTAAGAGATTCGTTCAAGAAATCCTCATGTATAGCACCATTGCAAGGCACCATATTGCCATTTATTAATCCACTGACAGAATGATGGATCAGATGCTGCTTTGGATTACAGTACACTTTATTCTCTAGGGCTGCAGAGTACAAAATGCTAATTTCAAAAGTGAGTGGACACAGAAGAGAAGAAAATTCGTATAATTGAGAATATTATTGTTTTGAAAAGTTGAAGAGAGCAATAATAAGGACAAACTTCCACATTAAACAGTTTCTGATGCCATGGTAGTGATAACCACTAACATTTATTGAGGGCTTATTGTACCAGCTACAGCTTCATGTGTCTTTTGTAACACGGTACAACTTCAGAATCCATTATGCTCAATTTCCACATCCCCACAGCTCCGAAAATTGAAAATTTATTCATAACTTAGGGGCATAGCCTAGCCAGACATGAACTCATTTGGTTAAATACTATGACCTGAACTGACGTGAACCCATTTATTATCTTTATTTGCCCCGGCATGAATATTCATACAGTTGACTGGAAAATAACTAATGCATTTCACTACAGCAGGTCCTACAGAATTCACATGCTGTGGATTTCGTGTGCTGTGAAATCCACAGCATACGGCATGAGTTTCAGACAAAACGTAAGAACCTGCATTCACAACACCACTGTGGTCAAGGAATTCTCACAGCTTCCATTTTATAGACGGGAGACTAAAGCTTATTGACCCTGGGTCACACCATTAGCAGGTTCAAGAGCTACTGGACTTTCCTAAGGCAAAGCCAGTGCATGTGTCTCACTGTCCTGAAATGCCTTCCAATGAAGCTGTGAGAAAGAAGCTTGCCCTCCTCATTGCATGCAAGTGCAAAAGTTCTATTCCCATTCAACTATTTTTATTAACATGAGACTATGGTTTCAGCTGTGAGAAGTTTCACAAACAGAACTGAAAGGAAAATGAGACCAGAAAGGAGAAGAAATGTGTAAAGAGTTAAAAATAAGTCAAGTGCTGGTAGAAGAGAGCAAGGAACTTGTGAGGAAAAAGTGCAAAGGGGAACGAGGAAGGCTCAGGACAAGTTTGAGAAACCAGTTAACTGGTAACACAAACACACTTTCTTTGACCTTGAAAGCAACTGAAGAAGAAAGCATCTAAGCTTCAATATCCTTATTATGAAGTAGGAAGGGGCACAGATGTATCCACAGTGAACACACAATAATAAAATCATACCAATCATACCAATCACCATTTATTGGGTGTTTTCTTATGTGCCAGGCACTGCGTTGTAACCCATCTCCTTTCATCACTTTCATCATGGCTCAATAGGCATTATTTTCCCCATTAAAAATGAGGAAACTGAGGCCCAACGAAGTTAAGGTAACATGTCCAAGATTAAACAACTAACTTCAAAACAGGGATCCAAAAGAACAGTTGTCTGATTCTGAGAGCAATGTTCTCTTTGCTAAACCGCCTTGCTCCTCCTGTGTGTGCATATATCTATCAAGGAATCCATGAAACTACTGAACTGCTGTTAACATTGAGGTAACAAATAGAAAAGAAAATTCTAAGATAAACCTGGAGACTTCTATGTCACCACCACGCCTTTCCCATTTGAGACACAAGGCTCTCCCAAGCCATGAGGCACCTATGAAACAAGTGACTTTTGCTGATGATCCAGATGGTATTACCAAAGTGGATAGGGAGTTTTACTTCTAAGATGACACACGTTTCTGTGGCTTTTCCTCTAACATAACAATTACTTAATATTCAATAAATTAGGGTCATTCCATTTTCACAAGCATCAGAAGCTTTACACACAGAAAAATATTCATAGATTTAAAATGTCTCTAACCTGTCTGAGTTTGCTTCAGTTGCAATACAAAATCGGCTACCTGAATACTTAACTTTTTATGGAAGTTTGTAATCTAGTATCTGGGCCTTCAGCCATGCAGAATGCTCATTCTGAAAAGATTCGGAATCAGAAAAGAAATTATCGCAAAACAAATCACGGCTTGCTTCACAAGGAGACGTTTTCTTATCCTGTTTGTACTCTTTTAATTGAGAATATTTATGCCAGTAAACAACAGGGTCCCTATTTTAAAAATGACAAACAGAACACAAACTAGGTGGGTTTAACAGATTTCACCATCTTTTTCAGTCATATCAAAACATTCTAGGGCATGTGGGCAGAAGACACGGTGAATGTTTGTAATCCTTAGGGTGAGAATCCAGAGATAATAGTGGAAAAAATCTGGCACTCTGAAAATTTTACGTTTAGGTGTGTTTGCTTTCTTCTCCATGTTATTGCTATTATGAATGTAAGATCATATTATCACTAGAGAATTTTCTCAGATGACAAAGAGGAACTTTACTATATTTGGGAGAGTAATGTTTGATATTAAAATAAATCTGATTTGCACAGGTGTGACTTGGGCCAAGTCTACATATTGAAGAAGTGTATTTGTATCAAAGTGGAACTGGCAAGGAGCAAGACTCACTGCATCTTGCAGTTGTACTGCAGAGCTGGCCTGTGGTTTTCGAACTCCTCATGCTCAGCTATGATAGCATTTCCTGCTTTCTGCAGTTCTTTCTGAAATACCACAATTTCACGAGCCAGTGGAGCCAGATATAAGAAGGTCAAAAGAAATCCTAGTCATTATCTACCTTAAGTTTTCTTATTTCATTTAACAGAAACATTTAAGCAGGTTTTACATTGTTGTTTCTTTTCTTGGTACTCATGCAATAAATATAATATTAATTCTACTTAATGAGCTCAGAGTAGTCCTGACACTCAAATTTCAGAACAAAAGTATTTAGTGCATTTTATTGCAAACGTTATTACTCTTGGAGTCCTACTCCAAGTAAAAGAACTCTTTCAAATCCTCAGATTAACCTAAATAGCTGTTTCTCTTCTATACCATGAACAGAAGGAGCTCTCTGTCTCGTCTACCTGTTGATGACATCCCCAACATCCAAAATAATCTGTGCATCTGTCAGCAGCAGTTGGGATCCAGGCAGAAAGCAGATGGCTCCCACAGACAAAGTCATCTAAGAGTCCTTTAATAAAGGGTGACTTATGCAGCATGCCCACAAATGTTGGGGAAGTTCCCTTACATAGTAACAGGGCAACTCTATTAGCACTGACTACTCTAAGGAAAGTTAAAGGCTCTAGGTATTAGCTCCCTCTGCTGGCAATCTGGAAGGCCATGGAGAGGTAAAAACTACATTTATTTTGTATGTATCCTGAGAGAGAGGAAATAGCAGTAGAGAAAATTGAGGTAGGGAAGTGATAAACTGTCTGCCAAAATGTTGTTCCTTATTTTTTTTCTGTCTCTCTTGATTAACTTACTTTTTCATTATTGCCAAAAGAAGAGTAAGGTAGGCAGAGGTTAGAATCAAACAAATCAAATCTAAAGAAGGGAGAAAACAATATTAAAGAATATGGAGGCACATTTTTTAATGAACGAAGATTCCTGGCATATCTATTTTTGTCAATTAACAAAACATTCCCAGTGGAAAATAAGGCTTATTGCACAAACTACAGACAGATGAGCTTTCAGTCAATCCCAGGTAAGATCTGAAGAATGAAATATTTGTGAGCACTTAAAAAAGGTGAATAACACAAAAGAAATAGTTTCACCCAATGCAAATAAAGTCAGACTACCATACTTTCTTTGTTGAGCATAGAGCTGGTAAAAGCTGCAGGTGTAGAACTCAGTTCTGAACATATGGAACTCAGTTACTGGACATAAACAAAACTATCAGAACTGAAGGATTGAAATTAACTGCAAAATGTATGATCTGTTCAAGTATTGGTGGCCTCTCAAAATTTTCTGTCTGGTCTTACTGTAAGCTGGTGATAGCATCTCAGTCTCTTTTTCATCTTAATATTTAATATGTCAAAAGCAAAACCCTAGTGTTTTTTCCTCTTAATTTGTATTTTCTAATTATAGGTGATATCACCTTTATCAAGAAGAACTCTACTTGGCAATAAACATTAGAATATTGTGATTATATATTATATATATATTTATCACGGTTACTGTGTATACATATATACATATATATGCATATATATAGTAATTTTTTTAATCTCATAATTCTGAATTTCAAAAATAAACATGCATACTTAAAATTCAAAAGCTTCAACCCAGTGCTTCAGCACTACTTCTCTTCCTCTTAGCAAATCCATGGCTTTTACTTAAAGTTGCCTTTGGCCATAAATTTCTTTTATGTCAATCTACATAGAAAATTATTAATTTTTCACAAGAAAACTGATGAAAGCCAAACTGATGTAAATGAATATACTGTTTTCTAAATTCCACAAAGCAACAATTTCACCTTCAAGAGACTCCAACTTGGCTGGTTACTGTGGCTCACAACTGTTATCTTAGCACTTTGGGAGGCCAATGTGGTAGGATCACCTGAGGTCAGGAGTTCAAGGCCAGCCTGTGTAGCATTGTAAAACCACATCTCTAACAAAATGCAAAAATTAGCCAGGCATCATGGCGGGAACCTGTAGTTTCTGCTACTCAGGAGGCTGAGGCAAGGGAATCACCTGAACCCGGGAGACAAAGGTGGTTGTGGTGACCTGATAATTACCATGGAACTTCAGCCATGGTGACAGAGTGAGACTCCATCTAAAAAAAAAAAAAAATTCCAGACTTGAGTTTGAATTTTTTCAACCTATTGGAAAGCAAAGTTTCAAACTTATACAACTAGATATTCTAGCTGCATACAAATTGACTCTCCTAATTACTGTTTACCTGTATTTTCATATGTTCCTAACATCCCTTATGTAATATATGCTACTTAGTGCTTTAAAATCTCCAGTCCTTTATCTAAAAAAGATTTTTTGACAGGTTCCTGCCCTATTGCCTAGGCTGTAGTGCACTGGTGTGGTCTTGACCCACTACAACCTCTGCCTCCTGGCCTCAAGGGATCCTCCTACCTCAGCCCCCCGAGTAGCTGGGACTACAAGCACACACCACCAAGTCTGGCTAATTTTTTGTGTTTTTTATAGAGATGGGCTTTGTCAAGCTGCGCAGACTGCTCTTGAACCTCTGGGTTCAAATGACATGCCCACCTCAGCCTCTCAAAATGCTGGGACTGCAGGCATAAGCCACCACACCTGGTCCCGTTAACTAAAAATTGATGAGTTCTTCAGGAAGAACCATTGAACAAAATGTGCATTCAGCAATAAAACTGCAAAAGAATATAATCCCACAGTTTTTAGTGATGGTGCTCTCTGTATGTTTCAGTTCTTGGGTCATTCTGACTCAGAGTTAGCAAACTCTTATGAACTCCTAAATGAATGGGCCATCCTTCCATTTATGTTTTCACAGAGCAAGAATTTACTAACTACTTAACACATATCAAGCAGCATACTGGGAACAAGTTAGACAAATGTAGACAGATATAGTCACTGTCTCTAAAGACCTCACAATTTAATCAGGGAGAAATAATCACAATAAGGTATAACTTCATAACTGAGGTAAATAAAGACTGCATGCAGGAATGAGACCTAAATCATTTGCTCAGTGGGAGTCAGGGAAGATATCACCAGGGTGACAGTCCAGCTGTGTCTTGAAAGACAGTATGGTTTTATCAGGAAGAGAAAAGGATTGACATTCCAGGTGAGGAAATACAGCCATGGCGGTTTGTGTGAGGATGACAATCTTCCTCAAAGCCTTCAGAAACTCACAGTTAAATAAACAGGAATCTAGCCACTCCCGTATCTTGCAGATGAAGTTATTAGTCTAAACACAATCCAAACATCTCAAAAAACTGTGCTTCCAACATTCATTTTTATAGCTGGAGCAAGCCCAATTCCCAGCAATGCTATACAAAATTGTAAAGGGTGTGCACTTAACATTAAACAAGTAGGTCTCATTGAGAAGCCCAAAGCAAGACTTAATGCTAGGGTAAAGCCTTGCTACTTTTAACATCTGGCAGCAGCAGTTCACGATGTAGGCCAAAAATACTGCTGTAAATCCAGTGTGGTCTAAGACACACACTTAGAAACAGAATATGAGTTCTTAAAAAATAGATTCAATCCCACTTGCTGAAATAGACTCCCTGCCACTCCTCATCCTCACTTTCTCTTGTCCAGTTACTTCCCAGATGACCAGATCAAATGGCCACATGGATGACCTTTGCAGCCCTGGTGACTCCTTCACCCCAGGGACCTTGAACTTTGTTCATTTCCATGACTCCATCCAATGGCAGCACAGTGCATTTGCTTTCCAGTATCCACCTGAAACCTAATCCTGCAATTCTGTACTCTTGGACAATTGTTATAATTCCACCTGCCAGTCTCTCCAGATCTAGTCCTTGATCCCTGAGACTGCTAATCCACCCTCCCTTTCCCCCTGGGTTAGCTGCCACTTGCCCTCTCCTCTGCTTCCCTTCACTATGCAAGATAAGCCCAGAATCTTCAGTTAAATAGGCTGCCATTCTCACATCAAATAAGGTAGGCTCTGCAAACCTCCAATCCTTAAACATCTTCATCTTTCCACCCTCACTGAAAGGTGAAGAA